>NC_090440.1:1549164026-1549835111 GCF_031143425.1 Pleurodeles waltl
GTGACCATGCAGGTCATAGGTTAGCACAGCAGCAGCAGTCCAAGGCGATTTCCTGGTGAGTCCCTTTATCAGCGTTCTGTGTCCAGTTTCAAGTTCCAAGAATGTTCAAATTGTGGGGAAAATTCCCCTGTACTTATAGTCAGTTCTTACAGTGTTTTACATTGGTAGGGAGAGGAGGTTCCAGCCAGTTACAACTGGTTCTGGGAGTGCCCCCTCTCTCCTTTCAGCACAGGCTCCAAACATCAGTGGGGGGTTAACGACCCTATTGTGTGAGGCCAGGGCACAGCCTTTACAAATGTAGGTGTGCCCCCGCCTCTCCCTTCTCTCAGCCCAGGAAGACTATTCAGTATGCAGATGCACCTCTGTGACACCTCCACCCTCCCTGTGTACAGGCTGTCTGAAAAGTATGCACAAAGCCCCAACTGTCACTCTGGCCAGACGTGGATTGGAGTCAAGCTGCAAAACACCAGAGTCATAAGCACAGATAAATGCGCACTTTCTAGAAGTGGCATTTCTGTGATAGTAATAAAAAATACACCCACACCAGTAAGCAGTATTTATTATCACCATCACAACCATACCAAACACGCCTACGCTACCCCTCATAAATCAGACAATACCCCTTACACATAAGGCAGGGCATTTCTAATGCAATCCTATGAGAAGGCAGCACTCACAGCAGTGAGACACCAAGTTAGGCTGTTTGTCACTACCAGGACAGGCCATGCAATATGGCACATATCCTGCCTTTCTACATACATGGCACCCTGCCCATAGGGCTAGCTAGGGCGTACTTTCGGGGTGACTTACATGTAGTAAAAGGGGAGTTCTGGGCCTGGCAAGTAAATTTAGATGCCAGGTCCCTGTGGCAGAAAACTGCGCACACAGGCCCTGCGCTAGCAGGCCTGAGACAGGTTTGAAAGTCTAATTCAGTGGGTGGCGCAAGCAGCGCTGCAGGCCCACTAGTAGTATTTAATTTACAGGCCCTGGGTATAGAGATATCACTGTACAAGGGACTTATAGGTAAATTAAATATGCCAATTAGGTATAAGCCAATCATACCAACTTTAGATGGGAGAGCACCTGCACTTTAGCACTGGTCAGCAGTGATAAAGTGCTCAGAGTCCTAGAGCCAACAGCGAGAGGTCAGAAAAACTAGGAGGAAGGAGTCAAAAAGACTAGGGATGACCATGCGTATGTCCAAAAGTGCAACACACATCTTTCGTGCTTAGTTTGGCTTCCGAATTAGCAGCTGTTTTATTTAAAGATTCTGCCACTGAACTTTCTGTAGCACAAGACCGGATTACATTCCAGATAAACTTAAGATCTACTATTCTTTGTGCTCAATACTCTCACCTACTGAGAATCTTCATCAATTCCTAAACATTTCCTGGATTAGAGTGGGAGGCCGTGACTGCTCCCATTTGGACCCCAAATTATGGAAAGAACTCCCTTCTGTTCTTCACAAGGAAAGTAGCTTCCAGGACATCCTTCTTGATAACAGCGGGCATAGTAAAACTCCTCAATCAAGCCTTTGTTTTTCTGTAGTCTGGTTTCGTTTATTTAATTTTTGAACACGATTTTAAAATATTTCTCAAAACAGAGGTTTGTGTGTTTAAGTTGTGCATACTGGAATGAAAGAGAGAGAGAAAGAAAGAGAGAGAAAGAGAGAGAAAGAGAGAGAAAGAGAGAGAAAGAGAGAGAAAGAGAGAGAAAGAGAGAGAAAGAGAGAGAAAGAGAGAGAAAGAGAGAGAGAGCGAGCGAGAGACTATTTTGGAAAATCCTTTCATACACACGTTTCTCAACTATAATGGTTTGATAGGATTTTTCAAGCAGTTATGCGAGAAACATATAAAGTAATCCAATACTTAAGGACCTGTGTCAGTACCTTTAGCCACATCTGTTTCCAAAAGGACATACGCTTTCTGTAGATATAGTTCTTGTCAAACCATGTAATCGATACTGGCTTCATACTTAACCTCTTTTCTAAACTGGAGTTTAGCTCATACTACTTTGGTAATCTGAAAGGAGTGTTCACATTTTGGAACCCCCCCCCCATTATTTCTTCATTTAATTACATTTTTTTTTTATTAATAATGCTGCTATACAGGTCAGTCCTGGGGTGCTGGTTTTGTACACCATTCAAAACATCTGACGAGTTTATAATTGGATTCTGATTGAGAAAATACCCTAGGCAATGCCGCAGATCGAGCCTCATAGCATTGTAAACGACGGGTTAGTCCCGAGTGTGTTTGTAATGCACATTGCCTGATGAAATAACATAAGATTGGCAGCCTTGGCACCTTATTATTCCTTTGGGAGGGTTTATACTTTTAGCTTATGTGGCCAAAATGAATGTTCGTCTGGAGGGTTGTGTCTCTGTTACTCTCTAACATCTCCTGGACGATCTTATATGCAGAGTTTGGCCTCAAGCCTCTAAACGTTCCCTGAGCCCCATCTCCCCTCTCACCGAACAACAGTGACTGAGTCCTTCTTCCACTATTGTCTGACTACCCTTCCCTTCCTAGCTCTCTTCCGAATTACTTCGCCTGTTACCCCAGGGTATCTAGCAGTCGTCTAGGCAAAGGTCGTAGACGTTAAAGGTGGCTTCCCTGTAATGGGCTGGAAATAACTTGGCACCAGAACTCTTTCTCCAGCTCCTACCCCTTCCATACCCCTTCTTCAGTTTATCCAACCAACTAATTGGCCTCTGGAGCCCCAGCTAACCACTGTGTTGCTTCCATGAGGGTACTCACCTCTTGACTCAATAGAGCCTTCTTTCCTGGCTGGCTGTATCCAGTGCATGCCTGTTGGTTTGCTCCTCCTTCACTCCTTTGTGGACTTTATAGTCAGCCATGGTAAATATTATAGTATGTGCTCTCTAATCAGTGCACACAAGTAGGTGGCTTCTTTGTTGCTCCTGGATCGACCCTATAGAGAGCACTTTTTCCAGCAAGCAAATACTAAAATCTGTCTGGTACTTTTACTTCCAATGATAAGAAGCTGAATGCGACCTACAGGAGCTAGGCAGTAGGCCATAACCTCCTTGATTTGAGAATTGCCGCATTTTATATCTTCTCTCCTTTGGAAGTTGTCTGTTTTAATTTGGTTGGTCAGCATGCACAGATATGACCTTGGGACAATGTCTTTAAATTGCCCCTCCGTTCCACCTGGATGGAATCTTTAGCTCAAGAACCATAGCAGCCTCAATAGATTACATGCTTGATTTGCTCCTCTGTCGCTCCTGTGTGGTCTCTTCCTATTGTTTTAACCATTTTCCATCTGTCCCTTTAAACAGTTCATGTCTGAGGGTAATTCTTCAGTCTCTTCTGGATGGACTGTAGCTGCCATGTTCACTACCATGGCTGGGGTTGCTCACCTCTCGCTTCTCAGTAAACTAAGTATTCTGCCATGGTTGCCTTAACCCTGTGCATGCTAGTAGCTTTCTTCTCTGCACTGTGGAGTGCACTCTTCATATCAGCTACTTTGGATGCCATAACCAGTCTGAGGGTGTTTGCTGCTTGGCAGAGGAGTTATATCATGCACCATGACTGCTAGTTACCAGCGAATGGCAATTAGGTTATCTCTCTCGTTCCTTGGTGGAACCGTAAGAGAATTTAACATGGCTTCTGGTATTTCTGTGGTTTGGTCTCACGTTGGTTCTGGGTAGATTGTATAAAGCCTTAACCCTGGCTGTAGTGGTTTGCAACTCTGTTTCACATGCCCAGTCTAGAACCAGAACAATAGTAAGAAAGTTGCATTTACCTTTGACACCACTTTATTGCACTCCACATATAACCACAGGTGTACAACTGAAATGACACGAGGATTGCAATCCACTACATCTCATTTACAACGCCAAAACTCTTCCTGCAGGTCAGATTCAAAACGTACATCATTTGAACCAGATCCAGCTTTTTTTTTTCTTTTCAGAAACAATTTTTATTGCTTCTTCCAAAAGTACAAACGAGGGGGAAAGGGCAGTGCCTGGCAATCGTTAACCCAACAAAAATCATAAGATCACCCCAAATGCGAATTGACAAATGCCCCAGTGGGTGCTGGCATGCCGAGGTATCTAGTGAAGAGGTAGCATGATGGTTCACATAGGAGGGGCCGAAACCAAAAGATGTTGGGTTGGGTATTAATGTGTGACAGTACGAGACCTACGTCCACAGGGAAGTAGTCGGAATGTTGGGAACATAACTTGGTACAGCTGGGTAGGGGAGGGTGAGGGAAATCAGGGAGGGGGCAGGAAGGTGAGGGCAGGATAGTCTGGCAAGGGTACGGCCTCAGGGCCTCTGGAGTTGCCAGGCTATCATGGGAGTCTGCTATCTCCTAAGGGGAGGCAAGGTTGCGAAGAAGAAAGGCCTCAGGAGGGTGGGGAGTTGCAAGGGGGTAGTATGCATCCCCAGCGACCTCCCATTTGGGTGAAGCCTCTGTGTTCCCGGGTTGGCAGGTGTCTGAGACCAAGGGGGGAGGGCAGAGCCTGAGGGGTGAATTAGCCTAGTCTGAACACAAGCCATCTCAAGCATGGGGAACTGAGCAGCAATGTAGACCATTCCTGTCAGTCTAGGCTTCAAGAGAGGGAGATGAGGGGAGTTTCCATCTCATTGAAGTGGAGGGCATGGCCAGAATAAGGGAGAGGTCCAAAAAAAGAAGATCACCTCTCGTGGTTTATAAGGGCTACTGTATACCAAAGGCACGTACCTCCCAAGAATCATTTCCCAATAGGCCCATGACTTCTTCGAGGGGTTGGAAAACCTCTTTCCAAAAGGGGAGGAATCTGCGGCTGTTTCTATAGTATCTGCTAGAATCCCACACTTTGGGTGCTGCACCCAGCACACATGTCCGTGGCACCTCTAAACATTCTAGAGATCTGCTGAAGGGAAAGGTAGGCCTTATGCAGAGCACATAACTGAATCAACTTATGAACTAGAATATATCTCTACCAGATATTTTGTTACCGAAGGTAAGTAACTTGTACATCTGATAGCGACTTCTAGTTGCAGATTCCTTACCTTAGAATAGATACCCAAGAAAGGAAATTCCTCGGTGGTGTGCTGCGAACTACGATCATACTAGAAAGTCCTGCAGGACCGAACGACCAAAGTAGCTGCCCCGACAGACCCGACTATCCAGGCAGTAATGCTTAGCAAATGTGTGCAGGGATGCCCACGTAGCTGCCTGACAGATGCAGTGGATGCAGCAGTGGCCCTGGTAGAATGAGCCCACAAGCCGTCAGGAGGTTGCTTTTTTGCCAAAGCGTAGCACATTTTGATGCAAAGAAGCACCCATCGAGAGATGGTACGCTTCTGCACCGCCTTCCCTTTCTACGCACCCACATAGCCAACAAAGAGTTGATCGTCCACCCGGAAGTCTTTAGTACGATTGAGATAGAACGCCAACGCTCTTTTTGGGTCCAGACAGTGGAGTCTCTCCTCCTCATGGGAAGGATGTGGGGGTGCGCAAAAGGTAGGCAAAGTTATGGACTGGCCTACATGACATGGTGTAACCACCTTAGGAAGGAAGGAAGGAAGCTCTATTGCGTAACACCACTTTGTCAGGGTGCACAGACAAGTATGGAGGCTTTGAAGAAAGGGCCTGAAGCTCACTCACCCTGCGAGCAGAGGTGATAGCGATGAGAAAGACAGTTTTGAATGTGAGGAGTCGCAACGGACAACTATGCATTGGCTCAAAGAGGGTACACATCAAGTAAGTAAGTACAAGATTAAGATCCCACTGAGGCATGATGAAGGGAGTGGGAGGAAATAAGTGGGTGAGCCCCTTCAAGAACCTACTCACAAGAGGAGATTTAAAGAGTGAGGGCTGATCAGAAAACCTAAGAAAGGCAGAAATGGCAGACAGATACCCCTTAAGGGTGCCCAATGCAGAGCCCTGCTGGGCTGAAGAAAGAATTAACTGAAGAACCTCTGAAAGAGGGGCAGAGAGGGGCTTTAAATCGACATTGCACGCCATTGGAGGTCCAAGATGGCTCCCGTTAACAGTATGGACCCAGGGGATGAAATATTGTGCATGCTAAAAAGGTTGTGTACAAATTGAGGGTGTCCAACGAAGCATTATAAAGTCTGGAGGGATTAGCAGTTACTCGGCAGGCATTAATGCACAAACAGGCTTTAATTAGTGTAAAACATATCAGAGGATGTTGGGGGACTACACTTGTAGTGTTCCTGATCTTTATATATTATTAACTGTTAAGCGTGTATGGACTATTTTTACGAAATGCAAATAGTGGTGTAAAAGAAGAAAAGTATAAAAAAAATAATCAAATGAAATATTAAAAGATCCAATTCCACTGCATAGGATAAGTGTCAATATGAGACCAGGCGATTAGCTCATTGTTTTTTTTTTTTTTAATTAACCCCATTACAACAGAGCGATGATCTAGCAGATGAGTTTGAATCCTGGCATGACACGTTTAGCCTTCCATCCTCCCAGAGGTTAGTAAATCAAGTGTTGTAAATTGAGATGTACTAATGTGTTATTTACAGCACTTAGAAATGGCAGAAGTGTGGCATGAAGCACCTACAAAAATACAAATTATTAGTGTAATTATTATTTCAAGTGTATAGATTATCTTCTTGATATGCTCGCCGAGCAGTTAACGGTAAAATGACTTGAGAGCATTCTGCAAAATGACTGGTGTTTGCTTGACTGCGTTTCCATAGTGCGCACCCAGTGTCTTCGTGCCTTCTACTCTGCTTGCTGACTCTCGGAACTGCGAGCACAGTCTTTGTGGTTTAGGTGAAAGTGGGTCTGAAACAGTATTCCCTGTCATTATACAAACATCTTTCAGAAAAGTACATTTGAAAAATCTATAATTTGCATTGTAAAAGCAAGAATAGAATGAAGACTGGAAGTATGATTTTTGTAAAAGGTTTTTGTAAGTACTAGTTCTTCTTCTTTTTAATTTCATATGGTAGGAGTGAGAGGCCTGGACTTGCTAGTTACACAAGACACGCCCTGGGAAGTCGTACTTTGATGAGCTATTTAGTGTATAAATGTGAACTTGACAATTTATTACTCGAGGTGGGTGACAGGGAAGTTGTTTACTTTGGCAAATTCGGGAATGTTCTGAACACTGCTTTTTTAATGTTTTTACATTTTTTTATTTTTCCTCAAATAGGTGTAATTTAGATTTAAGAATAAAATCTTCATTTCTAATTACTTTTGATTACATGAAGTGGACACACTACAGTTAGTATGTTTTGTTGTAGTTTATGTTTTACTCACCTATCACCTGTTAAACAACTAGGAAATGATTTTGTACCTTACATTGACTTCCCTATCATAAATTTGCTTCAAGTAAGGCGCGTGGACCTTTGAATGTCTAATAGAAAAACTCAAGTACCTTATAAACCATGAGGTACATTTCAGTTTTTACTTTTTTTTGCATATATTTTGTGTATGGTTTTATTCAAATATTTGTTCTAATGCAATAGTGTAATCATATTCCCTTATTATCGGTTATCTCAGTACGCAAACAGGTCTTTCATAAGCGCAAACGAAAAATATCTTGACCTAGATATTTTTATTGCTGTCTCCTCACATAAACTTGTCACTTTGTTTCAACTTACTTTGAGGTATCCATTTGCTACTGCATAGCCCATTCATCGAGGGTGCTAGACGCCCTCCTCTGTGCTAGGATATAGGAGTAGGTTCCCTTAAGGGAGTCGAGTCCTGTATCATAGCACGGTTTCTGCCAGACTGACGTGTATCACAATATTCCCACCACTTAGCCCAGCAGGAACACTGTAATACGCTCAGTGGGGAAGTCACCTCCATGGCGTTGGTGTCCTCCCCGTGAGCTTGGTGGTCCTGCAGTGGGACTGCCAGACCCCAAATGAGGCCCAAAGTCTGTTCCCATCACATAAATCTCTTTTCGGTTTGCTTCTGTCATGATGTCTGGTTATCTGCTCCTCATACACTTCGCCTCAGTCACTCTGTGCATGTCTGCAGTTTGGAGCGCACCTTCAATGACAGCAGACAGACAAGACTCTCTGCTGGGTGAATGATTGAATCAGACCGGGTGGCTTCCTATCAGTAACGACTGACTGCTGCGCAGTCCATCTGCAAGCTCAGCTTACCAAAATTACATCAACAGAACCACAGTGGGTGGCACCAAAGCTGCTGATATACAATGTCTTGGTCTTCGTTTGTTGTCTTTGGCTTGTGCACATTTTTCCTACACTTAAAAATTTACAGAGACCTAGTAAATGCATGAGAAATTTGCAGTTAGTTTCCAAAACGTGTAAAATTGGGGATTTTTCAGAGGCCTTTCCTGTCTGCACATTCCTACAGTATGGTATAAGTTACAAATGTCTAGAGAAGGTAAGTCGAAACAAGTAAGAAACCTCCCTAAGGGGCTTTTACCAGGAACATGCCGAGTTGATACTGTTGGAAGGGACAAGCCTGGTTAAAGGTAGTCTCCACTGAAGTAGACAAGAATCGGCTCATACAGGCCGTGGTGGTGGCATGAGTTCCTCAACAGCCATAGCCAGAGGGGGGTGAAGTTATGATCTAAATGAGGAAATTACAAGTAGGTCAGCCTCGAAATCCAAAAAGTTGGAAAAGATGTGAACATTTCCAAGGGATTCACCTTCTAAAGATGTGAGCCTTAACTGCAGTTTTAAAACCACTGGAAAGGATGTATACCAATGAAAACAGGGATCTCCAACCATTAGAGCAGCGAAACCTGCTGCATATCTATGGAACGAATTTTAAGCAACTGCCTTCTAAGCAAGACACTACTCTCATAAGATCTAAACCTGAAAAGATATTGATTATCTGTCCATGTACCTGAAAGGCCATTGGATGATGCCAATGAACTGGCCCTACCATAATAATCAAGATTAAGAGTAGGTATATGCAAAATTCATAGCACTCTACTAGTAAACATACCACTGCAGCCACCCCATTAATGGTAATTATACCTCTGAGACAAAGATAAAACTCAAAGTAATCAAGGAAGAGATTGCTTCAATAAGTTAAGTATCTTTAGCTAACAAAAGAAAGAAGAGGAATAAAGAACATTTATGAAATAAAACTGGAAGAAATGAAAAGTGAAAAGGAAAGAAAGAAAGAAAAGAAACCAAGGAGAAAAGGAAAGACAGAGGGAAATATGAGTGAAAGGAAGGAACAAAAGGGGGCTGAAAGGAGAGGATTAACCCCTTCCCTCCCAAGGACGTAATGGTTACGTCTGTGGCTGCGGTGCTGAAGCGACACAGACGTAGCCATTACATCCTATGACCGGCCCTCAGGGGAAGCGCTAGCACTCCCCCCGAGGGCCAACCCCCCATGTCACGGTTGGAAGGGGAATCGGTTCCCATTCCAACCCCGACCCCCCCCCCCCAAAAAAAAAACCCAATGGCATCAGTGCGTGATCGCAAGCTGCCATCATCAGAGGGTGCCAGACGCGCTGGAAGCCATTTGCTTCCAGCACATCCAGGAAGAAGGAGGAGAGTTTTTCCTCTGGGGTGGGGTGGGGGGGTGTAGGAAGTTGGCTCTGTATGTGCTATTTCAAAGTAAGGAATAGCATGCACAGAGTCCAAGGGTTCCCCTTAGAGGTAAAATAGTGGTAAAAAGAGATAATACTAATGCTCTATTTTGTGGTAGTGTGGTCGAGCAGTAGGCTTATCCAAGGAGTAGTGTTAAGCATTTGTTGTACATACACATAGACAATAAATGAGGTACACACACTCAGAGACAAATCCAGCCAATAGGTTTTGTATAGAAAAATATCTTTTCTTAGTTTATTTTAAGAACCACAGGTTCAAATTTAACATGTAATATCTTGTTTGAAAGGTATTGCAGGTAAGTACATTAGGAACTTTGAATTATTTCAATTGCATGTATACTTTTCAAGTTATTCACAAATAGCTATTTCAAAAGTGGACACAGTGCAATTTTCACAGTTCCTGGGGGAGGTAAGTTTTTGTTAGTTTTACCAGGTAAGTAAGACACTTACAGGGTTCAGTTCTTGGTCCAAGGTAGCCCACCGTTGGGGGTTCAGAGCAACCCCAAAGTTACCACACCAGCAGCTCAGGGCCGGTCAGGTGCAGAGTTCAAAGTGGTGCCCAAAACGCATAGGCTTCAATGGAGAGAAGGGGGTGCCCCGGTTCCAGTCTGCCAGCAGGTAAGTACCCGCGTCTTCGGAGGGCAGACCACGGGGGTTTTGTAGGGCACCGGGGGGACACACAAGCCCACACAGAAATTTCACCCTCAGCGGCGCGGGGGCGGCCGGGTGCAGTGTTAGAACAAGCGTCGGGTTCGCAATGGAAGTCAATGAGAGATCAAGGGATCTCTTCAGCGCTGCAGGCAGGCAAGGGGGGGCTTCCTCGGGGAAACCTCCACTTGGGCAAGGGAGAGGGACTCCTGGGGGTCACTTCTGCAGTGAAAGTCCGGTCCTTCAGGTCCTGGGGGCTGCGGGTGCAGGGTCTTTTCCAGGCGTCGGGACTTAGGTTTCAGAGAGTCGCGGTCAGGGGAAGCCTCGGGATTCCCTCTGCAGGCGGCGCTGTGGGGGCTCAGGGGGGACAGGTTTTGGTACTCACAGTCGTAGAGTAGTCCGGGGGTCCTCCCTGAGGTGTTGGTTCTCCACCAGCCGAGTCAGGGTCGCCGGGTGCAGTGTTGCAAGTCTCACGCTTCTTGCGGGGAGATTGCAGGGTTCTTTAAAGCTGCTTCTTTGGATAAAGTTGCAGTCTTTTTGGAGCAGGTCCGCTGTCCTCTGGAGTTTCTTGTCGTCGTCGAAGCAGGGCAGTCCTCAGAGGATTCAGAGGTCGCTGGTCCCTTTGGAAGGCGTCGCTGGAGCAGAGTTCTTTGGAAGGCAGGAGACAGGCCGGTGAGTTTCTGGAGCCAAGGCAGTTGTTGTCTTCTGGTCTTCCTCTGCAGGGGTTTTCAGCTAGGCAGTCCTTCTTGTTGTTGCAGGAATCTAATTTCTAGGTTCAGGGAGAGCCCTTAATTACTAAATTTAAGGGCGTGTTTAGGTCTGGGGGGTTAGTAGCCAATGGCTACTAGCCCTGAGGGTGAGTACACCCTCTTTGTGCCTCCTCCCAAGGGGAGGGGGTCACATCCCTAATCCTATTGGGGGAATCCTCCATCTGCAAGATGGAGGATTTCTAAAAGTTAGAGTCACCTCAGCTCAGGACACCTTAGGGGCTGTCCTGACTGGCCAGCGACTCCTCCTTGTTGCTTTCTTTGTTCCCTCCAGCCTTGCCGCCAAAAGTGGGGGCCGTGGCCGGAGGGGGCGGGCAACTCCACTAAGCTGGAGTGCCCTGCTGGGCTGTGACAAAGGGGTGAGCCTTTGAGGCTCACCGCCAGGTGTTACAGCTCCTGCCTGGGGGAGGTGTTAGCATCTCCACCCAGTGCAGGCTTTGTTACTGGCCTCAGAGTGACAAAGGCACTCTCCCCATGGGGCCAGCAACATGTCTCTAGTGTGGCAGGCTGCTGGAACCAGTCAGCCTACACAGATAGTCGGTTAAGTTTCAGGGGGCACCTCTAAGGTGCCCTCTGTGGTGTATTTTACAATAAAATGTACACTGGCATCAGTGTGCATTTATTGTGCTGAGAAGTTTGATACCAAACTTCCCAGTTTTCAGTGTAGCCATTATGGTGCTGTGGAGTTCGTGTAAAACAGACTCCCAGACCATATACTCTTATGGCTACCCTGCACTTACAATGTCTAAGGTTTTGCTTAGACACTGTAGGGGCACAGTGCTCATGCACTGGTACCCTCACCTATGGTATAGTGCACCCTGCCTTAGGGCTGTAAGGCCTGCTAGAGGGGTGTCTTACCTATACTGCATAGGCAGTGAGAGGCTGGCATGGCACCCTGAGGGGAGTGCCATGTCGACTTACTCATTTTGTTCTCAATAGCACACACAAGCTGGTAAGCAGTGTGTCTGTGCTGAGTGAGGGGTCTCTTAGGGTGGCATAATACATGCTACAGCCCTTAGAGACCTTCCCTGGCATCAGGGCCCTTGGTACCAGAGGTACCAGTTACAAGGGACTTATCTGGATGCCAGGGTGTGCCAATTGTGGAATCAAAAGTACAGGTTAGGGAAAGAACACTGGTGCTGGGGCCTGGTTAGCAGGCCTCAGCACACTTTCAATTCAAAAATTAGCATCAGCAAAGGCAAAAAGTCAGGGGGTAACCATGCCAAGGAGGCATTTCCTTACAGGGGGGAGTACTAAAAAAAAAAAAGAGGCATCGAGGGAAAGTGTTTTCCTTTCCGTCGATGTCTCTTTCAGCGTTCCTGCTGCCCGATCGCATCCACTAGACACCAGAGATTTGTGTATGTGTGTGTGTTTATAGTGTAGGGGAGCGACCCCTTGGGCAAGGGTCGCGCCCCCTGCGCAGGCCAATGTATTTAATCGCCGTTTCTGCCCCCCTTGGGTCAGATCGGACTTTTATTTTTAAAATAGGAAGAAGAAACTAGAAACCAGGGATTGTTTTGTGGTTTTTTTTTTGTGCGTGTGTGTGTTGGGGGGGGGGGGGACTTTGGGCAAGGGTCGCCCCCAAGGGGCAAAATGCACTATTTGGCAGTTTTGTTCCCCTTGGGGGCAGATCATCCTAAGGGGGGCAGAATGCACTTAGCGCCTGGGAGAGTGGTGTGTGTGTGTGTCTGTCTGTGTGTGTGTGTGTGTGTGTCTCTCTCTCCTTAGGGGCAATATATTCTATGCCATTTCTGCCCCAGGCAGATGGGCCATTTTTTTTTTTTTTTTTTTTTTTTTAGGCCCTTCTGGGCAAAAGCCATAAAGACCCAAGGGATTGTTTTTTTCCCCTTTTCTTTGTGTTTTTGTGTTGGGGAGCACCCCCTTTGGCAAGGGTCGCCCCGCAAAGCGGGCAAAGCACTGTTGGGTAGTTCTGCCCCCCTTGGGGGGTAAATCTGCCTATTATTTTTAGGCCCATCTGCCCCCAGGGGTGGCAGAATCCACTTAGCGCCAGGGATCATGTATGTGTGTGTGTGCTTTGTGTGTGGGGGCGGCCACGTGGGCAAGGTTCACCCCCCAAAGGGGGCACTATATTCTATGCCATTTCTGCCTATTTTTCTTTGGCTCAGGGATTTGTTTTTTTGTGTTGAGGGGACGCCCCCAATTGGCAAGGGTCACCTCCCACAGGGGGCAAACCACTGTTTGGTATTTCTGCCCCCCTTGGGGGGGTAAATCAGCCTATTTTTTTTAGGCCCATCTGCCCCCAAGGGTGGCAGAATCCACT
This sequence comes from Pleurodeles waltl, assembly GCF_031143425.1. Taxonomy (NCBI): domain Eukaryota; kingdom Metazoa; phylum Chordata; class Amphibia; order Caudata; family Salamandridae; genus Pleurodeles; species Pleurodeles waltl. The sequence goes on from NC_090440.1 coordinate 1,549,177,258, forward strand.
TCACGCCAGGGATCATGTGTGTGTGTGCTTTGTGTGTGGGGAGTGGCCCCTTGGGCAAGGGTCTCCCCCCAAAGGGGGCACTATATTCTATGCCATTTCTGCCTATTTTTCTTTGGCTCAGGGATTTGTTTTTTTGTGTTGAGGGGACGCCCCCAATTGGCAAGGGTCACCTCCCACAGGGGGCAAACCACTGTTTGGTATTTCTGCCCCCCTTGGGGGGGTAAATCAGCCTATTTTTTTTAGGCCCATCTGCCCCCAAGGGTGGCAGAATCCACTTCACGCCAGGGATCATGTGTGTGTGTGCTTTGTGTGTGGGGAGTGGCCCCTTGGGCAAGGGTCTCCCCCCGAAGGGGGTACTATATTCTATGCCATTTCTGCCTATTTGTTTTAAGCCCATCTGCCCCCAGGGGAGGCAGAAGCCATAAAAACACCAGGGATTCGTTTTTGTGTGTTGGGGGCGCCCCCATTGGCAAGGGCCACCCCCCAAAGGGGGCAAACCACTGTTGGGTAGTTCTGCCCCCCTTGGGGGCAGATGGGCTAAATATTTTTATTTTTTAGGCCCATCTTCCCCCAAGGGAGGCAGAGAACACTAGACACTAGAAAATGTATAAATGTTTGGTGGCGGGCGTTTGTCATCTGGCAAAGTATTTGCATTTGTGATTATAACAGTTTATTTCTACTTTTTGTTCTAGTTCAAAGCTTTTGCTTCCTTTGCTGTGGCTTGTTGCGGTTTTGGCAGTGGTTGTCCTGCTGTTTGCGTAGTTGCATGTTTTAGGTAAGTAAATACATTTACTACAAAGGAGTATAGTTGCCATGCATGAATGACATGTTTGTAAGTGGTGTACTAAATGCAGGATTGTTTGTGAAATTGTCCTTAGATTTATGCACAATGATATTTGTGTTGTCTTATGTCTAATTTGCCTTTCTTTTTTCTTTTTAGTGGGATACATTGGTGATTGCTGTGGCTGGGCAGAGTAGTTGCTGGTGAGTCTAGCTTTTTAGGGGCAAGTGAGTGGTATAGTTTTTGGAGTTTAAAAATCTTAGTGATAAAAGCTACACTTTGTTTATTACTTATCTTACACAGTGCTGGTTGTTGAAGGTGCATTTGTCCAGTTACTTTTTGTAGGAAGGATCATGGCTAGCCGTAGGTTGACTGCTCAGCAGGTTGTTGGTGTGTTGAGTTGTCTTCTGACCATGATTATGAGACTGACTCTGCATCTGCGGCAAGGAGGAAGTGCAAGATTCTGGAAGTGAATTTTCTGTCAGAGAGGAATCATCTGATGATGAAGCCACTCTCAGTGCTGATGAAGTGCCGGTTTTAGAGGAGGACACTGATGTGCCAATGGTGCAGCAGCCAGGGGCTGTAAGGATTCCCACTGGAAGGCCGGACACCTGGATTGCATCAAACATGGAGCAAGCCACAGTTGCCTGCCTTTACTGTTCTCTCAGGGCGTAGAGTAAATACGGAAAACTTTGTGCCTGGCAACTTCTTTGAGTTGTTTATGGATGATGTATTAGTCGAAGAGACTGTTGAGCAAACTAATTTGTATGCAGAGCAGTATTTGAGGGACAACGCTGCCAGACTTAGGCCACACTCTAGAGCTAGCAGGTGGATTCCCACAAATCTGGAAGAGTTGAAAAAGTTCTTAGGTTTAACTTTTTTCCATGGGGCTGATAAGAAAGCCATTGCTGTCTTCATATTGGTCTACTAGTCTCTTGATGGCAACTGCTGTATTTCCTGCAATCATGAGTCGCAACCGGTATGAGCTTCTTCTTCGGATGTTGCATTTTGTTGATAATGCTTTAGCCTTGCCACAAGATCACCCTGATTCTGACCGTCTTTAAGATTAGACCTGTCCTTGATCGTTTTGGAGATCGGTTTTCAGAGACCTATATTCCAGGCAAATAAATATCTGTAGATGAGTCTTTGGTCCTGTTCAAGGGTTGTTTTGTTTTTAGGCAGTACATTCCTAGCAAGAGGGCACGGTATTGAATTAAATTGTATATGCTGTCTGAAAGTAGTACAGGATATGTTTATAATTTCCGAGTCTACACTGGCAGGGATTCCAGTATTGTTGTAACCCCCCCCCCCCCCCCAGTTGTCCGCCTACTTTTGGAGTTAGTGAGAAAACTGTATATGAACTTGGTAGACAACTGTTTAACAAAGGTCACCATTTATATGTAGATAACTTCTACACTGGAGTTCAGTTATTCAAGGAATTGTTCAAAGTCAACACTGTTGCTTGTGGCACAATCCGCTCTAATCGGAAAGGCTATCCAAGAGAACCTGTCGGTAAAAAAAAAAAACTTGAGAAGGAACGGTGCAATGCCTTGCGGAATCACAAGCTGCTAGCTCTGAAATTTGTACACAGGAGGGATGTGTACATGCTAAGTACCATCCATGATGAGAGTACTTCACCTGTGGCTGTTTAGGGTCAAGTTGCTGAAGTGCGCCAATCTGTGTGCATTTTAGACTACAATAAGCACATGGGTGGGTGTTGATAGAGTAGATCAGAGGTTGGAAACTTACACTGCTGCTCATAAGGATTATGTTTGGTATAAGAAATTAGCGGTTCACCTGTTCCACTTGGCAACTTTTAATGCTGTTGTTGTGTTCAAGAATAGTTCTACAGAGTCAAGGATGACATTTGTGAAATTTCAGGAGTCTATCATAGCGAGTATTGTTGTGCTGGAACAGGCAAGAGTTCCTAGAGAAGCAGTGGTGGAGGATGTGGCTAGATTGAAAGATCGTCATTTCGCCGAGCACATTCCTCCCACAGGCCAAAAAGAGAAATTCCTGCTAAGAGATCTAGAGTCTGTGCTCGAAGAGGTATCAGGAAGGAGACTAGGATGTACTGCCCTGATTGTCCTTCAAACCCTCACACACAGAATTATTCAGAAATACACTGAGCGCAAACTGCTGTATTATATTTTCATATGTTCATTTTCACGGTTGGCATTACTGTCATGTATTCAGTTAGAGCTTTTGTGTTTGTAGTTTTGTACTTATTTATAATCAGTGGTTTCTTAGTTGTTTAAAAACAAAAAAAAAAGTGATGGCTGTGTGCATGGACTGGCGCTTGGCTGGCGGTGTGTGTGGAGTGCGCCTGGCTGGCGGTGTGTGTGGAGTGGCGCTTGGCTGGCGGTGTGTGTGGAGTGCGCCTGGCTGGCGGTGTGTGTGGAGTGGCGCTTGGCTGGCAGGGTGCGTGGGGTGACGCTTGGCTGGCGGGGTGCGTGGGGTGACGCTTGGCTGGCGGGGTGCGTGGGGTGGCACTTGGCTGGCGGGGTGCGTGGGGTGGCACTTGGCTGGCGGGGTGCGTGGGGTGGCACTTGGCTGGCGGGGTGCGTGGAGGTGCGCTTGGCTGGGGGTGCCAGCCAGACACCAGTCCACACACTCCCATCAGCGCGTGTGATTGCTCTATCAGGCATGTGGGCGTATGAAAGTGATGGGCCCTTGACTGGCACTGTCTGTTGATGCGATTGTTGTATTGAGCTGGGCCCACCGCTGGCGGCGTGAATGGTCTTGTGCATGTCATGAATGAAACGTGTGTGAATGGACTGTAAAGCGGTTGGTGCCTTGACGCGGCTTTACAGCTCACGAGCTGCAAGTCATTGGTTCAGTTCTTAACAGTGCATTTCACTTTTGTGAAATCTCTTGTTAATAAAATTTGATCTATTGAACAATCACTCACCCTTGTGCCAAATCCAACCAGTACGTGTGGTAAAAATGACAAAACCTGCTCTGCTGTAATCAGGCGTCGCAGCACACCAGTGACATGCTAGGTGTCTCGGGTGGGACCCCGATGATGAAGCATGCCACCAACTTGGGTGGTGGGTGAGGGGTCTTTTTAACATAACCAAACTGCATTTCTTTTCACAATTTTAGTGTGGAACATCACAGAAGTACGTGGACACATTAAAATGATCTATGACAAAACTACCCGTGTTTGGGGGGGGGGGGGGGGGGGCACCTATGTTTTTGGTCCCGGGTGCGGCCTTTATCTAGGGAAACCTACCTAACCCAGACATTTTTTTCAACTAGACACTTCAAGAAGTCCAAGGAGGTGCAGCTGGCATGGATTCGTCAACACTTTCTTACCCATTCTCCTCTGCAAACCTCAAAAATTGATTTAAAAAAAAAGAATATTTTCCTCACTTTTCTTTGTACGATCACCGCTCCGGCACAAATTTCCTACCACCCAGCATCCCCCTCAGTCTCCCAAGTAAAATGATACCTCACTTGTGTGGGTCCCCAAAGCAGAGTCAGCCTAAAGATGTATAAAAGACAAATATGTGCTTATCAACTTGCTGTGCTATCCCCTCAATCTCTACAGGTGTTTGCCCTTTTTCTGTTGCAGCACCTGGGCCACCCACACAAGTGAGGTAGCATTATTAGCGGGAGACCTGAAGGAACGCTGGGTGGAAGGAAATTTGTGGCTCCTCTCAGATTACAGAACTATCTGTCACCAAAATGTGAGGAAAAGGTGTTTTTTTGCCAAATTTTGAGGTTTGCACAGGATTCTGGGTAACAGAACCTGGCAAGAGTCCCACAAGTCACCCCATCTTGGATTCCTCTAGGTGTCTACTTTTAAAAAATGCACAGGTTTGGTAGGTTTCCCTAGGTGGCGGCTGAGCTAGAGGCAAAAATCCACAGCTAGGCACTTTGCAAAAAACAACTCTGTTTTCTTTGGGAAAATGTGATGTGTCCACGTTGTGTTTTGGGGCATTTCCTGTCGCTGGCACTAGGCCTACCCACACAAGTGAGGTACCACTTTTATTGGGAGACTTGGGGGGAACGCAGGGTGGAAAAAAATTTGTGGCTCCCCTCAGATTCCAGAACTTTCGGTCATCAAAATAGGAGGAAAAAGTGTTTTTTGGGCAAAGGTTTGAGGTTTGCAAAGGATTGTGGGTAACAGAACCTGGTCAGAGCCCCACAAGTCACCCCATCTTGGATTCCCCTAGGTCTCTAGTTTTAAAAAATACACAGGTTTGGTAGGTTTCCCTAGATGCAGGCTAAGCTATAGGCCAAAATCTACAGCTACGGACTTTGTAAAAAAAAAAAAAAAAAAAAACATCAGATTTCAATGTAAAAATGTGATGTGTCCATGTTGAGTTTCCTGTCAGGAGCATTAGGTCTACCCACACAAGTGAGGTACCATTTTCATTGGGAGACTTGGGGGAACACAGAATAGCAAAACAAGTGTTATTGCCCCTTGTCTTTCTCAATATTTTTTCCTTCCAAATGTAAAACAGTGTGCAAAAAAAAAAGGCTATTTGAGAAATGCCCTGTAATTTGCATGCTAGTATGGCCACCCCGGAATTCAGAGATGTGCAAAAAAACACTGCTTCTCAAAACCTTATCTTGTGCCCATTTTGGAAATGCAAAAGTTTTCTTGATATCTATTTTTCACTCTTTATATTTCAGCAAATGAATGGCTGTATACCCGGCATAGAATGAAAACCCATTGCAAGGTGCAGCTCATTTACTGGCTCTGGACACCTAGGATTCTTGATGAACCTACAAGCTCTATATATCCCAGCAGACGTAATGGTATATTGCTTTCAAAAATCTGACATTGCAAGAAAAGGTTATAGAGTAAAAAGTGGAGAAAAATGGCAGTTTGTTTACCTCAATTTCAATATTAATATATTTCAGCTGTTATTTTCTGTAGGAAAACCTTGTAGGACCTACACAAATTACCCGTTGCTGAATTCAGAATTTTGTCTACTTTTCAGAAATGTTTAGTTTCTGGGATCCAGCATTGGTTTCACACCCATTTCTGCCGCTAACTGGAAGGAGGCTGGAAGCACCAAATATAGTAAAAATGGGGTATGTCCCAGTAAAATGCCAAAATTGTGTTGAAAATTGGGTTTTCTGATTCAAGTCTGCCGGTTCCTGAAAGCTGGGAAGATGGTGATTTTAGCACCGCAAACCCTTTGTTGATGACATTTTCACTGAAAAAACACAAGCCCCCCCGTCTGCAGCCCTTTTTTTCTCCATTTTTTTTTTGTTTTTTTTAAACGGAATTTTCACAGTATTTTGACAAATTTCTTGGTCTCCTTCAGAGGAACCAACAAAGTCTGGGTACCGCTAGAATCCCTAGCATGTTTGGAAAAAAGGACACAAATTTGGCGTGGGTAGCTTATGTGGACAAAAAGTTATGAAGGCCTAAGCATGAACTGCCCCAAATAGCCAAAAAAGGCTTGGCACCTGAGGGGAAAAAGGACTGGCAGCGGAGGGGTTAAACAACATGCTAGTTCTTAGGCACTTTCCTTCAGGATCAGATGCATGTAACAACAAATAATACACACTAAAAGTGTTACCTTTCTTTCAGTAAAATCATGCAACTGCAGTTCTACTTACACTATTGGGATCCAGGTATTTTCACAAACACCAGGTCCACGTTTCTACGGGCCATATGTACGAACACATTTTCCCATAGACACAGAATGGTTTGATACATCTGGCCCTGTATTCTTTTGGAGTCTGTTTAATTACAAATGGGCAGTATGCCCGGAAAAAAGCATAATGCCTGCATGTGTGCACGTGCAAATGTCATTTATGAGTATCTAAGCAGAATATCGGTACTGCATGCGTTGCCAGTGTTGTGAGCACAAATATAAACAAGCACTGACAAAGCTAATAGGTTTGTCTGTGGGGAAAAAACGTGAAAATGTTTTAAATCAACACACATTAATTCAATAGTCTTATGAATACAGACTCTCCTGAAAGCTTATTTTTATTGCACAACTCAGCAGGCGCTGCTCTCCTTTTGTCTCGTGCCCTCTTCACAGTGTAGAGTTTCATGTTTTAAATACCCTCACCAAAAGAGGCTCTTAAATTACCAGATTGGGCAGCACGCCAAGATTTGAACGAGCAATGAAGCTTGGTTTAAGAATGGTAGGTATCAGTTTCTGGCACCTGTGTAAACCTATTGCTTCTCTCAACTTATTCTGCAAGAATCAATGAAATGGTGAATGTATTAAGACTAAATGTTGGATAACTGCTTTTGTGCAGCTGGCATTCGTGCCCCTTTTGAAGTAAATGGCACAGCCCCTGTAGATAACAGCATAGCCACATTTACCACGCTTCAAATAATGGAGTCTACCTCCATAGTCACCATGCCAATACTTAGGTTATGTTACGCTATGTTATTACTCATTATGTAGGGCACACTTTGCCACTGGGATGGCCTCATGACACTACTGGCAGCACGCTCATTTTGCAAACAGTTTCTGAGGTTACCATCGTAGATCAGAGGCAGATCCCACTGTTAATATGTGTTGTGGGTAACATGTTCTGGTCCTAGTCTCAGTTAGATGGATCGATTGTAGTCATGTATGATTGAGGTGCATAATGTTTAAGACAAAAAGGTCTTTGCTGCTCTGTCTCTGATGAGTGCTGGCATGTGTTGTTTGGTAATATGATACACAACATTATGGCCTGTTTGCATCTTGTTGGATGTCCGTTAGGCGTTCAGTCCAGTGTGTTCTATTGCATGTTAGTGAGCGGTGTACAATGATTGCTACTACTAAGTATACTTCAGTGATGAATATGTGGGAGGTGCTGTGTCTAATATGTTCTTTTGGAGGTTAGCCAGTGCCCTCGGATTAGTGCAATTGTAAGCCACAGGATTCCTAGTTATATAGCACACCTGGGCTGTGTCTAGTGGCTCAGTGGACTGATGAATCCACTTCAGGAATCTGGGTTTGGTCTCACGCTAACAGGGTCAAATTGAAAGAGGTCCTATGTGAAGGTGGAGCACACTCAAAAAATATATATATATATATAGGAAAATAGATGGTTGCTTTCAATGACAAATCTGGGTCGGTCCTGAATTCTATGGATGGATGGATGGTTCCGCTAGGCTTAGGTTTAACTGTGAGGTGTCAGGGGACAATGTACTGAAAAAACAGAGTATGGTCAGTATATTTCCCACAACTTATTTTGAGTACACAATGCAAAACTGTGATTAAGACTATCAATTCTTGCAAAGTTTACATAAACATAAATACATAAAAATAAATAAAAAGCAGCAAGTTTACTCAGCCTTTCTACCTTCTGAGACCATTAAAATAAGTAACATTTAATTGCGTAACAATAAACATATGTTATCCAGCCAAGACTCTCGAAGGAATAAAAAAGTGTAGCTTACAAATACACACATTATTTTACGTCTTGGCATATGCAGGGTGTTCTGTAAAGTATGTTCTGTTGGAGGTTTGTGTGTAATGTTTTAGTGTCTAGTATTGTATTGAGCTATGTGATAATTAGGCATGACATTACTAGTCAGTGCTGGATGTATGTGATGTGTTATGCTGGGTATTACAGCGTATCGCTGGAACAACGCAGACTGTATATTACATTATGTTGATTAATCAAAGGTTCATCATCAAGTTAAGGGAAGCCTTTAAAACGGTTACATGCGATACCAGCATTCCATAGTGAAGAATGGCACTACTTTCTAGCCTCAATATGAGCAGCTGTGACTAAACACGAACCCAGCACACCCTTTTAGTTTTAAGTATTAATTTGTCCACGGGTGCTCCTCCTTACAATACTCAGCGTCTACGGGCACCCCTGCAGCGATGTGCAGAGAAAATCCATTAATCCAACTGAAAGTGAGAACATGCCAAAGTTCAATGAGGTAACAGAGAATCAAGTGTCCAATTAAAAAATACTCCTTCACTAATTTTCACTATAAAAAAAACACACATTAGCAGCCAAAATTGTTCCTTTAAATTCTATGGAACGTCTTCAGGTCAAAAACATGTAATATCTGTCATAGTAAAGTTCGCCATCTCTCGAGTTGAAGATTTTCTGTGTTGATTTGGCTTTTACGCTTCACGTATTTCCTGTAAAGTGATTCCTTAGCTCCAGATTGCAGCCAGGTATCCCCCACTGAGACCTGGGCTGCTCAGCAAGAGAGGAAAAAACATCAGATTAGTGGTTTTCAAAATTCCAGATTGGCTTCAGGCATGGCATATCGGCATTGGTTTCAGAAATACCGGCGTTCCTTCCCAGCATCATTATAATGTGACTGATCATTAAAATTATTGTGACCGTGGAAACGAAAGATGGAAGGCGTTCTCCATGGTCCATTCTTGTTCTAGACGAGTCATAGTTTTCCTAAACAATGTTGTCCATCATGTTGTACTTCTACTGCACTCAGGCAGCTCTGCAGTCCACAATGCAGTATCCTCATTAAACAACAATTTCCTAAAGCACGAGGTTTTGAAAAACACTTTATTGGTAAACCTCTATAAACCCCAAAAAAGTATGAAAAGAAGAAATTGGAGCAGCTTTCTAGGTGTGCCACTACCTGCCAACATAGTCTCTCAAGGAGGAGAAACCACTGTGCTTGAACCACGGAATGACCTGTGTTGAGGTCCAGTGCATCTCCAGAATGAAATCAAAATGGTATGCTGTTACCCATTCACGCAGTCTCTGAGAGCAGGTTTTGTTATCTGCATGCAGCAACAAAAGACCCCATTTCAATGGAGAATACTTGTAATCCATAATCAAGTGATTCAAAAGCCGCTTCGATCACAATTTGCGTCTAGCATGTCAACTTTTTTTTTTTTTTTAAACACACATTAGCAAAAAAACAAGCCATTCGTTTACTGAGTACTCTCCTCACTTCTGAAAGTAATGTTTGGCACTCACATACACTTAGCAATTACATAGTTTTATTCACTGGCCATTAGAAACGGATTGCTCAAATCATTTTATAAACTTTCTGAAATGAGCTATGCTTGGGAAGCTTATCTACAAGACATACATTTAGAATGCTTTTGGCCTTCACTCCTTCATTGCCAAGGTTCTGATCACACTGTAAATTATATTGCAAATTCATGATTAACGATTACTCTTCAGTGCAAAAAAAGCTTATTTTGCAACCAAAAAAAAAAAAATCAAAAAATAAAATAAAAATCAACGTATCTCTGATAATTACAATTAAACTACAGCAGCACTTCATGTGTGCTTAAGGAAGCCTGCCAGGAAACAGAAAACTTGTGGCTAGCCCTAAAGTATGATTATTCCTCAACAAAGCTTCCTGAGATTAGAACAATAAATCCAAAACATAAGTGCGACAAAACTAAGCTTTGAAAAAATTCCACATCTGTACAAGCCGAACGGGACCATTCTACATCTGGATTTCTTTAATCCATGCCCATATGGTCTCAGCTACGATATGCCACAGATGGAAAGTATTTAGGCCTGGGGCTTTGCTAAGTTAGTACTGTGTTTTATAATGCCAAGGAAAACATATCTCCAGATGTACCGACTGAAAAACAGATTAATAAGAAGGACAAAACTTAAACAAACTGAACACGCAAATAAAGTTAATTAACAGTTATACCACTATAGTTCAGAAAATAGTCCAGAGGAATAACCTTCAAGACAAACGTATTAAACTTATCAAATTCGCTCAAGAAGAGGGCCGAAAACGAGACAAATACTCAAAAGCTGGTCATTAAGTGAACTGTGCATCAAGCTGAAAATGGTTTTGACCGGGGTAATACATTTGGCCGAAAACATAAATTAGATTAAAAAGGTGCTTAAAGTAAGTTGTTTCCTACCTGAAAACCAGGATTCATCACTTGATGGTCTTACAAAGCTTAGGTGAGCTTCACAACAATCATTGCTGTTAGGCGATGGAAGGAAGGAAATGAGGATGAAGACTGTGGAAGTGGGCAAGGTTAAGCAGAGGAAGATTAAGCAGAGCAGAGGACATGCAGAATGGTTGGTGCTCTGAAGTGAGTAATTCAAGAGGTGAGGCAGTCTAAATCTGTGCCCCTTTGTCCATATCAAAAGAGGAAATGGTGACGATTGCTGCATGTGTTCATGAAGGACATACGTCCATCACCAATGACGCCTCTGAATAAATGCCACTTCACCCTGCAGTAGCTCCTAATTGATACAAAGAAAAGTAACTCCTAGGAACTATAATCCTGTTGCTGTTGCTTTGCCCACAAAATGTTAAGTCTCACCCACATACCTAATTTTCTTTAAAAATGTTCTCTGTCTCCTCAAAAAATAAATAAATAAACACACACAACACGCTTATGCTTGGTCAGAGTTACGTTCTATTGTTGCTTGATTAAGCTGCGCAATCAACACTACTGTTTGTCAGGAAAAGTATTATTCCAATAACATCTAAGTCCTCAAATGGTTGCAATACCATTTTCAGGAGTCTATCTACATCTTACACAAAGGAACACGTTTACTTGATAGTGGCTTGAGCGGTGGACAGCTTCTTTCTCAGAAGTAGCTTGTAAGGGTAGGTCCAATTTTAGTCATGACGGTTATTATGTATGCTATTACATTCTCAGAGTTTATAGATGCTGAAGTGCTAGAAAGTGTAGCTCTTATGTGGCAGTAATTACAATTGCCTGGTTAGCTAGTTTACGCAGAGATAGACTAATTCAAGACATAATAAGATTTACAGTTTAACAAAATTGAACCAAAACATGAAGGTATTTATTGCAGTGGGTGTTAAATGCCACAAAAAAAAATATACCTTGCTTCACGGTTACGCCTTTATAACTTTTTTGTGTACAAAAGGTATGGTGATGTGGTACACTTCACCACTGCAGCAGAGTTTACAGAGACAGTGAGGTAGGCAGCAAGGCGGTTAAATTGCCAGTTTCTTGTCCTGCCAAGATTCCCCTGTCTGGCTGTTCTGGTGGATAACGGGTGGTAGCTGGGGGTGGGGGTATGGTTTACCCAAAATCTTGGAATTTGGCACAGACCTGCAGTGAGAGGGGGTTTACCTACAGCACTAGTGTTTTAGTGCATGGGCCGGGAGAGTTCTTAAGCCTTCACTGCTACGAAGCGATGGGAAGAATTCCACAACAAAGCAGCAACGATCGACTCCTCCATTCACGCAGCAGAAAGGCCACCCAGCTTGAAGAACTTAGAGAGCTCAACTGGTTAACAGTGTACTGCAGACTCGGCAAGCGTACCAGTGTCTCAGTGCTGTGTTCCAACCGACAACTCAACAAGAAGGTAAGCCGCAGAAGCGGACAGGCCCCTGCATGCGTGTCTTCTGCCACTCCCCAATACTGACCCTTGTGCTTCTCCCCTTTCCGCCTGAGAAGCGGGAAGTTGGTTCTGGGGGCTCAGGGACTTTGTTGGGTGGGGGCGTGGGAGGCTAGGGGTGTAGCAGAGGCACTGAATGGGGAGTGGTTAGAAATTGGATCTCTAGTTGGCAGAGGTATGCACCCTGCCAAGTAGGTACCACAATCCCAGTCAGGGTAAGTCAATTACACAATCTAAATTAACCTACGCTCACCCTCTGGTAGCTTGGCACAGAGCTGGCAGACTTAACTTAGAAGGCAATGTGTAAAGTATTTGTGCAACATTCAGACAGCAATCCAAAAGAAACACCATAAAAGAACTCAACAAAGATGTAATAAATAGGTTGAGACCAAAACGACAAAAATCCAATGAATTTTCACTTGGAAGAGGTATCACAATAAGCACACTTTGTTTGGGGGTCATTTTAGAGTCTTTACAGTATTTTTTGAAAGTACGGGTGTCCTTCTTCGAGGAGCACAGTACAGGCTGACTGGGGCCATTCTGGACCGGCCTGGGTAGAGAATACAAGGTGTTTACCTTTTGGAATGCAGAGCGCACAGCGTAAGCTTTAAAGCAACTCAGGCCTTCGTGGTCCAGAAATGCACTGCCGCAGGTTGAGGGAGAAGTGATCTAATTCGGGCCGGCACGAGGCCAAAAAGCTGGGTTGTACCCAAGCACAGCTCATTGATTGCAGAAGGCAAGTGCGTGTCTCAGTCACTTGGCAACATGGGCGGTGGATCACACTGAAGCTGCTCTAAAGAACAGATGAAACGAGCAACAAGCTGCAACAAATCCACTCCGAAGTCTTGAAGAAATGAGCAGCAGGATGCAATGAAGCAACTTCAAAGTCTTGATTAAATGAGCGGCAGGCTGCAACATAGTCACGCTTGAGGTCTTGGATGTCCTGGAGACCTGTCACAGAACCGGGGGCAAGTCGGCAAGCCTTTCGAGTCAGTCTGGGAGTGAATGCTGATTCTTTGGTTGCAGGGCAAAGACCAGAAGGTAGCAGGGAAGCTCAGCAAGGCAGGGCAGCAGTTCCTTAATACTGTTAGGCACAGCAAAGTGGTGATCCTCCAAAACAGCAGTCTTTACTCCAGCAGAGTTTCCTTGAATCCAGAAGTGTACTTATTTTAGTGGGTCAGAGACCCAGTACTTAGACTAAAAAGTACATTTGATGTGGGGGATGACTTCAAAAAAGGTTTCTGTGAAGTGGACAGGTCCCCCTTTCAGCTCAGCCCCAGCTACAAACTATCAGTGGTGGGTAATCAGCCCCTTTGTGTGGGCTCTGGCCACGACCCTTTGAAATGTAAGTGGGAGCCCTTCCCAGCCTCCTCCCAATGAAGACTCATCAGTATACAGATGAATACAGATGCAGTTGAGTATCCTGTGTTGTGGGTGTCTGAAGGGAATGCACAATTGTAGCTGTCACTTAGTCCAGGCCAGAATAATCATGTACCTCGTAATTACCTGTAGATGAAAAGGGTGTAGGTATACCGGAATAAACAAATGAAACAGATGAGAAGGTCAAACAGATCTATTCACAGATGATTATCAGTGTGTTTATCAGATAATCGCCAAGTACAACTTCGAAAAAAGTATCGCTGGTCAATGGGAAACTGCAGATGGAAATGATTCTTTGCCCAACACAAACAATTCGAAAAACTAACTGATATGAGCACTTAGCTGCTTTACACACAATATTGCCCTTTGTGGAAAAACGTAATTTTCGAAAACCACTGCTTTAAACCTTTAAAGCCTTTTTACCATGAAAACCAAGCTCCAGAAATTAACTCCCTCATATTTCGTGGACAAAAAGAAAATGTGGTGTTGCCGACTTCCTGTGCATGCTTACCAATAATATTAAAACTTGCTAATATCCCAAACATTTTACAGCCCATATCGGATGATTTTAATGTCATCATATTGATCAATCACAACTATTCTCTGATCTTCTGATTAAACTGATGAGCAAATCAAAGAAGGCAAAGAAAATCGTATTTACAGCAGATTCGTTCTGAAGTACCTGCCCCCAGTAGATTGCAAGGCAAACACAATTTAGTTTTAACTCTTACCAACCTCTGATATTTCAAAGTAATATTAAAAAATAAGGAAGGGAAGAAGAAGCAATAAGTTCAAGTTGTAATGAATTCCAAAATACTTCGCCAACCAACACACCTATTCCAGAGTTCACAAAGCAAGCTCCATCGATACTGAAGCCAAGCAAAGCCCTACGTAATGAAAGCACCATCAGGGATTTGAGCTCACAAGTACCATCAAAGAAGCTATGCCAGAAAACAGAAGTGCCCACTCAGAGTCCAGAGAATGAAAGTAACCAAAGATGAGTGGTACTTCATCTGTCTCTAAGAAAAACCATAAAAGTTTCATTATCGATCAGCGTGCAGTAACAAAAAAAATAAAAAACTTTACTCAAAATTATACCCTCTGTTCTCCTCAATGGCTAGCAGGCCCCATCAAACTCTTCACCAACAAATGGCGATTTCAACTGTAACCAATGAAGATGAAACACTGGGAAAGACTTACAAATCTACTCCATTAGTGAACTTAACTAACAACACCCAAAATTAGATAAGGCCATTCACTCCAGACCACTTTGCAATCATACTTCCAACATCCTCAATAGAGAAAATTTTTCCCCTAGTGCTCCAACAGCCAAAATAAATGAAAGATGAAATGTTGAGTATCAAATAACATTAATCCTCCACAAAAGGCCCATAGCAACAAACTGCTTCCCTCTGCATTACAAAGGTAACTATGCAGTCCAGCTTAAATGACTCAATGAAGAAAAAAGTGTTCATCCTTGACAAAAACTAGAGGGAGTCATTGTTTCTAATCCTGGTTGAGGAATGGGGAGATTGCAGATCAAACAGTAAAATACTAACTCAAGTTCAATCATCTCAAGAATACTTAGGACACACTAGAAAGCAATCCAACCAATCAAGAATTTGTCAGACTACTAAATGTTAGAAATGGGGTCTCTATTTGGAAGTGGTTTGCACCCTGTTCAAGTACTGACCCTCACTCTAGTCAGGGTGAGGGAGTCACACACTTAAGATAACCCCTGCTCACCCCCTAAGTAGCTTGGCATGAGCAGTCAGGCTTATCTCAGAGGCAATGTGTAAAGTATCTGTGCACACACACACACACACAAAGTAACACAGTGAAAACACTACAAAGGGACTACAAACAGTCAATATTTATCTGAATAAAACAAGACCAAAACGTCAAAAATCCAAAATACACAGGCTAAGATAAAAAAATTAAAAGTTTCATTTCAATAAAAGCGCTTAGAAACACAATAGCTTCAACTGGGGCTATCACATCATCATTGACTAAGTCGTTCCCAACAGTTTGGTGCTACTTGCAATGGAGTGCAGGCCGGTCAGGGAGTCGCACGTACCCCATGCTCCGTACCTTTGGTAACAATGAAACAAAGAGGTTGCATTGAGTCAGGGAGGTGAGGCGTTACTCGAGCAGGTGTGGCGTTGGTTCCTTACTGATACTGGGGAGGTGAGGTGTTGGTTCCTTACTGCCGGACAGGGGAGGTGAGGTGTAGGTTCCTTACGGTTTTAGGGGAGATAAGGGGGGCATCAGTGGCAAGGCGTCAGTTTCCTACAATGCGGCGGAGTTGATGAATTTATCAGGTCAAGACGCGATGCATCGACTTCGCGGCATCGCAATCAAACCACAGGTGCTATGGTGGAGTCGTGTGTCCCGGATGTCAGGGACACAGCACTCAGGACTCATGCTGTGGCAGGCCTTTGGAGGCACTGCAGCAAGTTTGTTTGTCGCATTAGTTGCACCCAATGGAGACCACTGTTCCTGGTGCAGGCAGCGGCTTGGAGTCAGCCAGCGGTGCTGGTTCCAAAGTCGTTCTTGAGTTGATGCACTTGGTTTATTCTTGGTTACACCAAAACTCACTCCCAAGGGCCCAGGAACTGTATTGGGCACCACTTGGAGGGTCAGGACCCTCAGCAAGAGAGCCCAGGTGCAGGCAGATGAAGTCTTTAATATTCATGAGACTTCCAACAGGAGGCAAGCTCAGTTCAAACCCTTGGAGCACCTTGGACAGCAGGATGTAGAAAGCAAAGTCCAGTCCTCTCACTCCCAGGACAAAAGCAGCAAGCAACAGGCCAGCACAGCAAAGCAACAGGCAGAGTGGCAATCACCTATGTCTTCTTCCAGGCAGAATGTCCTCGGTCCAGAATGTTCTGAAGCTGTGGTCTCAGAGGCCCAATACTTTTACTCATCTCCGCCTTTAAAGTAAGTAAACTTCAAATGGATGTCTTTGTAGTGCACAAGAGCCTACCTTTCCTGCCCTGGCTCCAGACACTCCCCAGGGAGTTGGAGACTGGTTTGTGTGAGGACAGGCACAACCCTATTCAGGTGCAAGTGTCAGCTCTTCCCACCACTCTAGCCTGGAAAGACCCATCAGGATATGCAGGGCACACCTCAGCTTCCTTTGTGTGACTGTCAAGAGTGAAATCACAAACAGCCCAACTGTCATCCTGACTCAGACATGTATTCCACAGCCAAGAAGAGGCACGGAACAGTTAAGGAAAAAATGCCCACAAAAAAATGCCCACTTTCTGAGAGTAGCATTTTCAAACTTACAATTTCAAAACCAACTTCACTAAAAGATGTATTTTTAAATTGTGAGCTCAGAGACCCCAAACTCCACACCTCTATCTGCTCCCAATGGTAAACTTCACTTACAAGATATTGAAAGGCAGTCCCCACTTTCAATTATGGGAGAGATGGCCCTTGCAATATTGAAAACTGACTTTAGCAATATTTCACTATCAGGAGATGTAGAGCACACCAGTGCATGTCCTACCTTTTAAATACACTGCACCTTGCACATGGGGCTGCTTTGGGCCTACTTTAGGGGTGACTTACATGTAGTAAAAGGGAATGTTTGGGCCTGGCAAGTGGGTGTACTTGCCAGGTCGTACTGGTAGTTAAAACCGCCCACACAGACACTGCAGTGGAAGGTCTGAGTCATGTTTACAGGGCTACGCAGGTGGGTGGCACAATCAGAGTTGCAGGCCCACTAGTAGCATTTAATTTATAGGCCCTAGGCACAGACTGTGCACTGTACTAGGGACTTACTAGTAAATCAAATACGCCAATCATGGATATACCAATAACCAATACAATTTAGACAGACAGCACTTGAACTTTAGCACTGGTCAGCAGTGGTTAAGTGCCCAGAGCCCTAATGCCAACAAAAACTAAATGCAGCTCAGAGTCAAAAACAGGAGGTTATAGGCAAAACGTCTGGGGATAACCCTGCAAAAAGGGCAATTTCCAACACTAAACGTGGCATTTTTACCCTACCAGCAAGGTGAACCAAACAAAACAACAAGACTAACATTAAGAACAAAAATGATCCTGAATCATTAGTATCCCGAAAATAAAGCCTTTTTAATTGAGGAATTCAAATTTCCCTTTCAGAATCTGAACGTTATTCAGCAGTCTTCAAGGTACCACCAAACAATGTAATGTTGCACTCAGGACCGAATGAAAATCTAGCAAAGTCCAACATACCTTTAAAAACCAACACCTCAAGGTTATCTACACCTAGTGCCCAAGGATACAATGTCCAGCATAGCAAAGAGTTGGCAGCTAACACTCTAAAAAACTATGAGGAGAATTCCCCCACCGTCAAGAGGCCAATGCAGTCACAGCCACAAATGTGCACCCATACGAACAGGGTCTGTAGGCTAAAGAATTATGAGCAAATGGTACAGGATTGGTGATAGCTACCAGCAACACTACCTAAAACCTGTCCCACACAAAAGTATAGGTTCACAAACCAACATTGCTAACCATGGTGAAACAGAAAAGGGACAGAATATTCCAACCACGAAATTAGTCAAATCCATATCTGTCTTGGAACACATCTGAGTAGAACCAACTGAATAGCCAAAAAGATGCAATCAAGTACTTGACCATTTTTGATACTGTGTGCCTTCAAGAAACATGGAAAACCGAAGCACCACTTCTTTTAGATTGTGAGGTTTTCACCACGCTGCCGCTATAAAAGTATCAGAAAAGGGAAGGCAGGCAGGCAACTTGGTACCTTTTCTTAAAACAACCTGGAACATTCATTCAAAGAGGAAATCTAAACACCAGAAAACCATGGCTCCTAGAAGTTAAGCTGACCATCAACCATCCGATCATGAAACTACAAAACATAATATTGATAGGGACCGCTAGAGGGTGTCTATCAAGGTGACTACTTGCTAACTCTGCTCCAGAGATCTGAATTTAAATCAAAGTGTTTCCAATAAACAATACCATCCATATGTAAACATAGGCCAGCCTGGGCACATCAAGCTACGGTTAGCCGACTGAGTAGTCTAAATCTTACCAGCTGGCATAGAGACTAAACCACAACACTAGAGGAAAACCAGAAGCCACAACTGAGGTGTCAGTGTGTAGGTCCGGATTCGGTGAGGCTGATGCCTCTTTTATCAACAGGGAGAGCCATGGTGTTGAGCTCAGAAAGAGTGTGCTGCACCACACCACTTAGGGCTGCAACTGCGACAACTGGCTGCCACTGGGTTCCTGCCACCGAACAAGAGAGGGAGTGTGGCAAGAACTATGGGCCTACATGCACGGCACAATAATGAGTCTGAGAGGCACTGGGACTATATTGTGCAGCAGCAACGCGCTACATTCTGTTGGTGGTAGGAGATGAGGCCGAGCTATTCCTCCTTGGCTGATAGACTGCTCTGGGTGGGACAGCAGAGCTTCTGGGAACCAAGGCCTGACAGCACTCCTCACGATTACCTTGCTTGGCAGTCCAATCCTGAACTTTTGGCAGGCTTTATTGTTGACTTTGTTGCTCACTGGGATAGGGAACGGCAGACCACTGTGTCAGCCTCCTTTAACCGGCATCCTGTGTCTGCCTTGAGCTACACAAGACCCTATGTCTGATATAAAGTTATGGCCGGTGAAAGTCCTCAGGCCCAAACCACCTGCCGGACTTTATGAACGGAGACTACCTGACAACTAAACAATTACAATAGCTATGCTATATAACAAGCAACTGGGTGGGTAAATAAGCTTGGAACCAAACCATCTCGCAAAATACTGCTGCCACACAAGTAGTATTTCTATAATTGAGTACAATGGAGAAACCAGACGGTAAGCAATCTAAACTTACATTATATAGCGTCAAGAAATCGCTCAGGTCACGGGAATGATGATGAAAGGTCCTTGGAACCCGTCAGAAGTAGTGATTTGGAAAGATGCAGCAGATGTCCGCACTATTCTCCTCGAAATGAGAGGTAGTCTAGCACAAACCAATACCATAATAGACTTCGTTACTTGGAGACTAGATGACATGAAAGATCACCTCGATAAGGAAACACACTAGTCTCAACCTAACAGAACACAGAATATTCGACAGAGGATGATGCTGTAACCCAGGCCAAGCAACACAGTGAACTGATGTCGAAATTAGAGGAAAAAGGGGATACAAATAAAGCTCTTGATGCCTGTTCATTTTGCAGCAACCGACTTCTAATTGGCTTGTCGGAATTTACAAACATGGGACCCACAGAAATCTGCACAGCAAACTATGTGTAGAAACTGCTGACCAACATTTTCAGGAGAAGCACTGTCAGCACTCTTTATGGTGGGGCTGCCCACAGTTCATTGGACCCAAGGCCACCTCTGTGTGCTACACCTCGCTCAATTATCATTAAACTGTTACATTACAGAGACCGCAACAGGATCTTACACAATGCAAGGGAAAGACAGAACATCCAGCACGAAGGCAATTCTCTATCCTTTTTCCCAGATTTTCCACAATTGGTTCAAGATGTCAGGCAGAAACTTGATCCTGTCAAAAAGACAGTCTGTGTGAGATAGAGATTCAATATGCCATGCTTTACCAGGCCAGACTGAGACTGATATTTAAAGGCAAACCCCATTTATTTGCAACTTTCGGTGAGGTGCACGCCTTCATTAATATCCAGACTCGCGCTGGCGGGGGGGGATACAACGAACAAGGCAAATGCACCTCCTAGTTGTGGAATATAAATGTGTCAATGAAGATCCTCATTAACTGTTCATCAAGCGCCTTATCTGATGTCATTACCAACCTCTGGTTGCTACTGTACTGTTATTCAGTAATTATTTTCTGTATAGCATAATTTGCCGTAGGCCTAGAGAGGAGCCTTTACTACTGAGCTGCAGTCAGAGTGACCGGAGATACTCGCCAAGTAATCACTATGCCAGTCTGCTCATATACAGTAATAAAAAAAAAAGTAAACTGTACTTTATAGTTGCCCTGGACTTAGCACTTCATAATGCTATTCCGGCCTCCCCTTGAGGTTTATAAGTTACTTGCAATTATTGAAAATATTTTCTTTTATTCATACTATTTTAATAATGCATGGGCGTTATCATTGGGGCATCATCAAAATATTTGGGCTCGAAATGCGTGGGGGTGAAGGGTGTTAAAGCATGTTCTAAACAAGAAAAAATCTGCAATAATCATGCACATGGTGCATTACTGGAAAGGGATAGACTGCGGAGGGCGAGCGGTGAGTCTGGGCTCCCCTAATTCATATTAATCAACTGACATGTAAAATACAACTGAGGACATGTAATGTCGGGGAGAAGGGTTAAAGATTTCTGCATGGTTCAACTGCTGTTTGCATATCCCCTGCAACATGTGGACACAGCTCTGATTCAGGAGACCCATTTACCAAACTCCAGCAAACCACTCACTGCTATGGAGCTGTGCACTATCATATGGGAAGGAGATTTTAATGTTGCAATTGTAGTAGCAGCTAAACTGGTATTTTGCTTTACTGCTGACCTAGCTGAAATACACACACTGAAAAGAATCTCTGGATTGCACCTCTTATTCTAAAGAAGACATTTATTAAATCACTCTGTAAGGCTCGTAAAGGAAAGTCAGTACAACTGAAAGCGCATGTTTAAAATGTGCGCAGCAATAAAATAAAAACATGTACAAATAATATTCAATCTAGAAACAGCAAATATATACATGCAAAGATACAGATACCTATATATATATATATATATATATATATATATATCTAACACACACTCATACACAATGCAAAGCAAATAATTAGTAAAAAATCATCACCATGGGGCACAGTTGCTCCTTCATCTTTCTCTCAGTAGCTTCAAGATGCAGACTCCAAGATCTGCTGTTTAAGAGAAAGAGAGATCTACCCTCACAGGATGTCGGGCATTGACGTCTCAATCCTGACTGAAGTCTCTGAATCTCCCCACTGTCAATCATGGGTCTCTTATATACCTTAAACAAGCCAGAGAGGAGATTCCTAGAAAAACAACCTCGCTCCTTGTTATTAAGAAATGCTAGCTACTTCGGGTCAGCTTTGAAAGGAACGCATTGGAACGGGCCAGGTTCCCAAGGTGTCCCTCCAAAAACTAAACTGTTCCCTGCCTTACCATAAACATCATCCTAGTACATCCTTATCAGAATAACTCCCCCATGTTATGCCTTAGCTCTTGATTAGAAAGAACATGCAGACATGTAGAATAAAAACATAAGCGAAAACATGTTGTGCACAGAAAAAGACTTGAATTTTAACTGGCGGTGAAGCTAAGGCTAACATAATTACAAAATGGAGTCTGTAGTTGGTGGCCGCTAATGTGACGGTGGACAAGCTAAGATAAGTTCAATGTAGTGCACCATGGAGTCAGTGGTCAAAAACACAAATATCATTATAACTGGACTCCACTGGAAGGGCCGAGAGCAGACAAAGATGAGCACAAACAGTACTGCACACTATTATGCATCTGTTTGCACCATTAGACACATATTGTACAGTTAATCAGTCCAACAGGCACTCTTCGTGTTATCCAGCCTTCCATGGCTGTTTAATATGAAGATAAGAGGCAATGGAATTCGGTCTAGGAAACTGTGCATTAACAAATGTTTAAAAGAAGGATGTGTGTCACTCGTCCCCCTCCCTTTTAGGTCGAGCATAGCAGCTACCAAGTGCTACTTATCAACCTGTTGTAATCTATTATGTGGGCTTTAAACACGGCCATCTCACACCCATCACTTTCATTCATTCCTGGGCTTGCCTTTCAACAATCCCTTGATGTCATTGGTAAATGCTTTATGTCTGCCCCGCATTGAGGCTCTTTTGTTACGCCTTGCAGACTGACCCTATTACATGGATGATTGCAGAATTGCCGATATACTTTCGGAAGGGCGAATTACTTTTTTCTTTTGTCTCTCCTGTTCTCGCTCCATGGCGGCCATGGCACTTTGAGCGCCAACCGTGTGTGCTCAATCAGCAGTATTGGAGCACTTATCACATTGTTACCTAATCAGAGTCATTTGAATTTTGCTTTTGTCCCCCCCCTTCGTGCTCCGTGGCTTTAAAAAAACCCATGTAATTGGTAAATGTTTTACCTAAATAAAAACACAGAAATCATCAAAAGGGCTATCCTGGCACAGTGGGAGAGCCGATACTACAATATTCACTGCACTCGGGGAAGCTCGCCCCATAATGCTTTGCACGCATTTCTTTTTCAAAACATTTTTGCCCGTAACTCAAACTGTGGTGGTCCTAGGAGAATGGGGCCACCACCAAACCATTCAGTGTGACATGCTCTTTCTGTCTAGGTCATCTCTGGGTCCCCACACTAGGTTGCAGGGAGGTCCCAAAATAGTAACCTCTCCTACCATTCAATTTCTTTTAAAGCTCTTTCATGGCTGGAACTTTTGTTTTACAGCTGGGAATAGCTTGTATTTAAGGGCCTTCTTTGCAATAGTATTTCAGTAGGACTTCTATGCCACAAAATGTGTACAGCACTATGCCCTCTAGGGGGTAAATATATGATTAAACCGCATTACTTTCTGATATTCTGTTTTCATATTCTGAAGCTATATAGTTACATAGCCATGTTTCTTACAAATTATATTTTTATTATGATGTTCTCTAGGGGCTGTTCTGAGCATTACAGTCAAGCTATTACAATATTCACTGCACTCGGGGAAACTCCTCCATTATGCATTGCAGGCATTTCTTTTTCACACATTTTTGCCCAATAACTCAGCCTGGTGGTCCTAGGACAATGGGTCCACCACCAAACTGCTCAGTACGCCGCACCCTTTCTGTCTACGTTATCTCTGAGTCCCCACACTAGTTTGGGGATCCCAAAATAGTAGCCTCTCCCACCGTTCAATGTTTTTTAACGCTCTTTCATGGCTGGAACTTTTGTTTTACAGCTGAGAGTAGTTTGTGTTTTAAGGGCCTTCTTTGTAACATCATTGTAGTAGGCCTGCTAGCCCTTAAAATGTGTAATGCACTACACCACCTAGGGGCTAAATATATGGTTGCACTGCATTACTTTCTGCCACTCTGTTTTTATGTGGTTACGCCCCCTAGGGGCTAACTATATGGTTACTTAACCATGTTTCTTACAAATGCTATTGTTGTGGTGTCCCCTAGGGGATGTTCTGAGCATTACAGTCAACATACTACAATATTTGCAACACTCAGAAACTTGCCCCATAATGCTTTGCAGGGCATTCTTTTTTACAAAACATTTTTGTTCATAATTCAGCCTGTGGTGATCCTATGACAAATGGACCACATTCAAAACATTCACCACAACGTGCTCTATTTAGAACATCCCTGGTTCCCCACACTCGGTTAGTGGGCACCCCAGAATAATAACTCATCTCACCATTCAGTGTATTTTTAAGCTCTATGGCTGGAACATTTATTTTGCACCTGGGAGTAGTTTGTGTTTTAAGGGTCTTGTTTGAAAAAAAATATTCCTGTAAACCTACTAGCCCTTTAATTATATGCAGGGCCACTAGCATTATGCGGAACAAAGAACCAAAATTTGCGGCTGGGTTGACCAAATTATGTGGCAAAAAAAGTCCAGTTATGCATTTACAATGCCAAGAGCTACAACTAAAGTAAATGCAAGACCTATTGCATTGCAAATGCTTGTTAATCAATTTGTTTGTCACTAACAGAGCCATCAAATGCAAATCTAAGGGCATTCCCACCAAAATTAAATGGAGCACCATTACGGGTCCTGCAATTTGCAGGAGACACTGTCGTACTTGATCACACAACCATAGGTCTCCAACACTTGTTAGATAAACTTGAGATTAAAGTTAAAAAGTTAAAGAGAGAAATAAATATCACCTTTACGAGGATTTGATACAACCAGACAAGGACAGGGCAAACCATCACCACTGTAACCTCCTCAGTACCCGCAGATGGAATTCCTAGCTTCAGGTCATCATAGACAGTATATGAAAATACTTAATATCATGGCAATAGGTACTACAGTTGCAAAACAAAAGGGTAAATAATCTTTCAGGCCCCTCTTTAGCCCCACTGCCTAATGCTAAATACTGACAGCCATTACCTTACAGCCTCAAAGCCTTTCCATACAAATGTAGTGGTTGGCTTAAACAGGCATAGTCTAAATTGTACAAATGCATCTTTAGGCTATTAAATTCCGAGATGGGGGCTCAACTTAGTCTTGAGTTTGGCCTTTTAGAGCAATCCTTGGAACAAAATGCTACATTAGTAAAACTGTGGTTTAAATTAATGCTGAAAATGGCACTTTTAAACATCATCTTGGTCAAGAACTTGCCCAGTCTAAATCCACCCCTTGGGACCTACCCACAGAGTCAACAATGCATTCCCTACAAATTACCCCACCATGGAATCTCAATATGTCCTATGGAGATTTTAAATGTGTTCCTATAAAGGCAATTACATCAAAATCCAAAGCAGATGGCCTACAAACATTACAGTCAGAACACAATCTGTTCACAGTGGAAACTTATGAAAAAAGTGGCACCTCAGAAATCCCTAATGCTGCCCATCATTGGAAAATTAAACTTAAATTACTATGATTGCATTTCAGGCTCTTTTATGCTAGGTGAAAACAATTATAAAATGGAAGCACACTGGGGCCAATGTTGCTTGCCGGTTTTGTTCTTATATCAAAGAATCACTTGTGCACGTTCTTTGTGTTTGTCCAGCCTTTCTTTGTGAGAGGAAAAAACTCCTCAAAACATTTTTCCACAAATTGAACACAAGGACTGGTCTAAAAGCCAAACTGCAGTGCTTCCAAGGAACGGACAGTAGGTTTACATTTTAGATTTGTCAAATGTATGGCCACAGTTTTCCATGCAATGGCTAAGCAGTATGACAACTGTTTTGCTGAGTTATCTCAGGAGACTGTTCCACTGGTGCACTGGTATTCTGCACAAGTCACTGATTTACTCATATAACTGACTGTTATATCTACTAAATTTCTTGAGACATAGTTGCATAGAGGGCATCTATAGCTTAAATGACACTGATTTTATAGCAGACACGTACTTTAATGCTATTTATTGCAAAAGATTGTTTATACTTGATAATATAATTTGGAATGGTTTTAGTTAACTAGCATACAAGGATTTACTGTACATCATGGGACTTTTGCAATTTGCCCTGAAGTTCTGGAGTTTTCAGTTACAGAAAAAGGGAAGAAGCGGTTTTCTTCACTCATACTTTGATATTTGCAGGGAATTCTGGTAATAAAACATGTTGCAATAACACGCCACATCACCCTGAATTCTATACTTGTTAGAAGTGCATGGAGTTAGTAGGAGTCCCTGGGACCCAGCTAACCCCATGACCAAATATTGCAGATATACATTTGTAAACTTCTCCATTAAAAACATTCCTTGTTATCTAGCGTGTGGAACCCTGCTCATGCCTACATATATATATCTGGCATTCCACGCTGGGGGTGGTAAGTTTCCCTGGGCGCTAGTTGATCCCAGGATAGGGTTTGGAAAACCCACTCTACCACTCACTCGCATTGGTGAATCTTATTTGATCAGGTTGAGCTATATTTAATACTTCTGGCGAGTTGACAATGAAGAAGGTGTTCTGTTCAGTTGAAAATGGAGGAGCAATAAAAGATGCCTTTAAATCTTGTTCTGTCACATTTTCTCTGTGCTCACAGACAGAGGTCAAAAGTCAGTTTTTCTTACAATTAATTTTCCTTCTGACTGCAGAGTTCCAGGACATTGTAAGGTGAACTGTGTGACCTGCTGCTTAGAATGTAAAATAAAATGATATAGGGTGTCAGATTTTTCCTAACACACATTTAAATGACTAAGTCAACTGTGCAAATATTTCAAAATATATTTAATTAGTTGTGAAAGCCCTTTTTTTATATTTCTGTGTGATGAAAAAAATATTTTAATAGGATGAAAACAAATCAGAATATTTTGTGTTGATGTGCAAAGGATATGTTTTCTGAAACCCAATGTTCAAAGATTAATACAGTATATAGTTTTATCAGTAAAGCTGCAAGTTAGTGGAGAGGTTTTTAGAGATTTCTTGGAAAGTTACTGTGTGTAGATGACACTATGTGACCACATCATGGTTTAGTAATATATTTATTAGAATTGAGTGTTTAAAAATACTGAGAAATACTCCTGCTCTGATGGCTGTGTTGTTAGTCAACTAAAAGAAGTCCTAGGTTATGTGGGCTAGACGTCATGGGTATGTGGGCTAGATTCTTGTGATGCATGCAGCAAATTTTAGTGTACTTAATCAAACAAAAGAGGTGTTTTTTTTGTACTGCAGCAATGCTGAGCTCACATATTTTAAGGTGCAACCATATGTGAGAATGAAGAAAAGGTGACTCTGTAAACTAATTTACCCACGATCACACAATTTGAGACCAGTTTATGGGTCAAGAACATTACAGTTAGGCTGAGTAGATTATTTGAGTAACTCGACCTGCAGGTCTAGTAACATTTTTATGATTTTTCTAACCCTGCAGGACCCTAGATCCCTGCTCAAATCCACAAAAATCAGATACTTAAAACATTTACGAAACAACCAGTAACACAGATGCGAGTCAAGCCTCGTCAGACACATTTTGCTGCATTCGGGAAACTTAGGGAAAGTATTATATTCTGCAAAGAATGGTAAAAATCTGACCTACATCATGATCAGTGCGATCTCTTAGTCATTTAATGAAAGTATATTTGAGGGCACTGTTACAGCCAGTAGAGAGAAAAAAGGCATATACTAAGCATTTACAGTTCCTAAACAGCATGGAGGGAAGTTGTTCAGCTAGCCCTTACTGCTTTTGAGGATTTCGACTCAAACAGGTGGGCTTATAAAATACAAGTCAATTATGGCAACTTTAAAGTTGCCGCTGAAGAGTCATCTGGTGATTATAATCTTGCCTTTAGTATATAGATCAAATAGCTTAGTCAGATCTTCAATCAAGGTGTCAAATCAACGGAGATACACTTGCATCACTTCATAGTATATTACCTCCATTTCATGGCTTTTAAAATGTTAATTAATTGTTATATAGAAAAGTACACTGTTCCAAAAACACATTTTCCTGCTGACATAACCATTGGGGGAAATGTCCAGGGTTGGACTAGCCTTTATTTCATTGTTCGTTTCCCCAGTGTGCTGGATCCATTGGAGGCTGGTTCTGAAAGCCAATAACCGGTGCCTCTGTCACTTTGCCTTGCTCTCTGCAGTTAGTTTCAGCAGGCATGACAGGGATTCAAGAGAGATAGCGATCAGAGATGGTGAAAAGAGAGAAGAGGTGTTAGGTAGCAGTAGATGGTTTGAGTGTGCTTTGCCAAGGCTACTTTTGGTTCCCCAATCCAGTCCTAGAAGTTTCTTACATTGGTCTTTCTGGAAATAAACACTACTCTTGTTAAGCCCTCTTCCGTCTTGTTCTTACTAAGCAGTATATAGATCTTCTACAAGAATTACATTAGAGTGGATCTAATATAATATTTTCGCTGGAAAAAACAAGACAAAAGTGTGATAAAAACCCTATAGTTTAGCTATTTCCTCATAAGTGAAGTGGGGCAACTCACATTTTTGGATCATGCTTGACTTTCTGATGCAGCTTTTGAAAGAACCTCATGATATTGTAAAACACATTGCAGTAACAACCACTGGCAAAGCCAACTGGTCTGGCATTGGCTGAAACCTTCTTAATTTCTCAGTGTTCGTTTTGTCATAGATGTTGAAAAACTTGGGAGGTGTCGGACCTCACAACTATAAAAAATGGCTAAAACCAAAAATATCTTCGGTCTAAAGAAACATTTGTTGTCATGGCAGTGCCTGGCACCGAAGGGAACTACCTTGCAGCATGTGTGCTCCTTGTGAAAGAGCAGAATGCCATTACACGTAGTGACGTTAAGTGAGGGCTGAAGTGGGCTGACCGATTGTCCCATGTTGTATGATGTAGTGGGGGGGTGAAAATGTGCATGATACGAGAAGCCAGTGCATGAAGCAGGGTTGCTGAAAGTCCTCGGTATACTGTATACAAGTAATTTTACTAAAGCCAGAAGGTCTTGGTAAATACCAGACATAAGAAATAATAGAGTTAATGTCATTAGCCACAACATATTGATTTACCGTTTCTAGGTCACCTCATTCTTACAGGTTCTGTTCCAACATGAATTCCTCAAAGGGAGAGCACAAACTGTGACTGGAAAATGATTGTCTTAACATCAGTCCCCAGTAACTTAACTCATGACCTTCTTTTCTCTCTAACTACATAAGACACAAAGCACATAACATAAAAACACATGAAATTCCAGTGAAAGTAAAATTGTGCATCGTTAGCCACACTCTTCAACCAGAGCTTCTGCCACTTACCCCACCCTCCCTGTAAGCCTCAACATAGTGCCCTTCCTAAATCCAATGCAAACCCTGCCCTTGATGTTGCATGTTCACTCCCCACTTCCATGAATTACTTACTGTAAAACTCATATTGTGTACAGCAATCAAGGCTGTATCAAACATATGTAAAACCTCTGAAAAAAGGCTTCCTGCCTCTGGAATATTGAGGGGAAAAAATATGTTTAGATTTAATTAAGTCAAATTTAAGCCTGGTAGGAACAGGTGTAAATACAACCAAAATAAACAGAAGCAAACCATTACCTACAAAGTTTTGAACCTGTATATTATTTGCTCTTTCGGGAGTAAACCATGATTGTATTGTGTGTCCTTGGCCACTCGTTGAACACTTCTATTTTACAAGTGAGGTGATTTTGTAGGTACAATTATTTATTTGCAAACTTTTCACTGGCAACTTACAACTTGAACATATGCAAGCGACATGTAAGTAGCACAAATTACATACACATAGAAGACAGCGGTGCAGGTTATTTAAGTTAAACCCATTTCAAATTTTGGGGGGGGTTGCAAATAGCGCCATTTGTGTATTTTTAGGTCTGGGTTCTGACAGCTGTCATACAGGCCTACTGCTAACCATATTTGTGGTGTGGGTTCTGGATCGCCCACTTTGAATCATTTGCTTTCTTCAACCAGCTTCTTGCAATCATTGGCATGAGACATTTCAATCATGTGTTGGACCAGCCCAGTGGAATATTTATCTATCACCTAATGGCATAGGCTGATTTCATGTGCTTGAACTGAACTACTTGAGACTACTTTACAACTACAGCCCAGTCTGCTCTTTGCTGTCTCCCTCATGTATGTCTTGTTCTACTGCGCTAATACATTATGCATCAGCATAACAGAACCAGAGATATTTACTTTACTAGCGGTTGGTTTTGGTGCACACCAATTCATGGACAATGAAAAACCTTTGTGAATCTGTCTCTCGGTTGCTACTAACAAATATCCATTTTAACATTTCAGACAATATGGAACACTGAAGCAACTGAAAACAAGTTTGAGCAGTTGATTGTGACCACAAGATTTCACTTTAAGTTCTCTAAAAATATAAATTTTCAAAATTTGCATCTAAAGAACTTTTAATATAAATGATGCACCTTTACGCCAAGTGCCCCAAAACGTTCCCTACAAAATTAAAGTCAGGAGGTGTACACAAGGAAACTGAATAATACAGAATGGTTACAAATCATGCACTGTCCCGGTGACCGGACATACTGTATTTTTTTCCTGGCAGTATACAGCAAATGTCTACAATTGACACATTGCAAAGCATTAGTGGATACCCATATCGGTTAGAGTGTTTTGCTATTTTTGTCACAATGGTGTATGGGACTATGTGTGGATATGTCAAAACAGAGACTGTAAAAAGATGCAATTGTTTCAGCACTAGACAGGCAATAAAGAAAGGTGTCAGGGCATAGCCCAAAAGTAATGATGCAAACAATACTTGAGATGGTGCGTTTTCCTAGGTTTGAGGAACACTATACTCGCCGAGTGCCGACGTGAAAATATTGTGATTTTTTAAATGGACAAAGCTTCGAGTCACTTTCCATAGTGTAAAGCATGCCACTGCAAATGGGCGCCAGTACGTAACCTGAAGAGTACAAGGACACAGTACAGGAAGTGCTTGGGCATACTCCGAAGAGCCCATGCTATATACGTAGGAGTGCAGGTGTATGCATGGAAGAGCGGCAGGGCAGAATATAAGCATATAGCCCAAAGAGTACCTAAGCACACCCAGAACTGGTACAGTGACAAAACAGACAGTGCTTCCGTCACCAACTCCGGATGGCCTAGAAATGATATTGGTGTCACTGATGCCTGCACCCACCCGTGGTACGCATGTCAAAGCACAGCACTAAAATCGAGCATGACAACATTCGCAGAATCAAGGCAGCGCATTCCAAGAACACACGAAAAGTCCAAAAACATACAACAGAATGCCGGATCTAAACGAGTCGCATTCCAAAGTAGAACGCCATGGCATATTTGGGTAGTGACACTCGGAGGAAATACTTAAAAGAGTGCCAGTGCGCACTCAGCTTACTTTAACATGCAGTCTTCCATTTTCAAGCTGTGTTCTAAAGCTTATCGGGCCCATCCAACTGTGAGCCTGGAGCTGTCTGGCTAGGCTAATCTCTTCCTCTAGAGATAAACGGGCCTGGAGGTACCTGGCAGTAACATGCGCAGCTCAGTACTGGATTAAAATAGCTATATCCATCCTCTTCCGCTGTCCTCTGGGGAGAAGACAACTTCAAAGAAACCTCAATTTAAGAGCCATCGCTGGCAACAGTTCGCTTGGATGGTTCCTTTTATCATGGGTGATAAATCTTCAGCTCTACTGGCCAAGGTTATAAACGTGTTAGATTGTTTTCACTTTAGGTGCAACACATACCCGGCCTTCAACACAGGAGCACAGTTTAATGGAAAACCAAGAGGGCTAGAGCTATATGACCAACACTTTTTACTCACTTAGCGGCCGTTCCCTACCACAATTTCTCTAACTTCAAACTTTCCAGACTAGCCCAGATATATTATATCAACTGGTCCCCGAGTGGACTAGATTGTCTGAGGACAGGAACTCACGCACTTTATTCTATTTGTGCCTTCATCGTATCTATAAAGTCCAATGAAAGTGTCAATCGTGAGCTACTGGGAGAGGGGGCGCAAATCATCCCCGCGTTTCGCTTCTAACACCTCTCAGGACATTACAGATAGTTACAAATACACGGTTACATGTGAAAAAGGTGACGCTACTAGTCCTTGCAGCCCTTGTCCTTCCTGCACAAACTACGGAGAACTCGCCAGCACACTCATAAAAAACTTCTCCTGGTCCACAAACACAGAGTTCAAACTAATCCACGCAGCAGCCGAGGGCTGTCAGAGGAAACGGATAGGCGTCTGTCGATGCCGCTGCTGTGCCACGACAAGTCCCTGCAGATCCCTCGGGCTTCCCCTCCCCTCTCAACCACTTCCAAAAACGTCTTGCGCAGCTCCTTCCTGAACCCAAGAAGTCCCCAAGTCTCATGCCGACGGGGTGGTATATGGGGGAGCAGTGACAGCTCAAAGTAATTGAAAAATGTACCTGTGGCTCTCCGGGAACTTTCACGATCCCCCGGCCCAACAGTATCCGGCTCACATCCCCATCACAAACGGCACCAAGGTCTCCAGGGTTCGGGCTCACTCCGTCAGCGGGCGGAGGAGGGTCCCTTGCATGCCCCTCCTTTTCCAACGCCCCCCAAGATTGATTCGGACTGCCCTGAGCTTTAATTTTCCTTCCCACCAGTTGGCGTCCCGTGGCTATCCCCTTCCTTCCTAGGCTCGTCCACGCCCAGGTGCCGCCTTCACACGCGAGCCCGCTCCCTGCATTTCAACCCTTACCGCAGGCCTCCTCCTTTCTGCCGCCAGGACAGACCTGAGGAAAGAAGGAGGAGCCGCCTCAACTTGATACCTCTGGGGCCCGTCCGCATTGAGCTCCTCCCGCGGCCCGCCCCTGGAGCAAAGAAGTGTAGTTAAGTCGAGTGGTGGCCTGGCCTATGCTGTCCCATGCCTCATGGCACTCGCTGTCAGTGCCCGCCCCCGGCTCTGTGAAGGAAAGCAGGGTTACCCATTTCTCCCTCCCCGCCAGTCTACTTGAAGGAAAGCAGCCGGTCTCCGTTCACAGCATCTGTGAACCAAACCGCGCTAGCAGGGAAACGCCGACCTGCAAAAAGTAACACCCGCCCACGCCCCAGCTGAAGAGGTTGAGCCAACACACTGGAAACCCGAAAAAAACGCAGGCCTCGAGAAGAGTCAAAGCATATGGCAGCAATTAGCTGAGACTCAAGTTTGTGTGACGGTTCCGAGATTTATGGTGGCATGCCATGGACATACTTCTGTCCTGTAGCCAGTATGCCTTGTGAGCAGATCGAGTTTCCATTTATACTGGCTAAATCTGATGAAATGTCACTAATTAAACTCCTTATTTTAATGGAGTATCTAGTCTCAAAAAACAAGAAAAGCTATTGAAAAATGGTATTTATAGATGTTAATATAATACAATATTAAAATACAATTTTCATCATTCTTGCTACACTCACAAGAAAAACTATCTTCAGAGGGTGCTCGATGACGTCATTGCCAGCAGGTAAAAAGGCAGGAAACAATATTTATCAGGATGCAAAAGAACAAAACGGTATAATGACAGCAGAAGTAAAGTAACCTGTTCTCCGTTAAACTGCTACGAGTAGCATAACTCGCAGCGTTCCACGCGAACCTTTACAAAGTTTTTTGAATGTTCGGTAATGCATATTCTAGAGAATGTATATAAAATTATCGTATTTAGTTCTTATTGAACGTTCTGCTGCTAGGACGCCAAAATACGTTTTACACTGTTGCGTTTCATGGGAAAGTCCAGGCTTCAACGACATTTTTATGTAATAGGAGGCCTATCACAACACTGCCAAGTTGAGAGTTGTGTTGCATTTTGTAACACGCGGAACGGTTTCGAAAATCTGGACAGGTGACCGTAGTCTCAGTGGAGCCAGAAAAGTGAGAAACCATACATTTTATTGCACCCCAAGGAGACTACAAATACATTCTTTGCTTTTTTTTCTCAGTCGAAA
This sequence comes from Pleurodeles waltl, assembly GCF_031143425.1. Classification (NCBI taxonomy): domain Eukaryota; kingdom Metazoa; phylum Chordata; class Amphibia; order Caudata; family Salamandridae; genus Pleurodeles; species Pleurodeles waltl. The sequence continues at coordinate 1,549,210,719 of NC_090440.1, forward strand.
CCACCAGTCTCACGCAAGTTTAAATTTCAACTACAATCTTGCTTTCAAAGTTTAGATTTCGAATTGATAATGTTGCTTTTCAAAGGTATGAGACTATTTTATACTCTCTGCTTTTTAACAAGTATAGTGTTAAACTCTTCCCTGCTGATTTCTTGCTGCAGGATTTGCACTGAGCAGATCTTTGGTGCATACTTACGTACAAACCGCGCTCGAGTGGATAGAACTTTAATCGTGGACTGAGGCGTGACTCAAACAATTGAAGTACATCATTGACAGTAAAGCATATTAGGCACCACAATGATGACTAAGAGTGGTCATAAAGATTTCTTAGCAGGTCAGCAAAGTTACACATTCAAATCCTTCAAATTAGTTGTAAATCAATACATGAATGAAATTGTCATTATGATTCAAGTCAATTCAAAATAGCAAATACAAAGACAGGCTATTTAAAGTTGCCATAAAGCAATTTGAAGCAAATACAGTTTCCCATAAATGGAAATTTACTGTTTTTCTAAGCTGGTGAGTTGAGTGAGCTGGGGAGAAGTCAAGCAGAAGGTGTCAGCAAGTAAAGCATCTAATGGCAAAATCAAACGAAGATTCAGTTATGTAAGTGAGAATGAATTTGCCCTGGAGTATAACTCTTTTGGGCAAGAGCAAAAGAAGTGTCTACTTTTATGAGAGGGGGCATCTGATCTGTTCTTATTCATTAATGCATAACTAAATCATCTTTTTACAGCCTTCTTCACTGCCACTCCGCATTGGAAGTCTCTGCTGCATGGCCATCAACGGATATCTTATAGCGGAATGAAACAGTTCGGCCAGCATGTGCTTCTTGGAGGTTCATTATTCATCTCTACAATTAACAAATACACATAAACATTCGCACAGAACGTAAAAACATTATGATACATTTAAATTATTGTGTACTGTTGTAGCGTGGGTCCTGAAATGAAAAAGAGGCTAAAAAAGTACACAGCAGACGAGAGAATATTTCACTTAGCATGAATCATTTAAACTGAGGCCTGCCTTAACTGTGGTCAACTTTAGCATTATCACACTCTATATATGTAGGTGTGTGGTGCAGTTAAACGCAAGTGTTTGTGCAAAGCGTAAAATAATTAAAAAGCATCACCAATTGTGACAGGAGGTTGTTGTGTCACGTTAGTGTTTGAGGAAGCACAGTGAGGTAAGTGTGATTATCAGAAAATTGAAAAAATCTGTCTGTCCTTGAAGGCAATTATTTTGTTAAGGACAAGAATCCTCACCCACCCTTAGGTGGCATGTTTCATCATTAGGTCCCTCCTCACACCAGGACCTGTTGTGGGCTACAACTCTCGATAATAGGCAGGAGATCTTGAGGTGTTTTCAAATAATATGGGCCCTTGTAAGAATGTTGGTCTGGGTGAGGAGTGCAGAGTGTTAGGTGTGTGTAAAGTGAGATAAAATTATCTCTTTTTAGGCTGAATCAAAACTTTATTCTGGTGCCTCGAAGGGATAGAATAAAAAAAAAAACAAGTGGAGTGAAACCTGACCCCAGCGCAAGAGTGATCACCATGTTTCTGCCTAAATTACGACCTTGCTAATAGGTTCTAGGCATTCTTCAGGGCCATAAGCCTATGTCACTCTGCAAAATAACATAGGCAAAGTATAATAGGACAATGAAATGAAAAATTGATACAGGGACCCACAGGACTTGTCAGGGGGATCCACCGTCATTCTCACTCACAGTAGTTTGGTGTTTGACTTCAACTCTAGGCTCTTTTTAGAACAGGAAGGCTTCCTCAAAGGTATACCTTAGGGCAATAACAGTGCACCTTTACAGCCCTCTTACATAGGCTGCCCTAAAAAAAGGAATCTCATGTAATGTACACTTATATGTTCTTCACTGCACCTACCTCTTTCCGGTGAGATTGCATACAATATATTAGACCAGATGCAGAGCGGGGGAGCAGACTTCCTACAGACAACTTGGGACTACACACATCTGGTACCCTATTGGGAAACTATTACCACGTTGCCTACGTGAGGTGACCAACATAAACATTGTTAATACTGTTAAGCACTGCTTCGTCCACATAATTCCTTACCCATGTGAGTGCAAGGTCCAGTAGGGTTTGAATTGCTGAGTCTTGTACTGGCAAACAGACCAGTGGCTATTCAATGGTTGTCGCCCTCAAGTCCCACACATCTACAATTGATTAAAGATATGGGGGAGTGGACTCTGGCAGAAGAAAGACAAATGTGGGAGGTCAGAATAGAGGACACTGGGACACTCTTGGAGTAGCCGCATGCTCTATAAATCATGATTGTTTGATGACAAGTAGAAGAAGGTTGCTTCAAATGGGCTGGTATGCAACAGGAACTCTTGACCTCAACATCAGGGGTAATCTCTGAGATTAGCAGAAGCGCACATGCATCTTCATGAGAGAGCACATACAGTGTTCAAGACAGTCCCCTGATGATAGGTGCTAGATGATTATTTGGAAAGAGGGGAGGGGCAGTGGAGATCTGCTTGTACGCAATCATTAGGTACCTGTTGTGCCTTATAAAAAATGCAGTGCCCACAGTTATAAAATGTTAAACATTTTACAACACAAGCTAGCTCTATAAGTTTCCAAAGTTACTTTGTTGTTTGAAAAACACATCATAAATAAACATGCAATGTGAAACTTTACCTAGTAAAGTTTACTACTCCTGGAAAACCAGTTGTAGCATCGAAGCAGTGCTAGAGGAGTTTGGAACAGTATTTAATTACACTTGGTGGGAAGAGATACGATGCAGAAATGAGATTAGCTATTTTATATAATAGTTTAGGATTTGAAGGGAGGCACATCTTTGATGATTTGCTGGAAGGTATTCCCAACACCACTAGTTTTGGTCAATGGAATGGGTATTTAGAAGCTGTGGAGACATTGTCTTATCATTTTTCAGAGGAACCTAGCATAGTTATTGAAAAACACATCTTTTATACAGGGAAGCAATTGTCTGACTAATCCGTTGACAGATATGTTGCAAAGTTACTCATCTTTTCATCGACTTGTGAATTTGATGGAATTCTAGACCATTATTTGAGAGACCAGATAGTTGTGAATTGTTTCAAAAGAGAAGTACAGGAGTAGATGTTGTGTTTTAAAATCCAAAATCTGAGTGAGACTGGTGCCACTGCAAAGGACATCAAGCCGTCTATGTGGGCCTCGAAGGAACTTAATAAAAGTGCTATATTATTTCAAGTAGCTAAACATTTAAAAATGGTAACAGAGTTGAAGAAATTAAACAAAGATCTACAGGTTGTTTTCGTTGTGGGTTAAGGTTTCACCTGGCAAGCACTAATAACTGTCCTGCAACTAGCAGGAGGTGTAAGGAGTGTGGTAGAGTAGGCCACTTTGCTAAGGTCTGCAAAAGCTAACATAAGCTGACACTAGTTAGTCGGTGCAGAATAATGATCAGAGTTTTCGTGCAAGTAATTGCAATTTTGTATTATCTTTTGAGGAGAGCATGGGGGCAAAGGTGGCTTGGCACAAAAGAGATCCAGTATATAAATTTGTGTGGCGCCTCTAAACATATAAGTTACTGTTGACTCAGTTTCACATATTACCATTATTGATTAAAAGGTATTCTTTGACAAATGGGGGAAGATGTCTCTAATTTCCACAAATGTGTATCCTATAGCTTTTGGTGGGACAAAAATTGATGTGCTAGGGTATTTTCAGTAGATTACTAAGTTTGCAGACAGGTAACTTCATGTTAAGGTATATGTAGCCAAAAAAAGGGTACAGTGTCCGGGGCAATTTAAGAATGGTTATGTGTCCATGGCACAAGTTATCCAATTTAGTTGGTGAGTTTGGAGTTAAAATAGCTTAAATAAGTCATTGATGTGCAATCAGAAGTATGTGATGCAAATTAAGATGTGTGAAGGGCTTCAAACAAAAGCACCTTAAAACGAAACGTCACACCTTTATGCTACAAGGTGCAAAAACATCCACTCAACATTAGGAAAAACTTAACAAAACATTTGGATGGGTTAGTGAAGACCAGCAGTATGGGTTTCCCCAGTGGTTGGAGCAAAAACAAAATGGTGAGATATGGTTGTGTGCAGACTTCAGGTCATCAGGGACGGAATGTGGCAGAAAATAGACACAAACACCAGGAAGTTGCCCTTGTTAGTGACTCAAATAACTAAAAAAGTAGCCCAAATTAGCAAAATGGGGTGGTTTTGAACTTGTGGATACATGATGTGTAGAAGTTTTGCAAGGTAGTGGAGAATGCATGCATTTATACTTGCTGCAAGCAATGTTTGTAGCAATACCAGGGAAGTCAGCAATAAGAACAGGCTCATCAAAAAATAAAACATGCTCATAAACAGCCAAACAATGGACCACATATGACCTATCAGACCATCCCATCTGGCACTGCCTGATTGCCCTGTAGGCCAATCCATCACTGCATGTCATTAACTACCTAATTTTAGAAATCTTTGCACAGTTAGGTAGAGCAAAATATTTTACAACAATTGACCGGAGATCTGCGTATCACCAGAATCTACTTTCTGATGATTCCAAGTTACTCACCACTTTTATCACTTCTTTTGGGACCTATTATTTTCAGTGCATGCCAGTTGGCCTTTCCTCGGCGGCTCTCGCTGTTCCAGAAACTAAGTATAGGTTATTTGGAAATGTATCCGGATTCCATGCATTCCTGAATAACATTTTATTTTATGCTGGAGCACAGAAGGAACACAACCCAATTTTCAACAAGCTACTATATATTTTAGAGGTGCATGGGATCACTGTAAGGAAGGACACATGTACGTTTCTCACTGATAGTGTTCATTTGTTCTCACAGAGACAATGTAGCTAAAAATGATTTCTTAAGTAGTAAGTGTGAGCGCTACACATGGGATTAAGCCCAAAGCAGATTATGCCAACCCTATCATTGACACACCTAGACCATCTGATGTTAGCCAATTTAGAACATTTGTTGGTATGTGTGAATATTATTCATGTTATGTAAAAGGATTTGCTCTCATCACCATGTCACTTAATATGTTACTAAGGAATGCATCAATGTTGAATGGGTTATAGAGAAACAGAAAGCTTTTGACGCTATAAAATGAATGATTTGTCAAGCATCAGTACTGACACCGTATGTTGAAGGGGATGTGTATGTTATCCTGGTTGATGCAAGTTCACATGGTTTTGGCATAGGTTTGGAAAAAATAATGATAACACAATTAAAAGTGTGGCACTTGCATCTAGATGGTTGCATAAGTCTGAAACACTAGTACAAGAGAAAGAGAGGAACTTCCATAGGTTTTGGCAGCTCAACTTTTTTGTACATACGTATGGGGCAGGAAGTTTAAGTTATATAGGATCACAAATCATTGGTCTTTATGATGGGTGAAAATGGTATGGGTTAAGTGTAGGAAAGTACCATCTTGCCTGGCATGTTACTCCCATTTTCACTGTATGTATGTTTGTTTTTGCCTGTGTGTCACTAGGATCCTGCTAGTCAGGACCCCAGTGCTCATAATGTATGCCCTGTATGTGCTCCCTGTGTGGTGCCTACCTATATCACTGAGGTTCTGCTAACCAGAACCTCAGTGTTTATGCTCTCTCTGCTTTTAAAATTGTCACTGCAGGCTAGTGACTCATTTGACCAATTCTCACTGGCACACTGGAACACCCTTATAATTCCCTTGTATATGGTACCTAGGTACCCAGGGTATTGGGGTTCCAGGAGATCCCTATGGGCTGCAGCATTTCTTTTGCCACCCATAAGGAGCTCAGACAATTCTTACACAGGACTGCCAATGCAGCCTGAGTGAAATAACGTCCACATTATTTTACAGCCATTTTTCACTGCACATAAGTAACTTATAAGTCACCTATATGTCTAACCCTCACTTGGTTAAGGTTAGGTGCCAAGTTACTTAGTGTGTGGGCACCCTGGCACTAGCCAAGGTGCCCCCACATTGTTCAGGGCAAATTCCCCGGACTTTGTGAGTGCGGGGACACCATTATACCTGTGCACTACATATAGGTCAATACCTATATGTAGCGTCACCATGGTAACTCTGAACATGGCCATGTAACATGTCTAGGATCATGGAACTGTCCCCCCAATACCATTCTGGTATTGGGGGGACAATTTCCTGCATGCCCGGGTTTTTAGCACAGAAAACTGGTACTGCCAAACTTGCTTTCCGGGGTCTCCACTGCAGCTGGTGCTGCTTCCAACCCCTCAGACAGGTTTCTGCCCCCGGGGGCCTGGGCAGCCTGGTCCCAGGAAGGCAGAACAAAGAATTTCCTCTGAGAAGAGGGTGTTACACCCTCTCCCTTTGGAAATAGGTGTGAAGGTCTGGGGAGGAGTAGCCTCCCCCAGCCTCTGGAAATGCTTTGATGCTCACAGATGGTGCCCTCTCTGCATAAGCCAGTCTACACCGGTTCAGAGATCCCCCAGCCCTGCTCTGGCGCGAAACTGGACAAAGGAAAGGGGAGTGACCACTCAGGAGAGGTGCCCAGAGCTCCTCCAGTGTGTCCCAGACCTCTGCCATCTTGGATGCAGAGGTGTTGGGGCACAATTGACAGCTCTGAGTGGCCAGTGTCAGCAGGTGACGTCAGAGACCCCTCCTGATAGGTGCTTACCTTTCTCAGAAGCCAATCCTCATCTGAGGGCTATTTTGGGTCTCTCCTCTGGGCTATTCCTCAGATAACGAATGTAAGAGCTCACCAGAGTTCCTCTGCACTTCCCTCTTCGACTTCTGTCAAGGATCGACTGCTGTCTGCTCCAGGACGCCTGCAAAGCCACAACAAAGTAGCAAGACGGCTACCAGCAACATTGTAGCGCCTCATCCTGCCGGCTTTCTCAACTGTTTCCTGGTGGTGCATGCTCTGAGGGCTGTCTGCCTTCAACCCGCACTGGAAGCCAAGAAGAAATCGTGTGTGGGGCGACGGAATCTTCCCCCTGCTAATGCAGGCACCAAACTTCTGCATCACCAGGCCTCTGGGTCCCCTCTCATCCTGATGAGCGTGGTCCCTGGAACACAGGAGCTGGGTACAAGTATCTCCCACAGTCCAGTGGCCCTTCTGTCCAAATTTAGTGGAGGTAAGTCCTTGCCTCCCCACGCCAGACAGTAATCCTGTGTACTGCGTGATCTGCAGCTGCTCGGGCTTCTGTGCACTTTTCCAAGACTTCCTTTGTGCACAGCCTAGCCCACGTCCCCAGCACTCCGTCCTGCATTGCCCAACTCGCTGAGTTGGGCTCCGACGTCGTGGGACCCTCCTTTGTGACTCTGAGTTGACCACTGTCCTCAGATCTTCCAGGTGCCTGTTCCGGTACTTCTGCAGGTGCTGCCTGCTTCTGTGGGGGCTCTCTGAGTTGCTGAGCACCCCCTCTGTCTCCTCCTCCAAGGGGCAACCTCCTGGTCCTTCCTGGGCCCCAGCAGCACCCAAAATCCTCAAACGCGACTCTTGCAGCTAGCAAGGCTTGTTTGCGGTCTTTCTGCGTGGAAATAACTCTGCATCTTCCAGCACGCCGTGGGACATCTTCTGACCAAAGGAGAAGGTCCTGGCACCTTCCGTTGTTGCAGAATCTTTGGCTTCTTCCACCCAGAGGCAGCCCTTTTGCACCTTCATCCGAGGTTTAGTGGGCTCCTGCCCCCCCGGACACTTGCGTGACTCTTGGACTTGGTCCCATTCCTTTACAGGTCCTCAGGTCCAGGAATCCGTCTTCAGTGTTTTGCTGGCAGTTGTTGTTCTTGCAGAATCCCCTATCTCGACTTTACTGTCTTTTTGGGGTAGTAGGATAACTTTACTCCTACTTTTCAGGGTCTTGGGGTGGGGTATGTTGGACACCCTTAGTGTTTTCTTCACTCCCAGTGACCCTCTACAACCTACACTAGGCCTGGGGTCCATTCATGGTTCGCATTCCACTTTTGCAGTATATGGTTTGTGTTGCCCCCAGGCCTATTTCTACCTATTGCATCCTATTGCGATTCTACATTGTTTGCACTACTTTTCTTACTGTTACTTACCTGATTTTGGTTTGTGTACATATAATTTGTGTATATTAATTACCTCCTAAGTAAGGGTATCCTCTGAGATACTTTTGGCATATTGTCACTAAAATAAAGTACCTTTATTTTTTAGTAACTCTGAGTATTGTGTTTTCTTATTATATAGTGCTATATGATATAAATGGTATAGTAGGAGCTTTGCATGTCTCCTAGTTCAGCCTAAGCTGCTCTGCTATAGCTCCCTCTATCAGCCTAAGCTGCTAGAACACCTCTATTCTACTAATAAGAGATAACTGGACCTGGCACAAGGTGTAAGTACCCCAAGGTACCCACTATAAGCCAAGCCAGCCTCCTACATTAAGCTCACCAATATTGGTCAGGTTGTTGTTAAAAATGTATCAGTTTAATTTCGAGGTGCAGTATGTCACTGGTAATGAAAACATGTGGGCTGGCTTCCTGTCCAGATTTCTATTGGAGAAGATAATTGTGTGAATGATGAAGATTAAGTCGAACGTGTTGTTGGTTTGCTTGATCCAATCGATGATCACGGTTGTGCTGTAAGTTAAGATGAGTGGTTGAAAGAGTATAACAATGACAACGTTTTGCAAGAAGAGAATACCTGTATCATGCAATGTTGGCCCAAGGATAGATGCCTTCATCAGGAATTACAAGCATTTTCAAAGGAGCAAGACATGTTGAGGATCAAGAAGAATTTTGTTAGAAAAAGTGGATGGGTAGTTGTATTCACCAACTTGCATGTTAGATTAAGGAGGTTGGCTCATGAGAGACACAAGTGTATAACTCCATCAATTAAAAGATTAAGGCGGTCATTACAACATTGGCGGTAAAAGCCGCTTACCGCCGTGCAGAAGACCGCCAACACACCACTGCCACAGCTATTATGACCCACATCTCGGAATCCGACAAAACTCAGACACCCACACAAGTCCGCCACACCAAAGGTCAGTGAAAAAATGGCGAAAACAAAACCTCCACCGTCACGCCAACAGAAATACACCCACACTATCACGACACACGAATCCACGCGGCGGTCTTTCAACCGCGGTATTCCATTGGTGGTACACACCGCCACGCTCAAAATACACACACATTTACAAAACACAACCACATTGGACAATTCAAAATACACACACCTGATACATATACACACACCACTCCCACACACCCAATACAATATAAAACACACACCCACATCACCCACAAACCCCTACGATCACTATTACAGAGAGAAGGCCAGAGAGAGACATCACCATCAACAAACTAGCATCCACAGGCACACAACACCATCACCCACACAACTTCCATGCACAAAACACCACACACCACTACATATCACCACACTTATCACCACACACACCACCCCACACATCACCTACACCACCCCATGGCACGGCAAAGATACCCCAGGTTCTCGGAGGAGGAGCTCAGGGTCATGGTGGAGGAAATCGTCCGGGTAGAGCCACAGCTATTTGGAGCACAGGTGCAGTACACCACAATTGTAAGGAAGATGGAGCTATGGCGAAGAATAGTCAACAGGGTCAACGCAGTGGGACAACACCCAAGAAATCGGGAGGACATCAGGAAGAGGTGGAACGACCTACAGGGGAAGGTGCGTTCCGTGGTCTCAAGACACCACCAGGCGGTTCAGCGGACTGGCGGCAGACCCCCACCTCCTCCCCCACAACTAACAACATGGGAGGAGCAGGTCTTGGTGATTCTGCATCCTGAGGGCCTCGCAGGAGTCGGTGGAGGAATGGACTCTGGTAAGTCAAACCTTTAACTACCATATCCCCCACCCTACCTGCATGCTATCACATACCCCCACCCTCGCCCCACCCCTATCACTCCAACTCCTCACAAATGTACCAATATCACAAACCACCCATCCCAACACCAAGCCCTGCATGCAGCACCAACGCATGGAAACCCATCACTAAAGCATGCCCACTGCACATACCCATACACCCCCTAAACCATCATCACACAAGCCCCCACACAGGAATGCCAGCACTGGGGTACACGCTCACCCATCCATTGCACACCGTGACACACACAGATGCAATGATCATGCCTTTCCACCCCTGCAGGACCACTACCCAACGTCACCAGACAGGAGGGTCCAGACATCTCCACTCCACCCACAGAAGAGGCCCACAGTGATGACAGCACCTCTGTCCACCTGGATCTAGATGACCAGCCCGGACCATCGTGGCCTCGGGACAGTCGGTTCCCCTCACACAGGCACAGGCCACCACAGACCTTCCCCCCTCTGGAAACACCAGCACAGCACCCACCCAGCGGGCCCATACCTCCGTCCCCAGGACACGTCAATCAGCTGTGTGTCCACCACTACAGGGAACCCAGGATAACCCACCACCCCAACAACAACAGGGACCTGGGGGCAGTGGCAGTGGGCACACGGTCCAGGGGACGGAGGCCCAGGAACACAGGGGAACTGGGAGGGCTGCTGTGCGACAGGGGGCGAACAGGCCAAGGGAACCCACTCTCCATGAGGCCCTCTCCTCCATCATGGGAGCATACCACCACTCCCAGGAGACGATGGCAACGGTACTGGCCAAGTTTCAGGAGACCCAGCGCATGCAGGAGGAACAGTATTTGGGGTTCAGGGAGGAACTCAGAACCATCAGCTCCGCCCTGGGCACCATCGTAGGGGTGCTGAAGGAACTACTCAACACCAGGAGGGACAATGTGGCACTACAAGGGGCCCCTGACACTAGCATGGACGATGAACTGCCCACCACCTCCGCCGGCGCTAGTGGACAGGACGCCCCGCCACAGGACCACCCCACCAGCACCCCACCCCCTGCAGACGGAGAACCAACCCGCAAACGGTCCCTGAGATCCAGGAACAAGACAGAGAACGATGCCAAGACCCCCGCCAAGAAATGAGACCACCCTGATTGTCATCCCACTCTCCCACTTTGTCACCCTGTCCATATTGAAACTGCCCCAGCTCCACTTCCTATGCCCATATGGGCAATGCACCTGTGAGACTAATAGACTGGACTCTGCCATGGACATTCCTCCGCCATCACCCCTCACCATTTTACTTCCCCCTCCAATATTTTGTATTTAAATAAACACACCTAAAGCACCAAAAGATCAGGAGTCTGTCTGTGATTTCAAAATAGTGTATTTGAAATTACAGTGACAAAATGTTCAGGAAATAGTAATGTTAACATACCTATGTCACACAGCTCTAGTCCCTAAGGAATCTAAGCAGATGACACACGTTGGGACCCACACCTGTGAAATCGTGAGGGAAAGTGACAACTCAGTGACCATACACTGGGTGAAATTGACTGACAGGATAGAGGTAGAAGTGTAAAAGTACATGTAGTAGGCAGGAATGTATTCTCACCTGTGTTTCACTGGAAATATTGCTGGATGACTGAGTCCCTGTTCTGCATGTTTTCTTCCTCTGCTTCCTCGTCTTCACTGTCCACAGGCTCCACAGCTGCAACAACACCGCCATCTGGACCATCTTCCTGCAGAAAAGGCACCTGTCGTCGCAAAGCCAAGTTATGAAGCATACAGCAGGCCACGATGATCTTGCACACCTTCTTTGGTGAGTAGAATAGGGATCCACCTGTCATATGGAGGCACCTGAACCTGGCCTTCCGGAGGCCGAAGGTCCGCTCGATCACCCTCCTAGTTCGCTCATGGGCATCATTGTAGCGTTCCTCTGCCCTTGTCCTAGGATTCCTCACCGGGGTCAGTAGTCATGACAGGTTGGGGTAACCAGAGTCACCTAATAGCCACACACGGTGCCTCTGGAGTTGACCCATCACATAAGGGATGCTGCTATTCCGCATGATGTAGGCGTCATGCACTGAGCCAGGGAACATGGCATTCACATGGAAGATGTACTGGTCTGCCAAACATACCATCTGTACATTCATGGAATGATAACTCTTCCGGTTCCTGTACACCTGTTCACTCCTGTGGGGGGGGGACCAAAGCCACATGGGTCCCATCAATGGCACCTATGATGTTGGGGATATGTCCTAGGGCATAGAAGTCACCTTTCGCTGTAGGCAAATCCTCCACCTGAGGGAAAAAGATGTAGCTCTACATGTGTTTCAGTAGGGCAGACAACACTCTGGACAATACGTTTGAAAACATAGGCTGGGACTTCCCTGATGCCATGGCCACAGTTGTTTGAAAAGACCCCCTAGCAAGGAAATGGAGCACTGATAGCACCTGCACTTGAGGGGGGATTCCTGTGGGATGGCGGATTGCTGACATCAGGTCAGGCTCCAACTGTGTACACAGTTCCTGGATTGTGGCGCGGTCAAACCTGTAGGTGATTATCAAATTTCTTTCCTCCATTGTCGACAGGTCCACCAGCGGTCGGTACACCGGAGGATTCCGCCATCTCCTCACATGTCCCAGCGGACGGTGCCTATGAAGGACAACAGCGAGCACAGAGTCAAACAACTCAGAGGTATGTACCCACTGTCTACACAGAACACCATTCAATCACAAAATGTGGCCTGTATGTGTGTTGAGAGTAGGCCTAGGTATGTGTGACGCAGTAGGTAATTAGGCCATGTGGGCCCCTGAAATGGCGGCTGCCTGACCTCTAAAGTGGGACAATGGGATGTGAGGTAACTGCGCTGGGGTTGTACACTGTCGCAGTAGGCGGTCGAAGACCGCGGCGCAATGCTGCACTGGTTAACATTGGACCCAATGGGTCCCAGGAACCAATGACGATGTATGCCAGCGGTGATGGTACGCACCGCCGTGGACGTGACTGCCGCGGACGTGACCGCCATTTTCTATCTGCTGAATCACTTGATACCTGATCTTCGACAGGAGAGGGCCTATACTGCAAGTGCTTCTGTGACCTCGGTCTGGAAGAGACAATGGCTCGTGCGTCTGGGGAAAGGGCCCCTGCCTTCACATCGGAGGAGTTGGAGAAGCTCGTGGATGGGGTCCTCCCCCAGTACACGCTACTCTACGGTCCTCCAGACCAACAGGTAAGTACACAGGGAGCATAAGTATGGGCTATGCCTGTGTGGAAAGGGATGGTTGTAAGAAGGAAGGGGGCAGAGTTCTGAGTGAATGAAAGACGGTGGGTGCATGTGCCACATGGCAAGGGTAGTGATGGGGGCCACTCACTTTAACGGTGCAGTTGGTAATGACTTCTCTTCTTCCCCTTTACATTTCATGTAGGTCAGCGCCCACCAGAAGAAGGATATTTGGCGTGCCATCGCCAAGGACGTCCGGACCCTGGGGGTCCACCACAGACGGAGCACCCACTGCCGGAAAAGATGGGAGGACATTTGCCGCTGGAGCAAGAAGACGGCGGAGGCTCAGCTGGGGATGGCCTCCCAACGTGGGAGGGGTGCCCGTCGAACCATGACCCCCCTGATGTTCCGGATCCTGGCGGTGGCCTACCCGGAGTTGGATGGGCGCTTGAGGGCATCACAGCAGACACAAGGGGGTGAGTACACTGTCATTCTGCTGACTTTGCGTGCAGTGGAGTTGTCTTTGTGGGGGAGGAGGGCTGTGGGTTTCCCTAGACCAGGGCGAGTTCCGTAGGCTAGGCCCCTTCGTAAGGCATGGCCCTGTGGCCCCCAACCCCACCTCTGTAGAGTGCCAACTACAGCTATTCATGCACCTGTGTCATCTATGTGTGCATATGTCTTCCATAGCCTTGTAGGCCATTTCCCAGGAATTGCACTGTAGAGCCCAACAGCATGACGTAGTGCAGGGGGCTTCTGTGTCTGTCTTGTTCACCAACGGTAGCGGTAAGCCATGCACTCAACATGTCTTTCTTCTGTTCCCCCCCTTTTTTGCGGTCTCCCTGTTCTTCTGTGCCTTAGCATCATCAGGCGGAGGAGCAGTGGCACCGAAGCACGAGGGAGCTGCAACCCACATGGCCATGGAGGGCCACACTACGGACTCAGTGGGACGGAGGGCGAGGGGAGCACCACGGCAGTGACAGGAGCTGAAACCAGCGACACGGACTCGTCCTCCGATGGGAGCTCCCTTGTGGTGGCGGCAACATCTGTGCTCCCCACTTCTACAGGTACAGCCGCCACCCCCCCCTACCAGCGCCGCCCTCCCAGCAGCCCCTTAGCCTTCGCCGCGTGCCCGCTCACCCATGAGGGTGGTCATCACCTTCGTCCCAGGCACCTCATGCCCCTGCCCCTGTCAACTCTGCTGCCCTCAGAGAGGAGCCCATTGACCTCCTCAGGTCCCTCACTGTTGGGCAGTCTACCATTTTGAATGCCATCCAGGGTGTAGAAAGGGAGTTGCAACAAACCAATGCATTCCTGGAGAGCATTCATTCTGGTCAGGCTGCCCTTCACCAAACCTTTCAAACTCTGGCCTCAGCACTGATGGCAGCCATTGTCCCTGTGTCTAGTCTCCCCCCTCCAACTTCCTCCACCCAGACCCAATCCCCTGTACCTCTGCCTATCCCAAGCACACCATCAGACCAGCCTGCACACACCTCAACACACAAGGGAAGCTCAGGCAAACATAAGCACCACACATCCCACAGGCACTCACGCAAGCATCACACACATACAGACACACCAACATCCACTGCCTCCACTGTGTCCCCCTCCTCGTCACCTCCCTCCTCCCTCCCAGTCTCGTCTACACTCACACCTGCATGCACTACCTCTACAGCCACTACGTCCCGCACCAGCACACCCACCAGCACACCCCGCTCACGTGCAGTCACCACCCCCACTACCATTCACACGTCCCCTGTGTCCTCTCCCAGTGTGTCTGTGACGCCCCTTCCGAAGATACACAAACGCAGGCACACACCCACCCAACATACATCCACCTCACAACAGCCTCCAGCGCATGCACCTTCACCCAAAACCACAAAACTTACACCTCCTACAACCACCACCTCTTCCTCCACTCCCAAACCCCCTCCAGCTACCCATCCCAGTGTCTCCAAACAACTTTTCCTGTCCACTCTTAACCTATTTCCCACCACCCCCCGTCCAACTCATAGGTCCCGAACTAGCACCTCAGCCACAAAACCTACGGGACCAGTGGTGCCTGTTGTCACAGGTATTTGGAGTGCACCGGCCACCAGGACAGCCAGTGTGTCACGGAGCCACAGCACAGCCAGTCCCCCCGTGAAGCACCAGAAGTTGGCCAGAGCCCGGCGGGAGAGGGGGAAGACTCCAGCCAACCTTGCCGCACCCATGGGTCCCGGGGGGAGTGTGGACTCCGCTGTGACTCCTCCCAAGGTGGGGAAGGGCCAGAAGAAAGGCGGCAAGTCTGGGAGGAGCAGCACGGCGGAGAAGACCGTCATCATCCCCGCTGCCCAGGAGGCCACCGCCAGCCCCATCGTCGCTGCCCAGGAGGGCCCCACCAGCCACAGCCCAGCTGCCCAGGAGGGCCCCGCCAGCCACAGCCCAGGTGCCCAATGAAGGACCGCCAGCCCCAGCCCAGCTGGGCAATGAAGGACCGCCAAGTCAAGCACCGCTGAACAGGGCAAGGACCGCCAAGTCAAGCACCGCTGAACAGGGCAAGCATCGCTGAACAGGGCAAGGACCGCCAAGTCAAGCACCGCTGAACAGGGCAAGGACCGCCAAGTCAAGCACCGCTGAACAGGGCAAGCACCGCTGAACAAGGCAAGGACTGCCAAGTCAAGCACCGATGAACAGGGCAAGCACCGCTGAACAGGGCAAGGACCGCCAAGTCAAGCACCGCTGAACCGGGCAAGCACCGCTGAACAGGGCAAGGACCGCCAAGTCAAGCACCGCTGAACAGGGCAAGAACCGCCTACTCAAGCACCGCTAGCCCATGAGCGGCAGGGGCACTGATGCAACAGGGACCGTCACGGGGTGAATGATGCACTCTGGGCACCAGTCCCCCTCCAGAACCAGTGGAGTATCACATCCACTACCTCAGTCCTTGGCAGGATGAAGCACTCTGGGCACCAGTCCCCCTCCAGAACCAGTGGAGACATGCATCCACTACCTCAGTCCTTGGCAGGATGAAGCACTCTGGGCACCAGTCCCCCTCCAGAACCAGTGGAGACATGCATCCACTACCTCAGTCCTTGGCAGGATGAAGCACTCTGGGCACAAAGCTCCCTCCAGAACCAGTGGAGTATCACATCCACTACCTCTGTCCTTGGCAGGATGTAGCACTCTGGGCACAAGTCCCCCTCCAGAACCAGTGGAGTATCACATCCACTACCTCAGTCCTTGGCAGGATGAAGCACTCTGGGCACAAAGCCCCCTCCAGAACCAGTGGAGTATCACATCCACTACCTCAATCCTTGGCAGGATGATTACTCTGGGCACCAGTCCCCCTCCAGAACCAGTGGAGACATGCATCCACTACCTCAGTCCTTGGCAGGATGAAGCACTCTGGGCACAAAGCCCCCTCCAGAACCAGTGGAGTATCACATCCACTACCTCTGTCCTTGGGAGGATGAAGCACTCTGGGCACCAGTCCCCCTCCAGAACCAGTGGAGACATGCATCCACTACCTCAGTCCTTGGCAGGATGAAGCACTCTGGGCACAAAGCCCCCTCCAGAACCAGTGGAGACATGCATCCACTACCTCAGTCCTTGGCTGAATGAAGCACTCTGGGCACCAGTCCCCCTCCAGAACCAGTGGAGTATCACATTCACTCCGTCTGTCCTTGGCAGGATGAAGCACTCTGGGCACAAAGCCCCCTCCAGAACCAGTGGAGAAAGGCATCCACTTGAGAGACTGTGGCTTTGCACTCCCCAGGATGCAGCAGTGGGCAAACCATCCACTGGAGAGACTTGAGAGACTGTGGCTTTGCACTCCCCAGGATGCAGCAGTGGGCAAACCACCCACTGGAGAGACTTGAGAGACTGTGGCTTTGCACTCCCCAGGATAATGCAGTGGGCAAACCACCCACTGGAGAGACTTGAGAGACTGTGGCTTTGCACTCCCCAGGATGCATCAGTGGGCAAACCACCCACTGTAGAGACTTGAGAGACTGTGGCTTTGCACTCCCCAGGATACATCAATGGGCATGGAGCCCCCTCGTGGATCTGGCATCGTGCACTCATCCAGCTGAGGTGCCCCCCTTCCATTCCCCCTGAGGTGCCTGTTGTATTTCTATCTGATGCCCCTGCAGTGTTCTCTCTGTTTTGATCTGGTATTGTGTGTGGGCCTCGCCCATGCACTTTGGGCCCAGTGGTCCACGGACTATGAATGGTGCAATACCTGGACTACTAATCTTGGTTTATATTTTGTAAATAGTGTATATATGTATATATTTGCTTACTGAATTTTGATATATTACAATGGTTGCAATCATTTCCTTTTGTCTTTGCATTCTTCCGGGGGGTTGGGAGGTGTAACTGTAATGTTTAGATATGCATTGGTGTGTGTGTTGTAGTGGGTTAGGGTGGGGGTGGGGGTGTTGCGTGTGTGTGTGTGTCCCTGTTTTTTGCCTCCCCTGTGTCGTAGGTGCAGTACTCATCGTGGTCTTCGCCGGCGGCATTGGTGCTCCTGGTAGAGGAGCAGGAAGACTATTGCAGGAAGAATATGGAGTTCCGGCTCCATGGTGTCCTCGTTCCTCGTGGAGTGTGTAGAGGTGAGCGTTTTTTCTTCGAAATTCCTGTTTCCGCCGTGTTTTTATCCGCGGTGAATCCGCCCCGGAAAAGGTGGCGGATTGGCCTGTCATAATAGTGTGAGCGGTACATTGTCCTCCGCCTGTCTGTTGGCGGTGACCGCCGGGGTGTTTGTTTGTACCGCTGTGGCGGTCGGAGTGTTAAAGTGGCTGTCTTTGTTGGCGGTTTCCGCCACGGTCGTAATTCCAAATTTATTACCGCCGGCCTGTTGGCGGTCTTACCGCCACTTTAACACCGTCCGCCAGGGTTGTAATGACCACCTAAATCTGCATTACTGGTGGCCTGGTTAGAAAAAGCTGCTGAATTGCATGTAGGCTCTTGTGAGTTTTGCTTGCTTTCAGATAAAGCCTTATCTACATGTGCTTGCCCCTTAATTTCTGATGATTTCTTTGTTAAGAAATGGGAAAAAGTGGCCACAGAAGTTCTAGGACCTGTGAATGATTTGGGAAGTGAAATGTGTTATACCATAGTGTTAGTCTATTAGCATTCAAAGTAGGTTCATTATGAACCCATTTATAAGCCAAAGACTAAATGTGTCTGGATATAGCGTTACCGAAGGAGAGGTAAGAATAACTCTGTTGGAGACCCAATATTTCTTTAGTAGCACCTTTGTTTATTTTATATTTATCTAAGTCTCTTTTATCTCAAAAGTCCTGCACAGTCTGTGTTCTCCTCGCTTTGGCTTTCTTTCTTTGGGTTCTTCTGTGCCTTTTCCTTTCCTATGTTCCCTCTGTCTCTAATTCCTTTCTTTGATTCTTTTTAGGGGGTCTTCTTCTTTGGCTGGAGGCTCGCCGACATCCGGAGAGAACAGCAAGGAGACGTTGATCGGAAAAAAATGAAGAAAGGTAAGTGGTTTGCTCTGGGGTTATTGGTAAGGGTTAGAAGGGAAAGTGCAGTTTAGTGGGTGATGGGACGGGAAAAAAGAACTTAATAGGTGCCCAAAATCTCACCAGGGTTTGGGGTTTCTCCTTGTATACTTAAAGATTTCTTTCTTGGTTTTATATGCGAGGCTGTTATACTCACAGCACTCGCTTTATACAGGTTAGTGGAAATGAGGAACAAGAAACCAAGGAAAAATGAAAGATAAACAGAACCAATAGTTTTCTGTAGTCTGTGAGAATAATTCTAGGTGGCACACACAAAAAATATTATTCATTAGATTGTTGGCGCTGAGTTAATTTTGTTATCCCTTCCCAGCGCTTGTCCCACACCACCCGCCTTCCCCACCCGCCCAAAAAATCTGTTATGGGGCTCAAGAAGCAGGCACGTACCTGCGATAGCCACGTCCCTCCAGGGACGTGGCGGGAAGTTGCTTCCAAATGCTGCTCCACTGCCGGCGTACCTGTGCCATGGTTACAGGTCGGGCCGCCGGTTCCTGGGGTTCCTCCTTCGTTCTTCAGGTCCGGTCGCTCTTCCTGACTCTCCTGTCTGCCTCCGTCCTCCGCGCTTTCTTCCACCAACGAGCACGCCGGTAGTCCTTCCTTTATTTTCTCTGTAACCCGGATATCCGGGTTTGTGAAGGACTTTTCCGTTTCCTTTCTCCCGTCGGCGCCCCCGGGGTATTGGTTGGCCGGCCCAGGGTCGATATTTGTAACCAGGGTCCTCGCAACCCGGTTACAGTGTCATTAAATGTTATTATATTTTTAGAACACATGTGTAATGTTGAGGGATACTTTAAGTTTATTGTCTTGGACAATGGTGTTGAATTTACATCTCAGGAAATGGAGGAATATTTGAGTAGAACTAGGGTTGAACATGTTAGAATGGCTCGCTATTCTCCTCAAAGTAATGGATTAGCAGAGCGAGTGAATAGTGTTCAATGATACTAACCATTGAATTACGTTGCCTTTCACAATCTGGCAAAGAAGGGTAAAAAACAGAAGTGAACATCTTCTAAGTTCTCCTTGTGATATACAAAGTTAAACCCTTAGGGGAACACAATTAGTTACATCCAAAGTGTTGACAATCTGATACTCTTCAAAATGAAATTAAACATAAGAGCATAGTGAGTGTTGCTGCCAGCTACTTCAAAGATAAATAAACATTATGTGGCAATTGCAACAGTAAGTTCAAAACAGTTTTTAGGTCCCATAAGAATTAATATTCAAGCCCAAGAGGAATCAGTGTGGCTAAATCATAATGTCCTCCATATAAAAAAAATGTTTGCCAACTGACTCCCCTTGAACTAAATCTTGACCAGCTGAAATAGTGGACCAATAGCAGTTGATTGTTCTGTGAGCCTTACCATTGAAAAAAAATAAACCAAAATAATAATTAATTGTTCCAGAGGAGCTGAAACAGGATCATCCTGTCTTTTCATATGCCAGCCAACCCAAATCCAGCCAACCCAAATTGACCATGCATATTTATATCTTTCTCTAATAGTTGAAGTCCAAGAATATTTGATAACAGACTTCTTTGAAAGGCCTGGGGTATTCCAAGATCCCATGAAACCTTCCATGCCATTAGAGGAAGATGACCTTACAACACAAACTCGTGCTGTCCCAGTGTGGGAGTGGATAGAATTAATGGAAAAAACAGAAAAAGTCTGGGAAGTCTACAAATGGTTTGAGAAGCAGAGGGTACTGTCCAGAATGGTGTGACTGGGACCAGAGGGCTTTTTAATCCCTCATCTCCACTAATGTTATGAGGATTGTCACAATGGATAGAGAAGTGTAATCCTTTATATTAGACCAAGGATGTGGAAAAGCGTCCACCATTTCCACTTCTGGATCTGGCATCTAGCTGAAAAACTGAGGAAGTTTGGGATTCAGACCGGAGGCAAACTGTCGCGCCGCGTGGTGCGGCGCGAGCCGAATGTTCGGCACAAGCCGGGCGTTCGGCTGGGGCCGCACAGCGCGTTTCTAAAACGCGGCGCGCCCCCAGCCTTTCATGCACTTTTCGAGGCCCCAGGCATTGCATGGGGCCTCGCTCTGTCGTTTTCCACCGCCTTGCTGGGGTCTCCTGACCCCCCTTACCTGTTCTTCTTTCTTCCTTCTTGTCCTCTTTCTTTTCTTCTTTCTGGGGTCTTTTTGTTGTACTTTTTTTATGTCTTCTTCCCTTCCCAGGTTACCTTTCTCTTCCCAGCATTCATTGTTCCCTATTCTCTATGGTTTCTATTCTGTTTTGTTCTATGTACCTCTCCCTGTCTAATATGGTGTCCTTTTACTTCCTGTGGGTCACTTCCTGTCTTTTGGTATATAAGGGCTGTGTTTTCTTCATTTCCTTGCGCTGCAACACTTTCTGCTCAGTTAGTGTCTTCGCTCCTGATTTCCTCCCCTTTTGGTTCTGGATTTCAGCATTCTGTGTTTCCTGACTTTTGCTCCTTTTGGATTCCTGTTTGTTTGTTCTTGTTTTTTCCAGGAATCTTCCTGTTTGGAGGTTTTTCCCCTTTTTCTAAGGGTTTTTTTCCCTCTGGCGCTATTTTCTGAAGGGCACGGTCTGTTCTTGGCGTCTCCATTGCCTACAGCACCGTGGCTACCAGAAAGAGTCGCCCCTTTTTGTGCCAAAGTCGAACATTGAAGATCCACGCCACCAGATCTGCAAATTCCAGGTGCAAGCAGCACGTGAGTCGTGACAGATTGCAGCGCCCAACCATTCCGACGTCCTCAAACACCATGGATGACTCAGTGGCGGCTGCTGCAGATCCGGAACAATCTCTTTTGACCACGATTCAGCAACAAGCTCAGGAATTGCAACAACTACGCAATGAAAATGCTGCGTTACGACAGGCTTTGGCTCTCCGCACCAGTGATGTTCCAACTATCTCCGCTTCCACCCCTTGTTTCTCTGGTGAACCAACCAAGCTTCGCGAGTTCCTGGATGCATTAACAGTGTACTTCGCCTTCCGACCTACCCAATTCTCCCACGACAGGACCAAGGTGGGTTATCTTATCAGTGCCTTATCCGGTCCAGCCTTGGCCTGGGCAACCCCGATGGTGTCCTCCAACGACCCTGTATTGTTGGACTATTCCACCTTTGTGAGTCGCTTCAAACAGATGTTTAGCCGTCCTGGATTGGAAGCCTCTGCTGAAGAAGCCCTATGTGACATCCAACAAGGCTCGCAAGACGTCCTGCAATATATAACCCGTTTTCGGCAGCTGGCGGCAGAGACCACTTGGGTGGAACGTACTCTGGTAACTCTATTTCGTAGAGGACTCAAAGAAGAAATAAAGGATGAACTAGTACATTCTACCAGAGCAGAAGAGCTTCGTGGCCTGATGGATCAAGCACTGTCCATCGAATATCGTCTTCAGGAACGGAGATCGGAAAAGAAAAGGAGTAGAGGGTTTTCCCAGCCAAGTAGCTCACGAGCTTGCCTGCAGCGTTCCGAGGAACCTCGCACTCCTGCTAGAGACATCGAAGGGGAACCCATGCAGGTGGATACTACCCGAGGTCCGCTCTCTGCTAGTGAACGAGAAGACAGACGCAAGAGAGGGTTGTGCCTGTACTGTGGTTCTGCTGGTCACATGCTTCGTACCTGTCCTGTACGTCCGCCCAAGCCTTCGGGAAACGCCACCTCCCGTCCTCTGTAAGAAGGGAGGGAACGGGATCTACAGCTATACCTTCCATCAGCTCCTTTAATGACAATACAACCGCCTTGTTCATTTTTCCTGTCCTGTTACAACTTCCTGACGGTCGTCAAGAAAAGACTATGGCATTACTAGATTGTGGTGCTAGTGGTATATACATGGACAAGAGGTGGGCTGCTGCTCACCAAGTTCCTACACAAGCAAAAGAAGTACCCGAACAGGTACACACCGTGGATGGATCCTTGATATCCTCGGGTCCTGTAGACACCACTACCCTGATGTTAAGTCTACTGGTGGGAAACCATCAAGAACACATTTCCTTCGATCTTATCACGTCCCCCAACCATACCATCATTCTTGGAATTCCGTGGTTCATCAGACATAACCTGTATATAAATTGGGTAACCCGGACAGTTTCTTTGTCTTCGCAATTTTGTCATGAGAACTGTTTTACTTCCGACAAGTATTGGTCTCCGAAAAGATCCTTAGATACTGAAGGTGCCACTGGTATGTCCATTAATACGGTCCAAGGGGTCCCAGACCACTATTTGGAGTTTCAGGATGTTTTCCAAAAACCGTCGAAACCTGTGCTACCTCCACATCGAGAATATGATTGTGCTATTCCATTGGAACCCGGCACAATTGTTCCTTTTGGGAGGATGTACTCTCTCACGGAACCCGAAAGAGAAGTTCTAAAAGAGTATCTGGACGAAAATATACAGAGTGGTCTTATTGTTCTATCGTCGTCTCCGGCTGGGGCTCCTCTCTTTTTTGTGCCCAAGAAGACAAAGGATCTTCGTCCTTGCCTGGATTTTCGAGGTCTGAATAAAATAACAATTAAAGATCGTTATCCTTTGCCTCTCATCAGGGACATACTAGAAGCTATCAGAGGGGCTCAACGTTTTACTAAATTAGATTTACGAGGAGCTTACCACCTTTTACGCATAAAAGAAGGCGACGAATGGAAGACAGCTTTCAGGACTCCATTTGGCCATTTTGAATATAGGGTTATGCCGTTTGGTCTCACTAACGCCCCCGCAATCTTCCAGAGATTTATGGACTCAGTGTTTTCAGACCTTCTGAATCAGACAGTCGTGATCTACCTAGATGATATTCTTATTTGTTCTAGAAATCCTGAACTCCATTCTTCCCATGTGAAACAAGTTCTTCAAAGACTTCGTGCTCATCAACTATTTTGCAAACCAGAAAAATGTGAGTTCGACATGACGGAAGTCAAATATCTGGGTTATCATTTAAGTCCCACCGGCATAGCTATGGATCAAGAAAAGGTACAAGCTATCCTAGAGTGGCCTTCTCCTTCTTCCATAAAAGAAACACAATGTTTCCTAGGGTTAGCAAACTTCTATCGACAATTCATTCTAGACTTTGCCAGACTGACTAGCCACATAACTCACACCTTAAAAAAGGAAAATTTAAAGAAAGGGTTTGTCTGGACTGAGGCGGCTGAAGCAGCCTTTCAAGAATTAAAAAGAGTCTTCACCCAAGCCCCCATCTTGAGACATCCAGATACCACCAAACAATTTATAGTCGTAACTGATGCTTCTGAGAGAGCCATCGGAGCTGTCTTACTCCAACGACAAGAGGATGATGGTCTTGAACATCCTGTTTTCTACTTGTCTCATATCCTTTCCACAGCTGAACAACACTATTCTGTACTGGAAAGGGAATTATTGGCTCTGAAAACAGCCTGCCTTGAGTGGAGACAGTTTCTGATGGGTTCCAAGGAACCATTTGAGGTGAGGACAGACCACCGTAACCTACAATGTTTACGAAATTTTGTATGCCAGAATAGTCGTCAGGCCCGCTGGGCCTTTTTCTTCAGTCAGTACGATTTTTTTATCACATATATTCCTGGATCTCAAAACATTCTGGCTGATGCTCTGTCTCGCCGATATCCAGAGTGTACTCCTTCCTTATCTCAGTATCTTCTGGAACCCCGTAAGATCATTGGAGTGGCTCAGTCTTTCCTGGAAGAAGTACAACTGGAATACGCCAACCTATCGGACCACGACATTGAAGAACTAAGACCATTAATACATAAGAAACAAGGATATTTTTATTATCAAAACCTGATATTCCTCCCCACTAACAAGGTGCAAGAAAAGGCATTACAAATGTGCCATGATTCACCTGTAGCTGGTCATAGAGGCATCAAGGCCACACAAGAACTTCTTTCACGATTTTTCTGGTGGCCTACCTGGAAGCTGGATGTGGAAAGATACGTTCAGGCCTGTCCCATATGTGCCCAAATCAAGATACCCCATACCAGACCGGCAGGATTACTACAGCCTTTGCCTGTTCCACCGGCCCCATGGCATACCATCTCTACTGATTTTATGTGTTCACTCCCACCATCAGCAGGAAACCGGGTCATCATGGTCACGGTGGATTCTTTCACGAAGATGGCTCATTTCACTGCCCTGAAAAGGCTACCTACTTCTCAAGAACTAAGTCAAATATTCATTGATCATATCTTCCGTCTCCATGGACTTCCACATACCATAATATCTGATAGAGGACCTCAGTACATTTCCCGATTTTGGAGGCATTTTTGTAAAACACTAAATATTAATAGAGCCCTGTCTTCAGGATTCCATCCTCAGACCAACGGCCAGACCGAGCGTCTGAACCAAGGACTAGAGCAATATCTTCGATGCTTTTGCAATTCTACCCAAAGTAACTGGAACACTTACCTCTCTATAGCAGAATTTTCCTACAATAACTCAGTCCATAGTGCCTCCAAGGTCACTCCCTTTTTCTGTTCATATGGTTTTTATCCTACCTCTTTTCCTACTTCTCCACAATCCAACTCTCCTCTACCCGCTATTACCTGTTTCTCCAAACGCCTTCTCCAAATCCAAAGACTAATTCGATCTAATTTGTTACATACCAAGAGATATATGAAGAAGGCTGCAGACAAGAGATGTGCTACCAATCCAGACTATCATCCGCAAGATAAAGTCTGGCTCTCCTCCAAATTCTTACCCTTACGTCTTTCTCAAAATAAGTTCACACCTCGTTACTATGGGCCTTTCCGTATTCTTCAGTTGGTCAATCCTGTCACTGTCCGTCTTCACTTACCTCATACATGGAAGATTCATCCGGTCTTTCATGTTTCTCAGCTTAAACCTTATGTGCCTGACCCTTACTCACGTCAGTTTCCTTGTCCACCTCCTGTACTCGTGGATGATGTTCCTGAATATGAAGTACAGGAAATTTGTGACTCTCGTCTTTTTCACAAACGCCTTCAGTATCTGATTCATTGGAAGAGTTATCCTCTCAGTGAATGCTCTTGGGAAGATGCATCTTCTGTTCACGCTCCTCGCCTGATTCAACGCTTTCACCGTTTATTTCCTCTCAAACCTGGACCTTCGGGAGGGGGACCTACTGTCGCGCCGCGTGGTGCGGCGCGAGCCGAATGTTCGGCACAAGCCGGGCGTTCGGCTGGGGCCGCACATCGCGTTTCTAAAACGCGGCGCGCCCCCAGCCTTTCATGCACTTTTCGAGGCCCCAGGCATTGCATGGGGCCTCGCTCTGTCGTTTTCCACCGCCTTGCTGGGGTCTCCTGACCCCCCTTACCTGTTCTTCTTTCTTCCTTCTTGTCCTCTTTCTTTTCTTCTTTCTGGGGTCTTTTTGTTGTACTTTTTTTATGTCTTCTTCCCTTCCCAGGTTACCTTTCTCTTCCCAGCATTCATTGTTCCCTATTCTCTATGGTTTCTATTCTGTTTTGTTCTATGTACCTCTCCCTGTCTAATATGGTGTCCTTTTACTTCCTGTGGGTCACTTCCTGTCTTTTGGTATATAAGGGCTGTGTTTTCTTCATTTCCTTGCGCTGCAACACTTTCTGCTCAGTTAGTGTCTTCGCTCCTGATTTCCTCCCCTTTTGGTTCTGGATTTCAGCATTCTGTGTTTCCTGACTTTTGCTCCTTTTGGATTCCTGTTTGTTTGTTCTTGTTTTTTCCAGGAATCTTCCTGTTTGGAGGTTTTTCCCCTTTTTCTAAGGGTTTTTTTCCCTCTGGCGCTATTTTCTGAAGGGCACGGTCTGTTCTTGGCGTCTCCATTGCCTACAGCACCGTGGCTACCAGAAAGAGTCGCCCCTTTTTGTGCCAAAGTCGAACATTGAAGATCCACGCCACCAGATCTGCAAATTCCAGGCGCAAGCAGCACGTGAGTCGTGAAACAAACAGATCTACCTGTAGGGGACCCAAGAATTGACAGAATTAAAGGAAAACACATATGTGAAGCACCCAGTCACTCCGGTCCTACAGAAGCCTGGACCCTCAGTCCACTACTGAGTTTTTTAAGCCTGGAAGATACTCCACATGAACCATTATGTTCATGTCAAGTCAATAATGTCAAAAGTCTCTGGTCAGATCTGTCAGACATTTTGAGCAAGCCCCTCCTAATTTAGGTACCATACTACTGATATATTATCCATTCTTAAACACACGCAACAGTCTGCTCTATCTTGAACCAAATGTTTTAGGGAAAAGGAAGCTATGGGAAGCTCTAAGCAGTTTATATGCTGCCAAATATCTTCGCGCATGTCACTTTTCTCCCATCTCAGTCTAGCCACACTGAACCCCAAACCTGATTTGCTTGCATTTGCCTCTAATGTGATGTCGGGAAACCGGGCCAAAAATTCTGAGTCTTGATCTGGGAAAGCCACCAGCCCAACTCTTCCCTTGCGTCTTCCAGGAGTGAAATTAAAACTGAGTTCAGGATTGCCTTTCTCAAATGCAGTGCCTTCAGATGCCAAAGATCCCTGTAATCAATGGGCACTGGAAAATAGCTTTAATGGATGTTGACAAAAGTCCGAATGTCCAGGCTAACACTCTGAGAGAAAATCTGTATTTCTTCTAAACCAACAGAATATCCATCTTTATAATCATGACTTTCTGTCTGGGGAGAAAAAGAGAGGCTTTCCGAGAGTTTATAACAAGACCCAGAAATTGAATCATCTCGATCACAACAAACAATTACTTCTCCTGATTTATCACAAATCATCTGCAACATAAATGTCATCCAAACTATCTGAGCGTGCAGCCGGGTCCTACTATGAGACACAATGAAAGTCATCTAGATACACTATCACATGAATACCCCAAGATCTGAACAGTGCTATCATAGGATTTAGGACTTTTGCACAAAGGGTGAGAGGAGGGCTGAAAGGGGGATCTCTGAACTGTAAACTTTCCTGACTCCAAATAGACCTGAAGGAGACATCTGGGATTGGAGTAAATTGGGATTGACAGGTGGGTGTCTTTAAAGTATTTTTTCAGCATTCAGTCCCCTGGCAAAAGAGAATCCCTCAGGTAGGCTACATCTTCCATATTGAAATGTCTAACATATGAAACCATTCAGCAATCTCAAGTTTATCAAATGTTTTTCACATGGCGGAAAGCTTTGTCCCATTCCTCACCAGGAACAAATTGCTCTGAAATCCTTGTGCTTATTTATTGACTCTTTCTAGAGCTCCTTCGCTCAGTAGATCTCAGTAGACCTCTGGGACTAGAGCACTCTCTGCTCTCTTGTAATCCTGTACAGTGTGGAAAATCCACGGATCTGAGGTTATTCTTTGCCACCGAAAAAGAAAGAGGACAAGTCTTCCACTCAACTTTCATAGGAAAAAACATTTATAATTTGCCAACTTAACATCGATCTGGTGGCACTGTCTTCTGGTTCTCTGACCTCTTTCATGCCAGTGACCTCCTTTCTGTATCGTAAGAAGGCAAGCCCTCCTCTTTCTTCTACTGAGGATCCACAGCCTCTGCCAGGAGCCTAAAAGGTTATATTAAAGTTGAAGCTCTGCAGATGTTGGAAGCTTGTAGAGTGAGCCCTACCTCTGCTGCTTCTGGAAAAAACCAGAGGGTTAAACACGTTCTTTAAAGCTTTCAGGACCTTCACCAGTGAAGTAATAATGTGTACATAAGTAGATATTTCTTCTTCCTGTAAGTAGCAACCAAGTGTAATACACTGTACTGACGAGCTACTGAATATTCCAGTAGTATTGTTAAATTATGCATGGTGACCTTGGGGCTGATCAATTAATCAAACAGGATGCTGAGTGCTTCAGGCTGATGTCATGTATGCCAAGGTTGGTCCTCAGTATGCTATATTTACTACTTAGTGTGCCACTGTGGAGATTAGTATGTTGAAGGCGCTGGTTAGTATGCCAGAGTAACTACCCAAGTTCTCATTACCAGTTGGCGTGAATCTATTGTTCCAGTCAGTATACCCTCAACAGATTCTAGCAATTCCAACCCCCTGCCCCATGAATGTGGAATTATCATACATACCTGGAAATAGCAGGTTGTTTGCACTGTGGTTTTCCTCGTTTCCAGGGGAAGAACGTCTGACAATGTTGGCCTGCCAAGAGCAATACGAAATTATGAGAAGGAGTGCTGGGACGGGTATGGGGGGGGTTTGAAGGGCAGTGGTGGGCCTGTCCAGGGAGAGCATTGTCTTCTCACGCCCCACGCCTCTGGATTGATGCAGCATCTGAAAGCCTTTAGTGTCTCTGGGCCTGGAATTATCAGGACCAGAGTTTGTGAACCCGATATTTCTAGCCCGAAGACACTTGGAATTGTGAGTTGCAGTATTTCACTTGGAGTTATTGCTCAAGTGAAATATCTCAACTCATAATGAGGGCCTCAGTGTTGCTGGGTGCTGCTGAATTTAGCAGTCACTGATTAATATGGTAGGAGTGAAGCTTATTCTGCAGAGTGTTACACATTACCCAAGGAATACTCTTATGTTGAAATGTAAAGCTCAACTGCTGTCCAATTGGGTGCCGTGGCACTAGTCTATTTCAAATGCCACACCATACCCTAACAATGGTTTTCAAATATGATGTTTTTTCAAGCCCTCCTAAAAGGAGCGTGAAAATTAATTGATTCAAGGAAGCAGGGCTCTCTAAGCTTTGAATGTAAAATAATGAAGGGCTCTGCTTCTGCAGCGGGATTTCCTGAAAGGCAGTGGTTTTAGGCTATGCTGTTTAGCTGACTAAGAGGTGCTGGACAACAGTCCAGAAATTTATCTTGATGATAAAGAGGGCTTATTTTATACCGAGTGGGGAATCAACCACAGAGATGAGAACAAAATTATTTTTTCTACTAGAAGCCAGTGTAGAGACCTTCTATATGTGGAATTGTGTGTCTGCTTTTTCAGGTTGAAGATTACGTGCACAACTAGGTTCTGAAACAGTTGGAGCTTTCTAATATCAAATGTGGTAGGCCCCAAATATAAACTCTTGCAGGAGTCAATCCTGGGTAAAAGAGATTCTGCTGCCAGCCTGCGACCCTCAAAAGGAAGAAAGTAAAAGATTTTCTTCCGCAGTTTGAGATGACAGAACAGGTAGATGCTACCTTCTCGATTGTCTATACAATAACAGATCAGCATCCAAACAGACTTGTAAGTTTTTGACTACCGTTGGGGCCAAAATCCAGTAGCCAATGCAAGGAAACCAGGCTGTAAGTTGTGCAGGATGTGAGGCCTGCACAAGTAATAGGTCCACAACTACCCCCTTACTGGGAACTAAGCACCCCATTGTAGTGCTTGACACTCTCAGGGTAGCGACGCAGAGCAGTTGAAGGCCACTCTGGTGTGGTGTGGGCGAGTAATCATCATTACTGGCACACAATAATAACATTTAATAAATAATTGTCCAGTCTGTGAGTGTTTTTTTTAAAAGAAAAATGGCATTTATTACACACGCTACTAAATACTATGCAGTGATTTAACAATATACACAAGGCTTGTAGAAATACCTTGAGAACAGTACATTTGACCCCAAAAATCATAGTACCCCCATACCAGGTAGCTCATTGTAATATAGCCAGGTATCACTTTAAATCAGGCAGGCCTACTGGCATTATCAAGGTTACTACATTTAAAGACCAGATACCACGTTATAATCCATCACTCTATCACTGACATCGGTGACCATATTCCATCAGAAATCATTACAATTAAGAAAGCATTACAACCTTTATGAAACATTAGTGTCAGCAATACATGTGAATAAAGCATTTTAGGACAGTACATTTGAATAAATATTGAAAAAATATTACATGTGTCTGTGTCCTTCTTTGACTGGTTTAGGCCAGAAAACCCACAGTCATAGAACCAACAACTAGAGGTCACTGCACTCCCCAGGCTGTAGAATCATATTTTCTCTGACCATGCAGACTTGGGGTCAGTTTTTAAAACGTCTTAGCGGTTGGGGTGGGAGGAGTGGGGAGGTGCTGCTACGACTATTGCAGCTCCCACAACTCCTCATGTTAATATTAGCACAACATGTTTTCCCCTTGGAGCAGAATAGGCCCCCCACATGGCCAGAGTCCTCGTCTGCTGGGGCGGGAGTCGGCAGCCGCTGGTGCAAGCCTACTGCTGTTGGGGTTAGCGTGGCAGCAGTCTCCTTCCTCTGGCTTTCATCGAGAGCCTGGAGAGGGGTCCCCTGTCTTCTGTCTTGCAGGTATGTAATAGTGCACCCTATCTCATGGCATCGAGGGCCAGGAGATGGAGTCCTGGGCCCATCTTTTAAATGGACCAGCCCGGGGGATTGGGTCCCCGGGCCTTGAAGAGCTCTTGGTAGGGGGCAAAACACCACCCCCCAGGCTCATTAATAATTAATAAATCCTGTGTCGATCACTGTGCACAGGCCCACCCTGGGAGTAATTTCTGGAGTCCTACCAGAGCTCCACAATCTCTGTTTGTTCGGCTGCGGATCAAAGGTCAAAACCTTTTCCCTGCAGTAGGGCCCTGTTTGGCCAATTTGCACAATTATGGTCTCATTTTGCTCCTGGTGGCGAGCTATAGCCACCTGAAGCCTTTTTCACAGGTCTTCTGTCCTCTAAGGTGGCACACATTCCAGTGAGCTGGTTCGACTGGCATCCTGCACCAGCCTTTCTCCTTTTCCTGGTCTCTGGTGCTCTTCTGATCTTGCCTGGGTGCAGAAGTCTTTTTCTTGCCCCTACTGGTCCTTAGAGCATGTAAGGAGACCAGCTTCCCTGGTCCTAGAGAAACCCATTGGTCCCGGTGTCATTTGTAGATAGAGCCCTTAGTCCTTCAGGGCATCAGGGGGCCTGTCCTTCCAGTTGTCCACTGTGTTTATCGCCATCCAATTCCAGTGTCCAATTCTCTCTCGCTCTCTCTCTCTCTCTCTCTCTCTCTCACATGGCACAAGGAAAGTTCTAGAATCAAGGCACCCCTGACCAGTCCTAGGGTGCCACATCACCCGCCACCCTTGTCCCAACCCTCCTGCATTAATGCTGGGTAATTCAAGATGGTGCTGCCAAGTTTTCTCTGCACACATCTCTGGTGGCCTCAGCTTCATCCCTTGCTGACATTCCTGCTGGGGACTTTCCCACCAAAACTTCAAAGGGGAGTCCCCTCCTGTGCTAGCTCCAGTGATCTGGGCCTCCTCATTAGTTCAGTGGGCCTGGGTTGTCACAACCCTGGTAAAGTGTGACAGATAATTAACGGATGCAGATTTTCCTCCCCATGCCCCCCTCTTCGGGAGATGTGTAAACGACTGTTAATTGCTCCTTTTGCGGTAGGAGGCCTTTGGGGAGCATTGTAATTTAATTTGCCCAGCAGAAAGGCTAAAGGCCTGGACTCTGATTCTGAGCTGAGTCTGAGAACTATGAACATTCTGGAAAACCCATAAGGTGTTTATGTAGCCTCTTGGGATGTGCATGTGCAGACCTGGCACATATGTTTCATTTCACAGTACTTTACTGGACTTTGTAGACCCAAAGGAAGCAAAACTGCACTCTAAGGCCGATTTTTCCCTTTGTGTCTAATACAGTGTCACTACAGACAAAACAGTAAACAATATTTACTTTACCTATGAGTGCTCACTAATATTATAAAGCCTAACCCAGGTCAACATATAACTTTGAAGTTTCCCCTGTGCACCAAGCTGCCTTACGTGGTTACAGAGCTTCACACATGACGGTATTCTGACACGCGCAGCCCTCACAAGTGTGCCTCTTACTTTTGGTGCATCGCAGCAGCTTTATCTTAAAAAGTGGACACTGGCAGTAAACACACAGTCCATTTATCATGTGTTTACAGTGGGTGAGGTACCAATTGGGAGGCTCACCCACAGTAAAAAGTGTAAAACTGTGTGATCCAAAACCCATAAAATCCAGGCAGATTAAGTTGGCAGATCCCACTTCCCTGCAGACACCAAATATCTGACCAGCTAGCTTTATTTTTACCTAATACCAGGACCCTTTGACTTTTCAGTGTTAACTTTCAAGGCATTCTGTTTCATCCAACTGGCTGTCGCTGCCAGGCTATTGAATATAAAACACAATAAACAGTCTTACAGACACCAAATCCACACAGGCAGTTAAAATAACACAAATATTTTTATTGCACTCTTGAGGGAAGGGTGGCAGCTCCGCAAAGCCCAAACACACTTTTGTAGCTAGCTACTATCTTGATTTTCTCCAACAAAGCCATACTTTTTCCTAGACCTCAGACCCGAAGACTCTGGTAAGTGTAATAGCATTATGCTTTCTTTTTACTTGTCCTGACAGCCAGCACTATTATTCTTATGTGCTAAATGATTATTGTCTCTGACTGCGCTTTGTAAACCTGGTTGTATCCGCCTTCAGCGCGAATACTCCGTACACTGTGTACATTTATTTTGCATGGCATTTTGGCTTTTAGTATGGTCTTGGTCATAGTTTCTTGACCAACGATGCAGAGACTTCTCAGTGAAACTGTCTTTACATTCAAACTCTTCACAACAACTAGAGTTGCGCTTTGACTCCACAGACGCCAACCGGTCACTTTGCACTTCTACGAAGGCACACATGGCACGCATGAGCAGTCTGCTTGGACCATGGTAAACTCTCTGGGGCAGATATGTCCTTCTTTGGGTTACTAATCCCCTATCTCCTCCCCAGCTATAGCGTCCTCCCCGACCTGGTTCCCCGCCACTGACAACGTCACACACTAAGCTGTACATCACACATCTTTATTTCTCTGCATGTTCCTGTGAATTCCCACATTCAAAACGAAGCTTTCATTACATTGTATTCTAGCCATTACAACACACTGCTACGGAGTCCGTTCGGAGCCAAAAGAGTTCTGTTATAACACATGCAAGACACAACACACTAGACAAGCACTCAATAATTTTAGAGGACTGAACTTGGCAACTAGAACAGTCATTTACATTGTTTAATGCTTCCCAGTTATTACTAAAGTACTTTCAGGCCTTGTCTACAGATCTTCAAGCTGGCAAAGACTGTTCAGACTTTTTAGCTCATATAGAAATGCTGGCAAAATTAATTTCAGATGTTGCTTGTGATTAATTTGAAGCATCTGCTTTTGCAACAAATATTGAAGCAAGGAGACAGATTTACCTTTGAGTCTAGAAGAGTTGGAAATTAACATAAAACTGCCTTTTAAAATTACCATTTGATGGTACTTCACATTTTGGGCACCAGTGAGAAAACTTATTGAAAAGTGTTTTTAAAAAATAAAATCACATTTATATGTTTAAGATCAAACCCTGGCTCATAGAACTGTCCAGGCACTATTAAAAACACAATATCAGAGAAGATATTATCAGCAAGCATCAGAATATTGCTTTCAGTCATCTTTTATGACCCAGAACACTGATCAAGGTTCATCCTGTTCTTCAAATCGAAGGTAGCAGTCCTTACTATTCCAACCGCTTGCTGCTGCAACACCTCTTGGACAGCATCTTTCTCAGTTTCTTCAAATTTGAGAAAAATGTCTGGGTATTGGACAGCACCAGGCAAAGTATCTTCTGGAATTCAAATCAATCCCTCCTCTATCAGGCAGTTTGCTCATGCCTGGGCCATTGAATCCACCAAAGTAGTTGGCTCGTCTTCAGGGGACTTCAGAATTACTTCAGAAAAAGGCTATCATTCCAATTCCGAAGGCTGAGATATGTCAGGTAGTTAATTCAGTAGTTTTCTGGTGCCAAAAACTAATGAGGAAGTTCAGACTCATTATCAACTTGAAAACTTTGAAATATTTTATCAAATCTACCAATTTCAAGATGGAAAAAAATTGGCAGATTATTCCCCTCGATAAGTGTAGGGGAATGAATGATAGCCATAGAAGGATAGCACACTTATCTTCATATACCAATCAATGTTCTCCATCAGAATTTTCTGAGATTCTCTGTGAGGGATTTTCTCCTGCTGTTTCAGCTTTTCAAAGAGAAGGTGATACAAGAGAAGTATGACTCCTGAACAACATATCTTTTTGATACACCTCCCAAAGTCCAAGCTGACACCCTATCAAGACTTAAAGCTTGGAATCAGACTCAGTTGGGAGAGGTTTCCTAACCAGAGACAAGAGCATTGACACTTCAAGTGCTTTACAGCTTCTGTTAAGCCATCTGTCTTGCCTGCAAGGGACTGGCTTCAGGTTCAAGAGGACATGGTGAGTGTGAGTTTAGGGGAATACTAGGGAGTTGAGGTGGGGGGAGTTCAGGTGGGATGCAATCTTTGTTTTGTATTTACTGATAGGCCGCATGTGTATTTGTGGTACCATGGGCACAACTGCATATGGGCCACTGGTTCAACATTTGTTCTGTCATTAGAAACCAGCATCAAGGGACATTGAGACGCCAATCCTAATAACCTGGATTGCAAAGAGGGCACTAAAGTGAAGGGTGGGCCCACATAACCTCAATGAAGGGATATCCTAACAACAGATGCCAGCCGCTGTGGGTGGGGAGCGACTCTGGGCTCTCTCCAAACGCAAGAACTTTGGCTCCCTCTGGACAAGTCCACTCATCCAACTAGAGAGAATTGGTGGTAGTAGTAAAAGCGTTGAGGCATTTTGCACTTCACCTTCTGGGGGAAGCATTGGTGATAAGAACACACACCACTGTTGCAAAAGCATACATGAGTCAGTAGTCAGGGACAAAGTCTGCAGCCCAGCATAACTTGCCTTCCATATATGTTTCTGGGCAGAACAGCCTCTTGACCCTTTTAGCCATTTATATTAGAAGTGCAGACATTGTAGCTCATCCGAGCATGGTATTTACCCCTTCCACAAATTCCTTCTGGATCCTTTATTTTAAAACTTTATTTATATTTTACCAGTAACATACAGCTGAATCATACGGTGTCACATAGATAAGGAGACAGGTAAGCACTGGCAATACTAATGTACAATAGAAAACTGTTTAATACCCATGTCCTCCCTCAACCAGTCAAGCCCACAACATTTGGATTTACAGCAGAATACCTTACCCCTTGCCTTAATAGTAGGACGTCTCAGTGTCTCGATGTTTTACATCCCCGTTATCTCCCCTACAGGTACCCCTGAGTCTTCATCCTCACTTTCTGAAGAAGTTAGGGTCGTGCCTGGATCCGAAAAAATGGCACATATTTATTTCCAGTCATCTATATCCTCAAACGCTTTGTCACTGTGCCATTTTATTTTCATATGCATCTCTTCTGCTACAGCCCATTCCAAGACATCTGCTCTTCAGCGGGCATAGTCTGGACCCCTTCGATCCATCCACGTTATGGCAACCCTATGCTTAGCTAGCACCAATGAAAAATGCAGAAACTTATACTCCATCTTTCTACCCTTTGGATGAGGAATATTGCCAATTAGAAATCTCTGGGGCATCTGAGCAAACTTCATTCCCACCACCTCTTGAATTTCAGTAATCACTTGTGACCAAAAGTCCTGTACAATCCTACAGTTCCAAGCCAGATACAAGAAATCCGCCGCTTCACTTCCACACCTGGGGCAAGTGTCAGAACGTGCAGCAGAGAACTTCCGCAACCCTCTAGGGGTAAAATAAGTCCTATGAAGGAAATTATAATGCACTAATTTGAGACGGGCATTACAAGAGACAGTGGGGGTTATTCCAACTTTGGAGGAAGTGGTAATCCGTCCCAAAAGTGACGGTAAAGTGACGGATATACCACCAGCCGTATTACGAGTCCATTATATCCTATGGAACTCATAATACGGCTGGTGGTAAATCCGTCACATTTGGGAC
This sequence comes from Pleurodeles waltl, assembly GCF_031143425.1. Lineage (NCBI taxonomy): Eukaryota > Metazoa > Chordata > Amphibia > Caudata > Salamandridae > Pleurodeles > Pleurodeles waltl. The sequence continues at coordinate 1,549,246,950 of NC_090440.1, forward strand.
GGATTACCACCTCCTCCAAAGTTGGAATAACCCCCAGTATGTGTAAGTGCATTAACTTGAGCCCAGTCACTCTCTGATAATGGGGCACAGGAGTCCTGGTCCCAAGCTGCTCGGACCTGCGGCGGTCGGCCAACAACATCTGAGTGCATAGCTTTATACAATAAGGAGATCAGGCGACTACCCGCACCACAGGTAAGGAGGATCCCCAGTGTGTGTGGTGTTTTAGGCGTACCAGGAAAAGCTCACCACATCACACATGCCACGGCTGCCAGCCCTTTAGGTTGCAGGAATTGGCCCTGACCCAGGAAAAAGGTATTCCGAGCTTCCTCAAAGCAGAGGAACCTTTAATTTTGGTATAAGTCACCCAGCAGCTCACAGCCCCCATTGCGCCATTGCTGAAAATACATATTGTTCATGATGTAGCAGACTGGTTTCAGAATCCACACCAGAAGTTCACAATGAAAAGGAGCGCATTTAAGAACAGTGTCTGCACCGCGCTCTGTCCCTCCATCAGAAGCTCAGGGAACTGTCAGATTTCCACCACCCCATCCAGAAGGCATTTTTCCCAGTTATTGACTGGATTCAGCCAGCATGCAGCATGTTGAATATGTGCTGCAAAATAATACAAATCCAACCTTGGGACTTCTAACCCTCCTTCTTTGTATTGTCTTGATAGGGTCGACAAGGCAACCCAAGCCCTTTTACCCGCCCATAATAGTGAGACAAGAGTAGAGTCTAGTTGTCGGAATTACCTCTGTAGGATAATGGTTAGAAAATGTAACAAGGTACATAGGCACCTGGGAAGAAGGACCATCTTGGCGATTGCCAGCCAGCCCATCAGGGAAAGTGGCAACGTGTTCCAGGATATGACTGACTTTTTGAGGCCCTCAATTACTCTCACCGTGTTGAGGGCAATCTGCGATTTCTAATCTCTGCAGCCCAGCAACTGTCAGATTAGGGACATATCCAAGCATGTTGACTCTTGGGTCTGCACTATAGACCCTTTGTAAATGCTTTTGTAAAGTGTGCATTATATCCACCCTGGATGTGATCTTAACCCTGTCTATGTTGATTTAGACAATTAATGGGCAGTAGGGATTGCTCTCTACGCAATATCTAGGCTAACTGTCTGACAGACTTGTCTCCTTCCCTATGGAGTCTTTGTAAATAGGTTTGTAAGGTATATTTGTCTAACCTATCCCAGAGTTCCCCTAATCTTCTATGACTTTGAAACTCCCGCCCCGAGTATCTGGGGTAGCCAATGTAGCGCTCTGCAGTGCAGCAAAGGCCGCCTCCTCTTTCTGAATGTCAGTTTGCAGCTGTCGTCATACACCACATTGGAGGCCCATACATGCACCCCTCGTAACTGCCTTTGATGCTTCCCATCCTATGGTGGACCTAGTGGAGGCAGATCCCCAGTTCCCTTCCATATAATCAACACGGGCTTTTCCCAGGGCTTCATGACCCAGTACATCCTCCAGAATATCTGATGGCATCCTCCATGTCCTCCCCAACTGAGAGTTGTCTCCCCACTCCAACTTGCAAACTACCGGAGAGTGGTCAGACAAGTACAGGGCCAAATGTGTAACTGCAAGGCCCTCTAACCGGTATGGATCCCCTGCCAGTATTCTATCCAGTAGACTATATGTGTTGTGTGTGGGAGAGTGACTAGTGTATATCCGCCTCGTGGGATGTAATATTCTCCACACGTCCCTTAAGTTGAGGATATGCATAACCTCGGAGAGAGCTTTAGTCATGACAGGTTTCGTCCTCACTCTTGGTGGTGTATGGTCAAGACAGGGGTCTAGTACACAGTAATGACCACCCAACCAAAACGGGAGTGTCGGTAGTGGTAGTAATAAGTTCCTGCATGGCATTAAAAAAAAGCCTGAGTCATCCATATTGGGGGTGTAGGTATTCAGTAAGGAGATGTTCCTGCCATCTAGTGTGCCCTGCAGGGAAACATACCTACCATGTATGTCTGCCTCCATATAACTGAGGGAAAACGGGACCCCAGGTGCCACCCAAAACAGAGTTTCACGAGCATACTTTGAGTATGAAGAGTGGTATGTTTGTCCCCTCCACTTTTTAGCTAGTTTAGATACCCCAGCGTCATCCAGGTGTGTTTCTTGGAGGAAAGCAATATCTATACGGTGCATTTTAAGTACTGACAGAACTCTGTATCTCGTTACGTAGGTGCCCAGTCTCCAGACATTGCAGGTAAGTATCTTGTAGTCACTACGCCTCATCTAAGTGTTGTGTGCAACAGTCATCACCATCCCACCTGCTCCATCCAGTGTCTTTACCCAGCTGTAATAACTTAAACAACATAAACAGAGTTAAACTAAACATTTGCGAACCTTACATCCTCCTACCCGCAGGCAAATAATGTGCAACTGCAAGACTATTGTAGTCCAACCCATGTGTGCACCAGGCACGCACAACTCCCCCCCACCAGGACCAACAATGACCAACCAATACCTACTGATCTCCACCAGTCAGGCGTAACATCCACTCTGTCAGTAATGCTGTACTCCCCTGACTTATTATCATAACAACCTGCCAGCAATCAGCGGAGTTTCATCTTACCCTGCCCAGTGATCTACAATGTGGGACTATGTTCCCCAGTTGCTAGGGCTGTTCAAAATCAGACCTTAGCTGTCCACCGACGGGGTCCCACCCCATTGAGTGCTCCCCACACTGTTAGGAATCAGGAAATCCAAAGTTTATCAATAAGGAAACTAGTGCAGCAACCCATCACAGTCTGCCAAAGTATCTGGTCCACGTCCACTGGTGGACTTGAAGACAATAGGGGCAAGCCCTCCATGGACCCCTGCAGAGGAGGAATGACCGCACAGGGCAGACGAGTCTCTGTAGTAAGATGCATGGCTCCATCCTCCCCAATATGCACTTGATGCGACCCCAGAAGTGTAATATTCAGATTCTCTGTACCTGAGTGGGCTGAACCCCTTCCCGGTCGGGTGCTCCATGTCGTCTTTCCGGGGCCAGTTGGTCCTCCCACTGTAGAAATATTTCGGAGCTCCAACCATTTCCTTACTTCCTCTAGTTTATCAAAAAAGTGAGCTTTATCATGCAGGATAACTTTCAGCTGAGCCGGGTACAGGAGCATATAGCGTAAATGCGGTGCTCTCAGCTTTTGTTTGACAGCAAGAAAGGACTTGCAATGCTGTTGAACCTGCTTCATGTAATCAGGACAAATGGCTATCTCACAATTCTCATAATGGGGAACCTCCTGCTCTCTTGCTGCCCGCAGGAGGCAATCACAATCTCGATAATTCAGTATTTTTACTATGATAGCCCTAGGGGGTGCCCCCGGCAGGGGCACCCGCGCTCTGTGTGCTCTTTCGATCGCAAACAAAGTAGAAAGCCCTGGTGGTTTCAGGACAGTCCGCACCCAATTTTCGATGAATGACTCTGCAGAGGTCCCCTACGACCTTTCTGGGAAGCCAAGAAGCCGAACATTGTTGCAGCAAGAGTGGACCTCTGCATCCTCCGCCCTCACGTCCAACCCTGCCACCGCTGTCTTCATTTCCACCATTTGTTGTTTCAGTGTAGAGTCCTCACCCTGCAGTGTCTCAATGTTTGATTCCGCAGTTGTAATTTTTTCTGCCACTCTGCGAAAGTCAGTGCACAATAAGTTAATATAAATAGAAAGAGAGTCAATACGTTGTTCCAAGGCGGTGTGGGTACCATGCATTGCAGCTAAAATCTCTGCCCTGGTGGGTTCTGCCTTCTTCCTTCGGTAGATCCCTCTCCTCCGGGGGCCCGGTCTGCCTCGTTAGTCATTTTGTGGGCTGTCAAGGTGTTGTATATTGCATGATGGTATTCGATGCATGCAAACACGTTGCTTATCCTTCTCCATGCTGTCTGTTGGATATGCAACGGACACATGACACAATGGATATTAGTGGGGGGGGGCGCATGAAACGCTGTGCAGTACCTCGTGTATACAGGCGTTATCGATGGGTCGTTAGGTTGGTTCCAAGGTTGAGTACAGCTTGTCCCAGGTCTCTCCCAGGTACACCGCTCCCTATCACAATGGGACCCCAATGATTCTAGCCAGCTGCACTTAATGCCAGGTGTGTTGCAAGGAAGGTCTTAGGTGCAGTGCCCACCGGGGGTGTCAACAGCAGGCAGGGTAGCACAATATGGTAATGAGGCCCTGAATGGCAGTGTACACATACTGTATTGCAGTCTCGCATCTCACCTTTGACAGACTGCGGGGTTCTCTTTTTACAGCTGTGCCCAGCACTTTACCGCCAATAGGCCCCGATCCGCCAATGACCTGGAGTGCGGGAACCAGCAATCCCTGCAAGCTTATTTGAGAAAAGCTGGGCGACCTGTGCAGGTCCCTTGGGGCAGCTTCACTTGAAGGCGAGGGTGGATGGCAAGTATCCAGTCTGCTAACCCCCGCTGTGTCTGAGGCAAGTGTCCATGTGTTAGCCACACCGTGCACGGTTGTCAGTGTCAGTACATCGCAGCGCCCCCCTCAGGGACTCATTGAGACAGGCTCAATTGATCCAAGGCCGGGGCGCAGTGGATCCCCACTGCATCCCCCGGGCCCTATGAGCCTCCGCCTCCACTGCCCCAGCTATCAGCAGATCTGCCCCACATTTGGCCTGGGACCTCTGATCATAGGGAGCCACTGCCGATACACAGGGTGCAGCGTCTGCTGCGTACCAGACTGCTCCAGCAGGGGTGCTCCCCGGCCAGCGCCCCAGCTGCGGGCCACCCTCTAGTCCTCAGGTACTGCGCTCGCCGGCCCAGCTACACATGGCACTGTTCAGTGGGGCAGGTGCAACAGGGCCTCATTGGTTAAAAGCAGCACCGGTATGAGACCTTCTCCCGGGTTGCTGTCACAACAATCCCAAGCAGCTATGGGGCATTCCAGCACTCAATCCTGGCCACTCATCCGCACGGCGAACGCAACCAACTGGACCACACAGTGTGTCCCCCGCAACCGAGGCTACTCCAACGGGGCTTCACCGCCAACCTGTTCTTCCTTCCTCACAGCTCACACAAGGTCTCAGGTGCTACTTGTGCTCCCTAAGGCACTCACAATGCCATAAATCAGTCTGTGGGTGCCAGATCGGTAGTAGATGCAGCGCCAAACAGTCAGGATCAGTGTAGGATTACTACGAGTTTGCGGCCCGGCTAGCTGTAGTTCACGTCCTGCCGGCCATGTTGTCAGGCCACGCCCCCATCCTTCTGGATTCTGGGGTATATAAGAAGATGTGTGTCAGGTTCGGACACCTAAGGATGGACCTACTCGTAAGTAGCAAAAATGCCCTAGTACCTTATTTCCTGTCTCGTTTTCCCAAGAAAGAAGCCTGGGGAGTGAATTTGGTAACATCTCCATGGCCTCCACTGCTTTTTCATGCCTTTCCCCTGATAGCCATATTCCTAGCATGACTTTTCAGGAAGGAAGCAGAGGTTGTAACAATAGGGTTCTTTTTGCTTTGCATGGGGTGGTTCCCACTTCTGAGGAAACTGGCATTAAGTCCGGAATATATTCTTCTGATAGATCCTTGTCTTTTAATGAGTTCAGAATTGTCCTTCTATCTCTTCAGATACTTATTTTATGTATCTGGAAGCTGAAATAATGAATTTGCAGAACTGAGGTATTTCATTTTGTTTAGCAGCTTCTTTCAAGGAATCTCACAGACGTTCTACTCGGAAATGTTATGATCATCTTTGGGCATCCTGTGTTAAAATCATCATTTAAATCCCTGTACCTATGTGGGTTATCCAATTCCTGCAAGATGGCCTAAATATAGAGTTAGCTGTGGTTACTCTTATAGTTCTTTGGGCAGCGATTAAAGTTCTGCTTTCCCCTGGGAGGATTAGCTAACATGGAGGAACTGGGATCTCATTGTTTAAAAGGATTTTTCCTACATAGGCCACCTACCAAGTCATTAGTTCAGGGTTGAGATCTTCCTTTTGTACTTGAGAATTGACAGTATTCACCTGTTGAACGATTAGAAAAAGTGCATGTAAAAATGTTGACCTTCAAAACAATTTCCTTGAATGTCATCATTTCAGTCCGTGGACTTGGGAGTTAATTACTTTGGGCCTCATTCTGAGGCCGGCGGGCGGCAGTCGCCGCCCGCCTGGCGGGAACCGCCATATGGCCGCTCCGCGGTCGAAAGACCGCGGAGGCCATTCTGGCTTTCCCGCTGGGCTGGCGGGCGACCGCCAGAAGGCCGCCCGCCAGCCCAGCGGGAAACCCCTTCCCACGAGGAAGCCGGCTCCGAATGGAGCCGGCGGAGTGGAAAGGGTGCGACGGGTGCAGTAGCACCCTTCGCGAATTTCAGTGTCTGCTAAGCAGACACTGAAATTCAAAGTGGGGCCCTCTTACGGGGGCCCATGCCATTGGCATGGGCACTGCAGGGGCCCCACGACACCCCTCACCGCCATCCTGTTCCTGGCAGTCGGAACCGCCAGGAACAGGATGGCGGTGAGGGGGTCGGAATCCCCCATGGCGGCGCAGAAAGCTGCGCCGCCATGGGGGATTCCTCAGGGCAGCGGAAAACCGGCGGGACACCGCCGGTTTTCCTGTTCTGACCGCGGCCATACCGCCGCGGTCAGAATGCCCTGCGGAGCACCGCCGGCCTGTTGGCGGTGCTCCCGCCGACCCCGATGACCCCCTTTATCTGTCAGGGCCCTTTACCTTCAGGTATTTTCTGACAGAATGGTTTTATGAGTTGTCCTAAATTCCTGCCTAAGGTAGTTTCTAAGGTACATGCTGAATAAGAAACGACTTTCTGAATATAGTTAGTTAAGATTTTCCTCTCACATTCAGCTGACTATAGATATTTTTTATGGGAATTTAGAAGTCTTTAGGTGGGGCAGAAATCCCCTTCTACCACCAAAAGTTATTGGATTAGGTTGATGATTTCCTTGGCCTGTGAGACCCAGGAAGTTCCCCTACCATTCAAGTTCAATCCACCTGGGGGATGACGGCTTCTTAAGCAGAAGTGGATGGAGCTTCTATTCAGAACATTTGTTGAGTGGCTATCTGGTTTACTCCTTCTACATTTTTTCTCTTTATGGAGTGCAGATAGAAGATTTGAAAGCCTTAGAATTTATAACCAGTACTTCAGTTGGTGGTGGCTCTGCCTGAGTTTTCTTTGTTGTATTATGCTAATTAATTACATAGATGTGGAGCACTACAACAATTGTGGCGTATTTCATTTTGGACCAAGTTCTGATATATTGTGGTGATCCATCAGGATGGCGAGCCGCCTGAGGAGTGTGCTTCATATAGGCCCATTTTGTTACTGAACCCAGAAGTTAAAATACTTGCGAAACATTTGACTTCACACTTGATTCAAGTGATTAAACCACTTTTCCATCCAGATCAGCCTGGCTTCATGCCGGGCAGGAACACAGCACTTAACCTGCATCGTTTGCATGGTGTTTTGTGTTCAGGGAAGATGCAATCATACTGTCCCTGGATATGTCAATGACTTCTGACACAGTAGAATGGCCCTTTATTTATGCAGTGCTGGAAAAACTTGGATTTGGCCCATATTGCCTGTCCGGGATCCGACTCCTCTACTCCAATCCACTTGCGAAGTGGCAGTGAATGGGGGCACGTCTGCCCTGTTTTCGCTGTGAAGGGGCATGAGGCAGGGCTGTCCTCTTTCCCCCTTAATTTTTGCCCTGGTCTGGAGCCCTTGGCAGCCTGGGTAAGAACTGATGCTCTGATCAGATGACTGAGATGGACTGTGGAACGGGAAGATAGAATCTTCCTTTACATGGCCGATGTTCTGCTATATATTGCTGAATCCACCAACTCCCTTGATAGACTCATGTACGTTTACACTATACCGAAAGTACTCAGGCTATACTATCTGTAGGCATAGGTCATTAATATATGTACTTAGCGGTAAGACTCCAGTGCTGCTGACTGGTTGTGAGGCCCAAATTGTAACTGGTGGTTTCAGATACTTGGGGATTTTTATCATGCATGATCCTAGGGTTTTCTACACCTGTAATCTACAGCCACCACTGGACAGGCTGAGAGTGGATGTCCGACACTGGAGGTCCCTGTCTCTTTTGGGAAGGGCGGCCCTCTTCAAGATGTTGGCTCTACCCCAATTTTATACGCGCTCCAAAACTTGCAATCTCTGGTTCCCACGACCTATTTCCAGACCATAGAGAGTGAGATCCGCAGCCTTCTCTAGAACAGGGTCCCCCGTGTTGTTATGTAAAAAATGACATGGAGTTGGTTTGAGGGTGTTATATACCTTCCTGACATAAAAAGTACTAATGGGTGGCACAACTAGCGGCGGTCAACCACTGGATCCATCTCCCGGAGAGGAAACTGGCATTTAGGATGGACAGGGACAATATGAAACCCAGTGGCCATCTTAGAGTCATACATGGAGGTCCCAGGGCTGCACCTATACTTAGCCCCACCACTAATACAGTGGCACTCTGGCACACCCCACTTCACAACATGTGGTGGAGGGACAAGATCACACAGGCCACCCTCCTGTCGGATACAACACAGTTAGGCATCCTGGCAACACACATAGGGTTTGACAAATGGGACTTGATAGGTCGGTCCAGGGTGGGTGATTTGTGGAGACAGGGAGATATTCTTCCTCTCACAGACTACAAGAAGAGTACCAGTTGGCCCCCTCTGAGACCTTCGGATATTTACAGATCAGAAACACCCTCCGGAAGGCAATTCGCAAGGGGACGGATCTCCCAGAGTCCTCTCCACTTGAGGATCGGCTGTTAGATGAGTACACGCCAAGACAGGCAATTTTGCTTACCTACCCCAAATGAATTAATAACTCCCCTGATTCCCTGGCTAAGTTGTTGTTGAGTTGGTAGCAAGCTCTAGGAGACCTGGAGGAAGGGGAGTGGCTGGACCCCTGGCCTCCCCCTGGTTGGTGGCCATACCCTCTAGATTTCGTCTGGTGCAACTGAAAATATTTCATCGTAGCAACTAAGCATATAGTACCCTGGTTAAAAATGGGCTAACTGGATCATGCTTGGTGTCCCAGGAGGTGTAGTCATGAAGGCTCATACTTCCATATGCTATGGGGCTGCGTTGCGCTTCAAGGTTATTGGGGTGGGGGGGTTGCTTACCCGCCTCAATGAAATGGTGAGAAGTGATCTGGCATTGTCGGCCAAATGGTATCTTCTTAACATATAGGCTGAAACAGACCTTAATCGTATGGACTGACTCTGGTTCAACTTGGAACTGATGATGGCAAACGAAATATAGCCCGCATGTGGAGATCCGAACTGAGTCTGAGTTTGGGGGACTGGGAAAAAAGACGCGGAGTGGTGCATGTTGGCTGAGAGGGTGGTATACTCGGGAAGGGGGTGCCCAAGTAAGTGGAATAAAATATAGGGTAAATGGAATGTGTCTAGAGGAAACATCTGACAACCCCTGGACAGCACTGTTGATGATGTCCTGCAATAGAGCAGTTGTCAACTCAACCACCGAATTGGGGAATGCTGCTGCAGTGATCCAATGTTGTAATGTGACTGTCCTACAGGTTCTTTGTCGATGGGTGCTGCTGTTTTTTCTAATTGATCTGCAATGTCTAATGACACTGCAGTTTACTTTGTCTAACTGTTCAATAAAAATAACTTTAAAAAAAGAGTTCTGATATACTGCCAGAAGCGGCTGATGACTGTTGAAAGTGGTGGGGCACATACAATTCAAATATGCTGAAAACGGACGGTAGTTGCATTATAAAAAGAATATGCCCAAATCGCTTCTGCTATACGAAATCCAGCTTGAAGCATAGCATAGGTGCAGAATGGAATTCGTAATGCAGAGGTAATAGGGGGTACAGTCTATTTAAAAAACATTTACAGTCTGTTGTAAGCATGTAGTATTAAACATAATCTTACCTTGACACCTATTTTCAGCTTGCAGTACGCCGGAGGTAACATTATCCTGCGTCTCGCTGCCTGGATGTAAAACATGCTGGTCCCAGAGACTATAAACCCCACGTTTCTCAGCCAATCTAAACACTGCTCTCGTGCTTCCTAACAGCAGAAGAGCCATAAGAGCAAATTGGCCTCAACTGTTCTTGATCGTCCAATGAATGAGAGGCCGATGCAGCCCTGAGAGTAGTATTTAGCAGGGAAAATGAGTTTAAAATGGGTCTGTCTGACTGTTGGGACTCTGAGTAGGGGGTCAACGCCCCCACATCCCTATCGAGAAACCTCCCCCGTATAATGCTTTTTGTATATTCTTAGTTCTGTAAGGACTGGGATAAGATAAGGTCTCAAAAGTAAAGCCCTAGTTATTAACTGGTTATCATTATTATTCCCATTACTCTTTCTTATGCCAATACTTACATTCCCACCCTACTGCAATCTTTAATCCTTAGTGCTTTGGTCGACAGACTGTTTGGAGGGTTAAAGAATCATTATTCACATAAGCATGGATGGTGTCATGGGATTCTTAAGCGGGTGAGGTGGGATCAAACATTTTTTTGGCTGGTTCACAAGATGTCTTAGGGAAACCTCCATTCTGTAAATACTAGAACAAGAAATGGTAACTAGAGTATTGTAAGTAATCTGTACAGTTGCAGCTACTGTTGCATCTCATTCCAATAATACGAATTGCTTCCCAGGGGCAACCACTAGTTAATCTGGTCTCTAGCTTATTTATTTTACTATTCCAGTGTTCCCTGTTCTTCCGAGCTTCTCCTGTTTTTAGGTAAACTTATAGTTCTCCTACAGACTACAAGTACTCATATTTATATACATTCATTTTCTACACTAGCAGTTTTCAATTATATGACTTTACGCTGACCATTACATGCTCCAAAGAGACAAATTGGAAATTCCATATCTATTTGAAGTTGAATTCCATGAAATAAGTCAATATCTGCACCTTTTGACACTCTTTCCCCTTAATGTTACAATCAACAGACTAGTCTTGTTTTTAACCTGTTTTAAAATAAAAGAGCATTTCATCAACACAGAACACAACAGATTGAATAGCTGTATTGGATGACCATGGTCCTTTATCATTGACCCCATGACCCAAGCTTTAGCAGGTAGCAATGCCAAATTACAACGAACTGCAGGTAGAATTAGCAGCTTCTAATGATGACCAAGAAATTACAACAATATTCAGTTACCTATACTTTATCTGACAAAGTAGTACAAAGTCTTGTCTAAGATTCTTCGTTTACCAGGAGGAGCTGCAACTATTTTCCTTGGCCTTCAATACCACATTTAGGCCCTCATTACAACCCTGGCGGTCGGGGTTAAAGCAGCGGTAATATCGCCAACAGCCTGGTTGAAAAAAAAATTGAATCACGATCATGGCGGAAACCGCCAACATAGACAGCCACTTTAATACTCCGACCGCCACGGTGGTAGAAACAAACACCGCGGCGGTAACCGCCAACAAACAGGAGGATGACAAAGTACCGCCCACTGTATTACAACGGGCCTATCCGCCACCTTTTCCGGGACAGTACCAACGCTATCAAAAGCACGGCAGAAACAGGAATTGGAACGGAAACCACCAGGGCGAAGGAGATGCCCACCCTCCTGGGTAAGCGGGCACGGGACACACGCTGACAGGCTGCTGGGAGGGCAGTGCTGGTAGGCGGGGTGGCGGCTGTACCTGTTGATGCGGTGGGCACAGAGGTGCCCGCCACTGCAAGGGATCTCCCATCAGAGGAGGAGTCGCTGTCGCTGGTGTATGCTCCTGTCCCCGTCGTGGAGCTCCCCTAGCCCTCCGTCCCACTGGTGCCTTCAGACTCCGTTACTTCCCCCTTCAGGGCCATGTGGGATGCAGCTCCCTCCTGCTCCGGTGCCACTGCTCCTCCGCCAGATTATGCTAATGCATGCAAGAACAGGGTGACAAAACAAAAAGGAGGGGGGGGGACAGAAGATACACATGGTCAGTGCATGCAACACCACTACGGTTGGCGGACACAACACACAGGGAGCAGCCCTATGCACTAAGCCATGCACTAACAGTGCAGGGGAAAAGCACATGCCCAAGGGGGACTCTGTCTAGACCCATTTCATGCACAGCTGGAACCCATGGGAGCCTGACTAGGTGTAGAGGACAAATACTACCTTTGGGGTTGGACTTGGAATGAGGCTGCAAAACAATAGATCTACCTTTGCGCGTCTGCCCTTGCCTAGGGGAACCCACAGGCCTCCACCCCACCCAGACATCTCGTCAAGCGCGCAGAGTCAGCTGAATGAGAGTGTACTCACCCCCTTGTGGCTGCTGTGATGCCCACAAGCGCCCATCCAACTCCGGATATGCCACCGCCAGGATCCAGTACATCAGGGGGGTCATGGTGCGACGGGCGTTGGGAGGCCATCCCCAGCTGGGGCTCTGCCGTCTTTTTGCTCCAGCGGCGCAGGTCCTCCCATCTTTTCCGGCAGTGGGTGCTCTGTCTATGGTAGACCCCCAAGGTCCGCACTTCCTTGGCGATGGCACGCCAAATACCCTTCTTCTGGTGGGTGCTGACCTAGAGGAAAAGTGAAGTAATAATGGATGTTACTATCCGGTACTGTTCTTCTCACGCATTGCCTACAAACCTCCCACCCTGGCCCAGACATACATACACACACACTATCCTCACATGCTGGCCTGTCCCTCTCCCCTCCCTCTTCCATTCACGACACTCCATACAATCATGTGCCATCCACCATGCTCACAGTGTACTCACCTGTTTGTCTGGAGGACTGTACAGTTGCATGTACTGGGGGAGGATCCCATCCACTAGTTTCTCCAACTCCTCCGAAGTGAAGGCAGGGGCCCTTTCCCCAGACACTGTAGCCATTGTCGCTTCCAGACACAGGTCACGGCAGCACTTGCAGTGTAGGCCCTCTCCTGTTGAAGGTCAGGTATCAAGTGAGTGGACAGTTAGAAAATGTCAGCCATGTCTGCGGCGGTGCGTACCGTCACCACTGGTGTACATCTTCATTGGCTCCTGGAACCCATAGGGCCCAATGTTAACCAATGCTGAATTGCGCCACAGTCTTCGACCGCCTACCGCGACGGTGTACAACGCCAGCGCAGTTACTTCATTTCCCCTTGTCCCAGCTTACAGGTCAGGCAGCCGCCATTTCAGGGGGCCACATGGCAGGCCAAATAACTGCGTCACACCTATTTAGGCCAGGAATACGGACAGACAAAGGCACATAGAGAAATTGTTACGTTTTTGCAAAACAGCATTGTGATACCTAAGTGTTGTATGACCCTCTGCTCACCGTTCTCCTCCGTAGGGCACGTCCCCTGGGGCAGGTGATGAGATGGCAGCATCCTCCGGTGTACAGACCCCTGGTGGACCTGTAGACAATGGAAGAGAGACGCATAATTATCACTTACAGAGTTGATCGTGCAACAATCCAGGAACTGTGTGCCCAGTTGGAGCCAGACCTGATTTCAGCTACCCGCCATCCCACAGGAATACCCCCTCTAGTGCAGGTCCTGCCTGTACTCCATTTCCTGGCCAGTGGGTCTTTTCAAACAACAGTAACCATCGCATCAGGGATGTCCCAGCCAATGTTCTCTAACGTGTTGTCCAGAGTGTTGTCTGCCCTGCTGAAACACATGCGCAGCTACTTTGTTTTCCCTCAAGTGGAGGATTTGCCCACAGTGAAAGGCGACTTCTATGCCCTGGGACATATCCCCAACATCATTGGTGCCATTAATGGTACACATGTGGCATTTGTCCTCCCCCGCAGGAATGAACAGGTGTACAGAAACCGGAAAAGCTACCATTCAATGAATGTGCAGATGGTGTGTTTGGCAGACCAGTACATCTCCCATGTGAATGCCAAGTATCCTGGTTCTGTGCATGACGCTTACGTTTTGAGGAATAGCAGCATCCCTTATGTGATGGGGCAACTCCAGAGGCACCATGTGTGGCTAATAGGTGAGCCTAAAGTCCCCTCACAGTTTAATTTGCTGTCTGGGTATGGGAGAGTCCCTAATGTTTGGAGGATGTCTAACAGTTGTCCCTCAATATTTTCAGTTGACTCTGGTTACCCCAACCTGTCATGGCTACTGACCCCAGTGAGGAATCCCAGGACAAGGGCAGAGGAATGCTACAATGAGGCACATGGGCGAACTAGGAGGATAATAGAGCACACCTTTGGCATCTTGAAGGCCAGATTCCGGTGCCTCCATCTGACAGGTGGATCCCTATACTACTCACCGAAGAAGGTGTGCCAGATCATTGTCGCCTGCTGCATGTTGCACAACCTGGCTTTGCGACGCCAGGTGCCTTTTCTGCAGGAGGATGGGCCTGATGGTGGTCTTGTGGCAGCTGTGGAGCCTGCTGACTGTGAAGAAGAGAAGGCAGAAGAAGAAGATGTAGACAACCGAAACAACATCATCATGCAATACTTCCAGTGAGACACAGGTAGGAAGATGGAACTGCTTCTCACATCTCATACCATTGTAGGACCTAGCATAAGTCTGCCTTTTTACCTCTGTGTATGGACCCTGACTTGTCACTTTGGCTTTTCATTTCACAGATCCGGGTCCCAATTTGTGCCCCTGCTATGTCTACTCCTGGCCAACAGCTGTGTAACATTGGTATGTGAACAAGTACATTGGCATTGCTATATTCCAGAGATTTTGCAATTACACATTTGTGAAAGCACAGACTGACTCCAGATTGATCTGTGATTCAAGGGTGTTTATTTCTGTGAAAATAAGTGGAGGGTGTGTGAAATGGGCTGGGGTGATGGTGGAGGAATGTCCATGGCAGAGTCTAGTCTCTTGGTGTCACAAGTGCATTGTCCAATGGGGCATAGGAAGTGGAGCTATGGCAGTTTAAGGTGGACAGGGTAACAAAGTGAGACAGAAGGGTGACATTCAGGAGGGTCTTATTTCCTGGTGGGGGTCTTGGCAATGTTCTTTGTCTTGTTCCTGGATCTCAGGGACCGTTTGCGGAGTGGTTCTCCTTCGGCAGGGGGTGGGGTGCTGGTGGCCTGTTGGTCCTGTGGCAGTGCCTCCTGTCCACTAGCGTCGGCGGAGGTGGAGGGCTGTTCATCGTCCAGGCTAGTATCAGGGGCCCGTTTGTGTCCCGCTGTGTCCCTCATGGTGTTGACAAGGTCTGCCAGCACCCCTGCAATGGTGACCAGCGTGTTGTTAATGGACTTCAAGTCCTCCCTGATCCCCAGGTAGTGTTCCTCCTGCAGCCGCTGGGTCTCCTGAAACTTGGCCAGTACCGTGCCCATGGTCTCCTGGGAATGGTGGTAAGCTCCCAGGATGTTGGAGAGGGCCTTGTGGAGTGTCGTTCCCCTGGGCCTGTCCTCCCCCTGTCGCACAGCAGTCCTCCCAGCTTCCCAGTTATCCTGTGCCTCTGTCCCCTGAACCGTGTGCCCACTGCCACTGACCCCAGGTGCCTGATTTTCTTGGGTTGGTGGGTTTGCCTGGGGTCCCTGTAGTGGTGGACACACTGCTGATTGAAGTTTCCTGGGGACAGAGGGATGGGCCCGCTGGGTGGGTGCTGTGGCGGTGTTTCCTGAGGGGGGAGGCTCTGTGGTGGTTTGGGACTGTGTCAGGGGAACCGACTGTCCAGATGTCCCTGATGGGCCGGGCTGGTCATTTTGATCCAGGCGTGCAGAGCTGCTGCCATCACTGTGGGCTTCTTCTGTGGGGGGACTGGATATGTCTTGCACCTCCTGTCCGGTGATGTTGGGTAGGGGTCCTGTTGGGGTGTAAATGCATAGTTTTAGTATCTGTGTGTGCCATCTTGTGCGTTGGGTGAGGTACCCTCTACACCTGTGCTTGCATCATTGTGTTAGCCCTTGTGTGATAGTTGGTTTGGGGTCTGTGTGGGTTTCTGTACTGGACATGCTTTGGTGAGGGTGATCCATGCATAGGTGTTGCATGCAGGGCCTTGGTATTGAGATGTGTGGGTTGTGATAGTTGGGACATATGGAGATGATGGTGTGATGGGGGTGAGGGTAAGAGTGGGAGTATGTGATGGCATGCAGGTGGTGTGGGGGGGATGAAGTAGTTAAGATATGACTTACCAGAGTCCAGTCCTCCTGCTACTCCTGCGAGGCCCTCAGGATGCATTATTGCCAAGACTTGCTCCTCCCATGTTGTTAGTTGTGGGGGAGGAGGTGGGGGTCCACAGCCAGTCCTCTATACAGCAATCTGGTGTCTTGATACCACAGAATGTACCTTCCCCCGTAGGTCGTTCCACCTCTTCCTGATGTCATCCCATGTTCTTGGATGCTGTCCCACTGCGTTGACCCTGTCGACGATTCTCTGCCATAGCTCCATCTTCCTTGCAATGGATGTCTGCTGCACCTGTGATCCGAATAGCTGTGGCTCTACCCGGATGATTTCCTCCACCATGACCCTGAGCTCCTCCTCACAAAACCTGGGGTGTCTTTGAGGTGCCATGATGTGGTGTGGGTGATGTGTGAGGTGCTGTCTGTTGTGATGTGTGGGGGGATGTGTTGGTGTGTGTTGTTTGAGGTGCGTGGATGTTGTATAAGTGATTGTGTTGTGTGTCTGTGGAAGCTGGTGTTGTGTTAGCTAATCTCTCTCTCTGGCCTTCTTCGAAATTTTTGGTTGTAAGGGTTTGTGGGTAATGTGGATGGGTGTTTTATAGTGTTGTGGGTGTGTGGGTGTGGTGTGTGTATGTGTATCAGGTGTGTGTATTTTGAATTGTCCAATGTGGTTGTGTTTTGTAAATGTGTGTGTATTATGAGCGCGGCGGTTTGTACCACCAATGGGTTACCGCAGTTGAAAGACCACCGCATTGATTCGTGGGTCGTGATAGTGTGGGTGTATTCCTGTTGGCGTGACGGTGTAGGTTTTGGTATCCCCAGAATATCACTGACCTTTGGTGTGGCGGACTTGTGTGGTTGTCTGTATTGTGGCGGATTCTGAGCAGTGGGTCGTAATACCTGTAGTGGAATTCCGCCACCGCAACGGTATGTTGCCGGTCTACAGCACGGCGGAAAGCGGGATTTACCGCCATGTTTGTAATAAGGGCCTTAGTTATGTTCTCCCAACTAATTTCAGTAGTTACAGGAGCTAGAGTTCACACACATCACTCACATTTTCTACCTTTGACACAACCATACTTATTCAATGGAAACTCTAGAAGTTGCATATCTTTTTAAAACAATGTATTCTACATTTTTTATTTAGACCCTCTGATATGACCGATACTGAGCAAGCGTGCTCCAAGACATCCAACGTGGACGCCAGGCAATTCCACGACCTTGCTCGGCTACCCATGCTAGACGGTCATCACTGGAAGCAGAAAGACACTTCCTTTACGGCAGTAAAGATGGATCCCGGCATTAGACGGCGGATGGAGGAAGAGACAGAAACGGAAGACAAGGAAGGGCAGAGGACAGCGAGCAGCAAGGACCAGGAAGAGAGCGATCTGGTCCAGCGTAGAGGCAGGCAGATGGAGGGGGAAGCCGAAGGACCCGCTTGTGAGGGAAACCGGTTCAAATTAGGGGACACGGTACAGATAGCATGTGTACATGGAGAAATTAAGATATACCCTCTTGCAGAGATTTTATTAGAGGTTAACGGAGACCTGCAGCTAAGGAGGGTTGGGGTAGTTCCAGGGTTGGCCGAGGTTGCCGTTCTGGGGCAAGACTTACCTCACTTTGATCAGTATTTAGCCACTTTAACTCAAGACACAGTACAGCCCATTTGGCTACCAGAAGCTCCTTTTTTTCTGAGAACATTGAACCGTTCAAACCAAAACCAGTGAAAAGTAAGAAAGAGAAGGGAGAGGAGAAAAATAAATACGGTTTAGACTCACAGGATATAAAAACCTGAATTCTGTCTCCCTCAGATGACCTACAGATCCCTGCACAGAGTTTTCGGAACGCACAGCGAGAAGATAGCTCCTTGATACAGGCATTGTAACAAGTGAATAATCAACACCCAATCCAGGCAGGACTATTCTTTTTCCTAGAAAAAGGATTATTATATAGATTCAATACAGCAGGGGGAAATGGTAAAACAACTGGTCATCCCACAAGCTTTCAGGGAACAGGCACTACAATTAGCTCACAGTCAGGGAGAGGGAGAGCACTATGGACAAGAAAACACACTCAAATAACTCCTAGAAAGGTTTTATTGGCCTGGATTATTCAAAGAGGCAGCACGCTTGTGTTCTTCCTGTCCTCAGTGTCAACTGGTCCCCCATCCTGTTTATTTCATTACTGCAGGTTCCCCTGTGGAGGGCTTCTTGTACCCCTTCATTGAACCAGTAGAGGGAATGATCCGAATGGGGGAAAATGTAACAAATGACCAGAGGGAACAAATAAGTACCCTCTCAAATAAATTTCCCATACTATTATCAAATACTTTTGGTCCGACAACCCTGGTCGCCCATGACATAGTGACCCAGGGTACTGAAATGGTATGCCAAAGACCCTATAGGATACCAGAAGCATAGCAACAGGCCACGGAACAAGAAGTTCAAGCGATAATGAAGGTAGGGATTATAGAACCGTCACATAGGGAGTGATGTTCCCTGGTAGTCCTGGTTCCCAAACCTGATTACAGTCTAAGGTTCTGAGTGGATTTTCGGCAGGTAAATGCCATTTCCAGATTTGACACATACCCTATGCCCCGAATAGATGAATTGATTGAGCGAATGGGGAAGGCTAAAATAATGTCCACACTTGACTTGTCAAAAGTTTATTGGCAAATACCATTCACTCCTTGTGCCAAAGAACAAACGGCCTTTGCTTCTTCTAGAGGTCTCTATCAATTCAGGGTATTACCTTTTGGTCTTCATGGGGCACCTGCTATGTTCCAAAGAATGATGGATAATCTGTTAAAACAACACTCTGAGTATGCAGGGGCCTACTTAAATGACATTGTGGTCTTCAGTCCTGACTGGAAAACCCGTCTACACCATCTAGAACAGGTTATGCTGTCTCTCTCCCAAGCACGCCTCACCTTAAACCCCCCAAAAAAACATGTTTGCAACTGATCACATAAATTAATACATTTTCTTGGGTATGCCATACAAAATGGGACAATTAGTCCCCAGGTAAATAAAGTGGAAGCCTTTCAACGGATACCCAAACCTTTCAACGGATACCCAAACCTATCAACAAGTAAGAAATCTGGTCTTTCTTGGGGCTTCTAGGGTACTATTGACGATTTATTCCACAATTCTCAAATTTAGCAAGCCATTTGATGCATCTATTGACAAATAGTCATACTGGTAGACGGGCGAAATGGACAACAACCCAAGAACAGGCTTTTGTCGACTAAACGAAATGTTGTGCAGACCTCCCCCCTTTTGAGATGCCCTGATTTTATCCTACCATTCCATCTGATGACCAGGGGTACCTTCGACCCATACCCTATATAAGTTGCAAACTATTTCCGAGAGACTTACACTATGCTACTGTTGAAAAATAATGTTTCGCCATAAAATGGGCTGTTGAGGCCCTCCAATATTACCTCCTGGGACATACCGTTGTCTTAATAACTGACCATGCTCCTCTTGCTTGGTTAGCCCACAATAAACATTCTAACCCCAAAATATTTTGTTGGTTCATGGCACTGAAGCCCTTCTTTTTTCTGGTCTTTCATGTCTCTGGAAAGTTACAACTGAATGTGGACTACCTTTCACAATTTCCGATGCTGAAATGGCCCTCCAGTCCATTCCAAGAAAGGAGGCATTGTGATATGAACAATACTGAGCAAGTGTGCTCCGAGACATCCAACACGGATGCCAGGCCATTCCATGACCTTGCTTGGCCACCCACACTAGACTTGCGTCACTGGAAGCGGAAGGACGCTTCCTCTATGGCAGTAAAGATGGATCCCGGCATTGGGCGGCAGATGGAGGAATAGACAGAGACGGAAGACGAGGAAGCGTGGAGTCCAGCGAGTAGCAAGGACCAGGAAGAGAGTGACCCGGTCCAGTGTGGAGGCAGACAGATGGAGGGGGAACCCGAAGGACCCACTCACAAGGGAAACCGATGGCCAGCGTAAAGTGTTCCCGGCTATAACATCAATCCCGATGGCCTCAAAACAGGAGAGGAGGCTGGGGAGCCGGACGCCACGACCCTGGAGGGTCGTGGCTTGAGGGAAGTGTTGGGGAATAAATGGGGAATACAGGGGTGGTGGGCAGCACTCTGGGCCTCCAGCGCTAGCCCTTAAAAAAAAGATACATCCCATGTTGTTTTTATAACTTGGCACTTACCCAGTTACCTCTCACTCAGGTGAATGCACAGTCAATTGAAAGGATGCACTGTTTTGGCAGTTTTCTAACAAAATTATAGCCCAGGCAATTGTGATAGACTGACCAGTCTTATTATGTTTCTCCAGAGGGTCACTGCCAATCCTGTGATAGGGACATCTCATCGCCTTGTCTTTTGAGGACGGAAAGCAAGTTGATATTTGACTTGTGGCTACAAAGGAAGAAGGAAGACTAGCGACTGACATGAGATGCTTTAGTATAATTACTGCATCATCTGTTATATCAGACCTAATAAACTTTACTTATTCTGCATTTCTACGTCCATGTTCTAGTGCATCTAAAGGGAAGGGTGTACAGAGAAGCCTAAACAGACAGACGGCAAGGGAAAATACAAGCGAACAGGGTGAAAATACAACAGACCCCTCATTTTCTGAGATAACCAAACGAAAGTCGTCTTCTTGGTCTCCCACCTAGGTGGAGAAGCAGCATCCTACGAGATGTTCTTAGTTAACAATATAAAGTCTCTTCTTTCCTTTTGGGAAGGGTTTTTGAATGTGCTCACAAAAATTCTGATCCAATAATCTGTAGTTCAAGGAGTTATTAGATTTGCCTCTAAGAAGTAGAGATCTAGTCACTTTTCTCAGTCAGATTAATTACTTAGTTTATCAAGTTGAAAATACCAAACATAAAAGAGCAGCTGTATTGTACAGAAGAATAGGGGAAGATCTTGACATCTTGGTATTGACATTCATTTACCCACAATCAAAGATCTTGTAAGAAACTGGATTAATATTTGGAGTGGGAGACTGCCTACTTCAAGGAATAATCACAACTCTTGTCACAATGAACCTTTAAAGTCACTACATTAGCCCGAGCTCAGTCATCTGTTAGATATGGCACAAAGCAGACAGGCTTAACTTACAGCAATATGTAAAGCATTTATGAATGTACCAAAACAGTATTACAGTCAAAATGCAAACCAATAACAATCCCAAACAGAATTACAAAAAACTTAAATTCAACAAACAGAATTACGGTGAACTGTAAATATGTATTGTTAAAGCTGTAAGTAGAAATAGTGCCAAAAAGCACTTGGTGCTAATGTTAGTCTATGGTTAGAGTAGACCAGGACCTAGGTGTAAATTCAGGCTGACTTTTATTGAGAACAGGTCAGATACATCAACCAGGTTCACTCTAGTCAAAGATTTTATCTATCGACTTAGAGCCTGATTTAGAATTTGGCGGAGGGGTTTCTTTATCATAAATGTGGTAGATAGCCCACCCACTGTATTAGGATCTTCATAGGCTATAACGGGATCCTAATATGGCAGACTGGATATCCATCACGTTTGTGTCGGAGTAACCCCCTCTGCCAAACTCTAAATCAGGCCCTTAGTCTTTTACGTCCCAATCAAGCACAGGAGTACACTTCTAAAGTCCCCCTATCCCCAGGGCAGCCACTTAGAGACTCTCAGGGTGCGCCAGGCAGAGGCCAACAGCAGGGACCAGTTCAGGTCCAGTTGCCACTGGTCAGCTTGGTACTTCCAGAAAAAGGCGGCTTAAAATAGTGGTTTCATTATTTGTCTAGCTGGTCACTTTCCAGAGTTTGCAGCATTAGCATTTTAATCTGCACTCTGTTTTTCTACATAGGGAATCTACACCTGCCATAGTGAAGATAGCTTTTTAGGACTTGTTACAGTAGGGGACATGATAATATTCTTTTTTTACATATCCCACTTTTATATATCATGCACTCTACCACGTGAGGCATAAGACTTACATATAGGTGACTTACTAATATTTAAAAGGGATGTTTTTACCTGTCGAAAGGGTTACTTTAACAGATTGCACTGCAGGTTTTACACTCAGGCTACAGAGTGTAGGCATCTAGCCATGTTAGCACTGTCACTGTAGTGGGTGGCACAATACATGCTGCAGTCTACAAATGGCATTTAACTTCCATGCCCTGCATGAATTTTACACCATGTACTAGGGCAGTGGTTCCCAAACTGTGCGCCGCGGCTCCCTGGTGCGCCGTCAAAACTAGCCAGGGGCGCCGCACACAGTCTGGAAACCACTCGGAGGTGCTTTGAATCGGTAGCTTTTCCTCGTGGTATTGGAAAAAAATACCCTGCATTAATTATTCTGACCAGCGGAGGGCGCCAAAGTACCATTAATAATATCCCTGTAACAAAAATTGTTTCCAATAAATGGTTTTCAGCAACGTGAAGGAGAGAATAAAGAAGACAAATGGTAAATAGTGTAGGTACAGGTACAGGCTGGGATTACGTTCCCCCACCCGCCAAAAAAAGTAACATAACGGGGAGCCGTGGCCAACACGGCCAATAGGTCAAAGGAGCCGGGGATCAAAAAAGTTTGGGAACCACTGTACTAGGGGAAGCAAAGATATAGAGTCCAGTACAAGGGGAAAAATCTGGGGTGACCATGTAGAAAACCCAGATTCCCTACAGATGTTTAGTGAGCTGATGGATCTGCTACTTCAAGTAGATTACCGATTAACAGAAAGAAAAGAGGAGAATGCAAAACAGCTTACCCCTGTTTTGATGCAACCAGACAATGCAGTCGAAAGATCCCCTAAAAACATGCAAAATAGGGGGTTTACCGAGATCTATATTATTAGCAGAACGAGATAGACAAAGAAATTGTGTCCAATGAAGGTGTTTATTCAGACATGCAGAGCCAGAACCAGGTCACCAAAGAGTGATATTAGCACTGAAAGATAAGGATACTGAGTAGCTCAGCAATATATACGTAGTTGTTTCTTCAAACTTTCCTCTTATATATGCTACTGATAGCACCACACACAATAGGTTCTGAATATATATTGCTTAATGTCTTGCTTGCTAGCGTGCATTAAACATTAGTAGTTTTCCTCATGACAAATTCCAGGCAACAGGAAACTTTGTCAGTATTTACTAAGCTACAGAATTGGGCTTATCTGTGATTTAAAAAACACAGGAAGAAACAGTGCAGCCTGTTGTTGGGTTACCATTACCATCTGGGCTTTTCACATTTTGTGCACGGGCATAAAGAAATAATCCATTTTGACATTATTGATGCTCCATTATTTAGATTTATTTTGGGAATGCTTTGAGTCACTTTGCACAATCCATTTATTAATTGGGAAGTATGTGCGATTGCCCTTCCCCTTCCCTTCTGTGTAGGCCATTGTTTCACTACTAGAATCACATGCATCTCCACCTCAGCAGTTCATTTGAGTAGAAATCCATCTATTGGTGCCCCTATAGTTGTATAACCAGTGGAATATGAAAACTTTAGGAAGGTGTTTGATCATAAAGATGTTCTATCCCCACATAGGGATTACGATTGTCTCATTGGTTAGAAGCCAGGACCAGTATTGCCTTGTTACAGGGCACATGCTCGAACTAAAGGTGAATCTGCATAACCGAGAACATATCTAAAACAATACCCAGCTAACGTTATTCAACATTCAAACTTTCCAGCATCTTTATCTTTGTTCTTCGAATGTTTTAAGAACATGCATTGATTATACAGCTCTTAATAAATTATTTTTCCTTAAATTATACCCCTTACCGGTCATGCAGGATTTAACAGGCCGAGTAAAAACAGCTGTTATCTTTTCGAAGGTGGAGTAATGGTGGCTTATCATTTTATGGACATAAAGGAAGATGACAAAAGGAAAACCGCTTGGAGGACCAAGTTTATGAATATCAAGTGATGCTTTTCAAGTTGTGTTAGGCACCAGCTGTGTTACCCCGCTTTACGGATGAAGCCTCCAGTGATTATTTAGATGTTTTTGTAGTCATCTATTTAAATGGTATACTTACCTATTCTAGATCTTTTGTAAAGACTCCACAAGAATAAATTATTTGCAAAATTGGAGAAATGATAAATCTATACCACTAACATTGACTTCTGAGATTGTATAGCACTCCTGAAGGTATTACCGTAGAAAAAAATAGAAGCTTTACCAGATTGGACACAACCAATCTCTGTGAAGGAAATACAGAATTTCCTCAGTATTGCTAATTACCACAAGCGTAGTATTAAAGCATTTTGCAAAAGTATAAATACTGTACTGAAAATCTAAATTTTACCTGAAAGATGGAATCCTTCACTATAGAGAGAAGATAGAGTGGATGGAACAGGAGAGAGACATTATGAAAGTGAGTGACAAAATAAGTTTGTAAACCATATTGGAGCACCACTTTGATCTGTGGTCTATTGGTAGCGCGCATTGAAGTGTTTAGGTCTGGACACTCCATTGAGTAACTGAGTGGATCGGCGATCTAGTGGCAGCTTGCTATGGAAATGAAAGACGAATACTTTAGTATGCAATATTCTGAACTATGGATTCGAGGGCAGTGTCAACCTTTTTCCATCCTTTCTCTATCCATTTTGACTATGGAGTCGAGGGCAGCGAGTGTCAACCTTTCTTTTGCATGATAGTGAGTAATTTTTTTTAGGAATTATATTTAGAACTCAGTGAACAAGGACTTGGAAGATACATCCTTCACGAATTATGACTATGATTTAGGATGTCAATTAATGCTATTGTGTGTCCCTGAATAATAATAAGTTCTATTATGTATAAATTGAAGTATTTACAGGGATACTATTGTCCTTTTATTTCTGCAAGTAAGAAACAAAGGTATGCAAGAGCATATGGTACATAAGAATTGTTCTGTGGGTTATCATGTGATTATGACATTATTCGACAGTCACGGAAACGAAAGTAAGGCAATTTGCAGACACCAGGAAGTGTCCTGCAACTTTAGTGTTCGGGATAGAGTTTAAGATTCCATTAAGCATCTGCATTTGAAAGGGCCATGAAAATTTTAACCACGTTATTCAGGACCCTGTAGGGTAGAGAATACTATCAGTCCAGTTGCTGTCCACCTACTGTGCCTTCTACTCTTAGAATACATCCAGTGTTCCAGATTTCCTCATTGAAACCTGTCCATAAAAGGCCACGCTACCATCTTTCAGGAAGAATTACAGATTTGGGCAAAAAGAAAAAAACTGGGCCACTGCCCCTAAGATGGAACTGCATAAGGAAGCACCTTCAGAACACGTCTTAAACACATCTCTTTTAGTTTACTAGGTTAACCTGGAACTGAACTGACAGATTCTCTGATTTTTTTTTACTGCAGATGTTACTCGTTGAGTGTCTATTGCTTCTTAACCACTGTGGACTTGAATGTGTATTACTGAGTCCATTAGAAGCGACCTAATACTGTCTGGTGCAGATGCACTTGAGATTAATATTAAAAAAGTAAGTAAAAACAACTTTGTTCTTGAACCCAACTCAGGAGAAGATAGTTGTGAGTGGCATTATTTCAATAAGCTCTCCTTCAGCAGACTTGTGTGTAGAACATGTTGGGGTCAAGTTTAACTGTGGCAAGCTGAAACAAACTTTAGTTCACCTGAGGAAGATAACATCATTGTCAGAGTGTTGGCCCGTGGTAACACCTATTTCTTACTATGCCACTAAACTGTAAAAGCTATAGTAGTATAGTGTCCTATAAAGGGCAAGATATTTTATTATTATCATTGTTGTTGTTGTTATTATTATTATTGTTGTTTTTGCTATTATGATTTGAGTATCTTCTTACTGCACTTCATTGTGTAACCCTTTCTAGAATCAGTGGATTCTGTTCCTTTGGGTTCTTCTTGAAGGTCATAAAAATGTTCAAAACAAAACTGGCACTCTTGCCATCATTATGGGCAGGTGTCTCATCTCATTCGTTACAATGTAAAAATTTATCAAATATAAGGTTGTAACTGTACAAAAAAACATCGCCCCAGCAAGTAACAAGCATTGACAAAGCTAATAGGTCTCGCCTATACAACAGCTATTGGCTTTGACAGTGTGCTTTGCCATGTTGTACACCAGTGTGGCTGCTGTTCAGCTTGGCTTAAAGCTAGTGGTGTGGAGTGTCAGAGTAGAGTGGGGGAGTAGAATGTCGTAGAGTGGATTTGTTGGAATGCCGTACAGTGGAGTAAGAGGAGTAGAGTGTCGTAGAGCTGAGCATAAGGGAATAGAGTACAGTGGTTCAGTGGCAGACGGTCATGGAGTGGGGTGGAATAGGGTGGAGTGGGTTGGAGTGGATTGAGATAGTGGTGTAAGTTGGATTGGAGTAGAATGGGGTGGATTGACATACAGTGGGTGGATTGAGTGGAGTGGATTGGATTGGATTGGAGTGGGATACGTTAAAATGGGGTGAGGTGGATGGGATTGAGGTGGATTCAAGTGGGGTGAATTAGATTGGATTGGGGAGGGTGGTCTGGATTGGAACGATAGGACTTGTGTGGGGTGGATTGGATTGGAGTGCGGTGGAGTGGTGTGGGTTAGATTGGACTGGAGTGGGGCAGATTAGATTTGACTGGAGTGGGGTGGTTAGATTAGACTGAATGGGGTGATTAGATTAGACTGGAATGGGGTGGATTGGATTGGACTGGAGTGGATTGGAATAGAGTGGGGTTGATTGGATTGAAGTGGGGTGGACTGGATTGGATTGGAGTGGAGCTGATCAGACTGGGGTGGGATGGATTGGAGTGGGGTGGATCAAACTGGGGTGGGGTGGATTTGATTTAGTTGGGTGGATTGGATTGGGGTGAGGTGTATATGATTGGGGTAGATTGAACTGGGCTGGATTGTTGTGGATTGGATTGGAGTGGGCTGGATTGGATTGGAGTGGGGTGGGGTGGAGTGGATTGGATTGAATTGTGGTGGGATGGATTAGAGTGGGATGGGATGGATAGAAATGGGGTGGGCTGAATGGATTGGAGTGAGGTAGACTAAACTGGATCCGGTGGGGTGGATCAGATTGGGATAGAGTAGGTAGTTTAGAGTAGAGTGTGGTGGATAGGAGTGAGTGGAGTGAATTGGAGTGGGGTGGATTGAAATGCAGTGGGGTGGACTGGATTGGGGTGTGGTGGGCTGCAGTGGGATGGATTGGATTGGAGTGAGTAGGGTGGATTGGATTGTGGTGCAGGGTGTTGGATTGTGGTGTACTGGAGTGGGATAGATTGCATTTAGGTGGGGTGAATTGGAGTGGATGGATTGGATTGGATTGGATTGGAGTGGGATGGACTGAACTAGGATGGGTGGGTGGATTGGAGTGGATTGGATTGGATTAGATTGGAGTGCTGTGGACTGAACTGGGATGGGGTGGGGTGGATTGGGGTAGAGTGGGGTGGACAAGGG
The DNA here is from genome assembly GCF_031143425.1 of Pleurodeles waltl. NCBI lineage: Eukaryota > Metazoa > Chordata > Amphibia > Caudata > Salamandridae > Pleurodeles > Pleurodeles waltl. The sequence continues at coordinate 1,549,274,370 of NC_090440.1, forward strand.
GGTGGATTGGACTGGAATGGGGTGACTGGGGAGGGGTAGACTGGAGTGGTGTGGACTGAAGTGGGGTGGACTAGAGTGGAGTGGGGTGGATTGGATGGGATTCAGTGAAGTGGATTGGATTGAGTGGGGTGGATTGTTTGGAGAGGGGTGTACTGGGTTGAACTACTGTAGATTAAGTTGGTTTGAAGTACGGTGGATTGGACTGGAGTAGAGTGAATTAATGTGGACTGGATTGGACTGCAGTGGGGTGGATTAAAATAGATTGTATTGGAGTGGGGTGGACTGGACTGGAGTGAGGTGGATTGGGTAGCGGTGAGTTGACTGAAGTGGATAGAAATGGGGTGGGCTGGATGGATTGGAGTGAGGTAGACTAAACTGGATCCGGTGGGGTGGATCAGATTGGGATAGAGTAGGTAGTTTAGAGTAGAGTGTGGTGGATAGGAGTGAGTGGAGTGAATTGGAGTGGGGTGGATTGAAATGCAGTGGGGTGGACTGGATTGCGGTGTGGTGGGCTGCAGTGGGATGGATTGGATTGGAGTGAGTGGGGTGGATTGGATTGTGGTGCGGAGTGTTGGATTGGGGTGTACTGGAGTGGACTGGAGTGGGGTAGATTGTATTTAGGTGGGGTGAATTGGAGTGGATGGATTGGATTGGATTGGATTGGAGTGGGATGGACTGAACTAGGATGGGTGGGTGGATTGGAGTGGATTTGATTGGATTAGATTGGAGTGCTGTGGACTGAACTGGGGTGGGGTGGATTGGGGTAGAGTGGGGTGGACAAGGGGGTGGATTGGACTGGAATGGGGTGACTGGGGAGGGGTAGACTGGAGTGGTGTGGACTGAAGTGGGGTGGACTAGAGTGGAGTGGGGTGGATTGGATGGGATTCAGTGAAGTGGATTGGATTGAGTGGGGTGGATTGATTGGAGAGGGGTGTACTGGGTTGAGCTACTGTAGATTAAGTTGGTTTGAAGTACGGTGGATTGGACTGGAGTAGGGTGAATTAATGTGGACTGGATTGGACTGCAGTGGGGTGGATTAAAATAGATTGTATTGGAGTGGGGTGGACTGGACTGGAGTGAGCTGGATTGGGTAGCGGTGAGTTGACTGAAGTGGGGTGGGTGGATTAAAGTAAATTGTATTGGAGTGAGCTGGATTGGGTAGCGGTGGACTTGAATGGAGTGGGGTGGATTAGATTTGGTTGGATTGGAGTGGGGTGGATTGGAGTGGAATGGATTGGGGTGGAGTAGATTGGAGTGGGCTGGGCTGGGTTGGATTGAAGTGGTGTGTGTTGTATGGAATGGGGTGGGATGATTTGACTGGGGTGGACTGGACTTGAGTGGAGTGGATTGGGGTGGATTGGATTGGGTTGATGTGAGTTGCATTGGATTAGGGTAGATTGGACTGGGCTGGGTTGGGGTGGATGGGATTGGTGTGGGGTGGATTGAATTGAGTGGGGTGGATTAGGGTGAGGTGTATTGGATTGAGTGGGGTGGGTTAGGATGGGGTGGATTGGATTGAAAATTGTGAATTAGGGTGGGGTGGATTAGATTGAGTGGGCTGGATTGTAGTGGGTGGGATGGGGTGGATTGTGCTGGATTGGAGTGGATTGTGGTGGATTGGAGTGGAGTAGATTGGATTAAAGTGGGGTGGATTGGATTGGAGAGGGTGTACTGGATTGAGATGGAGTAGATTAAGGTGTTTTTTCTTGAACTAGAGTAGGGTGGATTAATGTGGATGGAATTTGACTGGAGTGGGGTGGATTAAAGTGGATTGTATTGGAGTGAGGCGAATTAGGTAGTGGTGGACGTGACTGGACTGTGGTGGAATGTACTGGAGTTGGGTGGACTGGATTGGAGTGGGGTGGGTTGGATGGGAGTATGGTGGGTTGGATTGGAGTGGGGCAGATAAGACTGGGGTAGGATGGATTGGAGTGGGGTGGATCAGACTGGAGTGGGGTGGATCAGGCTTGAGTGGGGTGGATTGGACTGGAGTGGATTGGGGTGGGGTGGATTGGATTGGGGTGAGGTGGGGTCGATTGGATTGGGGTGAAGTGTACTGGACTGGGGTAGATTGGACTGGGCTGGATTGTTGTGGATTGGATTGGTGTAGGGTGGACTGGATTGTAGTTGGGGATTGTGGGGGTTTGGATTAGAGTGGATTGGGATGGCATGGGGTAGATTGGATTGGGGTGATGTGAGGTGGTTTGGATTGGAGGGGCAGATTTTTTGGATTGGAGTGGGTTGTCTGGGAGTGGAATGAGACAGATAGGAGTTGGCAGGTTGTTCTGGATTGAAGTGGGGCAGATTGTTCTGGATTGCAGTAGGGCAGATTGGAGTGGGGCAGATTGTGTTGGATTGGAATGGGACAGACTGGAGTGGAGCAGATTGTTTTGGAATGGGGCTGATTTGAGTGGAACGTACTTAAGTGGGACAGTTTGTTTTGGATTGGAGTGGAGTGGGGCAAACTGGAGTGGGGTACATTGTTTGGACTGGAGTGGGGCAGACTGTATTAGCGAGGATTTGAGTGGGGTGGATTCGGTTGGTGTTGGGTGGATTTGTTTAGTGTGGGGTGGACTGGATAGGAGTGGGGTGGATTGGAGTGGGGTGAATTGGGATGCAGTGGGGTGGATTGGGGTGAGGTGGATTGGAGTTGGGTGTATTGTTTTGGATTGGAGTGGGGCAGATTGGAATGGATTGGAGTGGGACAGACTGGAGAGGTGTGAAATGGAGAGGGGCGGATTGGAGTGGGGCAGATTATTTTGGATTGGAGTGGTGCAGACTGGATTGGATTGGGGTGGAGTGGATTGGTGTGGGATGGATTGGATTGGAGAGGGGTGTACTGGATTGAGCTGGAGTAGACTAAGGTGGTTTGGAGTGCAGTGGGTTTGACTGGAGTAGGGTGGATTAATGTGGACTGGATTGGACTGGAGTGGGGTGGATTAAAGTGGATTGTACTGGAGTAAATTGAATTGGGTAGGGGTGAACTTGATTGGAGTGTGGTGGATTGCAGTGGGGTGGACTGGATTGGAGTGGGTGGGTTGGATGGGAGTAGGGTGGGTTGGATTGGAGTAGAGCTGATCAGACTGGGGTGGGATGGATTGGAGTGGGGTGGATCAGACTGGGGTGGAGTGGATTGGATTTAGTTGGGTGTATTGGATTGGGGTGAGGTGTATATGACTGGGGTAGATTGAACTGGGCTGGATTGTTGTCGATTGGATTGGTGTGGGGCGGACTGGATTGTAGTGGGGTGATTTGTAATGGGGTGGGGTATGTTGGACTGGAGTGAGGTGGATTGGATTGGAGGGGGCAGATTGTTTTGGATTGGAGTGGGTTATTTGGGAGAGGAGTGGGGCAGGTTGGAGTGGGCAGGTTGTTCTGGATTGAAGTGGGGCAGATTGGAGTGAGGTAGATTGTTCTGGATTGGAGTGGGGCAGATTGTGTTGGACTGAAATGGGGCAGATTGTTTTGGACTGGAATTGGGCGGATTGGAGTGGGACAGATTGTATTAGGGTGGAATGGAGTGTGGTGGATTGGTGTTGGGTGGATTAGGTTTGTGTGGGGTGGATTAGATGGGAATGGGGTGGATTGAAGTGGAGTCAATTGGGATCGAGTGGAGTGGATTGGATTGAGGTGATGTGGTTTGGATTGGTGTGGGGCATATTGTTTTGGACTGGAGTGGAGCAGATTGGAATGGATTTGAGTGGGGCAGACTGGAGTGGGGCAGATTGGAGTGGGGCAGATTGTTTTGGATTGAAGTGGTGCAGACTGCAGTGGGGCAGATTCGAGTGGAACAGATTATTTTGGATTGAAGTGGGGCAGATGGGAGTGGATTGGATTGAACTTTGAGTGGGGCTGATTTCTTTGGATTAAAGTGGGGCCGATTGGAATGAGATGAACTGGATTGGATAGAAATTGTTTTGAATTGCAGTGGGGCAGATTGTTTTGGCCAGGAGTGCAGCAGATTACAGTGGGGAAGACTGCTTTGGATTGGGGCAGACTGGAGTGGGCAAATTGTTTTGGATTGGAGTGGGACAGGTTATTTTGGATTGGAGTGGGGCCGATTGAAGTGAGGTAGATGAGAGTGATGCTCTTTGTTCTGGATTGGAGTAGGGCCTATTGTTTTGGAATGGAGTGGGGCAGATTGTGCTGGATTAAAGCGGTGCAGATTGGTTTTGATTGGAGTGGGATGAATTGAAATGAGGCAGATTAGATTTGGTGTGGATTGGGAGGGTTGGAGTTGGGTGGGGTGGGGTGGGCTGGAGTGGATTGGATCGGGGTGAGTGGATTGGAATGGGGTGGGATGGACTGGTGTGGGATAAAGTGGGGTAGACTGGGGTGGATTGTAGTGGGGTAGACTGGGGTGGATTGTAGTGGGTTGAATGGAGTGGGTGAATTAGGGTCTACTGCACGATTATGTGTTAAAGCTTCATTTCAGAAATCACATATAACAAAGAAACAATGTTGTTTTGCAATATTTCAAACAAGTTAATTGTCACCTTTTAAGAAAAGCGTCCATGAGCAAAAACAGAAGAAAACATGAGTGGGCAATAAGAGAAGACAACTTGGCAACATAAAAGAAAGATAGCTTTAAAAAATAAAACTTTGCGATTTTGTTTGTCCTGCTGGGCATAGATTTGCCAGTAACAAGCCTTCTGTTTGCATAGCACTAGAAGTTAAAAAGTACAAAATAGTACCTGGATCACGTCGGGAACAGCAGACTAGTCCTAATTAAGTTGAATCAATTAGTGCTTGGTCCCTGCTCCACACAGAGGAGTGGAAATGATACCAGGCCTGTCTTGACGAATTACGAGGCTGTAAAGAAAAGTGCTACACAAACCATCAAATGGTGAGAGAAAGGCGGGCTCCAAGCTCTTTACTGCACACAACAGTGTCTTGCAAGCAAGACACATGCACTAGCCCATACACTTGCATTGCTCGACCCTAAAAAGCCTCACTGAGGTTCTGTAGTGTGTCATTCGGTGACCACACATGAATGCAACCACCCTGACAATAGGAGCATCATCAGGGGACTTAGGCTTGCCTAAGTCCAGTCCAGTTCAGATTGCTGAATAGGGAGGAGTCTGTTTTACTCTGTCGCCCCCACTGCATTGGCGAAAAGAATGAAAATTCGATACACGTCCTCATTCTGAGAGCCCCAGGGCTGCTGAAGGATGTGTTACTCAAATTCTTATGACACAGTTGGTAAATTGTGCTAAAACATTCTACCTGATGTAACGTACTGCTCATGGACCCCAAGGCAACCAAAGCAAAGTGCGGGATGTGCGTCAAGTAAGCGCATAGGCTCAGGTTCAAAGATGAATGGAACAAAGCAACAGATCAGATGTGAATTAGTATGACATCCTTGAATGAAAAGGACTCGCATCAGCAAGGCCAGAGGGAAAAATCAACATGTAACATATTGCTATGAGCTTAGCAAAAGACATAAAAGACAGAATGGGAGTATAGTTGATCTCTGTTTACCCCTAAAAGACAGAGCACATAGTAGCTGCACTGACTGCATCAACCCCTCAGAAGCACTACATGGTCCACAAAGGTGGGTGATTTTGATATTCGCTTATACTTCACCAGCAAACATTATACCATCATAGATGGTAAAGATCAAGGAGGCAACATTCTCCAGCCTGGCAGATGGCATCTGCTTTAGTGTACGCTGCTGCCAATGACCACCTGAATTGCACATGCATGTGACAGCGTGCCTGCTGACAGCATTCAGCAAACTGTCTGCACCTGTGATGCTGGCTTTCCAGTGGGCTCTGTGGATAGACTGCAATCATTTCATAACCATGAGTGAGAGTGACCCCAAAGTGAAACACTTCCTACTTCTGCACCAGGTGGGAGAAGAGATATTTTAATTATTCTAGAACCTGGAGATGAAGCAAACTGCAAGTTGTTATATGCCAAGCACAACAGAGAGAAGGTGAATCGGCTGATGGTATTTATACAACATTGAGTGAGCTCACTACCGTAAGGCCTAATGATGATGCATGCTCAGTTGATTCACAGCTTCTGGTCATGGTCCTCCTTGAACCCCCAATGGCCCTATATGGTATACACAATCTCATTAGATCCCATAGGCTTTCCAGTGCAAGGGTAGAAATAATGGAATGCAACCTTCTCTAACAGCAGTAAAGGTGGAGTCAGATGAGCGTTGATTGATGTTATTGGAAGCATGCTTTACACCAGAGGCACTCCTAGAAGCAGGCAAAGAGGACCAACGGACCAGACAATCTGTATACTGCAGAGGTGAATCACACCAAGCAGCTGACTGTCAGGCATAAGGGAAAACATGATCCACACGTACTGTGCTAAACCACTTTGGAAGAGTGATTGTTGCAGTGGCAGAAGAGGACACATGAACAGGAGAGAGAGATAGCTATGATGGATTCAAGAGCATTACAAACCATCTCACAATGACCAGAGAACTGGTCACACTCTTCATACAGAGATAGTTACATAAGCGTGCAGGATGGTGCAGAGGGTTAAAAGGAAATATTTTTTACATTGGTCATGGATAGAACATCTAGAGAGACAAGACTGCAGCAAAAACGTGAATCCGAATACAAGGCCTCACTGTCACAAATGTAACAGATTTAGGAGCATCAGTGAATTTAATGGACAGTCAGCAGTTCCTACAGCTATTCCCAAGGCTGAAGTAGATATCCAACAAAACTCACATATATACTGACAGAGGTCTGACACTGTGACTCTAATGAGCAAATTTGAGATCACAATACAACATAAGTCAACATACGTAATCGCGAAAATATTAATCACAGAATGAGACTCAGGCACTGTTAGACCTGTCAGCCCTAGGGTGGTCTTTCGTTTTTGTTGGTCTTTGTGCCCTTTACCACTGTTAACCAGTGCTATGTTTCCTGTGCTCTCTCCCTAAAACATGGTTTGATTGTTGTATACTTAATTGGTATATTTAATTTACTTATACGTCTTAGTAAAGTGCATTGCATGTACCCAGGGCCTGTAAATTATTGTTCACATTTCTTTATTGAGGGTTTTAAATTTAAAGAAATGGAGAAAGGGAAAGAAAGGGATAAAGACACAGGAGGGTGTCGCAGCATCCAATGTTCTCCAAGGAGAAACAGGCAACAGGGCAGTTCCCCTTCTTGACCTCCCCCCTACCCGGCCCCTCCCTACCCCCCCCCCCACTGGGAGCGTTAGCTTGTAGTCATGGCTGTGGGACAGATAATGGAACCGCGAAGACCCCCGCTCACGTGTCAAGGAGGCTCCTATTTCTGTAAACGAAGAAGTTGCAGATATCTAGGGAATGTCACTTCCCTAAACTTGCAGGAAAGCAAAGTCAGAAATGGGTGCCGTAGCTCTCTATAGGAGTCCTCGTATGATGCAAGGGACAGGGTGATCCTCTCCATCCTCAGGATCAGCTAAAGTCTCTGTAACCACCCCAGCTGCGTAGGAATCCGAGACGTTCCCCAGTGAGTCAGTATATTTTGGAGAGCTGCCCCCAGCGCTAGACCTATCTGTCGGCCCCGTATAGTTTTGAGCGGAAACGTTAGGGGATTTGGAAGACCCAGTAGGATATAAGCCAGGAAGCGTGGAAGTTGGGTGTTCATGTGAGTGTCGATGTCATGTAGGATTCCCTCCCAGTACCCAGACAGCTTCGGGCATCCCCATAGTAAGTCGGTCAAAGTGCCTATACTACTGCATCCCCTCCAGCAGAGGGGTGATTGTGTGGGGTCCATTTGGTGGAGTCGGGCCCGGGTGAGGTACCAATAAGTTGCTATCTTTATCGGGGTCTCCATGCTTGTAGGGCAATGCGCTGTGTGGTGTGCCCTGTAGTGAATCGCCTGCCAGTCCGCCGGCGCCAGGGATCTCCCCAGTTCTGCCTCCCAACGAGCCAGACTCAGAATGCTAGGAATCAGGACTGTGCACTGTAGTAGGTCATATAACTCCGGAGGCTCTGCCAGAGCGATTGAAAAAGGAAGTGGGCCTTGGGGAGGATCGACATTTTGACGGCTGCTAATCTGCCAGTCCACGAGATGGAATAGCGTCTCCCCCCTGCATGGTCGGCCCTGACCCCCTTGCAGGAGGAGCCGGTAGTTCACGGAGGCAGTCTCGGACACTGTTCGGGCGATCCGGAGACCTAGGTAAGGGACAGAGTCCTTCTCCCACCGTAAAGGGTAGTGCTTTGTTAAGTAATTCAGCGTCTCCCTCGGAAGCACAAGGTCAAGCGCCCGGGACTTTGATAGATTCACCCGGAAGCCTGACACCACACCGAAAGCCTCCACCTCCTCTAGAAAGACCGGAAGAACCCTCACCGGGTTGTTGAGTGTCACCACAGTGTCATATGCGTAAAGCGGGATTGTGTACGCTTCCCCTCTAAATCTGACCCCTGTAATCTCCGGCCTATCTTTCACTCTCTGCGCAAAAGGTTCCATATACAGAGCAAAGAGAAGGGGGGACAGCGGACACCCCTGGCAGGTCCCGCGGCCCACCAAGAAGGGGCAGATGACACTCCGTTGACCCAGACCGAGGCCTTGGGCTGGATAGAGGTTCCTGCTATCCAGGCCCTAAACCGAGTCCCCAGGCCAAAGTGTCCAAGTGTTGCATGGACATGTGTCCACTGGACACGGTCAAACGCCTTCTCGGCGTCTATGCTGAGCAGCATTGAGGTCCGCCCCGCACACTATGCCTTGTCCACCGCATGCAGTAGACACTTCGTGTTGTCTCCCCAGTGTCGGCCCGGGATAAAGCCTGCCTGGTCAGGATCCACAAGGCCAAGCATCAGCGGGTTCAGACGGGCCGCGAGGATACCAATAAGCAGCTTGAAATCAACATTTAGTAGTGATATAGGTCGGCAGGAGCCACACTGCTCTGGATCTTTCCTGGGTTTCTGAATGACCACTATGACTGCGTTCAGCATAGATGATGGCATGTCCCCTGGCCCCTTGATGTTGTTAAAGAGTTGGGTCAGGAAGGGAGCCAGTTACAGACAAATGTTTTGTAGATGGATCCAGGAAAGCCGTCCGGCGCAGGGGACTTCAAGGCCTCCAGTCGGGCTATTGCTGAAATGACCTCTTTCAGCCGTATGGGAGCCTCAAGAGGGGCAGCCTCTTCCGGCGTCAGTTTAGGCGTGCGAGCCTGTTCAAGATAAGGAAGCGAGGGCCCCGGGTCGGTCTGCTGTGCCGAGTACAGGTCCCGGTAGAAGTCACGGAAGGCCGAGGCAATCTGTGCGTCGCTCGTGACCGCCAGTCCCCCCGAGAGTCTAATTGATGGCACCGCTGCCCACTGGTGCTGGGCCCTAAGTCTAGTGGCCAAAAGGCGCCCGCATCTATTGCCACCCACATAGTAGGATTGCTGCAAACAGAGAGCCGCGTATTCCGCCCTGTCCATGTCGATTCCCGGCAGCTGTAGCAGAGCTGCACTGAGTTGTCTCCAGACCCTCAGAGCCCACTTCCTCTTGTGTATCTTTTCAAGTTCCATCACCTGCTGCTGTAAGTGTGCTCTTTTCTCACGTCTGAGTTTGTTATCCACTGCGGAGATCCCTATAAACTCCCCTTTGATCACCGCTTTCAGTGCATCCCACAGAAGGGGTAGCGGGGTGTCAGCCGTATCATTAAATTCCAAGTAAGTGGAAATAGCGTTGGAGATCCGAGCGACCACCTCTGGCCTCATCAGGAGTGTGGACCTCAGGCGCCAAGGGTGGGGCCCTGTGCGTCCGAGGGGAGCATTAAGTGTGAGGGTCACCACTGCGTGACCCGATAGTGCACAGGGATCTATTACTATGTCCCCCATCCTCTGTTCGATTTCCTTGGTGCCCAAGAAAAAGTCAATACTTGTGTAGGTCTTGTGTGCGTGTGAGTAAAAGGTGTAGTCCCTAGCGTTAGGGTGTCTTCCCCTCCACAGATCTCTAAGCCCCCACCCCTCTAAACTCTCCAGGCCCCTCGCATGCATGGCCCCTGTCCCTCCGTATCGTGAAGCGGATCTGTCCCAGTCCCTATGTAAAACTATGTTGAAGTCACCCCGAATGAGCACCTCTCTTTCCTGGTTAGTCATTACCTCTGCGAGGGCCCCGAGAATTAACTTTTCCTGGCCTTCGTTGGGAGCATAGATAGATGCTCCCTCCATCTGGATCCCCCCAATGTGGATCCTGTAAGCAAGGAGACTTCCCCGTATCTCGGCAATCCTGTCTCCCACCTTCCCCCTGAAAGAACACGACACCAGGAGTGTGACCCCCGCCACTTTTCTCCCACCAGAGAAGTGTTGTATGGGAAAGGCTCCAGACCGCATTCTATGCTGGTCCGAAGAGACTAAGAGTGTCTCCTGAAGGAGACATATGTCCGTGCCTGAGTGCTCGAGGTATGAGATTATCGTTCTGCGCTTGATTGGATTATTCAACCCCTTAACATTAAGTGTGACTAGTTTTACTGACATGGGGAAGGTGTGAGTGAAGCAATGTCAGTCGCAGTGTCCCCGAAGTGAGTCCCGCTGCGCCCAGCCTGCCGCTGGGGGATCGTAGTCTGAGTGTAAGTCCCATTTGCATAGCTACTGCCACTGAACATAAGCGTTGCGCTCCCGTCCCCTTCCAAAAAAATAGAACATATTGAAACAACATGGTCAAATAGCCCCAGAAAGGGGAGCCGGACAAACCGGCATAGTCCGGAGTTCAAGCCTCAGTCCAAGGGGCCTGCACCCTAGTCAGTCCGATGTACTGTGGGTGCCCTCCTAAACCCCTCCCCTGCCTGATACTGTTACTCTAGCTGCTAGGCCCACAATTGTTACCCCATGTCTTTAGTGGCCATCTTCCTGTCCCCGCTGAGTGACTCCAGGACTGCTCTCCTTTCGGACACCATGGTCTCCTTGTCCGACCTGGATCTGCCATACGACACAGTCTGCCATCGTGCACACCTCTTACTCCTGCGATCCATAGTGGGCGAGCCCTGACTCCCGCCCTGGGGGTCATACATCTGGAGGAGTTTGTAGGCTTCTTTCAGTGAACGAAATTGGTGCAGTTTACCCTCCCATCTAAATATTAGCCAGAAGGGGCGCCCCCAGGAGTAGGGAACTTTGTGGTCTCTTAGGTGTGAGGTTATCGGTTGGAAGTCTCTCCACTTCTGGAGGGTGATGGCGGCTAAGTCCTGGTAAAGGAGCAGAGTGTGGCCACGAAATTTCAAAGGATGTTGCTCCCTTGCTGCTCAGAGGATGCGTTCTTTCAGAGGGAAGTCGTGGATACAGGCCAGAATATCGGCCGGCAGAGCGTGAGACGGCCTTGGTAGGCCCACCCTGTAGACCCTATCGATGCGCACCTCCCTCTCAGTGGACTCCCTCAGGATTTGATGGAATAGGGCCTGCACGAATGAAAGTATGTCCTCCTCTTTGGCCCCGGTGGGTGCCCCTCGGATGCAAATATTATTCCTCCTCGACCGGTTCTCCAGGTCTTCTGAGTGTGCCTGGAGCTCTCTTTGTTGGTCCTGAAGCCAAAGAATTTCCTGTTGTAGCTGCTCGACCTCCTCCCCTCTGGTGTTTTCATGCTCCTCCAGAAATGCCACTCTTTCTCCTACCTCCTCCAGCTCCCGTCGCACTACCTTCAAGTCCTGCGAAAGAACCCTCTTCACAGCCTTTATGTCGTCTCGGATCGATGCAAAGAGGCCTTCTAAAATGCACCTAGTAACAGGTGCCACTTTGTCCTCCCCTGCCTCCTTCTCTGTATGCTGACCAGGCCCAGGGGTCTCCTCTCCGGTTTGCCAGCCGGCGGCTTGGTTAGCATGTCCTTGACGCATGTGTCCTTTTTCTCTAACATTGTCGCCATTGTCCTGCGCCCCTTAGGCATGGCCCGTCAGGCCTTGCGTCGTTCTCCTCCAGGCAAGGGGTGAGCTGAATCCGCTGAGTTTCTCCCTCTCAGATCCACAGACCGTGACCCCGCCAAGTCCACTGTGCCCGGGTGGTTAATCAAGTGGGCTCCCGGCCGCCGATCCCATCCGGCGCTATTCTAGCCCCTCACTCCAAGGCCCAGCTCCCAGTACAGCCGCAAACATCAGGGCCCAGGGCTCCCCTGCAGACAGGCAGCCCCCAGCTGGTCTCCTCCAGGGCCCCCAAGTTTTCAGATGTCTCAGGCCCCTCTCCTTCACCTTGCTGGGGCCCCTCTTCCGATGCGGCACCCGGGACTCTCTCTCACTGCCTCTTCCTGAAAACCTGGCGGGTGGTTCTCGCCGCCTAACAGACCACCTCCTCCACCTGGTCAGGCCCCGGTCCCACCACTGCCCCTGATGCTCTGGTCGGGCCTCACAACGGCGGCGCCAGGTCAGACCGGCCTCCACCCAATCGCACTGATCGCCGGGGCCCCAAGCCTCACCTTCTGCTGCTCCTATCACCTGGGACCCCCTGGCAGGCCCCGCTCCAGTCGTTGCTCGTGCACTGCCTCGACTCCTCCTCTGTCTGCTCCTCGACTGGTTCTCCGGTCACCCAGCTCGTCCCCACAGCCTCTGCGGCCGACCACTGACCTCCAGCAGCCAGCCCCCACCTCCAGGGGCCTCCTCACACAGGCCGCCGGGTCCCGCTGCTCCGATATCGGGCGAGGGGCGCCGCCATCTTGCGACGGCTCGAGTCCATGGCCCTCGTTCTACACGATCCTGGGGTCAGATGGGGCGCTCCTCGTGTGCCCCTGTGGCCGGCGGGGTGTGCCCCGAACTCCGGGGACACCGTGGCTGCGCTGATGGTGTCCCCCCAGGGGCAGCAGGTGAGGGATACCCCGAGAGGTGGGATGGAGAGGCGCAATCGTGCGACCTATCCATCCGCCATCTTGGCTCCGCCCTGGCCTGTAAATTAAATGCTACTAGTGGACTTAAAGTACTGCTTGTGTCACCTACTTAAGTAGCACGTTAAAACTTGTCCCAGGCCTGCCATTGCAGCCTGAATGCAGTGTCACAGTGCCATGTCAACTTGCCATTTAAGAACCCTTGCCAAGACTAATCTCCCCTTTTATTACATATATGTCACTCCTAAGGTAGGCCCTAGGTAGCCCATAGGACAGGGTGCTATGTAATTAAAATGCAGGACATATACATTTAAGTTTTACATGTCCTGGTAGTGAAAAACTCTCAAATGTTTTTATCACTACTGTGAGGCCTACCCGTCTCATAGGATACCATTGATGTTTCCTTATTACTTGAATAAGGTGTAATTCCTGATTGGGAAGGGGACGAACTGTCATGTTTAGTAACCTTTGAATTGTAATGATAAATCCTCTTTAATGGCAAAGTCAGATTTATTGTTACAATTTCGAAAATGCCACTTTTAGAAAGCTGGCATTTTTCTGCTCCTAGCCCTGTGTGCTTGCAGCCTGTCACCTATACACGTCTGGGGTGGAGTGACAGCTGGGCTTTGTGCAGTGTCTCTAGACAGCCACACACAAAGAGAGTTTAGGTGTGATTGATGGACCCTCCACATCCTGATGGACCATCCTGAGCTGGATGGGAGGGAGGTGCTGGACACAGCCTCACCCTTACACCTGACTGGGCTATGCCCTGTCTTCACACAAAGGATTGCTTAACCCCCTGTAGTGAGTCGATAGCCAGGGCAGGAAGGGAGGACCTCTGTGCACTCCAAACCTTTTCTTAGAAGTCTCTCCCACTTCAGTGCACCGCTGGGTACAAGAACTGGACTTCTGACCCTACCAACTTAGTACACTTCTAACTTGTGGATACTCTGCCGGGAAGAAGACTACTGTGTTGCTACAATGACTGCCACTCTGGTGGACCGCTGCTATAGACTGCTCTCTTGCTGTGCTGACCTGCTGCCTGTCGTCCTTCTTGCCTTTGTGAGAAGGGCTGGACCTTCATCACTTGAACGCAACACCCAGAGTGACTCCAAGGGCCAACTGATTGGTTGCCTGTTTTCTGAAGTCTCAAGGTCACAAAAAGACTTTTGTAGGAAGTTGGCTCCTTATGCACTATTTCAAAGTAAGGAATAGTATGCACAGAGTCCAAGGGTTCCCCTTAGAGGTAGGATAGTGGCAAAAAGTGATAATACTAATGCTCTATTTTGTGGTAGTGTGGTCGAGCAGTAGGCTTATCAAAGAAGTAGTGTTAAGCATTTGTTGTACATACACAAGCAATAAATGAGGAACACACACTCGGACAATTCCAGGCCAATAGGTTTTTGTATAGAAAAATATATTTTCTTAGTTTATTTTAAGAACTACAGGTTCAAGATTTACATGTAATACTTCAAATGAAAGGTATTGCAGGTAGGTACTTTAGGAACTTTGAATTAGCAAAATAGCATATACACTTTTCACATAAATCACATTTAGCTATTTTAAAACTAGACAGTGCAATTTTCAACAGTTCCTGGGGGGAGTAAGAGTTTGTTAGTTTTTGCAGGTAAGTAAACCACCTACGGGGTTCAAGTTTGGGTCCAAGGTAGCCCACCGTTAGGGGTTCAGAGCAACCCCAAAGTTACCACACCAGCAGCTCAGGGCCGGTCAGGTGCAGAGGTCAAAGTGGTGCCCAAAACGCATAGGCTTCAATGGAGAAGGCGGTGCCCCGGTTCCAGTCTGCCAGCAGGTAAGTACCCGCATCTTCGGAGGGCAGACCAGGGGGGTTTTGTAGGGCACCGGGGGGGACACAAGTCCACACAGAAAGTACACCTTCAGCAGCGCGGGGGCGGCCGGGTGCAGTGTGCAAACACGTGTCGGGTTTTCAATAGGTTTCAATGGGAGACTAAGGGGTCTCTTCAGCGATGCAGGCAGGCAAGGGGGGGGCTCCTCGGGGTAGCCACCACCTGGGCAAGGGAGAGGGCCTCCTGGGGGTCACTCCTGCACTGGAGTTCGGATCCTTCAGGTCCTGGGGGCTGCGGGTGCAGAGTCTTTACCAGGCGTCGGGATCTGAGAAGCAGGCAGTCGCGGTCAGGGGGAGCCTCGGGATTCCCTCTGCAGGCGTCTCTGTGGGGACTCAGGGGGGGCAACTCTGGCTACTCACAGTCTCGTAGTCGCCGGGGAGTCCTCCCTGAAGTGTTGTTTCTCCACAAGTCGAGCCGGGAGCGTCGGGTGCAGAGTAGCAAGTCTCACGCTTCCGGCGGGAAACGCAGTTGTTTTAAAGTTGCTCCTTTGAAACAAAGTTGCAGTCTTGGGTGAACAGGGCCGCTGTCCTCAGGAGTTTCTTGGTCATTCTAGAGCAGGGCAGTCCTCTGAGGATTCAGAGGTCGCTGGTCCCTGGGGAAAGCGTCGCTAGAGCAGTGTCTTCAGAAGGGGGGGAGACAGGCCGGTAGAGCTGGGGCCAAAGCAGTTGGTGTCTCCGTCTTCTCTGCAGGGTTTTTCAGCTCAGCAGTCCTCTTCTTCTTAGGTTGAGGGAATCTGAGTTCCTAGGTTCTGGGGAGCCCTTAAATACTAAATTTAAGGGCGTGTTTGGGCCTGGGGGTTAGTAGCCAATGGCTACTAGCCCTGAGGGTGGGTACACCCTCTTTGTGCCTCCTCCCAAGGGGAGGGGGTCACATTCCTATCCCTATTGGGGGAATCCTCCATCTGCAAGATGGAGGATTTCTAAAAGTCAGAGTCACCTCAGCTCAGGACACCTTAGGGGCTGTCCTGACTGGCCAGTGACTCCTCCTTGTTTTTCTCATTATCTCTCCTGGACTTGCCGCCAAAAGTGGGGGCTGTGTCCAGGGGGCGGGCATCTCCACTAGCTGGAGTGCCCTGGGGCATTGTAACATGAAGCCTGAGCCTTTGAAGCTCACTGCTAGGTGTTACAGTTCCTGCAAGGGGGAGGTGTGAAGCACCTCCACACAGAGCAGACTTTGTTTCTGTCCTCAGAGAGCACAAAGGCTCTCACCCCATGGGGTAAGAAACTTGTCTCTCAGCAGCAGGCTGGCACAGACCAGTCAGTCCTGCACTGAACAACTGGGTAAAATACAGGGGGCATCTCTAAGATGCCCTCTGTGTGCATTTTTTTATAAATCCAACACTGGCATCAGTGTGGGTTTATTATTCTGAGAAGTTTGATACCAAACTTCCCAGTATTCAGTGTAGCCATTATGGAGCTGTGGAGTTCGTTTTTGACAGACTCCCAGACCATATACTATTATGGCTACCCTGCACTTACAATGTCTAAGGTTTTGCTTAGACACTGTAGGGGCATAGTGCTCATGCACCTATGCCCTCACCTGTGGTATAGTGCACCCTGCCTTAGGGCTGTAAGGCCTGTTAGAGGGGTGACTTACCTATGTCATAGGCAGTGTGAGGTTGGCATGGCACCCTGAGGGGAGTGCCATGTCGACTTAGTCATTTTCTCCCCACCAGCACACACAAGCTGGCAAGCAGTGTGTCTGTGCTGAGTGAGTGGTCCCTAGGGTGGCATAAGACATGCTGCAGCCCTTAGAGACCTTCCCTGGCATCAGGGCCGTTGGTACCAGGAGTACCGGTTACAAGGGACTTACCTGGGTGCCAGGGTTGTGCCAATTGTGGAAACAATGGTACATTTTAGGTGAAAGAACACTGGTGCTGGGGCCTGGTTAGCAGGGTCCCAGCACACTTCTCAGTCAAGTCAGCATCAGTATCAGGCAAAAAGTGGGGGGTAACTGCAACAGGGAGCCATTTCCTTACAACTTTCAACTCACTCTACAGCACCTGGACTCAGCTAACTGTGAATTTTTGCCTGCCAAATGGTGCCAATCCAGTCCTGGGCCTTCGAAGTGAGTATAAAGTGCTGCTGTGGAGAGAACTGATGTATCACCACTGATGCGAGGGACAGAACTGGTGCATCGGCCCCATTGTGGGATCAGAACCGGCGTATCACCTCTACTGCAAAGATCCACTCCAACGCATTGCTGCTGCTGCAAAGCCAGGACCTGGCCATTGCCTTCAGAACCACCGCACCACGGAGTCACTTCATTGGTGCTGCTGCATGGAGAAACTTGACGCATCTCTGCTACTGCATGGGGAAAATCAACATATCGTCTCTTCTGTGGGGTTTGACTCCAGTGCATCAAATCCGGACCGACTGCACCTTGGAACTGCCCCATTGCTGCTGCTGTGTAGAGAAAATCTGCGTATCTCCTTGACTGCATGGGGAAAATTGACACTTCTCCTGTGCTGCAGGGTTTGACACCAATGCGCCGCCTCCTCTGCACCCCTCATCTTCATTGAGTAGGATTAAGGTACTTTTGTTCAGTGGGCCTCATTTGGTTCCTATAACTGGCATGCTCTCCATATCGGTAGGCCTGAACTTTTGACTTTGTCCTGGTCTGGCACAACCAGATATGCCTGGTTAGCTCTTTTTATTTCTAATAGCTATTTCCCAGTTTCTTTTTTAAAAATCCATATCTCAATTTCCTCTTATTGATTTTTTGTCGTTTTGGGCTTGTCTTACTAAACAATTATTAAACAAATATAGACCCATCTTCTCTGGCCTATGATATTTAAAATCCAAGATGTTTAAAGTACACACTGACAGGTTTATAGACCGTTTACCACTCATGCCCAGAAGAATCACATTCCACCTGAGGCCCCAAGTGGAGGCAGAACCCAGGAGACTGGGCAAATTGACATCATTGAAAAAGTCACAGGGCAGTAATGCCCAAACAATTCAATGGAGTGGGGTTCTTATATGATCTGAGCCTACCACATGTTGCCATCAAAAGACAATGCCACATTACCCCAACTATTGAAAACATTTTAGTAGACCTAAGTGGAGCTAGATGGTTTCCAAAATGAAATCAAAACCTGGGATATCTCTAATTATTGGTTGACAAGTTGGGTTGATATATGACAACTTTCCCAATTCATGTGGGGTTGAGGAGATACAAGAGAGTGAGGTTTGGGGTGTCATCAACTGGATGCTTTTCAAAATGCATTTTGAGAGGTGCTGTCGAAGCTGGGCGACTTCATGAACATAAGTGACGGAATCCTTATCTGCACCATAGGTGATGCTGTGCTGCAATGTGTAACTCCGTCTGGTCTCACGCACCATCATGAAAAATATGAATTTCAAAAAGATTCTATGAACCTTTTTGGGGTGTGTGTTCTTTGGCAAAGGCATTGTGTGGGTCCAAAAAAAGTGGAAGACATCCACTTTGCACTCTCTCCTCAAAGCTTGACAGAAGTGCACAGTTTCCTGGGAATGATAAATTACTGTGGATGATTCATACCCAATTTACCACTCTGACAAAACCTCTTCACAACCTCACCAAGACAGGTATCACTGTGCTATTGAATTAATGATTCCCATGGCGTTTGCGAGTCAAGCACTGATGGACTCAGAAAAGAATTACTCACAAATAGAGAAAGAGACACTGACCTTAGAGAGGGGCTGTGTCCACTTCGATCTGTTTTTATGTGAACACAATTTCAGCCTAAATACAGATTCAAGCCTCTTGTATTGCTAATCCAGGGCACTGCTCATCATCCGCTGCCAAAATATTAGCATTCATCGTCAAAAGTATAATTTCTCAATCATGTACTGGCCAGACTCAGAAAACCTGCAGGTCAAAGGAACAGCGATGCAAACTCAATGCAAATACTAGTAGCGTTGTGGAGGCATCACCACAAACTAACACTGCAGAAGATGGATTAGTACTGGATGGTAATAGAGTTGCTATACTGTGAGATCCCCATGACTGAGCGGTACAACTGAAATATCAGAGCCACAAAGGAATGGCTGTGACAAAAGCACAACTCCAGGAAAAGGGGTGGTTCTCTAAGAGAGATATTCTAGAAGAGGATTCGATAAATAGCTAAGGAACTTGATGCTGGAGTCAGATCAGCCCCTGTGATCAATGAAAAGAGTGCACACATTTATTCCTTCTGTCAGGCAGCAAATTTCTATTGGTATTCATATGTGCCTGTTCAGAATACCCGGTATTAGAAATAGTTGAATCCACGACCTTTGAACATGTCAAGCCTAAAACAAGGTACTAGCAGCATACAGACACATCTGAATGTTATCAAAAGTCAATGGTCCTCTGTTTCATGGATTTGAATTCCAAGAATATCTAAAAAACAAAAAGCTACCACAAAATCACACTGAGATGGGCCCAAGCAAATAGAGAAGCTGAATTAATCATGAGGAGATTAGACAAAGTTCTATGCATTAGAGAAGACTAAGGTGAGAACATTGGATGGACCGCAGGGGCTTCAGGGGCCTTTGTTATGCACTGCACTTAGATCCTAATTCATCTGTGGAGGAAAAAGAAGAATGATCTTGCCAGTCAAAAGCAGAGGTGGAGGCAAAATGATATACGTGTAGGACTCAAAGTTCTAGTCCGGGACACACCCTATAGGAAATTCAGAACCCCATTTGATTGTTGCAGATGAACAGTGTCCACCATCAGTGGCATGATAGTAATGGCCACTTACGGGCATGAGTGAGTGCCCATGTTTAAAAAAGTATGATTACTTTAGTCATTCTTGGATAGAAATTCAAGAGAGACTGACTCACATTGGACGTTTGAATGTTGATCCCAAGTGGGAAAAGTGAAATTCGCTGCAATGAATTAACGCTCTCCTGCAGGAACTGCCAGTGCAACAAGGCTGGAAACATCCCAAGTGGTGGCCGACCCAATACCATCACATTCAAAAGGCTCATGTAGAAGTAGTCTATAAGACTGAAAGACTATGCAATAAATTGGCCAGATTCGTCATTTTATGTAATACTAATTTGAGAATGGACGTAGTGTGCACGTGGCACACGCACTCGGGCACCCTGATGATGGGCACATTATCACAGAAGTGAAATAAAAGGGGAACTGACGCTATCGAGCCCATTTTGGAAGAGTACCGAAGCGTGGGTAGTATGTTTTACTGTGTCGAATGAGCCCCCCTCCCCCACACACACGACACAATACAGGTAGCCGCACATAGATACGCTGCTTTATGGGCACTTTCTTTCTTTCAGTTGTTTGTGCTCGATATGAATGCGCCTCAATATACTCATCAATCACACGGACTTCAAGCTAGCCATTCAAATATGGAGAACTGAGCATAAGGTCAGTTGCGGTGCAACTTGGATGCATTTCCCAAGCCCACGGCCACTGGCATTGGAAGAAAAATGGCGAAAAGACAATCGACTTTTTATCATGCGCTGTGAGTTATTAGAGCTACCAACAATGTTAATTTGATTTTTAAAAGCAAAATGAAATTAATGCTTGCAATATTGTGCCATGAGCACTGGGATATTAGCCGCGTTTAATAAGCAAAGCATGGAGGTGCTGTAGGAAATGATAAATATAAGTGCGCTCTGTTACACAGACTGTTGAATAATTGAAGAAACACCAGCAATCACTCAGGTCGAAATAGTTGTATAAGTATTGACGTGTGGCTGAGTCAAAACTATTTTTGTTCCCATTCTCAGTAGCCAGTCAAGACAAACAAAAGGAAATTAGTGCGCTCTGGGCAAACAATACCGTTACAAATACATACAAAGTGCTATTAAATGTAAATGAGATTCCATCATATTTTAGATCTGGGTGGACGAATCGAAAGCTATGATGGAAACAAAACAGGGGTACAGTGGAGGCTGGCCCCAGGTCATTTGGGCACTGAAGTTGAAATGCATGACTACTAAGAAGGCGAACACAGCCATGAGGGGCCTCAGGGATGCATAGGAAGACCGGGTGCATGTGAGCATAAAAATAAAATAGGTGTCAATGTGTGACTGAAATGTCCTTTAAAGATCAATTAATAGAAAGTAGGTTTTTAAGTAAACAGACAGCAGATTTTTAGCTGGTGGCTCAGAGTTGCAATATTCGAATCTTAATAAACAGGCCAATGGGTCCACGTGTTTTTGTGGTAGTGTGTCCCTCCCTTAAAAGGCACTGTCCGTATTCATTTATTACATTTATGTTCATTCATTCATCTTTTAGAGTCACCCATCTTAAATATAAATAAATCAGGGAGCCATTTGGATAGGTTTATACACAAATTGCTGTATGTGAAAATATTTGGTATGCAGTTGCCCCGGAGGAAAGTCAAAACGATTTAGATATTGATAATCAAATACGCGTGATGGGTTAACTTTGTCTGAATCCAGGTAGTTACTGATGGATTTCATAAATCATTCATAGACTGTGTGCATATACTACTTGATTGCCCAATCACCGAGGCCTTACGGTCGGAGGCATGGTTAATACATTTCATAGATGTGCATCGTCATGAGATGGTGTTTTTCGATGAAGCCATAAAACTCTTGGGGCCAGATTTGAGAAAAGTGGCGCTACATTACATGTAAGGCCACTTTTCTTGTGGCCCATTGCGCCCCCCCCACTGCCACCATATGTGCGCCGTATTTAAAATACGGTACACCATTGTGCAGAGTCGGGGGAACAGCACCAGAATTTCTGATGCAATTGATGTAACCCATAACAGCACATAGGGGTCCATTGAAAACAATAGCATGGCCCCGTAAAAAATGATGCAAAGAAATCTCTTAGATTTCTTTGTGCAATATTTTCGACCCCCCCTAACGGGAGAACGTCCCCTTGCATACATTATGCCTAGTGCAGGCATAATGTAGTTCATGGGGCTACAAAGGGGCGTAATGCATGCATTGCGCCACTTTATAAATTTGGCGCAGTAATTTTGGCCTCGTTGGGCCACACTAGCGTCATAAAAAATTGCACTAATGTGGCTCAAGGAAGTTCTAGGGGCTCCAAAATATGCCCCTTGTTACTCTCTGGTGGATGTGGAAGGATGGTTAGCAGTAGTGCCTATTTGCTTGAAGCCATATGTAGGACCAGAGGTGGTGGCACAGTCTGTTCTGACAAACAGGAGTGGGTTTTCCTTGCCCATAATGTGGGTGATGGCAATGCGCAGTGTTACATATGCAGTGTCCCAGTTAACAACTATGGCCCTGATTTATACTTTTGGGTGCAAAACTGCACTAACATAGTTTTGCACCAAAAAGTTTAGCACCGGCTTGCACCATTTCTTTGCACCAGTCGGGCACCATATTTATGGAATGGTGCAAGCTGGTGCAAAGGGTAGGCTAGCGTAAAAAAAAATGACGTTAGTCGGGTGGTGCTAGAGGTATGGAAGAAGGGGGTTTTGCACCAAAAAATTACGCTAGGCAGGTTAGAGTCACAAAATGACTCTAACCTGCCTAGAGTCATTTTCTGGCGCAAAACCATCCATACCACAGGACTCCTGTCTTAGAAAAGACAGGAGTTGTGCCCACCACACCAATGGCCAGCACAGGGGACCAGGGTCTCCTGGGCATGGCCATTGCACCCAGTGCTATGTAGGGGGGCCCATTTCAGGGCCCCAAAAGGCACTTTAATGAAAAAATAAAATACTTACCTGTACTTACCTATACGTACCTAGGATGGGGTCCCTCATCCTCCGCTGTCCCTCTGGTGTGGTTGTCCGTGTCCCTGGGGCGTGGGGAGGGCACCTGTGGGCTTATTCCATGGTGTTCCACCATGAAAATAGGCCCACAGGTCCCCTAACGCCTGCCCTGACCCAGGCGTTAAAAAATGGTGCAAAGCAAGCAACCCCTAGTTTGCATCTCACTGATGCAAAGTAGGTTTCCACGTCCCCCCAAAAAATGACTTTAACTCCATAAATTTGGTGCTAGATGGGTCTAGCGCCAAAGTATGAATATGGAGTTAGTTTTGCACCGAATTAGCGTAAGAAAATGTTGCAAATTCGGCGCAAAACAAGTATAAATATGCCCCTATGTCTAGGATTTGTTTTTAACAATCCTAGACTCCAGACTTCATTGCTTTTCTTCCCCTTCAATCCCACCAAAGGACAGACGCAGGTACCAAACGTCTTTACTTGGGGAAATACAGAGATGCATGTACCGCTTTCAAAGGGAACATGGGGAGAGGATCACTGTCTGTAAAAACAGGCCCACCCAGAGAACTAATCTGTTCACAAACAAAGCATACTGTTACACAGAGAGTCATTACCAGGCCTACTGCCTTTCCATGTATTGGAAATATGAAACTGATTCAGAACTACTCCCAGGCTCACTTGGTTGTTTCCATTTCAAGGCACCAAATCAGCACTATCTTATTGTCAGTGTGGCGTTCCTATGAGGCCATTGTTTGTGTTAGAGATGTGAAGGATGTTATCGTAGGCTGAACAGTGTAGGGCTTTAGGTCTGCCTTGAGAGATGTTTCTCATTACGAAGATCCTGTAATAGCCTTCTTAGAAAGGGGATGCCCTAAATAGCACCCCATCTAAATTTTTGTGGCCTGCTGAGATTCCTGAATTGTATTGATGGAGCAGAGATCTTTGTATCTCAATCGCTTAGTAAAACCTTCAAAAAGGACTCTCCACTGGTTGTATGGACCTTGGATTGTTAACCTGAAGAGTAAGAAAGGAGCTACCGTCAGCAATACATTTCAATTACAGTGAAACCAATGAGGTGCCACAGAAATGACAAGAAGGATGACGTCCAATTATGAACACCAGTGACTGGAACTGGTGTGCTCCAAGGCAGCATTTTCAGGAGTTCTGTACATACTTGCAATAAAAACCTTTTGAACATTATTTAATGTCCTCTCTGTCTGTCACCAAGTGCGTGCTTCCTACACTGCTGTGGAGGCAGGTACAATAGCCACTCTTTCATCAGTGGCTGTAGCTGACCACATATAGGCCCTCATTCCGACCCTGGCGGTTTCAAACCGCCAGGGTGGAGGACCGCGGGAGCACCGCCGACAGGCCGGCGGTGCTCCAATGGGAATTCCGACCGCGGCGGTAAAGCCGCGGTCGGACCGGCAACACTGGCGGTCTCCCGCCAGTGTACCGCCGCCCATTGGAATCCTCCAAGGCGGCGCAGCTAGCTGCGCCGCCGAGGGGATTCCGACCCCCCCTACCGCCATCCAGTTCCCGGCGGTTCTCCCGCCGGGAACCGGATGGCGGTAGGGGGGGTTGCGGGGCCCCTGGGGGCCCCTGCCTTGCCCATGCCACTGGCGTGGGCACTGCAGGGGCCCCCGTAAGAGGGCCCCTAAATGTATTTCACTGTCTGCTTCGCAGACAGTGAAATACGCGACGGGTGCAACTGCACCCGTCGCACAGCTTCCACTCCGCCGGCTCGATTCCGAGCCGGCTTCATCGTGGAAGCCTCTTTCCCGCTGGGCTGGCGGGCGGCCTGAAGGCGGCCGCCCGCCAGCCCAGCGGGAAAGTCAGAATCACCGCCGCGGTCTTTTGACCGCGGAACGGTATTCTGGCGGCCCCCGACAGGCCGGCGGAGACCGCCGCCGGCCAATGTCGGAATGAGGGCCTTAATCCTGCAGTACAACCACATCCTCATGAACTTGGATTGGAAAACTCCAGGAAAGTTCTAGTAGCACTGCAAACCATGTCAATGGACAATAAGCACAATGTTCACCTTCTGTCTCCTGGCATGAACTAGCATTCTCAGTGTCATCAAAAATT
Source organism: Pleurodeles waltl (assembly GCF_031143425.1). Taxonomy (NCBI): domain Eukaryota; kingdom Metazoa; phylum Chordata; class Amphibia; order Caudata; family Salamandridae; genus Pleurodeles; species Pleurodeles waltl. The sequence continues at coordinate 1,549,298,737 of NC_090440.1, forward strand.
GGCACATGCATAACTTATCTCATCTGACCAGACCTGAAGACATGCATCCGGAGTTTCTGTCTCTGGGTCCACCCTCTGCCTGAAGAAGCTGCACACTGGAGCATTCTACTCTGAACATGAAAAGGTCCTGTAGTATGCATGAGAGAATAGTAAGAGAATCCTTAGGAGTAGTGTAGAACTGGGTGAGGTCATAGAACTGTGGGATGTGAGGTAAGAGGCTGAGACAGTGAAGCTGGCAGTTGGATGCTGTTTGGATGGGACCTCTGTCATTGGAATAAACTTATATTGGATTACATCTTTGGCATCTTCCTTTCATCTTGGAGCAACATAATTGATATTACACTGGCGACGAGGATGGGATGCGAGTTTTTTTAACCCAGTGGCATTATTTCATTGCACACGGGGGAACAGAGGTCTCAACAAGGAACTTTAAGGACACGAAGCACAAGAAAGGTGAGCGCTTTTTCCGTATTTAGGAAGTTTGACATTTTCTTCTCTAAGCGCGTTCATTTAAAAAAAAAAAAACAAGACAATTTCGCCACTTTCAGCTGAGGCCGGCAGTTGAACGCGTGCCAGCTGTCTCGCGTGCATTTCTATGGAGACTGCATAGCTTCAGCCGCGCGCCAGCTACATTGTGTGCTTGGGACGTGCCGCGCGTCAGCTGTGCCGCGTGCGTTTCCATGGATATTTAATACGCGTGCCAGCTGCATCATCTGTATTCTGAATTTGCTGCGTGCAACAGGCAGTAAATGCCACAACCAAAGCAGATGGACAGCCTGTAAGGGATAATAATTCACGATTTGAACTGTGAATTTGTAAACACACAGGAATACAGATTGGAAACCACATTTCTAAATTGTTTTTCAACAGTATCGTGACATTAAAAGACTTGCACTTTGGAAAGCTGTGATTTCATTAAAACGGAAGTTCTTCATGATGCAGAATGTCACTGCACCTTCTTTCTTTTTGGCCATGCCAGGAGAACCACCTATTAAATGGCAAAAGTGGAAGAAGGTTTTTGAGAGATATGCAAAGGTGTGTGGCGCATCTTTAAGCAATGAGAGGAAGACTGCGTTACTTTTACATTGTTTAGGTTCAGAGGGTCAGGAAGTGTTTGACAATCTTCCAGACATTTTTGATGAGAACCTAAATGAATATGAGACATGCATAGAAAAACTAGATAGACATTACATTCCGAAAATTAGCACCATACTCGAAAGATATCATTTCGGCAGGAGGAATCAAGGAGAATGTGAAACTGTGGAAGGCTATGTTACAGCTCTTAGAAAATTAGCTTCATCTTGCAAGTTTGGACCTTTGTCAGAGGAGAGGATCAGAGATCAGTTTATGTTGGGCTGTAACATAGAAAGAGTTAGGGAGGAAATTTGGCAAAAGGATGATCCATCATTGGATGAAGTCTTAGTGTTAGCCAAGAAAATTGAACACTCACTCATGTGTATTGAAACAATAAAGAAGGAAGAGAACAAGAGTGAAAATGTACAACAGGTCAAGGACAAGCGAGAGATTCCAGTAAAGCAGGGTTATAGAAAGGAAAAGAAAGCTACTTTTCAAGGGAAGTGTTTTCGTTGTGGCAAGCAGGGTCACATGGCAAATGATAAGAACTGCCCAGCAATTAAGGTGGTTTGCAACTTGTGTAAAAAGAAAGGGCATTTTGCTAGTGTGTGCAAGTCTAAAAATAGTGTATATGGTGTTAATAATGATTCAGACACCAATGATGGAGATGAATTCGAGTGTGGCCAAATCGTCCTTCAGGTTGGAGGAGAGAGAAGGAAAGGACCTGTTGAGGAAGTTTTGGTGGATGGTGAAAGAACTAAGGTTCTTTTCGATTCTGGAGCAAAGATAACCATCATTTCGAAAGAATTCTATTTGGGAAAACTCAAAGACAAAGTAAAGTTATTCAAACCGGATATAACGCCTCATGCATATGGTGGAGAACCTATTAAGCTGTATGGGTATTTTTGGGGTATACTTCAATACAGACACAAATATACTAATGCGAAGATTTACGTGTCCAAGAAGGGTGACAGTGTTCTGAGTTGGTTCCATCAGAAAGATTTGGATGTGATACTTGATCCAAATAATGACCCCCCTGTGAAAATTAGAGATCAAGTGGGGGTGAATGAGATTGTAGAACCTGGAGGGGCTACTGCTCAACAAACCACAGGTGACGATGATTTTGTGGCAAAACTTAAGTTGAGATTTCCCTTGATCTTTCAAAATAAACTGGGGTGTCTTCGACACTACGTACATCATATTCGCCTCAAAGAAGGAGCGAAACCTGTATGCAGCAAAGTTCGTGGTTTACCAGTAGCTTTGCGTGAAGAAATGAAATTGGAACTGGGGAGGCTTCAGAAGGAAGGGATCATCGAAGAGGTCGAGGGAACTGAATGGTTGGCACCAGTGGTTGCAGCCAGGAAAGCGAATGGGAGTCTTCGCTTATGTGTGGACTTGAGAGAATTAAACAAACATGTGATTGTAGATAGATATCCCTTACCAAACATTTCAGATATGTTGATGTTGATGCAAGGAGCAAAAGTGTTTTCCACAATAGATCTGACGTCGGCATATCATCAGATTAGGTTAACTGAACAGTCTAAAGATCTCACTGCCTTTGTCACTCCGTTTGGAACATTCAGGTACACCAGGTTACCATTTGGGTTGATATCTGCAGCCTCGGTCTTTCAAAGGATGTTGGAAAAAGTTTTGAAGGATTTGGAGGGTGTTAGGATTTACCAAGACGATGTCTTGGTATTTGGGAAAAATAGTTCTGAGCATGAAAGAAGAGTATTTGAAGTCTTGGAGAGGCTGGGAGAGTGTGGTTTGACCGTTAAAGTGGAGAAGTGTAAATTTCAAAGGGACTCCATTGAGTATTTGGGACATACGATCACTGGAGGAGGTGTATCACCAAAGAAAGAGCTTGTAGATACCATTAGGAAGTTACAGTCACCAATTAATAAAGAGGAACTGATGAAATTCATTGGGATGGCTGAGTATTATGGGAAGTTTATCAAGAATTTTGCTGAAATGTGTGTGAATATGAGGAGGTTATTACGGAAAGGTGTAGAGTTTGTATGGAGTGAGGAGTGTGAAAGTGAATTTAAAGAAATTAAGGAGAAGTTGGTTAGGGCTCCCAAATTGAAGAATTTTAATCCGAATCTTTCATCAGTTTTGATCACTGATGCCAGTGCAAAAGGTCTAGGAGCTGTTCTGCAACAAGGAGATCATAAGTCTGAGCAAGTGGTTTTGTTTTTGTCGCGAGCTCTAAGGAATGCGGAGTTGAACTACTCGGTAATCGAGAAGGAAGCTTTAGCGGTACACTGGGCTGTGAAGAAGCTCAAGAACTTGCTGTGGGGCACCAAATTCGAGGTTAGGACAGATCATAAACCTCTTTGTGAGATCTTTAAAAGGAAAGGAGTTGATGCGATATCAAGTAGGATCACGAAGTGGGTGGTATCATTACAGGACTTTGATTTTGAGATTAGATACATTCCTGGAGCGCAAAACAGGGTGGCTGACACATTATCAAGGCTGGTACGGTCGACAGAAGATAACCAGTTGGGAGAAGGGAGTGAAGAGGACTTGGATGACGAAGTGGTATGTGAAATCGAAGGAAGTGGTTTTGATGACAGTGTTGTGACTAAAGAAAGATGGAGGAGAGAATGCGAGTTAGATTGCACAATGGTTGAAATACTTTCTTTGATAGAGAGAGGTTGGGAGAACAGGAATGAAGGGAGTTTGGAGACTCAGAAGTTTTGGCATGTGAGAGGGGAATTGTCAAGTAGAGATGGTCTGCTGTTTAGGGGTACAAGACTAATTCCTCCCATCACATTAAGACAGGAGCTTATTTCCCTTGCCCACTCGGGTCATCAAGGTGTTTCAAAAACCAAAGGGAGATTGCGTTTGACGTACTGGTGGCCAGGAATGGACAGTCAGGTAGAAAGAATCATTAGAGAGTGTATGCAGTGTGTTATGAGCGAGAAATATATCAAACCCAAGGTTCAACCCATGGAGATTAGAGATCGTCACACTCAGCCGTGGGAGGAAGTTGCGTTTGATATTTTAGGGCCTATTCGTGGAGAGGGTTGTGATGTTTATCTCCTCGTGCTGGTGGATGTGTTCTCAAGGTGGCCGGAGATCAAATTTACTAGAGGCATAGAGACAAAGCACGTCATTGGTTTTCTGAAAGAAGTGTTTGGCAGAGAGGGTATTCCCAAAGTTATCCTCACTGACAATGGTGTGCAGTTAGTGTCTAGAGAGATGGAACAATTTTTAGCGGACTGTTCCATACGGCACAAGAAGTGTGCGCTTTATCATCCCGAAACCAACGGCATGGTAGAGCGTTTCAATAGGGTATTGAAGGAGACTATAGCTTTGGCCAAGGGTAGTGGATTGAATTGGAGGAAAGAAGTGACGAAAAGGGTTGAGGCTTACAGGGTCTCACCTCACTCCACTACAGGTAAAACACCATTTGAACTGCTCAGAGCCAGACACCCTAATACCTTTTTGTCTCCCAGGTGGGTGAATGATATGGAGTCAAGGACAGGTGTGATATTATCAGATGGATGTTGGAGAGAGAGGGAGCAAAAGAAAATAGAAGCTCGGAAAAAATATTTTGATTCAAGGAAGTCAACACAAACAACTAAAGTTAAAGTAGGTGATTGGGTACTTATTCGTGGACCTTTGAACAAAGGGAGAGGCATGAATAAATCTAAGCCTGTAAGAGTGGTTAAAGTGTTCAACAATGCGATAAGAACAGAAGATTCTAGGATGTGGAATCTTAATTGGGTGGTGGTTCTCAAATGTAATAAGTTTAGAAAGACTCTTAATGATAGTTTGGTTAATTCTGTTTCACCAATATGTTAATTAGAACAAATGTATGTAGCAATGTTGTTTTTTCTTGATACTTATTCTTGAACAAATGTATATAGCAATTTTTGTTTTACTTTTAGTTCTTATTGTTTTGTTTTGTTTGTTAGTTGATAAAAGGGGGAGGTGTGTAGTATGCATGAGAGAATAGTAAGAGAATCCTTAGGAGTAGTGTAGAACTGGGTGAGGTCATAGAACTGTGGGATGTGAGGTAAGAGGCTGAGACAGTGAAGCTGGCAGTTGGATGCTGTTTGGATGGGACCTCTGTCATTGGAATAAACTTATATTGGATTACATCTTTGGCATCTTCCTTTCATCTTGGAGCAACATAATTGATATTACAGGTCCCTTTTGAATTAACCCCATCTGTACTTCAACGCTCTCTCCATCTCGTAAGTGAGCATCAAGTACTGGTACTCATGAAATACCTGAATTGCCAGTCAGCTATGATGTTGTCATGTTCTGAAAAATACTTGAACTAGAATACGATCTTCCAAGAAGTAGTGCTGAAAATGTTGGCTTCACTAAGCCAACATTCTCAAGTAAGGACTGCCCCAACTGAAACTCTTCCAATGACCAGGCTCCCCCTATGGAGATCTTGTAGCACCTCACACCCAAGCCTAGCCTGATGGCATCCAGTTCTATGACAAGGTTTGGAAGGGAACCAAAGAAAAATCACCTTCCCCATCCATACCTAAGTGTGGTCTAGCTACCATTGGAGTTTTGTGCATGCCTCATCCGGCAGCTTAATCTTCTCTGGATACTGATGATCCTTTTACAAATCCAGGAACTTTAATCTTTCAAAGTCCCAATAATGTAACAGATATGTCAGTCTGACCTGGATCAAGGCTGTCCAACACCCTACCCAATTTCGACAATGAGAATCTTTCTGAGTCCACCATCTTCTGGATTGCTTTCTGTCTTTAATCCCATGGGTTTACGTCAATTTTCCATGAGTATTTCGAATCACAGAAAGTTCATATGTCTTCCAATTTAGACCTGACTTTTTTATTTTGACCAGAAATCCTAGGTCCACGAACAAGACAACCACCCATGTCACTTGCTCCTCCAGATGGTCTTGGCATTGTAACACAATAATGTCATTTAAAAAAATTATAATCTCTATGTCTCACGATTTGATGGCAGACACAACAGGTTTAAAGTGTTTTGTGAAGGCCCACAGAACTAATGATAGACAGAACAGAAGAGAGGTGAGCTCCCAAGCAGGGCCCCATCAGAGGAATGTAGGAACCTCCTGTGCAGAGAACAGACCAGCTCTGGAAAATACATGTTTTTTAAACCAAGCTTTGACTTGAATGACAACTAAGAAAAATAAACATATTCTACATGCAGCAGTCTTGAATAGGGTATTCAGGCAGAAGGGATGGTAAGGTAAAGAAGAAAAGAAGGACTGCCTGAGTCACCAGAAGATACAAGAGATTCTACAGTTGGATTTTGACAGAGAAGTGCCAAGTTGTAAGCGGTCAGAGGAAGGCAAGATGATTTGGGAGATAATGAACATGTCTTCCACAATGTATCTGTAACATAAGAAAAAATATGTCACCATATTTTGCTTTTCTGCTACGAGGGCTAGACAACAGTGGGCCACCTGCTGATCTCAACCTTCTGGGGGAAGAATAGTTAAAATAATGACAACGCCAAAATAGAGGGACATTATGCTGAAGCACTTTATAGCAGAGACCAACACGCAGTGCGTTTTTGAAAAGGAGGCCAGTGTTGACGGCCTAGTGTGACAAATGGTGTCTGATGCAGGGCAAATGTTAGAGGTGTATCACTCAGGCTGAATACAGATTATGTTGTAGAAATGTGGGGATATATTCTCCAGTAAACTACAGTAATTAAGCTAAATAAGTCACTGCTTTGGAGGGAGCTCAAGTGCCTCCTAACAGAACTAATGGGGGGTGGCCAGAAGACAAAGTGACATTACAGGTGCTATAAAGACCGCAAATGGAGGGAGGATTGGGGGTCCCTAATTTTGAATGGTACTATATGGCAACCCAACTCCAGTGGCCAATGTGGTGGCTTCGAACAGTGGATTGCCCTAAGAGAATACAGATCCAACGGGCATTTAACAGGGTCTCTCTGTATACAGGGATCGCATACCCGAAAAACAGGCAAATAATAGAAAGTAGACAGATGCAGATGGCCCGCTTGTGCTGGGCACACTATGTACGGTGGCAGGACGGTAGAATACCCTATTCTCCCTTGGTCCCATTATGGCAGATGCCAGCTTTGACTGGGGTGTCAAGTCGCATGAATGTGACTGCCTGGGAAGCTGTGGGCCTTCTCACATTGGGTAATTTATACGGGGAGGGTGCCTTCTTGTCATTTCCGGACCTCAGGGATGAATTGCAACTCCCAGCAGGTCATTTTTTGACATATTATGCACTGCAACGACAGATCAAGAACATGTGGGAAGTGGAGGGCTTACAGCCCAGTTGTTCCACGATACTGCACACCTTACTCACACATGAGAATACTGGATGGGCAATCACCAACAGTCATCTGGCCTTGCGACGCGCGAACAGCCAAGGAGCTTACACAGGCACGGGCTAGATGGGACGCAGTACTGTCTGATCCATTGTCTGATCGGAGATGGAACCAGGCAGTACAACAGGTCATAGAGATATCTCGCAATGCTAGGTTCCGATACACACAGTTCAACCATCTCCACCAGACATATCTCTCTCCGCATAGCATAATGCATATGTTTCTGGCTGCAAACTCTGCTTGCCCCCGATGTCATGCTTTAGGGGCGAGCTTCTATCACATGACATGGGACTGCTGCCCACTTCAACATGTCTGGGGGACAGGTCATGTCAATTACAAGTGAGATATCTGGCCATACATCATTATGTACTCCGGAATCTTGCCTACTGGGAGCAAGGCCTCGTGCTACATCAGACAAGCACAAACACAAATTTATTGATCTAGCTTTTATTTTGTTTAAACACCAAATAGCAATGCATTGGAAAGCACCATCTACCCCCGGTGTGGGGGAGTGGCTGAGATTACTCTTGCTATGGACGCGAGCTGAAGGTAATTATTATCTGAATTTGAAACTACATGGAATCCCGTCTAAGGGAGGGGACTTTTGGGATATTTTTGTACTAAAGTGGAAGCAAAAAACGACGAACACCCCCCGAATATATTCATTTGGATGTGATTTTCATATCCCAAAATAGACATAATTTTATTACAGACTATCTGTTCAACATGGGGGATCTGATGAACCTGAACCATGCTAAGTGTCGAATTGAATAATGTTTTACTTTGCTGAATGCTCCTTAACAAAACCTACCTGTTAAACCAAAGATGTGTCAATGGCGGCACTACCATAGGATGTATGTAGTTATTCTGTGGTATATATGACATTGGGGGAATTGGCTCTTTCTTTCTGTCTTCTCTCTCTTCTTCTCACTTTGTTCAACAACTGCATTCTTTCATTGGGTCTGTGATCCACCACATACAGGAGTGGTGGGCATTACATTATTTCAAGCAATTATGGCTGTACAAAATGCTACTATGACCCATGTCTTGTTTACTGCTTTATGGAAAGCTAATGAATATATATACAAAAAAAAGTCACTGCATTAGAGGTATTTGTCAATGCTTTGATCCTCTCTGTCCTGCACTTTCTCTATCACTGCAAAAGAACAAACAACATTTATGAGGAATTAGTGAGGTTCCACGCTAGGGGTACCAAGAACAAATTTGGGACTTAATCCCGACGCTTACTTAAAGAATGTTGTCACCATGTGCATGAAAAAACCTAAACAAGTACTATTTATCCATCAATAGAAAATAAAAATGCAGATTGCGTTAGCTTATATATCCCCACACTGGTAAGGAATCATTGCAGCTTACCTTGTTTGTTGGAATGCTGCAAGAACTGTCACACAATGATTGCTTTTTCAGTTAATGAAACACAAAATCAGATTGCTGGCCGAAATGTGTGGGAATTGTAAAAACTTTTAAAATATTTTACAGCAGTACACAAGCTCGGCTCAGTGTCATTCGGTGCAAAAGGCAAGACCTACTATTCCTGTCACTCCCCATAAGGACACGTACTTAGGAAAAAGGGAAAAGGGAAAAAAGGCACCGAGAAGTCAATCAATCAGTAATGTAAGTTTATTTTGGTCCATTAAAAAGCATAAAAACAACACAAGATACTATCTATCGCTATACAACATTTGTAAAAGTAACAAACTATGACTAATTAATAATTCAACTGAAACAGTGCCATGATAAACACGTTCCTCATACAGCTAATGCATTTGTTTAACATACGTTAAAAACAACATTTACATTTTGACATCATCATGATTCAAATCTTTATTTCAGTTAAACATCATAAACGACATATCTTACAATACAATCAAAACAATAACCCGATCACTACAAATACAAAATAATACATTCAGCTGAGTTAACACATAAATATGTAATTAAAACCCTTAAACAGTTACACCAACTAAAACATTAGACCTTGATAGAGGGAATAGTACATGTTCTTGATGGCGGTGCACATATTGGTTTACATTTATGAATCGGTCCTATCAATGTATCCTGTCCTCATACACCAGATACAATGGAGGAGGTTTGCCACACTGCATACACTTAGGGGCAGATTTATGAAAAATGGCTCTGCACCTAGTCCAGCGCCACTTTTCTTTGCCCCTTAGCGCTCCCCTAATGCCCCTGTGTGTGCCCCGTATTTAAAATACAGCACACCATGGACGGTAGTCAGGGAGACTAGCATCATCATTTTTTACGCTAGTCTGGTGCTTTGCAGAATTAGCGTCAAAAAGTTTGATGCTAATCTTGCAAAGCACCCAGAGGCCCATGGACAACAATGGGAGCCTCTTTTTTACACCTGCTCTTAGCAAAAAATGCCAATCAAAATGAAGCAAAAAAATCTCTTAGATTTCTTTGCGCCATTTTATCTGCCCCCCCTAGCGCTGGAATGCCCCCCCTTACATACATTATGCCTGATGCAGGCATGATGTGGCCCAAGGGGTTACCAAGTAATGCAATGCAAGCACTGCACCACTTTGTAAATATGGTGTGGTGTTTTTGCCTTCCAACGCCACATTAGTGTAAAAAAATGACGCAAATGTGGCAATGGAATGGTGCTAGGCTCTCATAAATCTGGGCCTTAATTCTCTAGTATGGGTCCCCAGAATCCCCAATGCAACGTCATTATAAGTTATGGCATATCTGTATGACCCACTTCTTTTGTGGCAGCACTTATGCCGGTGAGAAAAACAACAGATGAGCTACTGTTTCATCTATTGCATTACAAGCTGTCCACATTTTAAATGTTATTTGAGTATTGTGCCATTTTATATTAAAACTGTGTATAGGAAGAATATCAGATCAAACCTTTATGAATAACTGCCGGCCACCGAAAGCGTAAAGACATCAAAAGAATGCTTGCAAGAACGGATACATTTTAAGTTCAGGAAGACTGACTTAAAAAGCCCATGTTTGGGCTTGGTGATTTTCTATTACGATACAAAATTCTAGTTGAGGTTTTTTAGCTGCTCTTAAGCTATCACTGGGTTCACGTTCTGTTCTTCCATAGATCTTCCAAACAAAGAGTCCTTGTCATGACTCGCACATAATTGCGCCATGGGTTTTTATGTTGGGTATCAGGCCTAATGACCTCCACGAGGGCAGATCAATATTGCAACCATTCCTCAGTGAACCACAGTCTTCGTCAGAAGAACAAATGGTATGATATTCATCTTAGAGCAAGTAGATGTATTCACATCCAAAAATCGTGGTAGTAAGGGGGTACTCTGAGGTAAACTAGCCAATGATTTCAGATATTATTATTTTCCTATATTATGTTTGTGTACCTGCAAGTGTCCCCAACGCTCTGCTCCATAGAGTGCAGCTTTCAAGGCTTTAACGTTATAAATATTAATGGCCAGGTTGATAGATCTAGACTCAGGTCCTGATTTAGATTTCAGTGGACGGGTTACTCTGTCACAATGGTGACGGATATCCCATCCACCGAAATATATATCCCATTATTTCCTATAGACTTTATATTCCGGTGTACAGGATATCTATCAGTCACCATTGTGATGGAGTAACCCTTCCGCGAATATAAATGAGGCCCTTAATGATATGAACACCCTCTGAATCCCAGAAGTGGTCTGTTGAAGTTTTAAAGTGCTCTTAGAGATTTGCTTACCCCAGGACATGGCAGATAGCTAGAAAGACTTTATTTCCACAGTAAAATACAGCCATACAAGCACAGTACAAATGCTAAAACATGGTAAAGAACAGTTCCAAGTCCCATACAATCAGCAGGTAAATAAATACATAATAAAACAATCAGGATAAAAACATGCGGGAAGTACCAGCAACACACAGCTGCAGACTATTAAAACGCCATTAATTTTATCTTGCCCAGGGCACACTTTTAAAATGAGCAATGCTATAAGAGTGTAGGGGAACTCAGTGATTGCACATACACCGGACCCTCAGAACATCTTCTAATACCACGAGCTGTAATTGATACTAGAAACCTCTTACAGCAGACCCTATAGTACTTACAGAAGAAGGTAACATAGAGCAGACTCTGGAGTGAGGGGCAGGTTAGCACATTGGTAGGATCAAATTGACCCAACAGCAACCTTAAATGCCCCATCACAATACCAAACCTAAATCTAGTTAACAAGACTCTATCCCAGGTAGTATCCGCCCAAGACAGGTACGATTCCATGTTGGTAGCTGGTTTACAGGTTAACATATTCCTAAAAGAGATTTTAGATGATTCACATTCCTCTCTATGCTGTCTATTCCTGGTTAGGAACGCTCTCCTGACCCAAGTTAGGTTGGCCTTAGATATGTTGGAGGGGGAAGAACAGAGTTAATTTCTCCCCAACCCAACTCAGACATTTTCTGTTTAATGTATAGCAACCATGGAACGGCTAGGCATCTGTTACAAGCAAGGCAATCCAAGATCACCTTCTAGTTTAAGCCTGCATGTAGATTCGCCCAAATAGCACACCAAAGCACCAGCGGGGCCAATTTGATTGCACCTTAACTAAATCCAACGCCAAGCTCCTTATGGACAATGTAGGTGGTAGAGGCCGGAGGTACCCCCATGAGACCGCGCAGGATCTGTTCAGTTTGGTCTGGGGGGGGCAGAAGTTTTGGAATAGCCCCAAATACCAGCCCTGTGGGTGAGAATAGGTAGGCATTTACTCCTATATACCTCCAGCACGCGGCCATAGGCTTTCTGCCAATGCGAGAGGCAAGCTGTAAATATAACTGGCAACATTGGCAAACCTTTGAATGGCTTTAAACTTACATTGGCCTCCAGTTTCCTTTGGCATCAAGGACCACCCCCAGGTAAAAAAAAAATCCTGGGTTGAGGTGACCTGATTGGCTTTGAGGTATACACTTATTGGTTTCAAGGATTTGGGCCGACAGAGCATGGTAAAGATCTTCATGTGGTTTGTAGTTAGGCCCAAAGACCCTATGGAACTAACAACTTTCTGAAAAAGTGTGTTTAAGCTCTTGTGTGTTCTCCCATTAAGACAGCGTCATCCGTGTAAAGTAACGCAGGAACTTTTTCCTGCCCACCATCGGGCCATCCTTAGCACAGACAGACAAGGTATCCTCAAGGCTGTTGACATATAACAAAAAGGGGATTGGGGCCAACACACACCCCTTGCGAATGCTTTTTCCTGGCAAAACGCTGAAGGTGCATCCGCCTGCAGGACCATACCTAACCGATGCTGATAGATCAAAATGTAAGGCTCGCAAAAATTATTAGAGCCCTGGAACCAACCTCACCAGACCCAATAAACAAAGACCTGTGCTGCGGGAGGCTGGACGTACTTTATGCACATTGCAGACGGTGGCCCCGCCCCTCTCTCGCGTCCGTTGCAGTTCCTCCTGGGACTGTGAATTATGGTGCTAGCAGTGTTTGCAGGGGTCAGTGCCCCTCACCGGACCCAACAAACAAAGTTCCCAGGACATATTTGTAGTTATTTTGACCCCAAGGTTCTCAGGTACCCTCTCAAGGGTATCGATGTAAACTGGACAGTAACATCTTAAATTCTGCAGCTGCCACCATCATTCTTCCTACCACAAAACAAACCATAGGTGATGGTAAAAGTACGTACACATATACATATGGCGCAAGAAACTGACATTTTACTTTGCCTCCATGTTGACCAAGAACCCTACTGTACATCTTTCCATAACATTTACAAAATCCTCACAAAACAATCAACCCATAGGAGTTTCAAGGGATGAGCTGTCACATTGACAAAGATATTTTGAACCCTTGCGGATATATGCTCACTAGAAAATAGGAAAAGATCGATAATATGACCAAACTACAATTTTGTCAGTAATGAGCTCTCCTAAATATTTCTTACCTATAATTAATGTCTCCATACTCATCACAGTTTAAAAAGAGAGATGAAGTCTAGTTTACTGTTTGGAAAGCTCAGCATCATCCCTCTTTATCCACCTCCTCTTAATGAGGGCAAATGTTAATTGTTTTTCGTATTTTTTGACAAAGTGGCCATAAAGTAAAAAAAATCTAGTTAACCCAGATCCTTGCTCTCTGATATCTCACCTCCAGTACCCTAGGCCACATCTCTAAAGACAAATAATTGAAACGAATTTCCTTTTTCAAAGTAACGGCTGGGTTGCCCCACATCTACAACCACAAGAGAAGAGCTAATGAAAACACACTAAAATGCAATCCTGTCAGACCCACCTCGTAGACGAAAAATGCATCCATATAGTGAACATTTGGTCTATACTGGTTTACAGAGAGGCTTTTATTCAACCGCTCATGTGTTATGATAGACAAATATATCCATACAATTATTCGTTATGCACCAAAGTGTCTTGTTATAAACAAAGTCAGGTACATAAAAGCTGGATGAACTGATACCTTCTGAACCTTGACATACATCAATTCAATGAGGTACAAATTGGGACACTGCTCAGTCGTACCCAGCCTTTGATGTAAAACATACTGGATATTGTTCAGAATCACTCTGTTCTCAGCCCAGTGTTGTGTGTGAGCAGGATCCTACTAATGATCTTAACAGGTGAGTCGATAAGTGAGAAAGGACAAATATTATTTGGATCACTCCTATCTCCCTATAGAAAATCAGGAAAATAATCGATTGCCACCAGGAGTCCAGCCAAGTGGGCTTCAGGCTGCAATTTAAAACAAAAGTTAATAGTGGGCCCCAGAACTATACACTAATCCAGTGGCACTCCATTCGGGCCTGGGGTTTTATTACTAGGGTTGGACATAATGGTTTCAATAACCCCATCTATTATAATTCATCTGAATAATTTAGAAATGTTCCACCCTGTTCCACCCATTTGTCTACCTGAACATGTGCATCGAGTGATCTTTCATCCCGGGGACAAAAGAGGAATTGTTTAGAATTTCCCAGAAAAGCGTATCTTTCCACTGGGTGGCCTCAATTAACTTCTCCAACGTTTGCTCTTGTAATTCTCTCTAGGTAAGGTTGGTGCAGTCCTTATAGTGTTAACTTGTGTTACTGCAGATTCTTTTGGGAAACATTTAAAAGTACTGCGTAGGTTTATGCTACCACACTGTAATTTCTGTCAGATCATTCAGGGACCGAACAAATTGCCCTGTTATGACAATGAGGGCGGCCTGGTCCCTCTTTTTGGAGGCAGATAGGATTGTAATACTACCTGCAGTAAGGTCCATTCAGGGCATCACACTAGAAAATGGATGAGAACACAACTTTTCCATAGTCACATGTAGGGCAATCTGTTCCCATTTTAACCTTCTGTGAGAGACCACTGACTCTTTCCTAAGTATTAATGTGTTTGAGAGACTACAAAGAAGAAGATATTTGAACGGGCTAATGAGTGGAATGTGAGCCCTCCAAGTGCTAGTGAATATTTTGCAATCATCAATCCTGATATGTCGCTGAAGAAGCAAAAATATAAACGTTAAAAGGGCGCTGTTGTTAAGAAGCCATGAAATAGAGATTAACATTTTCAAAATGATATGATTGTGAAATAACCAGAAGTTCCTGGCCTTGGGGATGTTTGTGACAGGTAATATATTCAAAATGCTTTTTCACATAAGGCTTCTCTGCAAATCTTAGATGTTCTAAATCCTTCCCTCTTAAATTCACAGTGGGGTCCCTCATACAATGAGTGCACGAAGAATCATTATATCCAGTTCATCAATAAACAAACCCAGATGCTCACGTTTAGAGTCAAGCTTTCTTGAAGAGCGTACATTTGACTCCATCCCTATATGTCACAAATGTGCAATATACATGTGCACATGTGCACTTAGCACTATCTATTTTGTGTGTTCTAATGTTATTAATGTAAAGTGTTGCACTTGAACCCAATACTGAAGTGCAATCACTGTAGAATTAGGAATTTATATATTCTATGTCCCTTAACCTTATTAAATGAAATTTATTCTTTAAACACTGAAGAAAATCATCCTCATACTATTGAAAAGTATTTACTTTAGAAACTAGAAGAATTCATGTAAACACATGCAATAATGTTTTCACATTTGCAGGTGTGGCCTGGAGCTGATGGAGTGAGCAGCACCCGAGAGAGCTCCGGCCACTAGACCCTCATTCAGTACCATAATGACCAGAAAAAGTCTCCAGGAGGACCCTGTTAAAGCAGTAGGGTTGGCACAACACTGACAGGGGCACAGATCACTGCCCAGGAATCGCACCATCCCCTCTGAAGTTGGGCCTACACAGCGGGGATGCAAGATGGGGGTGCCCTGAATCAACAGGCCACCGATACTCTTGCATTGGGGTTGACTCTGCCGTGCCCTGAAAGATTCAGTCATGGAGACTCCCTCCCACAATCAGCATGGAAATAACAGGGAGCCTTTGGAATGGCTGGAGAACCTATACACAGTAGGTACCTCTGCAGACAGGAGGTTGGCCTGCCTGCAATAGATGAGGATCCTGGAACGCAGCAGGCGTAGTAATCTCCAACCCAAGGCCCAAGGACCAGGACGGAGCGGGGTCCGTGGAGGAGTGAGGACAGGCCACCGAAGTACTTCAAGGGCCCCTTAGGGATGACGCCTGCTCTTCACTGCCACAAACGGAGCGAAGACCTACATGGCAGGTCAAACAGTCGACCAGGAGGCGTTGCGCTATAGGAGGCGAGGCAGGTGGCACAGTGGTGGTGGTGACAGAGGCAGCTATCGGCCCAAGTGGTTGGCGGATGGGAAACCCTGCAGAGCAGCAGCGAGTGCGCAGAAACCAGGATTGAGCCACCTGGGAAAGGACTGTCTCTCGCTCAGAGAAAGGTGTACAAGAGATCCACAAATCTGCACAAAGAGACTGAAGCTCCCCGCGGGAGCTCTGGACCTGGCGGGCCCATTTACTAATTGAAGTGAAGCCAGGTCTAACCCCCTATAGCCCACAACCGGGACTACGGCACACAGCTATGAAGGCACAGAAACCCACCCTCAAAATTAGGTCCCCCTCCCCTAAAATATGACAACAAAAATCACCAGAACAATGCCCACCACTAAACCGTGATTTACAAGTGAAGATAGGGGTTGCTGAATGGTGCTTGCATCCGTGCACTCCCCGCCCTATTGAACTGGCAAAATACCTCTCCCTCTGATGGATAGAGACAGACTACTTACACCCAGAGGCCAGGCATCATCAGCTATCTCCAGTCTGAGGCCCTCCTCACACAAGGGAGCTGTCCCCCCTAATGAAATTGGAGGCCTATCTCTGACACTCTTCCTCCTGGGACTCCGCTGCGCGCGGAGTGCCTCCACTAGGGCCATGAATAAAGCAGCAAGGAAAAAAGACCAGGACACCTAGGAGCCCCACCCGGAACCCCTCAGACACACTACTGAAGAAGCCAACCCCCATAACGCCCAATCTTCACAAGCAACCAGTTCTACCCTCCTAGATGATGACATGCAAGCCATCAGGGCCTCGAGGGAGGCACTGGGAACTAAAATGGATGCGCTAAGAGCAGATTTAAGCTTGCTGAGCGATGACCACTGCTCCTGGTTGATAGTCACCACAGCAGAAAGGGAACTGGCGGGGGTTCACCACACCCTCGCCACATGAATGAGCATCTCACCACCATGGAAACAATGATCCATACTGTAGAAATTCAAACGGAGGATGCAAAGAACCACTCACATTGAAATAATATTAGGCTGGTGGGCCTGCGGGAAAGGGTGGAGGGGGACAACATGATAGACTACTAGGAACAATAGTTACGGAACCAAGTAGCCCCAGAGGGCTTGTCCTCCTTTTACGCACTGGAAATCTCCCATAGAAGACCAGCGATACCACCACCATCAGGAGCCCCGCCAACACCAGTGGTGGCAAGAGTATTACACTATAAGGACGCGGTCACACCCTGGCCAAAGCAAGACATTTATTTAGGAGAGATTCTGATAGAGAATTACCAGGTACAAATCTTTCCAGATTTCTCTCGAGAAGCACAGCTTCGACAATCCATGTTTCTGGAAGTTAAAAATAAGCTGCACCAGCTGGTAGACTGATATGAGATACTGTTTCCAGCGAGACTCTGTGTGGCGACACCGGATGGGACATGATTTTTTCAGTCCCCCCAAGAGGTTTGGTGCTGGTTGGACCAGCACCCCCAGCTGAGTCCTAGCGGAGAAAATCGAAGGCGAGCACCGAAAATAACCGTGGCTGCGATGCAGAGGCAACAGAGCAGCCCTTCTCAGGATGAAGCACAACTGGAAAGGAGACGAGTAATGCTAGCAGTGATACCTCTGACTGGGTCTGGAACAGGTCCCTCTCCACTAGACGACGGTGACACTGTGGACTCGGACTGCAGCTCAAGTAACTCGGGTGGATCGAGTGATACCTTGCCAAAGGTCACTTTGAAAACAACGGACAAACTCATATAGAGGGCAACACGAAGTCAAAACACCCTACAAATTCACTGACCTTCCAATGATCAACGGGCAAAGCCTTGCTAGAGAGAGAAACTGTATCTTGTTCATACAACCCTCTTTGAATTTGCACTACTAATTATTCAACTGTGCTGGATGAGAGTAGCTGTGCCTGGAATGTCTGCTAGAGAGCCCTTCTCTTCTTGGTTAGGGTTGTGGGTTCTCCATGAACAGCAAATAGCTTGTTCTCACCTTGTTTTCTTGTTTAGTTGTGTATTAGTTTGGATGGTGGGCTTGGACCCACTTGTGTCCTACTTGTGTGGGAGTTGGGTTGTAGGTTATTTCATTACTAAGAGGGAATATGTGAGTTGTGCCAGTAATAGATACTTACTCATAGAACTCATAAGCATGCAGGAGACAGAAAGAAAGTCCTGGGAAAAGTCTGCTCATCAAACACTATCAAATGATATGAACCAAGTGTATACATTCTAATGCTGGAACATTTGCAGATTGCATACCATGTCCAAACGCTACAACGTATTCTCCTATCTAAACAGAAGAGGCGTTCATGTTGCAGTAGTACAGGAAACCCACTTGACCGCCAAAGAAGGGGTGGCTTTACACCACTGTTAGAGAGGCCAGGCTTATTACACCATCTACTCTGCCTATGCAAGGGCGGTGTTCCTATGGATATGGGCGGGGACACCATTCCACCACCCAAACACCTTAATCGACCCAGAAGGCCGCTATATAGTGGTGACGGGGATACTTGAAGGCCGAGGTATAGTCAAAATGTCTACACACCTAATATAGATCAACATACATTTCTGATGGGTCTCTCGGGTCACCTTGCGCATTGCCCAAAACAAACAACTATTATGAGAGATGGTTTTAATTGAGTAGCAGGTCCACTACTAGATCGCTCACACACCTGACTTACTAGTCTCCAGAGTAGCCTGGGCTTTCACGGATTGGCTAAGGAAAATGGGAGTTAATAGACACATGCTGGTGCACTCACCCACAGACCTGAGATTATTAATTCTTCTCAGGCTAACACTAACTCCACGTGTGCCTTAATCTTTTAATCTCCACCTTGGACGTACATGGCCAGATCCATACAGTCGAATATGTGGCTCGCATATCTCCAATCATAACCCAGTCCTCTTAAACTTGAACTGGGCTGGACCCAGAGTTAGAATCCCTACCTGGTGCCTAAAGCCTCACAACCTGGAATACCTAGCTCTCTGTGAAGAAGTCGCCAGCAGAGTAGAGCAGTACTTCCAAGAGAATAATGGGATGGCCTCCACACTCCAACAAGAGTGGGACACCTTCAAAGTGGTTATCCCCGGATATTGCATGGCAGCTTCCATAGGCATAAGAAGCACCTTGCTACAGGAACTGCTGGCAGCGGAGCAGGAACACTGATCATTGGAGACCTAGCTGCAATAACCGGTAAGACCTCCAACAACCCATACTAGATAAAAAAGAAGAGGTGGCAGCCCATACTGAACGACTGCATTGTATTTGACTTTTGGGCTTATATGGACTGCGCCCATGCTGAGCGGGACCACACAGGGACATTACTGGCATGGTTGGCCAATCCGCTAAGCGGGGCTCCCCAGTACTAGAACTGAGGACAGATGACGGGGAACGTGTCTACAGCCAGGAGGGGATTAGGTCCCAGTTTTACCAGCACTATAAGGTACTACACAAGAGCACTTCTCAATTTAATGAGGGCGGGTTGGGGAGTATTTGGCTAGCTTTCCCTTTCCATGCCTCTCAGCTGAGGAGGCAGAGGCCTGAGGCAGGACATAACACCACAAGAAGTCAAGGAAGCAATCAAAAACTTAGCATGGGGAAAACACCGGGAACAGATGGATTCCCTGCTGAGTTCTATATGTCTTATGTTGACGTTTTGACCCCCCACACTAGTGGCTGTAGGAGGCTGGCCTGGCTTGTAGTGGGTACCAGAGGTACTTACACCTTGTGCCAGATCCAGTTATCCCTTATTAGTGTAGAAGAAGTGTTTCTAGCAGCTTAGGCTGATAGAAGGTAGCTATTGCAAAGCAGCTTAGGCTGAACTAGGAGACATGTAAAGCTCCTACTATACCACTGGTGTCATATGCACAATATCATAAGAAAACACAATACACAGAATTACTAAAAATAAAGGTACTTTATTTTTATGACAATATGCCAAAAGTATATCAGTGAGTACCCTCAGTATGAGGATAAGTTATATACACAAGATATATGTACACAAACCAAAATTATGCAGGAAATAGCAAGAAAAGTAATGCAAACATTGTAAAATTACAGTAGATTGCAATAGGAGCACATAGGTATAGGGGCAACACAAACCATATACTCCAAAAGTGGAATGCAAACCACAAATTGACCCCAAACCTATGTGAGCTTGTAGATGGTCGCTGGGACTGTAAGAAAACAGTGAGGGTTAGAAAAATAGCCCACCCCAAGACCCTGAAAGGTAGGTGTAAAGTGCACCTACTACCCCCAGAGAGCACAGAAGTCGTGATAGGGGGATTCTGCAGGAAGAACAAACACCAGCAATGCAACAACAGTGGATTTCTGGACCTGAGTACCTGTAAGACTAGGGGACCAAGTCCAATAGTCGCAACAGTGTCGAGAGTGGGCAGGAGCCCAGGAAATGCCAGCTGAGGGTGCAAGAAGCTGCCACCTGTTGGAAGAAGCTTGGAGTTCTGCAAGAAAGAAGAGAGCTAGTAACTTCTCCTTTGGAGGATGGATGTCCCACGTCGCGATGAAGCTTGTAGAGGTGTTCCCATGCAAAAAGACCGCAAACAAGCCTTGCTAGCTGCAAGGGTTGCAGTAGAGGTTTTTGGGTGCTGCTGTGGCCCAGGAGGGACCAGGATGTTGCCACTTGGAGGAGGAGACAGAGGAGGCACCCAGCAAGTCAGGGAGCCCTCACAGAAGCAGGCAGCACCCGCATAAGTACCTGAACAGGCACTTGGAAGAAGAGTGAACCGGAGTCCATGCGAAGTCACAAAAGGGAGTCCCACGACGCCGGAGGACAACTCAGAAGGTTGTGCACAGCAGGTCAGAGTGTCGGGGACCCAGGCTTGGCTGTGCACAAAGGAAATCCTGGAAGAGTGTACAGGAGCCGGAGCAGCTGCAAATCACACGGTACCCAGCAATGCAGTCTAGCGTGGGGAGGCATGGACTTACCTCCACCAAACTTGGACTGAAGAGTCACTGGACTGTGGGAGTCACTTGGACAGAGTTGCTGAGTTCCAGGGATCACGCTCGTCGTGCTGAGAGGGGACCCAGAGGACCAGTGATGCAGTCTTTTGGTGCCTGCGGTGGCAGGGGGAAGATTCCGTCGACCCACAGGAGATTTCTTCAGAGCTCCTGGTGCAGAGAGGAGGCAGGCTACCCCCAGAGCATGCACCACCTGAAAACAGTCGAGAAAGCTGGCAGGATGAAGCGATACAAGGTTGCTAGTAGTCGTCTTGCTACTTTGTTGTGGTTTTGGAGGCGTCCTTAGCAGTCAGCGGTCAATCCTTTGGCAGAAGGTGAAGAGGGACATGCAGAGGAACTCTGATGAGCTCTTGCATTCGTTATCTGGTGAGATCCCCAAAGCAGAGACCCTAAATAGCCAGAAAAGGAGGTTTGGCTACCTAGGAAGGAGGATTGGCTACCAAGAGAGGTAAGAGCCTATCAGAAGGAGCCTCTGATGTCACCTGCTGGCACTGGCCACTCAGAGCAGTCCAGTGTGCCACAGACACCTCTGTTTCCAAGATGGCAGAGGTCTGGGACACACTGGAGGAGCTCTGGGCACCTCCCCTGGGAGGTGCAGGTCAGGGGAGTGGTCACTCCCCTTTCCTTTGTCCAGTTTCATGCCAGAGCAGGGCTGGGGGATCCCTGAACCGGTGTAGACTGGCTTATGCAGAGATGGGCACTATCTGTGCCCATCAAAGCATTTCCAGAGGCTGGGGGAGGCTACTCCTCCCCAGCCCTCACACCTATTTCCAAAGGGAAAGGGTGTTACACCCTCTCTCAGAGGAAGTCCTTTGTTTTGCCTTCCTGGGCTAGGGCTGCCTGGACCCCAGGGGGGCAGAAACCTGTCTGAGGGGTTGGCAGCAGCTGCAGCGGAGACCCCGGAAAGGCAGTTTGGCAGTACCTGGGTTCTGTGATAGAGACCCGGGGGATCATGGAATTGTCCCCCCAATGCCAGAATGGCATTGGTGTGACAATTCCATGATCTTAGACATGTTACATGGCCATGTTCGGAGTTACCATTGTGACGCTGTACATAGGTAGTGACCTATGTACAGTGCACGCGTGTAATGGTGCCCCCGCACTCTCAAAGTCCGGGAAATTTGCCCTGAACGATGTGGGGGCACCTTGGCTAGTGCCAGGGTGCCCACACACTAAGTAATTTTGCACCCAACCTTCACTAGGTGAAGGTTAGACATATAGGTGACTTATAAGTTACTTAAGTGCAGTGGTAAATGGCTGTGAAATAATGTGAACGTTATTTCACTCAGGCTGCACTGGCAGGCCTGTGTAAGAATTGTCAGAGCTCCCTATGGGTGGCAAAAGAAATGCTGCAGCCCATAGGGATCTCCTGGAACCCCAATACCCTGGGTACCTCAGTACCATATACTAGGGAATTATATGGGTGTACCAGTATGCCAATGTGAACTGGTAAATTTAGTCACTAGCTGTGAGAAAACAGGGCTGATTGCAGAGGCCCCATAACTTTTTGCCCCCATTTTCCTCTTTTTGCTGGTGTTTTCCTGACTTTGATGGTGCCCTGGGTACTGCTAACCAGTCCCAGGGCCTGTGCTCTGTGTAAAATGGATATGCAAATTAGGCTAATTATAATTGGCTAAGTTAACCTACCTATAAGTCCCTAGTATATGGTAGGGCATGTAGGTTTAGGGACCACAGCATAGGTGGTGCACACCTAGGTGCATTGCTGAGGTGCCCAGTGTCATTTTAAAAGCAAGCCTGCCTTGCTGGCTGCTTTTAAATTAAAGTTATATGCAAATTCGACTTTGGAATTAAAGGTACTTCCAAAGTCTTAAACTACCTTATTTTTACATATAAGTCACCCCTAAGGTGTGCCCCATGTGCCCCTAGGGCTGGGTGCCATGTAACTATAAGCAGGGACTTTATAAAAATAGATTTATAAGCCCTGGTGAGGTAAAAACAGCCAAATTCGTTTTTCCCTCATTGAAGTAAATGGCCTTCATAGGCTAGAATGGGCAGACTTTATTTTAAATTTTAAAGTCTCCTTAAATGTTACATACCAAGAATTTGGTATCAAATTGATTGTTGTAATAAATCCCACAACTTCCAGTTGTTGGATTTAATATAACTTGTCCAGGTAAAAAGTTTAGACTTTACCTAAAAAGTTGCCAATTTCAGCTCTGCATTGTTTTTGCTGCTGTGCTCTGATTGGCCAGCCTGCAGCAGCTTCTGCCAGGCTGCCTTGATGAGGTGTGAAGTGGCCAGACTTCACACAAAGGAATGTGCTTGGGGGAGAGAATCTCCCCTCAGCAGATGGTGAGGCAGGAAGGGGGAGGGCTGCCAAACAGGTCTTCAAAGGCAGAGAAGGACATTTGCAGCACCCAGCAACACCCCCACATCCTGCAACCCCAGACAGCTAGGTGCCCCCTTGATTAGATTAGGAGAGGGCAGGAGAGGGGTGTGTTTATGATTTTTAGCCACACCAGTGGGTGGGCTCAGCCAGATGTAACCTCCAAAAATCAGATTCATCCATGTTGGATTTTTAGAGACTGTTGCCTTCTGGGATGGATTTTTGCCACACTTCCCAGGAAGTGGTCATCACAGGGGGACGACCCTGTCCCTGATTGGAGAACCAGGGCCCCCCTGCTTTTCACCCAGGAGCAAGGATAAAACTGGCAGACCTGCCCCCACACCTCAGATCCCCTCCAGAATTCAACAAGAAAGGAACTAAAGAAGAAGAAGGACTGCCCTGCTGGACCCCTGGCCTGCACCTGGAACCTGCACTCAGAAGGACTGCACCAGCTGCACACTTGGGCTTCACCACAAGAAGGACTTTGCCTGGCTTCAACTGGTTCAAGGAGGGACTCCCTGTTTGCTACAGGTGAAAAATTGCTAACCAGAGTCCCCTGCACCAACTCCTGAAGAAAGCGACCAGCTGACCACTGTCCAGTGGCCAAAAAGGAGTTTGTGCCAGGTGCATTCTGGGAGTTGAAGTCCGCACCCCCCAAGGACCATCACAGAACTTCTGGACCCTTGGGGTGAGCTGTGGACCCCAAAAGAACCTTAAAAGAACATCTGGGTGAAGCCCCAGAAGTTTGGAAAAGATTTGAGAATTTTTGGAAAAAAGCTCCAGAGAGGGACCGACCCGCCGCGGAAATTCTAGCCGGCTTGCCTCAACCGCGACCCGGCCTGACTTCGTGGTTCGTCCCGGTAAAGAAAAACATCCAAAAAAGAGACTAAGTCCGAAGGTAAAAAGTTGACCGGGACCTCCCAGCCATCGTATCCGAGAAGGGCTCCATGGACGTCGGATCAAGATCCAGGTTTACCCCGGTGGAAGGATTTTCATCTCGAAAAAACGACTAAGTCCGAAGGTAAAAGTCTCCACTGAGGAAACCCACATCGCGTATCCGGACAAGGGCTCCAGGAGGTCGGATTCAACTGGCAGGTTCGTCCCGGTGAAGAAAAACTTCAAAATAAAGACTAAGTCAGAAGGTAACTTTTTAACCGAGGCCTCCCGCGACCTGTAGCCGAGCAGGGCTCCATCGCGGTCGGCCTGAAAGTTTGACTTTGCCCCGGTCGAGGTGCAACCAGATGACCCGATTGGCGCTTTTTGTTTCTAAGCGCTAGAAAAGTAATAATTCTTTAAAAATTCATATCTCCGGTTCCCCTGAACCAATTTTAATCGTTTTTGTGTCATTTTAAAGATAAAAATATAAACTATTTTTTATAAATTGGTTTTGGATTTTTAAACTGTTTCCTGTGTTTTATTTAATTACTGTTTTGTGATATTTTAATGCTTTACACTTTGTCTCCTAAGTTAAGCCTTGACGCTCGTTGCCAAGCTACCAAGGGTTGAGCTGGGATTAATTTACTGAGACCTAACTGTACCTATGTGGAGGTTAGTGGCTTGTTGCTAGGTGTAGGTACCTACCTGCCCTACCAATAACCCATTTTCCAACATAATTGGAAGCAGCGACGGGATCCTGTACTTGTATTCAATATCAAGTTACAGTTTTAGGTAAAACAAATTAAAAATCCTTTAAATTGTCCTAGTGCAAAAAATTTTTTTAATTTTTAATTTGGATTAATTTCAATTATTGAATTTTTGTAATTTTTCTAAATTCTTGTTTCCAATTTTTGCAAAAAGTTTTTGTTGACACAAAACTAGGGAACCATGGAGCTTGATCTGGCTAGCCTACCCACACCGACAGTAGTCCAGCTTAGGGGGTTGTGTATTGAAAGAGGGTTGCCTGCAACCACTGATCTCAGGAAGCAAATCCTGATCACATCCCTGACAGCATGGGCTGAGGCCCAAGAGGTAGAGTCAGAAGAAGCTCCAGAGGAGGGAGAAAGAAGGGAGGATGCAAGCTCTAACCACTCAGGGGAGGGAAGGCTTCTGACCCTAAGTGAGGACGAGGAAGAACAGTCCTCAGTAGATACAGTCACTAGGGGCAGGCCCAAAGCTAGTGGTAGGAAGGGGGTCCCTTCAGGAGGAGAGAACCCATCCATCAGAGAAAGAGAGCTGGAGGCCCAGCTAGCATACATAGCTTTGGAAGCAGAGAAGCTGGCCCTAGAAAAGAAAAAGTGGGCATACAAAGAGAAAAGAGATGGAAGCAGCGATAAAGAAGCTGAGGTGTCCATGGGTGGGGGAGTTTGCCCCAGATTACCCAAGGGGGTAGTTCCTGCTTATGTAGAGGGGGATGACATAGATAAGTGGCTGGGGGCCTTTGAGAGGGCACTCCAAATGAGAAGGGTTAGGCCTCAATACTGGGGTTCCCTTTTGTGGGAGTTGGTCCCCAACTCAGGGAGGGATAGGCTTCTGACCTTAAGGGGGGAGGAGGCAGATTCATACCCTAGTATGAAGAGGTGCTTAGCCAAGAAGTTTGGTCTGACCCCAGAGCAATATAGAATGAAGTTCAGGGACACCCAGAAGGTCAGTACCCAGTCTTCGGTTGACTTTGTGGACATTTCACTAAAGGCACTAGAGGGCTGGATTATTGGTAACAAAGTAGATACTTATGAGGGGTTATACAATCTGATCATGAGAGAGCACATCTTGACCAATTGTATCCAAGAAAGGTTACGCCAGCATCTAGTGGACTCTAAGCAGACCAACCCTAGAGAGCTAGGGGAGGCAGCTGATGAGTGGTTGAGAACCAGGGTGGTTGTCAAGTCCCAGGGGGGAGACTCCAAGAAGGGGGGGACAGGTCCCCAAAAACCTAAGGAGGGAGGTGGTAAGCCCACCACAGAGACTCCCTCTGTACCCCAGAACCCTAAGAAGGAGGAGAGTAAATCCCACTCCCACTCTGACAAGCAGAGACAGGGAGACCCAGGGTTAAAAAAACTCTTGGACAGTAGGGCTTGCTTTGACTGTCAGCAGACAGGTCACTTCAGAGGAGATGCAGCCTGTCCAAGGAAGGTGGTTAGCACTGGGCTGTCCAGTGTAGCCATAGAGGAGGATTCCTCAGATGATGAAGTCCTCCTAGCATTGTGCTGGGAGACAGGACCAGATGGTAAGCTAGTGATCCCTGAGGGTGGGAGTAGGCACTTCCACCACATTCAAGTGAATGGGATCCCTACCACTGGCCTGAGGGACACCTGTGCCAGTCACACTATAGTGAGTGACCGGTTAGTGACGCCAGACATGTATGTCCCAGGAAAGACAAAGAAAGTCAGGATAGCCACAGGGGAGGTCACCTCCAAACCTGTAGCCATAGTGCCCCTAGAGAGGGAGGGTATCCTTGACTGGATTAGGGTGGTAGTCAGTGCTGACCTCCCCCTAGATTGTATCCTGGGCAATGACCTCCCAGAGGCGAGTCTGGTCACAGATGGGGTGGTCGCCCAGGGCGCCCCCCCAACCCAAAGTCCTGGGGAGTCAGTCCCTACAGTTAGGAGACAGGGGTCCCCAAGAAAAGGAAAGAAGAAAAGGAAGGGTAGGCCACTCTTAAAGAGAGTTCCAGGGAGCCAAAGGCCTTCTGCCCCAGTAGGGGGGAAGCCCAGAGTTGGCACTGGTGAGGCCTCCCCTGACCCTAAGGAAGTCCTGAGTAGTCAGGCAGCTGTCCAGATGCAGGGTGTTGCCCCTGCACTGACAGAAGGGAGAGTGGAAGGAGGGTGTCTGCCACAGGAGGTGGTAGCCCCCCACTCTAGTCAGCAAGAGGGGTGCCAGGACCCCAAAGTTGCCCCTAAAGCAGCTCAGCCACCTGTCAGTGGAGAGCTTAGGGTGTGGTTCTGGGTACTGACAGCTGTCAGTAGCCTCTGCTGGGTGCTAGCCTTCCTGGCAGCACTGTACTTGGCCTGGGAGGCAGACCCCAAAGCCAATAGCAAAGTAGGCCCCCTGACCCTATTGGTCATGGTGGGGTTGCTCAAGTGTTGGGTGACCTCTTTGGGTAAGCTAGGTGTTGCCCTAGCAAAGTTTGGAGTAGGGGAGGTGGGCACCTCACTACCCAAGTTGGCAGAGAGAAAGGAGGAAGACCCCCCTAGAGGGAAGTTTCAGTTTGAGTTGGGTCCTGTTACTGTTGGGATGGCTTCACTACCCATAGGGAGTGACCCTGACAGGAGGATATAAGGCAGAGTAGGCCCTGCAAAGGGACAGCCAGTTTTCTTCACTGTCTTCCTCGCCTAACAAGCCAGGAAGACTCTCCCAGAGTTGGGCTGAGTCTCCTGGGCGTGTGGGCTGGGGGGGGTTGTGTGAGAAAACAGGGCTGATTGCAGAGGCCCCATAACTTTTTGCCCCCATTTTCCTCTTTTTGCTGGTGTTTTCCTGACTTTGATGGTGCCCTGGGTACTGCTAACCAGTCCCAGGGCCTGTGCTCTGTGTAAAATGGATATGCAAATTAGGCTAATTATAATTGGCTAAGTTAACCTACCTATAAGTCCCTAGTATATGGTAGGGCATGTAGGTTTAGGGACCACAGCATAGGTGATGCACACCTAGGTGCATTGCTGAGGTGCCCAGTGTCATTTTAAAAGCAAGCCTGCCTTGCTGGCTGCTTTTAAATTAAAGTTATATGCAAATTCGACTTTGGAATTAAAGGTACTTCCAAAGTCTTAAACTACCTTATTTTTACATATAAGTCACCCCTAAGGTGTGCCCTATGTGCCCCTAGGGCTGGGTGCCATGTAACTATAAGCAGGGACTTTATAAAAATAGATTTATAAGCCCTGGTGAGGTAAAAACAGCCAAATTCGTTTTTCCCTCATTGAAGTAAATGGCCTTCATAGGCTAGAATGGGCAGACTTTATTTTAAATTTTAAAGTCTCCTTAAATGTTACATACCAAGAATTTGGTATCAAATTGATTTTTGTAATAAATCCCACAACTTCCAGTTGTTGGATTTAATATAACTTGTCCAGGTAAAAAGTTTAGACTTTACCTAAAAAGTTGCCAATTTCAGCTCTGCATTGTTTTTGCTGCTGTGCTCTGATTGGCCAGCCTGCAGCAGCTTCTGCCAGGCTGCCTTGATGAGGTGTGAAGTGGCCAGACTTCACACAAAGGAATGTGCTTGGGGGAGAGAATCTCCCCTCAGCAGATGGTGAGGCAGGAAGGGGGAGGGCTGCCAAACTGGTCTTCAAAGGCAGAGAAGGACATTTGCAGCACCCAGCAACACCCCCACATCCTGCAACCCCAGACAGCTAGGTGCCCCCTTGATTAGATTAGGAGAGGGCAGGAGAGGGGTGTGTTTATGATTTTTAGCCACACCAGTGGGTGGGCTCAGCCAGATGTAACCTCCAAAAATCAGATTCATCCATGTTGGATTTTTAGAGACTGTTGCCTTCTGGGATGGATTTTTGCCACACTTCCCAGGAAGTGGTCATCACAGGGGGACGACCCTGTCCCTGATTGGAGAACCAGGGCCCCCCTGCTTTTCACCCAGGAGCAAGGATAAAACTGGCAGACCTGCCCCCACACCTCAGATCCCCTCCAGAATTCAACAAGAAAGGAACTAAAGAAGAAGAAGGACTGCCCTGCTGGACCCCTGGCCTGCACCTGGAACCTGCACTCAGAAGGACTGCACCAGCTGCACACTTGGGCTTCACCACAAGAAGGACTTTGCCTGGCTTCAACTGGTTCAAGGAGGGACTCCCTGTTTGCTACAGGTGAAAAATTGCTAACCAGAGTCCCCTTCACCAACTCCTGAAGAAAGCGACCAGCTGACCACTGTCCAGTGGCCAAAAAGGAGTTTGCGCCAGGTGCATTCTGGGAGTTGAAGTCCGCACCCCCCAAGGACCATCACAGAACTTCTGGACCCTTGGGGTGAGCTGTGGACCCCAAAAGAACCTTAAAAGAACATCTGGGTGAAGCCCCAGAAGTTTGGAAAAGATTTGAGAATTTTTGGAAAAAAGCTCCAGAGAGGGACCGACCCGCCGCGGAAATTCTAGCCGGCTTGCCTCAACCGCGACCCGGCCTGACTTCGTGGTTCGTCCCGGTAAAGAAAAACATCCAAAAAAGAGACTAAGGGCGAAGGTAAAAAGTTGACCGGGACCTCCCAGCCATCGTATCCGAGAAGGGCTCCATGGACGTCGGATCAAGATCCAGGTTTACCCCGGTCGAAGGATTTTCATCTCGAAAAAACGACTAAGTCCGAAGGTAAAAGTCTCCACCGAGGAAACCCACATCGCATATCCGGACAAGGGCTCCAGGAGGTCGGATTCAACTGGCAGGTTCGTCCCGGTGAAGAAAAACGTCAAAATAAAGACTAAGTCAGAAGGTAACTTTTTAACCGAGGCCTCCCGCGACCTGTAGCCGAGCAGGGCTCCATCGCGGTCGGCCTGAAAGTTTGACTTTGCCCCGGTCGAGGTGCAACCAGATGACCCGATTGGCGCTTTTTGTTTCTAAGCGCTAGAAAAGTAATAATTCTTTAAAAATTCATATCTCCGGTTCCCCTGAACCGATTTTAATCGTTTTTGTGTCATTTTAAAGATAAAAATATAAACTATTTTTATAAATTGGTTTTGGATTTTTAAACTGTTTCATGTGTTTTATTTAATTACTGTTTTGTGATATTTGAATGCTTTACACTTTGTCTCCTAAGTTAAGCCTTGACGCTCGTTGCCAAGCTACCAAGGGTTGAGCTGGGATTAATTTACTGAGACCTAACTGTACCTATGTGGAGGTTAGTGGCTTGTTGCTAGGTGTAGGTACCTACCTGCCCTACCAATAACCCATTTTCCAACACTAGCCTGTTAGTAACACATTTGGAAAGCAGAGAGAGCATAACCACTGAGGTTCTGGTTAGCAGAGCCTCAGTGAGACAGTTAGGCATCACACAGGGAACACATACATGTAGGCCACAAGCTTATGAGCACTGGGGTCCTGGCTAGCAGGGTCCCAGTGACACATAACAAACATACTGACAACATAGGGTTTTCACTATGAGCACTGGGCCCTGGCTAGCAGGATCCCAGCGAGACAGTGAAAACACCCTGACATATACTCACAAACAGGCCACAAGGGGGTAACAAGGCTAGAAAGAGGCTACTTTCTCACAGTTGCGATGTATGCAGAGGCCATACTCTTGGGTTGCTTGCCAGACACCTCTAAGGAAGCGCTGGTGATCCCCCTTCTGAAACCAGGGAAACCATCCCATGACCTTTTGGCATACAGACCATTGTCGATGTTGAAGGTCAACTACAAGATATTGAGTAAAAGATTACCTATTGCTCTTCTTACAGAACACACAAGATGAGTTAAGAGGAGCCAAATTCATGTTGGCACACTTCAGAGCATTATCTGGCCTGTAGGTGAATTGGCAGAAGTTCAGGCTATTCCACTCCTGACAAATCCCTACCAACTGGGCTGGACTCGTTAATTTGGGAACCATAGTGCCTGCCCTACTTGGGAGTCAAGGTTTATTACACCTCGCCTGACATTCTGGAGGGCAACATGGGCCACGCTATTAGGACACTTAGGGGCATATTTATACTCTGCTTGCGCTGAATGTGAGTCAAAAATTTTGACGCACATTCGGCGCAAACCCTGCCTCATGTTTATACTTTGACTCCCGACCCCGTGGACGTCAAAATCCCACCATGTGCATAATGTTTTGGAAGGGGGAACCTGCCTTGCGTTAATTGTATGCAAGGTAGGCGTTCCCTTCCAAAAAATGACTTTAAGGCCTGTGCGCCTTATTTATACTCTGGCGTCATTTTGACGCACAGGAGGGGGTGGGCCTTAAAAAACGGCGCACAGCCTGATGGGCGCAGTTTTTGAATGCCGGGGTCAGGGCAGGTGTTAAGGGACCTGTGGGCTCGGAAGGAGCCCAGAGGTGCCCTCCCCTGCCCCCAGGGATACCCCCTTCCACCCTTGCCCACTCCAGGAGGACACCCAAGGATGGAGGGACCCATCCCAGGGAAGTAAAGGTAAGTTCTGGTAAGTATTTTTTCCCGTTTTTTTTAAGTGGCATAGGGGGGCCTGATTTGGGACCCCCTACATGCCACTATGCCCAATGACCATGCCCAGGGGACATAAGTCCCCTGGGCATGGCCATTGGGCAAGGGGGCATGACTCCTGTCTTTGCTATGACAGGAGTCATGTCAATGGAGGTTGGGTGTAAAGAAAAATGGCGCAAGTCCGGTGTGAGGCCTGATTTTTGCCTCAGACCTGACTTGCACCATTTTTTTACGCACAACCCCCATTTTCCCATACGCCGGCGCTGCCTGGTGTGAGTCATTTTTTTTTACGCGTACCAGTCCGCAGCACCGGCTAACGTCATTCCATAAATAAGGCGCCCGCATGGCGCGTTAGAATGGCGTTAGCCGGCGGTAAAAGTTTTGACGCACAACTGCGTTGGCGCAGTTGTGCGTCAAAAAGTATAAATATGGCCCTTAGGGGCATATTTATACTCTGCTTGCGCCGAATGTGCATCAAAAATTTTGACGCACATTCGCCGCAAACCCTGCCCCATATTTATACTTTGACGCCCCACCCAGCGGACGTCAGAATCCCACCATGTGTGTCATTTTTTGGAAGGGGGAACCTGCCTTGCGTTAATTATATGCACGGTAGGCGTTCCCTTCCAAAAAATGACTTTAAGGCCTGTGCGCCTTATTTATACCCTGGCGTCATTTTGACGCACAGGAGGGGGTGGGCCTTAAAAAGCGGTGCGCAGCCTGATGGGCGCCGTTTTTTGACGCCTGGGTCAGGGCAGGCGTTAAGGGACCTGTGGGCTCGGAAGGAGCCCAGAGGTGCCCTCCCCTGCCCCCAGGGATCCACCCTGCCCCCCTTGCCCACCCCAGTAGGACACCCAAGGATGGAGGGACCCATCCCAGGGAAGTAAAGGTAAGTTCTGGTAAGTATTTTTTTCCATTTTTTTTAAGTGGCATAGGGGGGCCTGATTTGGGCCCCCCTACATGCCACTATTCCCAATGACCATGCCCAGGGGACATAAGTCCCCTGGGCATGGCCATTGGGCAAGGCGACATGACTCCTGTCTTTGCTATGACAGGAGTCATGTCAATGGAGGTTGGGCGTAAAACAAAATGGTGCAAGTCCGGTGTGAGGCCTGATTTTTGCCTCAGACCTGACTTGCACCAATTTTTGATGCCCAACCCCCATTTTCCCATACGCCGGCGCTGCCTGGTGTAAGTAATTTTGTTTTACGCGTACCAGTCTGCAGCGCCAGCTAACGTCATTCCATAAATAAGGCGCCCGCATGGTGCGTTAGAATGGCATTAGCCGGCGGTAAAATTTTTGACGCACAACTGCGTTGGCGCAGTTGTGCGTCAAAAAGTATAAATATGGCCCTTAAATCGAACATGGTCTTCTGGAGCACTGTGCCCATCTCGGTGATGGGAAGAATAGCACTGCTCAAAATGGTTGTACTGCCACGACTTTTATACCTCTTTGGGACATTACCAGTGTGGATCCCACAAGAGGGAATATGCGACTTGTGCCATTATTAGATACTTGCTCAAAGACCTCCTAAGCATGCAGCCGGCATGAGGTGAGACGGGAAGAGAGTCCTGGGAAAGGGTCTGCTGATCAAAACCTAACAAGTGATTATGAACCCAACATATAAATTCTTATCCTGGAACATTTGTGGATTGCATACCATGATCAAATGCTACAAAGTATTCTCCTATCCAAACAGAACAGGCGTTCATGTTGCAATACTAAAGGAAACAGACTTGACTGACAAAGGGGTGGCTTTACATTGCCGCTAAAGAGGCCAGGCTTATTACACCACCTACTCTGCCTATGCAAGGGGAGTGCTCATATGGATACGGGCGGGGACACCTTTCCAACACACAAAGACCTAGATGCATTTATAATTGAGTTTATCTAAGGCCGTGGTAAAAGGAGAATAGCACTATCTACACTGCAATGACCGATGGGAGCTGGGGGACTGGCAGTACTTGACTTCAAGACATACTACTGTGCATCCCAAACACAATAGTTGGTACAAAGGCTGGTGAGCAGAACTACCCCTGGAACTCTTCCTCGTATATGTGTTGCGGGAGCCCTCGGTGGCGAATTTTACCTTCGGACTTAGTCGTTTTTACGAGGTGAAAATCCTTCGACCGGGGCAAACCTGAATCTTGATCCGACGTCCCTGGAGCCCTCTTCAGATACACCGCCTAGGAGGTCCCGGTCAACTTCCTATGTTCGGACTTAGTCATTTTTTCCGACATTTTCTTCACTGGGACGAACCTGCAAGTCAGGCCGGGTCGCAGTTGAGGCAAGGCAGCTAGAGTTGTCATGGGGGGTCGGTCCCTTTATGGTGCAGACTACAACTCCCATAATGCACCTGGCGCAAACTCCAAAACGGTCTCAGGACAGTGGTCAGCTGGTCAGTTTCTTCAGGAGTTGGTGCAGGAGACTCTGGTTAGCAATTTTCACCTGTAGCTAACAGGTAGTCCCTCCTTGAACAAGTTGAAGCCAGGCAAAGTACTTCTTTTAGTGGAGCCGAAGTGTGCAGCTGGTGCAGTCCTCCAGAGTGCAGTGTCCAGGTGCAGGTCAGGTGTCCAGCAGGGAAGTCCTTCTTCTTCTGTAGTTCTTCCTTGATGGAATCTGGTAGGGATCTGAGGTGTGGGTGCAGGTCTGCCAGTTTTATCCTTGCTTCTGGGTGAAAAAGAGGGGGGTCCTGTGTTAGACTTTTCATCCTTGATGTGGTCTCCCTTAACTTTTTGCCTCTGTTCCCCAGGTTGTTGATGTGTGCTGGACTCTGATTTTACTGTTTTTGTTACTCTGGGCACTTTACCACTGCTAACCAGTGCTAAAGTGCAAGTGCTCCTTTATAAAATGTGTATGTAATTGGCTTATCCATGATTGGCATATTTGATTTACTAGTAAGACACTAGTAAAGTGCACTAGAGGTGCCAGGGCCTGCAAATCAAATGCTACTAGTGGGCCTGCAGCACTGGTTGTGCCACCCACATAAGTAGCTCTGTAATCATGTCTCAGACCTGCCATTGCAGTGTGTGTGTGTGCAGTTTTAACTGTGAATTCGACTTGACAAGTGTACCCACTTGCCAAGCCTAAACCTTCCCTTTTCTTACATGTAAGGCACCCCTAAGGTAGGCCCTAGGTAGCCCCAAGGACAGGGTGCAGTGTATGTTTAAGGTAGGACATATAGTAATGTGTTTTATATGTCCTGACAGTGAAATATTGCTAAATTCATTTTTCACTGTTGCAAGGCCTGTCCCTCTCATAGGTTAACAGGGGGGCTGCCTTTAAATCTGATTAAAGTGTAGATTTACTTTTTGGAGCGGAGGGACATGTGGAGTTTGGGGTCTCTGAGCTCACAATTTAAAAATACATCTTTTAGTAAAGTTGATTTTAAGATTGTGTGTTTGAAAATGCCACTTTTAGAAAGTGAGCATTTTCTTGCTTATACCATTTCTGTGACTCTGCCTGTTTGTGGATTCCCTGTCTGGGTCAGTTTGACAGTTGGGCTGGTTGCACCTCCCACTGGACAGTGACACAAAGGGAGCTGGGGTATAGCCTGCATAACCTGATGAGCCATTTGTGCTAGGAGGGCGGGGAAGGGTGGTCACTCACACCTGAAAGGGCTGTGCCTTGCTTCACACAGGTCAGTCTCCAACCCCCTGGTGAGTGTCTGGGGCCTGGCCTGGGTGAGGCAGGATTTCATATTCAAAAGAGACTTTACTTTGAAGTAGGCCTACTTCAAAGGAGAAATTGGGTATAAGAAGGGTACCCAAAACCACAGACTTTAGAACACTTCTGGAAACAAGAGGGACCTCTGCATGGAGAAGAGCTGAGGAGAAGAGCTGCCCTGTCTGTGACTGTGCTTTGTGGAGCTATCCTGCAGTTGCTGCTTCTGCTTCTGAGTGAGAGGGCAAAGACTGGACTTTGTGTGCCTTCCATCTTGAGAAGAAATCTCCAAGGGTGTCAGCGAGACCGGATCCTCTGGGTTTGCGTCTGTTCCCAATATGTCTACCTCTTGGCAGCTCCAAACTCTACTAGCTCTTATAGCACCGAGTTAAAGAATGGGCAAGTGGGGGATGGGGTTTAGGTTGGGAACAACGGGGAAGGAGACCTGTGGAAGCAAGAGTTAAGAACACAAAAGCAAAGTCATTCACATTGATCGTCATGAACTTTGTTTTAACTCTTTATGCTCTAACAACATGAGAGATCAAGAACTTTTCAATAACGTGACCTTTTTATAATCATATATTCTGAACATTGAACTTTCTCAAGTTAATCCTTAGAATAGCAATTACATCACAACAAGAGTCAATGAGTACATTAGTTTCCAAAGAATTAACTGCTATAGGATTCATGAATTATACTGTAGAATAGGCAAACTGACTAACTTGTTTTGTCAAGAAAGATCACATTCTGTTTGATCTAAGTTTCAAGATTCAATTGCCCAGAAATTATTACGCACCTTATAGCCAGACTGCGAATGATCGCGCGCTCTGCCAATCTGAACTGCAAGGGTTAATTGCCAAGAACGAATCCCACACACTGTTGCCGATTCAACCATCAAGATTCAAATGCCTTGAAATGATCGTGCATTCTGCTGATCCGAACTGCAAGGGTTAATTGTCAAGCATGAATCGCGCTCACTATTGCCGATTCAACCATCAAGATTCAAAAGCCTCAAAAGGATCGTGCACTCTGCTGATCCGAACTGTAAGGGTTAAGTGCCAAGAACAAATCACATACACTGTAAATCACAAAGCCCAAAACTCAAATGTTTCTAGAAAACAGAGTCGAGGGCCTTCCCCGAACTTCGCCTTACCGCCCTGCTTGAAGATCAGCAAGATAATGAGGAAGGAAATGTCCAAGTCGGCCTCCGGAACAGCAGCCGTGGAAAATGCTGCTGCTCTGCACCGGGACCTCTGAATAGTGAGCACGTGGAGCTGGGCTGGGTTCCTTAAATAGACCCAAGCCCCGCCCACCTGCCACACCCAGTCACACCCAGCCAGGCTTCAGGAAAGGCTTGGAAATGAAAAATACATTGCAAACAGTATTAATGACATTTCAAGATAAATACCTGCAATGCAAAAAGTTAATATGCAATATCAGCACACAATGCATGAATTATTACATTGCATAAGGTTTGTCATTTTGCATTATGTTGCCCGTAGAGCGTGCACTGTCCTGGTGTTGACAAAGGGCTTTATTTAGAACTTGCCTCCTGTTGTTTGAAGTCTCAGGGACAGCAAAGACTTATCTCTGCCAGCACCTGGAGTCTCTGGAGAGACTCCTACTCTGCCCTTTGGTGTCCATCCAGTTCCTGGGACCCTGAAAGGAGAAGCTGGCAGCCCAAGACTGAGAAATTCACGCACAGAGCGCCGTGTAGGGAAAAGATCGACACAACTCCGATCTGCAGCTGAAGAAACAAGGCGCCCCTGGCTCTGCGGCTGAAAATTAACGCTCGCCGGAAACTCGACTGAAGAATTGACACACAGAGCTGGAGAAACGACGCGCAGCATCGCTGATGGAGACTCGGAGATCGAAACCAGAGCTGCACGGTTTTTGAATCATCATGCGGCTGGATTTCCGACGCAAGTACCGCTGGGCGTGTAAAAACAACGCAAGGCCTGCCCGGACCTGAGAGTGCTGACCAGATCAACGCATCGCTGTCCTGCGAGAGAGAAGAAACGGCGCGCCCGACCCAACGAAAGGAGAAATAATGCAAGGTCTCGCTCGTGAGTGAAATCGCCGTATCGCAAACCATTTTTGACGCACACTCACCCGTGCTGGGTTATTTTTGACACACCCAAGGTACTTTTTCACGCTAACAGTGTTAGTTTGTGTTTTAAACTACATAACCACCTTTCAGAGGTTGGTCAACCAGGTGTTGGCTGGGCTGGATGAGTTCAGTGCCGCCTACCTGGATGACAAGACCCTACTTGTTTGGGACTCACTTCCGAGTTCATACCGACCAAAGGCCCCTCAGATGGTTAATGCAGATGAGGGGTGAGAATCCAAAACTGTTGAGGTGGTCCATTTCCCTACAGGGGATGGACTTTGCAGTAGAACACCGTCCTAGTACAGAACATGCCAATGCTGATGGTCTGTCCAGATTTTTCCGCATTAGTGATGAGAACTCCCATGAGGTTCGGTAGTTGCTCCCCACTTTCAGCTGGAGGGGACACGTGTTAGACTTTTCATCCTTGGCGTGGTCTCCCTTAACCTTTTGCCTCTGTTCCCCAGGTTGTTGATGTGTGCTGGACTCAGATTTTACTGTTTTTGTTACTCTGGGCACTTTACCACTGCTAACCAGTGCTAAAGTGCAAGTGCTCCTTTACAAAATGTGTATGTAATTGGCTTATTCATGACTGGCATATTTGATTTACTAGTAAGTCCCTAGTAAAGGACACTAGAGGTGCCAGAGCCTGCAAATCAAATGCTACTAGTGGGCATGCAGCACTGGTTGTGCCACCCACATAAGTAGCTCTGTAATCGTGTCTCAGACCTGCCATTGGAGTGTCTGTGTGTGCAGTTTTAACTTTGAATTCGACTTGGCAAGTGTAGCGACTTGCCAAGCCTAAACCTTCCCTTTTCGTACATGTAAGGCACCCCTAAGGTAGGCCCTAGGTAGCCCCAAGGGAAGGGTGCAGTGTATGGTTAAGGTAGGACATATAGGGGCTCATTCTGAGCCAGGGGGGCGGCGGGATCCGCCCGTCTGGAGGGAGCCGCCAAATGGCCGCTCCGCGGTCGAAAGACCGCAGAGGCCATTCTGGCTTTCCCGCTGGGCTGGCGGGCGACCGCCAGAGGGCCGCCCGCCAGCCCCGCGGGAAACCCCTCCCCACGAGGAAGCCGGCTCCGAACGGAGCCGGCGGAGTGGGTATGTGCGACGGGTGCAGTGGCACCCGTCGCGTATTTCAGTGTCTGCAAAGCAGACACTGAAATACAAAGTGGGGCCCTCTTACGGGGGCCCCTGCAGTGCCCATGCCATTGGCATGGGCACTGCAGGGGCCCCCAGGGGCCCCACGACACCCCTCACCGCCATCCTGTTCCTGGCGGTCGGAGCCGCCAGGAACAGGATGGCGGTGAGGGGGTCGGAATCCCCCATGGGGGACCGCCGGTTTTCCTTGTCTGACCGCGGCCAAACCGCCGCGGTCAGAATGCCCTGCGGGGCACCGCCAGCCTGTTGGCGGTGCTCCCGCATCCCCGTAATGTGTTTTATATGTCCTGACAGTGAAATATTGCTAAATTCGTTTTTCACTGTTGCAAAGCCTGTCCCTCTCACAGGTTAAAATGGGGGCTATCTTAAAATCGGAATAAAGTGTAGATTCCCTTTGGGAACGGAGGGACATGTGGAGTTTGGAGTCTCTGAGCTCACAATTTAAAAATACATCTTTTTGTAAAGTTGATTTTAAGATTGTGTGTTTGAAAATGCCACTTTTAGAAAGTGAGCATTTTCTTGCTTATACCATTTCTGGGACACTGCCTGTTTGTGGATTCCCTGTCCGGGTCAGTTTGACAGTTGGGCTGGTTGCACCTCACACTAGACAGTGACATAAAGGGAGCTGTGATGTGGCCTGCATATGCTGATGAGCCATCTGTGCTAGGAGGAAGGGGAGGAGTGGTCACTCACACCTGAAAGGGCTGTGCCTGCCCTCACACAATGCAGTCTCCAACCCCCTGGTGAGTGTCTGGGGCCTGGCCTGGGCAAGGCAGGATTTCACATTCAAAAGAGACTTTACTTTGAAGTAGGCCTACATCAAAGAAGAAATTGGGTATAAGGAGGCCACCCAAAACCACAGACTTTAGAACACTTCTGGACACAAGAGGAACCTCTGCCTGGAGAAGAGCTGAAGTTCTGAGGAAGAAGAGCTGCACTGCCTGTGACTGTGCTTTGTGGAGCTATCCTGCAGTTGCTGCTTCTACCAGAGTAAGAGGGCAAAGACTGGAATTTGTGTGCCTTCCATCTTGAGAAGAAATTTCCAAGGGCTTGATTTAGAACTTGCCTCCTGTTGTTTGAAGTCCCAGGAACAGCAAAGACCTGCGGCTGAAGAAACGACGTGCCGCCGGCTCTGCAGCTGAAAATCAACGCTCGCCGGAAACGCGACTGAAGAATCGACGCACGGAGCTGGAGAAGCGGCGTGCCGCATCACTGATGGAGACTCGGAGACAGAAACTCGCGCTGCGTGGTTTTTGAATAATCGTGCGGCTGGATTTCCGACACAAGTACTGCTGGGCATGTAAAAACAACGCAAGGCATGCCTGGATCCGAGAGTGTTGACTGGATCGACTCATTGCTCTCCTGCAGAGAGAAGAAACAACACTCCCGACCCGACGAAAGGAGAAACAACGCAAGGTCTCGCTCATGAGTGAAATCAACGCATTGCAAGCCCTTTTTGATGCCCACTCGCCCGTGCAGGGTTATTTGTGACGCATCCCAGGTACTTTTTCACGCTAACAGTGTTAGTGTGTTTTTTAAACTACATAAAGACTATTTTTGCTTTTTAATTGATAACTTGACTTGTGTATGGTGGACTTTTGTTGTTTTGGTCTTGTTTTGTTTAGATAAATATTCTCTATTTTTCTAAACCTGTGTTGTGTCATTTTGTAGTGTTTTCATTAAGTTGCTGTGTGTGTTGGTACAACTACTTTACACCTAGCACTCTGAAGTTAAGCCTACTGCTCTGCCAAGCTACCAAGGATGTATGCAGGGGTTAGCTGAGGGTGATTCTCTTTTACCCTGACTAGAATGAGGGTCCTTGCTTGAACAGGGGGTAACCTGACTGTCAACCAAAGACTCCATTTCTAACAACATGGTTCTCCAATCAGGTGCAGGGTCCTTTCCCCTGTGATGACCACTTCCTGGGAAGTGTGGCAAAAATTAATCCCAGGGAGCAACATTCCTCAAAAATCCATCATGGCTAAAAAATATTTTTTTGTAGGTTACATCTGGCTGAACCCACCCACTGGTGTGGCTAAACACACCCCTCTCCTGCCCTCTCCTAATCTAATCAAGAGGGCACCTAATTGTCTGGGTCTGCAGGATGTGAGGGAGGTGCTGGGTTGCTCCAAATGTCCTTCTCTGCCTTTGAAGACCAGTTTGGCAGCCTTCCCCTTTTCCTGCCTCTCCATCTGCTGAGGGAAGATCTCCTCCCCCGGGCACATCTATTTGTGTTGAGCCAGACCACTTCACACCTCATCAAGGCAGCCTGGCCAATCAGAGCAAAGCAGCAAAACACTGCAGGGCTGAAGTTGGCAACTTTTCAGGTAAAGTTTAAAACTCTTTACCTGAACAAGTTATAGTAAATCCAACAATTTTATGTTGTGGCATTTATTATAACAGTTTATTTGATACCAAACTTGTGGTATCTGTCACTTAAGGGGACTTCATAAATTAAAATAAAGTCTCCCCATTCTAGCATGTGGAGGTCATTCACAATGAGAGAAAAGCGAACTTGGCTGTTTTACCTCACCAGGCCTTATAAAATTATCTTTATAAGGTCCCTGCTTATAGTTACATGGCACCCAACCCTAGTGGCACATAGGGCACACCTTAGGGGTGACCTATATGTAAAATAAAATAGTTTAAGACTTCGGAACTACTTTTAATTCCAAAGACGAATTTGCATGTAACTTTAATTTAAAAGCAGCCGGCAAGGCAGGCCTGCCTTTAAAATGACACTGGGCACCTCCGCAGTGCACCTATGGGTGCACCACCTATGCTGAGGTCCCTAAACCTACATGCCCTACCATATACTAGGGACTTATAGGTAGGTTCACTTAGCCAATTATAATTAGCCCAAAGTGCATACTCATTTTATACCAAGCACAGGCCAGTACCCAGGGCACCATTAGAGTCAGGAAAACACCAGCAAAAATTTAAAAATGGGGGCAAAAAGTCAGGGGCCTCTGCAATCAGCCCTGTTTTCTCACAGACCTGAAGTACAAATACCAGAAAAGGACTAGGACAATATATTAGAGAGATTCCCCAAGATATCCCTCAATACCTGCTTCAAATTAATCAATTAGTATGTACTTCATAGGGCACACCTTACGCCGGAACGCATTGGAATGCACTTCTCAGTCACTAACAAGGCCTGCCCACGATGGGGTTAGGTGGGGGCGGGACTTCTACATATGCTATGGTGCTGTCAAACATTGCACACCTACTGGGAAGAAATAATTAGAACAATTAGTACCCTCATAAAGTGCCAAATTCCCCTCACATCCAAAACAAAGGTTATAACTAAGTTCCAAGACGTGGCCTACATATTAGCTAAACAGGTAATTACTAGGAACTGGAAATTCCCTAATGGGCCCCGTGTGGCCACTTGACGCAAGGAACTAACAAAATGGGCAGGCTGTCACGGTAAAGTACTGACAAGGGAAGCCAGATGAGGGATTGGCACAATGAAAACGGCCCAAGGCTGGGAGGCCCCATTTGAGGATCTCAAGATATCCAAACCTAATACACTCTCGGCCACTGCAACAAGTACACTTGCATAAGAGCTCTGAGTGCCCAATCCTCTTACCTGCCAGGAAAGGACCCACTGCACTCACTTAAACACCCTACCACTGGCACAATCATGTCAGACTAAGACACTAATGTTCTTACATAATAGCCACAAGAAGGTATCTTTGATTAAATGTTTCACCAGAATCTATGCACA
The DNA here is from genome assembly GCF_031143425.1 of Pleurodeles waltl. Taxonomy (NCBI): domain Eukaryota; kingdom Metazoa; phylum Chordata; class Amphibia; order Caudata; family Salamandridae; genus Pleurodeles; species Pleurodeles waltl. Next base: position 1,549,340,846 of record NC_090440.1, read on the forward strand.
TATCAGAGAGTGGGTATGGGGTTATAGTTTTGTTGGGGGGAACAATGCCTATATTACTCGCAGTACTTCGTAACAGATGTATATGAAACTGCAGTAAAGTTAACCAAAGGAAACCATGTGGGGGGGAATTGTTGTAAAAACTCAATAAAATGTGCTTGCAAAGAAAAGTGATGTTTTCACATTTGAATTTATAATGTAGTTCCTATTCACATTTATAGTCTTGTACTTAAAGTTGCATCACATTTACTTAAAGCTATACCATGAATATAATTTAAATTGATGTATTGACATTCTTATATACTTGTAGTTATATGTGCACAAATGACAAGTATTAAATGTGCACGTTTAACTTGACATGACTAGTCCTGTATTTCTTTCAACTTGAAATTGTGTTTTTCCATTTCTGCTTGCATGTCTTTTTCTGTTCAGGTACGTTCACATGGATTGTGAGCTTGAAAATAGAGCAACACTGTATTAGTGATAGAGAGTTTGAGAAAGGGTCCTTGACGGAGGAACATGGAGAGACAGAGCTTTAACTGCCAGTCCCTATTCAGTAATGTAGCAAGTATCCAAGGGCGATATGGTTCTTAGGACTACTCTGGGAGAATCCACAAATGTTGTAGATTACAACGTGAGAATGGAAAGGACAATGGAACTCCTGACAGTGTGAACGAGGGGTTATACTTAGAATATTCGTGTGGTATTAACTGGTGTTCTCATGCTGATCTTAGGCAGATTTCCTTTGGACTTCGAGAGGTGCAGACCTCTATGATTTTTGCCCTTTCCTGGTCCCTTTGCTGAGTGTGGCTTAAACTAACATTTAAATTCTCCAACTCTGGAAGACTCTTGACTGAGCTTCTGAAATGCTGACACCTTTCCTTTTATATGCATGCACATATATTTTTCACATTTTTCAGCATTTCTCCAACTTCTGGGATCCTTTTAGGAGAAAATTATTTTTTACCAAATTTCAGACCCTAAGCTAGATGACCTTAGACAATACCAATGTTTAGGGGAGAAGACTGGAGACTCTTCACTGAGCACCAAATTGTATTGCTAAATTTTCTGTATTGCTTCAACTAAACTTCTTGCATGCCTCATGCTGATTCGCCTAAACGTCTTCAGGAGGTTTGGTTATCCTGTTGTAATCCTGTATCTTTACAGCATGTTTTTGACATGAAGTTATAGTACCCTGACTGTTAACTTGTAATAAAATTCTTAACTTTATTCTTGATTCCTGGTCCTTATTGTGTAGCCAAGTGTGTGACACTGTTAATTGGAAATTGTGTGGCCAATGCTAACTCCCTACATCTTTTGAGTCAATGAAAGAAAGTCCATCAGGTATCTGATTTGAGGAGATTGGCCCAGCACTCTATCACTTCGTACAGGCTGCTCATAAGTATAGTGGGTGGAAAAAATATCCCAATTTCGTAGATACATTTTGTGCCTATTTGAAATCAGCAAACAGAATCGTACAAAACTGGGTTTGATCAAAGTAATATTCTAACAAATCCATTTTGCAGATCTTTTCAAAATGACACTGATAAGCTTCATGGGCATACTCAGTGAAAATATGGTCACGCAACTATTCAATTAACAAACATATTATATTACAATATTTTACAGTTTAAATAACAGCCTGATTGCCTGTGTCCAATGGGTGTACTGCCAGTTGTTGTTTAACATTTGTTCTACAGGGAATTGCAGGGCTGGACTAGGATACCAAAGCTATCTGGGCAAATTTTGTCAGGCCAGCCTCTGTACGGTGTGTATCTAGTGAGCACAGCGATCACGCCTGACCACTACAGAGAGGGTCTGGAGGGGGCATCCCCCTAAGAATATTTGGGGAAAAATAGCAAGAATGGTACATTCTACAACACATCTTTTGTTACATTGTCAATTGTATTTGTTTATAAAGCATGGTAAAAGATGGCTTTCCAGTGCAGCAGGATACCCAATCATACCCCCAGACATTCTTAAGGAGATGACAAAAATAAAATAAGATGTCAAGCATGAAACATGAATTTAAATATAAGTGCACACATTCACTGTTAGGCACAGTCATGAAGCTGAGAGCACAATGACGGACTATTTCGAGGGATGTTAGCATGTTGCAAACAAATAAGTGTCACAGCAGGCCCGGCTTTAGCCCTGGCAGTGCTCTTGCAATAATATTTGTGGGTGCCCCTTTCCCATTAACATAACCTCCTCTATAAATTCCCTCACTATAACTCTTTAACAGAGCCCCTAATCTCTCCACAGCCCCTCAATCACATGTATTTCATTTGTTTTTATAGCACCCCTTATACCAGCAGAAGGGGTTGGATCACTTTACATCACACAAACATACAGAGCCAATGAATTATACATGTGTAAATCAGTGCATGGAAAATGTTACAAAAGACAAATATGACTACAAGTGTATGATGCAAATGTCATCCATATTGGTAGGCATTTTATAAAGGTGCTTGGTTTAGAGAAGCACAAACTCATGATTCAAAACATAACACAGTGGTTAGGACTGGCTTTACTAATAATTTATTTCTACCTAAACAAAACCTTTACAACAACATTAGGATAATGAAAGACTAGGAACAACAAGGCTTTCTAACCATATCATGCAGCTTGCATGCAACTCTTTGATGGCAGTTTATAGCTCACTGTGCTATATTATGATTACAACATATGAACTGGAAGTAATAAAAGGATCTCTATGACAAAGGCAGTAGCCCACTGAGCTAGCCACATTAAATACAGTTCTTTGATCTGCACGGTACACATTCTTTGCAGCAGGCATGTTAACCCTTTGCGCTACTTTCAATGAGTCAAAACAGCAATTAGACAAAACTCCGATCCCTCTCCAGCTGGAACATTAATCACCAAACATATCTTCACATTTCTGTTGTGCATGAAAACTGCTGGGTATAAAAGGAACTCTGCAGTCAGTACTTTTAAACCCGTAAGAATTTGCAAAACACAGTGCCCCCCAGCTGAGCGATAAACCGACCCACAGGAACAAAACAGGCCCTCACCCTTCCAGGCTCCCGCGGAAACACTCAATGCCCGATACAGCCAATCTGGCCTTGGAATGATGCATGGGTTTTTTGGTCAAGAAATTTCTGAGTATAACCCAAATAAGCAATCATTGTGATACATAACATTTTGAACAATTTTCAAAATTATGAAGCTTAAGAATAGTATATGTCCAATATATGTACACCCAGTTCATCATAGGTATTTGTAGAATCGTTATTGTTGCATACAAGTTATCGCAGAACATTACAATAATTTCTAAATATTTCTCTTCTTTTACATTTGGCAGAAGATTAATCTGTTACATCTGTATCTGGTGCTAGGGCAGGATGCTTAGACTGCAATATACTGTTACCAAATCTGTTAAGGGATGAAGCAATAAACCATACAGTTGATAAATTTATTTTGTCTGTCAGAATACTTTGCCCATTTTTCACACTGTCTACTTTATTAATCCATTTATACTCCTTTTTGTCAGAAGTCTCTATGTCGCCAGCCCAGCACCAAACGTAATAACTTTAATTACTTTCCAAACGACGATATCATACGTTGTGTGCTTGGGTGCACAAACATTGTTCAAGATTGAGGGGTGGACAATGGCACCTTATTCTACTTTAATGTTGACAAATTTCTTGTTCCATAATTTGTGCTAGCTGGTCAACATAATGAATCTACAGATAACACAATCTTTAGAGATCAAGCTTATAGAGTTAACATTTTAATGCGTATTTCTATATGGACTGGCTTTTATGTGAAACGTTACGTATGTTCTTTCTGAAGTTGGAGGCCACACAGTGTCCACACATAAAGTGCCCTGTCACAGGAAATAGTCCCTAAATGGCTGTCAATGAAGAGTTATTTTGTGACAATACACTCTCACTGCATGATCTCTTGTTTTCTTCTATGTCTTTTCAAGGCAAAGACTGAAGAATTTGCATTTGACTCTAGGACAGACTGCGGCTGGGTGGTACACATATCAGCCTTTGATTCTTGTTGTCTTTCTCTTTGGGTTTGAGCAGTTTTTCTAAAGAGTAGAACCATGCCTGTTTCCTCCTGGCATGTTTCACTACATTGTTGGGATATCCTCTTAAAATGACTTTGTATGTAGTCTAATTTCAGAACAAAATCAACATTTCTAGAGTTCACCTAATTTGCAGGAACTGCCCAAATAGTAGATTGCACCTCAGACTATGTGCATGATGGCACTAGGGAGTTTTTCTCTATTGATTTCCTAGAGAATGTTGTATAAAGTTAATTGCCTTCTATTTCGATCAAAATATCTAAATATAGTTGATTTCTGTTTTGTTATGGTGATAGATGGATTTTAGGTCTATACTATGGGAGGTAGAAGTTTCATCAATATACTGATGCAAGGGTTTGATAGGGTCTTTGTGTAGGTTAGTGATTATATTGATGATTTCTTTTTCCTAGTTAGCCACATTTACATGCTCTATATCTGGGGCAACAAGTGGCCATCTCTGTCCCTTTATTTTGTTGAAAGCACTGATTTCTGAAAATACAATTGTATTGCAAAAAGGCTAATCTAGCACATGTAGTTAAGGTATGACAGCAGTGGCTTTTTGTCATGGGATTGTTGGATTTAGCATCAAATGTTAACATTCATTTTTATACTCAACATTTTCTATATTAATTAAATGTTTTTATACCTGACCCATGGTGAGACAATAGGATTTAAGGGAGTGGTAACATATTGACATACAGTCTCAAGTACCAAGCCAGATCCAGACACAATGGAATGTCCATGAGGATCTTCTGGTCTCTTTTTGGAAGGGTTTATTTAGTCAGGGTCCTGGGATGAGGTTTGTTAGGAACTCAAATTCAGTATTTCCAATTTAAGTGCTTGCTCTGTCAGAGTTACAATCTCTAATTGCAGATAGAATTGTGAATCCGTTGCACTCCTACATAATGCTCTTAGTTGTCTGGTTGCAGACTTGATTGTGATTTATTTGTTTTTCACTTGTTTCAAGTTTAGAAATGTGGTTCAAGATGTTTTCTTTCAGTGTCTCAATTTCACTTAACCACATTCTCTTAATGTTATTATTTCTATTACCATGTAATGAGAAGAAGCATTGACCTTAAAGCATGGACAGAAACCTGTGGCATTTATGAAAGATGTAAAGATACATTTAGAGAATAAGATAGGATTTTTCTACAGGAGCAGGCAGATTCACACACTAGCTGGTAGGAGGTTGTGCATTGAGTAGTAATATATCTTTATATCCTTCCTAGAAAAGGCGAGTTCAGCTGCAATCTGGGAATATGAAGATAAGTCAAATAAATTAAAGTCCATTGTGCACCTTCTTCCTAAAGAACTTCCTAATCTTATCCACTGTGTTTCATGGCATACTCGTTTGTTCTTGTGGTTGTCTGAGTAGGGTATGAGAATAACCACAATTGTTACCTCCTTATCTTGGCATATAATGACCTTTTGCTCACTCCTCCCTTAGTGGACTAAAAACAAGAAACGGTTTTGGATTATTCTTTGTAAAATTAGGAATCGTCTGAATAGATAGCGTGATAGTAAAATATTTTCCGACAATAGTGCTTAGCATAGGTTAGGTTTAATTAGTATAAGTAGGCCACATTAACAAGATGGTATGTCACGTTACAGAAAGGTGCATGTCTATTTGTTCTGCACGAGTTGCCCTAGTTCATGTGTTTTATTTGTTTTCAGAATCAGCTGCAATCCATTGTCTGTGTCCCTGTGTGCAAATGTAATTTATCTCTAGCTTCCTGTGGAAGAGATGTACTTATCTTGCAGCATTACAAGGTTATGAGCTAAATGTGCTTTACCATGTCGATTCTATAAATGTGCAGAAGCAGTTCTTTGTTTTCTTGTGTTTTCGCATTAAAAAAACGTGGTTCCTTCTGTGCAGCACATCATGTATGTATCAATGAAAATGATGTGCAAGTAAGTGTTGTTTTGAAATTAATAATGCGATTGGTGCTGTGCAAGCAAACTTTTTAATGCTGCCCATTCACGTAAAATCATACTATGGATTTGTGTGTTTTCTCTGTCTAAAACATTATAAAAGATATGCTGTTTGGAGAAGAACCCATAATCTTCTTTTTGGGCTTTCTGGCATTTCCGCTTGTTGCTTGGACGGGGTTAGATGCTTCTGGCCATTCTGTATTCAGGGTTATTTACTAATAATTTGATTATTTACTAAATGCGCTGTTGCTACTTAATTTCTTGTGGCATTTTGCATTATTATGATTTGGTTTTATGCTAATTTCCTTGACCCTTATGACTCTTGCTTTCCGTAATGGTACTAGTATTTGAATAAACCTACAACGACAGAGGACTGGAAATACTTCTTGTGCAGGTTTTCTTAGTGGTCTTGACTGACGGTAATACTTCAGGATTCTCTCTTCCGTGTCCATTGATCCTCCTTGATTAATTAGGGTGGAGCATCAAGATTAGCATGTATAAACTATCAATCCCTTGTAAATTATAATCCTTTAAATCGAGTCCACACATAACAGTTCAGGAACACAGAACTGTACTGCTGCTAAGGATTTTACTAATCTGTCAAAAGTACCTTTTTCAAAGAGTGTTCAAATATGGGCAACTCCGAGTTATATGGAAGTTTGTAATAAAGACAACATTTAGATGCAGATATGGGATGTATGCTACACATACTTTCTTTGGTATAATACTACCTGTATATATAACTACACCCCCCTTAACTTAGCCCATCTTGTTGCACTGTGCATCATCCTAAAGAGTTGTCCAACAAGATATCTATCCAACAAGATTTGTCCATCAAGATAATCCTCCAACAAGATATCTATCCTACACTAATTAAGACACCAGGTTCTAATCTTGAAATAATCCTTATCCAGACTAGTTATAGATAGACTAGGTCAGGGATTCGTGGCCCTATTTTTGGGTCCAGAAGTACACTTGTCATTTTTATCTAGCTGCACATGCCAAATACTTAAAATAGAACAGTTATCCAAACCTCCAGCTGTTTACCTTCTTTGGTGAGCAATAGATATAGAGATCATTAGTGGTAATTTGAATTCCTTGGTACTTCTTGGGCGCTATCAAATCAACGTCTTAAAAACAATGTCTACTTGCACTGAAAAGAATTAACTCTGTTTTACATGAATTAAAATGATATGATATGATTTGTAAACGTTATCACAACAGAGTCTAAGTTTACATTTGTTTAGTAATATAATATTCACATATAAAACAATGCCATCAGCATATATCCAGTGGGTTTCCTCATGTTAATGTTAGCTCCGAACTTGTTAAGTGCATGGCTATTGCTACATATACATTTCCCAGAAAATATAAACCCTCCAATTTTTAAACAATGGTGTAGAATGAACTCTACCAGAAGATGGTTTTCCCTTTTCTCACCAGTATGGGTTAGGCTAAGTGTTAAGTACAAATAGCCCCTGAACACCACTGGTCATATAAAAGAAAGTATTCTTATTGAAGACAAGGCCATAGCCAACAAACCCAACTGTGTTGACCCCTAACCACTATCCACCTTTCTCCCCTGGAGTCCTGGTCTGTTACAACCTGCCAGAGCACAAGAACCTGCAAACAATGTAATATGCATCTGGAAGACATGGTCTGGGGGCACATTTAACATAACACTAAGAAAACCTGCATTCAAAAGAACTCATATATTCACTGAAAAGTTATTTTCAAGGGTAAGTCATTGTTTCTGTTGCTCATAGGACATTAACATTTATTAAATTCACTGAAAAAGCACAGTTAGAGTGATAATATGGTTACAATACAAACCCCCAAAAACACAAATTTTGGCCAGTTATGGTTAACCGTGCAAACCCAAAGTCACCTCATTATCAGTGATTACATCTGTGACATGTGCAAGGGTATGAGCAGTATATTGGGGCGAATTGTGTTTTTCACATTTATATAGACTGAAAACTCCTCATCCTGCCAATTGAATGTTATTTAGCAAAATCATACTCACCTTTAACTGAATATGAATTTTACTGTACCAAAGCTCAGTGTTCCTCCTGTCCCATGTTCTGCTGCTGGAGTCTACCCCCATAATCTTACCAACCTTTCCCTTTTAACCCTCTTCCTGAGATTAGTGGGTCCTAATACAGGCAAACGTACCCACCCTGACATCCCATGTACAACATGCAATTATGCATGCTATAGTGGAGATCTTGGGAACTATCATTTTACAAGAGTCTCTCATCTGCTCTGAGTTGTTCCTAGAGCCAGCTTTATTTGCCAGAAAAGAAAATGCAACAAAGCTAATCTTCACTGGAAAGAAAAGACCTGTATTCCTTGGGGCCTGTAAGTTGGAAGTTGTATCTTACGCTGGTAGATGTACACTGACATTGACCGATGGTGTGGTCCATGTCTCCATGAACAACAAAAAGTATAATATCAGACCTATACATGGGCAAGCAAAACAGTTCAGGTAGACATTGAAGAGAGCATTAAAAGTGATTGAAAAGTTAAATAAAAGTGTGTCACACTTGTAGGAATCCCCATACGGAAGTTCCCCACAAAAAGTTAAATGGTTTCCCCAGCCCAGCTAATATGTGGGAGACAAATGTTGACAAACATAGGTACTGTATGTTGTGACCTCAGAGATGTGAAATTGTAAAATCAGGCCAGAAAAATGATAGGATTATTAGTTTACTCATACTCCAGAGGGGACCGGGACTTGTGACAATGTTACAAGGATCTGAAGACTGCTGTGATAGGTGGTTTGCCAGGAATATTGGAATCAGATATTCTGTGATTTGGATGGATCAGGGAAACGTCTGGCATTGGTATGCAGATAAACTGCAACTGGGTCTAACAGACCCTGAATAGGAACAATTGTTCAATTAGCCTGCAAAGGACTCACCACAAAGTGAAAGACTCCAGTGATGAAGAGTGGATGGGGGGAGTGGGTAGTGGTTTCATTGGACTCAAAGTCTTAAGATGAAGTCACTTGGTGGCCCTCAGCATGATAACAGAGGAATCTTTCCATGAGATGTCCCTTTCTTTTTCTTTTTTCAATGTGATAATGCTGGCAAGAAGGCCCATGTACATCAAGTATCTTCACAACCTGAATCAGTTCCTTACTCTAAACAAATTAAAATACTTAGCCTGGGTCGCATTTTGGTTGCATTTGCCCTCAAGTCACAACTGTACTCTGAGGAACTGTAAGATGTATATTTCCACATTCCCATTTTGAAGAACCCACCTGCCCTTTAAGGCAATTAAAAGAGTCTTTAGCAAAGTTTTAGCAACTTCAGGGACCTTTTCACAATAGATGGGGATTGGGTTTTCACCTCTAGTTTTACCATGATGACAGACTTCAACATCCTACAAATCTTCAAAACTTCACTTTTAGTTTAGCCACTATATTTGCTGTAGCACATTTTCAATGTGGGTCATGGTGGTTTCATATTATCAAAAGGCATAGCACATTTCTTTTGTAATGTAACAACCTCTGCCTGCTTAAGAACAAGAGAATTACAGATCCAATTCTTTCTTCAACCAGGATCATTCCATCATGTGACATGAAATGCACATTTATTGCATCCCTGATCTCTTGACAACTTTGTCTCAAGATCAGTATATGAAGGATCCATACAGGTTAACCCAATGTCACCTCAAAATCCGAAAACCTTATATAAGAAATGGCCCTCTCTACAGGGTCAACCCCAAACTTTTTACCTTCCACCTCCTACTTTTTGCTGGATATTTGGTTGTTGTCCTTAGAACTTTGTGCACTTTACCACTGCTAAAGTGCATGTGCTCACTTCCCGAAACACGGTTTGATTGTCAAACACCTGACTGGCATATTTAATTTACATGTACGTCCCTTGTAGAGTGGTATACCATATACCCAAGGGCTGTAAATTAAATACTATCAGTGGGCCTGCAGCACATATTGTGCAACCCACTTGAGTAGCACCTTAAAGCTTGTATCAGGCCTGCATTGTAGCCTGAAGGCGGCGTCCCACTGCCATGCCGACTTGGCATTAAAACCTCTTGCCAAGGTTTAAACTCCCCTTTTATTACATATAAGTCATCCTTCAGTTAGGCCCTAGGTAGCCCATAGGGAAGGGTGCTATGTAGTTAAAAGGTAGGACATACACCTTTTAGTTTTACATGTCCTAGTAGTGAAAAACTCCTAAAATTGTTTTCTCACTACTGAGAGGCCTACCCCTCTCATAGGGTAAAACTGGGGATTCCTTATTAAAATTATTACGTTGTAATTCCCAAACCAGAAGTGGTAGAAATGGCATGTTTGGTATATATGAACTTGTAATAATAAACCCTCTTTAATGGTAAAGACAGATTTATTATTACAAGTTTGAGAATGCCACACTTTGAAAGTAGGCATTTTCCCGCCCTTAGCGATCTGTGCCTGTAACCTGCTTTAGGTCACATGCCTAGGTGTAACTGACAGTTGGGACTTTGTGAATTCACCCCAGACAGTCACACAATAGGGGGATTAGCAGAGCCTGAATGGGCCATTAACTGACTTGATGGGGGGGTGGATTTAAGCGCAGTCCAATTTGCAACTGAATAGGCTGGGCTCTGCCACCACACAATAGGCTTAACAACCCTGTATAGTCAGGACAGCCAGCTAGGGGCCAGGAAATTCCTGGAACTTCGGAGAACCTTTCTGGAAACATCACCCAGCTTGTAGGAGCAGGGCACCAGGGTAAACAAACATGGCTCTCAGACCTGCTCCTCAGTTCACTAATGGACCTGCGGAAGGACTCTCAGAGGAATGCCTGTTCTGTGGCCTGCTATGCACTCTACCAGACTGTTGATGTACCTGGAAGGACTGCTCTGCTGCCCAGATCCTGTTTGGAACTTTCATAGGCCAGCCCTGCTGTACAGCCCTGGATCGCCAACTGCACCCCGGACTTCAGAAGTGTGTCCAAGGGCTAGTTTAGCTGGTCTCCTGTTCTGAGCCACAGGGACATAACAATCCCCCACCATCCTAAACCTGTGCCTGGACCCAGCCTGAATGAGTCGTGCACCCCCAAGAGGTCTTCATCCCCTCCTGGGCCATTGGTTGTGGCATTAAAAGTGCCCAGGTGGCCATTTTCTAAAACTGAGAACTTTCTGTTTTGAACCTTAAACTTTATGCCAGTTCTACTTATTGGATTTCGATAGTTTGTGGTCAAATAATTTATTAACATTTTCTCTATTTTTCTAAATTGGTTTTGGATTTTTATTGTGTTGTGTTGCTGTTTGTGTACTGCATAAATACTTAACACATTGCCTCTAAGTTTATCCTGACTGCTTTTTGTGCCAAACTACCCAGGGTAAAGCACAGGTTAAATCAGTGACTTTTTGTGGTTCACCCTGCAAGGGATTGTGGCTGTTGCTAGACTAAGGCTCACACCCCAGTCAACCAACAAACCAATTTCTCACATGTCAAAACAAAGAGCAAGTGCTAAGGAGTAGACCAGGGAAAAACTGGACGTCTTAAATAGCATAAGCATAACAGTAGATGAAAGCTAGAAACAACAATATAACATCTTGTAAATCAAGATAGGGTATGTGAGCTCACCACCTTGTATTACAGGACAACTTCATCTTTGATGGAAGTCAGAAGTCATTTGTTGAACAGTAGTCAGTACATAAATAATGGAATATTTGGTAGCCCAATAACTAACTGAGGTAACCAAAGGGGGAGGGCAGTACGAGAAACTAAAGGGACACAAGAAAACCAAAAATATGAATTAGGGAAGAGTCTGGTGTGAACTTAAAGAAGTGGAGAATCCCACCAATGCTCACAGTTGACAACTATCACTAAGTCTGTCTTGTTTCTGGTTATCCTGTCCAAACATGCGTCAAACCAGAATTTTGAATTAGGACTAGTGTTTGCCTGGAGACCGTACCAACAGCCTTCTTGGATTGGGCCCTATGCTGACCTGAATGTCATAGTGTGAACTACCGTCCAGCCGATTCAAGTCTCCAGGATGAGCCCGGACTTAACAGCCACATTAAACCTGAGCAGGAGCAAATGAAACCCTGCCTTTGTGTCTCCTCTGAATATATGCAAACGACACTGTACCTTGACATGTCTCTGCCCTCAAGCCCTCCTCTAACTCCTCTTTACTGAAGGGGAACTTAGATGGATCCAAACGCTTCCCTCGGTAACCTACGGAATGAAGTAAGTCTCGACACTTTGTCATGATAGTCTTCAAATTCCCATTTATCCAAATGTTGTATTTTTTATGACCTACATCACTGGTACTTCCGTTGTTATCGACTACTTCAAGCTCAGAGTAGTAGAAGGTCCATTGCAGAAAGCCATACTCACACAGGTTATCGGAGAACGAAAAAAGCCCATATAAAGCTTAAGGATATCAGAGCAATCTGGCCTTGAAATGTATTATTAGGTTGCAGGAGGTACAGCGATCATTGTTTATAGAGCTAACACTGCCGCTGTAATCATTTTCTGTTATCACAGCCTGAATCATGACCTAAGTTGAACAAAAATGAAAGTCAAGGTTCTTTATTATGTCAGTAATACAGGGCACGAAATATGGATGCAAACAATTGTTCATAGGTCTTTTTAAAGCAAACATAATTTGGTAAAGAAAGTACCACAATAAACTGTCTGTATTACCGAAATATGCCAGTGCCAAAAATTATGTAAAACTTATTTGGTGGGCCTCATGTGCATGGAACATATTAGGCCCTGCTTCTAGTCATATCTTATATAAAATTACATGAAATGCACCTGTGGTAGTTTCCAGTCCCAGGTGATATTTGTTGAGACTCAAGGAGATCTAGAAGACCTTTGGCGTAAGGCCTGATGACTCACAGAAATATTGCTGTTCATGCTAAGAAACTTGTGAAGAGTGTAGTCACAGATAGCATCCTGCAGTCTCAGACCCTTTAAGGCGGAATGCTTCAGTTGTTTAGGATTTTTGTGCATTTATATTTTTGTGTAGCATTAACAACGTGCAGAATGTGGTTTTACACTCAATCATACATATTCACACTAATATTACTATTGTCTTTAAAATAAATTTCCTATGACATAAATAATTGTGTTTTTCTGACTATTGTTAAATATGCCTCAGTCTGGGCCTAGCAGCCATCTTTGTCAAAATGGATGTTTCCCCCTGCATATTTCACTGTTCCTTATTTCGGCAGCACACTGTCAAGCAGAGTCATGTTTATTTATTTCCATTAATGTTGTTCCTGCTGTGCTCGACATAATCTTTCCTATGATGGCAATACTACAACTTATTAGAAGGTCTGACCGCTAGCTCACTGCACCCAATTTATTCACAATAACTCGCTGTTTATGAATCTAGGGCCAGATGTAGCAAAGTGTTTGCGCCTCGCAAACGGTGAAAATCGCCGTTTGCGAGGCGCAAAAGCCACTTTGCCATTCAGAAATGCATTTTGCGAGTCGGCTCCGACTCTCAAAATGCATTTCCGACTCGCAAATAGGAAGGGGTGTTCCCTTCCTATTTGCGACTCGCAGTGGGATGCAATTCCATTTGCGACCGCGTACGCGGTCGCAAATGGACTCGCAGTTACCATCCACTTCAAGTGGATGGTAACCCACTCGCAAATTGGAAGGGGTCCCCATGGGACCCCTTCCAGTTTGTGACTGGACCCCAAATTGTTTTTTCAGGGCAGGGAGTGGTCCAAGGGACCACTCCCTGCCCTGAAAAAAAACCGAAACTAAAGGTTTCGGTTTTTTTTGAAGTGCAGCTCGTTTTCCTGTTAGGAAAACGGGCTACACTTCAAAAAAAAAAAAACTGCTTTATTGAAAAGCAGGTCGCAAACATGGAGGTCTGCTGACGACAGCAGGCCTCCATGTTTGCGAGCGCCTATACTCGCAATGGGGCCGCAATTTGCGACCCACCTCATGAATATTCATGAGGTGGGTCATTGCGACCCCATTGCGAGTCGCAGTCGGTGTCTAAGACACCGCACTGCATAGCAATTTGCGACTTGCAAATTGCGAGTCGCAGGGACTCGCAATTTGCAAGTCGCAAATTGCCGACTTGCTACATCTGGCCCCTAGTTTGTTCTACCATCTTCGGAGGTCATTAACAAAGAGTGCTTCGGCTGCTGACTTAGATGGATGGTAAGAAACTGTGCATTGAGGAAGTAAGGATGGGTGTGGGTGAATGGGGCCTAATGATTACCTTCCCTCTCCAAGCCTCTCTGTATTTATATATATTTTTATCTCGTGCACAAGACGGAAGATTGGTGCATTAGGAGCCTCTGTGTGTATGGTGGGAATGATTGTGGTTGGGGCAAAAAATATTTTGATCCTTTCCGTCGTACTATATATAAATGCAATGGAATATTAGTGTATTTGGACAAGCACTATTAATTGTGATGAATGAGCTGCAGACTTTGGCCAGTATAATGAACGTGTTTTTGTGTGTGTGTCAGCACTCTCCCTTGAGTTTTGTCTAACTATATGTTTACGAATATTGACTAATAAACTTGTGTTTGTGATTGTATGTCAACGCTTTCCCTTGAGCTTTTGTCTAACTATGTTTACGAAAATGACTAAACACGAAACGCTTACAACTCCATAACATTGTGAATGCATGATGGTATGTGTATGTAAGTAGTTCCCTCTGGGGGATAGCGTTGTAGGTGGTGTATGAGTATTAACCCGCATGGTGATATAGAGGCACAGGCCTGAGACCCGCAAGGAAGTTACCATACAAAAATGACATCGCTATATAAACATACCTGCCTATTCAAGCAGGTATATTTGGTGAGTGCTATGAGCTCATGTCTACAGAAGATGGTGTCCTATACTTACATCTCATATAGGGGCAGATTAAAGAGCCCCTTGTGCCACATTAGTGTAATTTTCTTTTTGCGCCAATTGGCCCAATGAGGCAAAAATCGCTGCGCCAAATTTACAAAGTGGCGCAATGCATTCATTGCACCACTTTGTAACCCTTTGTGCTACATTATGCCTGCGCCAGGCATAATGTATGCAAAGGAGGCATTTCCCTGTTAGGAGGGGCCGAAAAAAGATTTCTTTGCGTCATTTTTTTCGGTACTTTTAACATCTGATCAGAGTAGGCGTTAAAAGGAGGCATGCCATTGTTTTCAATGGGCTTTGCAGGATTAGCGTCAATTTTTTTTACGCTAATCCTGCAAAGCTCCAAACTATCGGCAAAAAATATATGAAAGCTCCCCTAATTACCGCCATGGTGCGCCGTATCTTAGATACAGCGCACACATGGTGGTGTTAGGGGGGTGCTAAGGGGCGCAAGAAAAGCGCCACCTTACCTAAATCAGTGCCATCGTTTTTAAGATGGTGTCCAATGCCTACATCTCACAAAGTCTTCATATAGGACATGACGTCACGTACATATAGACCATTATTCAAGTTATTTCTCAAAACTTTGTGTATACCTGGACTGTGAGTATGGTTTGTTTACTACTTATGCCTCTTCTCTCATACAACTGTGTGACTACTGGAGAGGTTCCTCCTTGATGTGTCTGCATGGCATAACACCCAAATAATGTAGAGTAAGTGACTGAACGCTCCATGGATGATTCACAACTTTGTTTTACAAGTAGATTAGCGCATGCTTTGTTATCAGATGTGCATCACGATAGATGTTTGCATGTGCAATTCAGAGAATATTTTTTTGGACTAGTTGGCCTAACAAAGCATGTTTATAGCAGAGATACTACTCTATAATGATTTAAATTATAGAGATCCCAGTGTATCAACTACATACCAGAATTCTCATATTCTTTATCTTCCCAGGTGAAAACGACAGACTGACAGGTAAGACCTATTCTTACCTATTATGAACATGAGTGGTTCATGAACTATTGACTGTAGGGGTACCGGGACTGCCCTGATGAAGGCCCGAGTCCCTCAGTTGAGGGATCCTTTGTGGCTGAAATATGTTGGCCATCAGATTGTGCTGTGATGCCTGAAACACAACCTCTCTACACCAGTGGTTCCCAACCTGTGGTCCGGGGCCCCCTGGGGGTCCGCATCTGCTTAGAAAATTAAATTATATTAACAGATTAGGTCCCCAACTTTCAGTAATGGCTAAATCAGGGGTCTCTGGATTCCAATAATAATTCAGTGGGGGTCCTCGGGTTCCAGTAATGATAAAGTGGGGGTCCACAGAAGTCAAAAGGTTGGGAACCACTGCTCTACACCATCCCCACATTTTAAGGTCAATCTCACAAGTGCTCTGATGTGTTGTAATCTATCTTTGGGCTTTTAATCACGCCCATCATACGCCCATCACTATCACTCGTTCATGTGTTGCCTTTCAAAAATCCTTTGTTATCATTGGTAAATGCTTTATGTTTGTCCCTCCTTGGGGCAGTTTTGTTACCGCATTGGCCATCGACCCTGTTACATGGATAACTGCACGTTGCTCATGGTGGACGTGGCACATTGAATTGGTTTGCTTATGTCAACTGTTTTACTTTGCATTTTCAATTTACATGGCAAGAAAAGACAAAGTAAGGAATTTACAACGCTATCAGCTGCAACTTGAGCAAACACAAGACCCTTTACATTGCAAATACTTGTTTATTCCAGACAAGTGTACCACACAATAAAAGCTATCCTTGGGTTTACACTTAGGTTGTTTTAAGACTAACTGGACCCTGTTGTTGACCAGACAGCAATCTTCTCATCTCCCTCTTATATGAGGTTGAGACCGATGGGTTGGTATTATCCTAACATGGTGGGTCGGACTGGCTGATGATGCCACAAAATAGTGGGTGGGCCTTTCGGATCAATATCTTTACATTTTGTCATACTGTTATATAGCACATAAGTTGTCTATGTGTCCCTGATAAAACACAGGGTAATGAACCCTGCCATACTAGTTATGTGTTAAGTGTTATGTTACAGAGGATGTATGGCAGGTGGACCTCTAGCTTTTTCTTGGTGTGGCCCAGATCAATAAAGTGGGCAGAATCAATATTCATATAGTGGGAAAGAGCTTAGGTGACTGGGCAATAAGATACTTAATAAAACCTTGCTCTGATTTGCTGAGATTATAACATTCCTGGTCCTGCCATAATGATTTAGCAGTTTTGGTGCTTTACTAAGTGAAAATAATGTGTATACACTCGCAATTTGGGGGCAAGACAAAAGGCTTTCCTGAAGACTTAAAAGCTGTTAGAAATGCTGTCTGTTTCTCTATTGATTTTGCTGCCCACTTGGGACTTAGAATATTTTCGATTTTGCACTTCTCTTTAATGCTCTATATGTAGAGAGCCTTCATGGCAATTACTTTGTATACCACCTTTAGAAATTTTGTAACGAAACCCTTAATTTATTCCACAAATCTAGAACTCAGCTTTTGAGTGGACCCTTTAGTTAAATGACTGTAATTTTGAGGTGTTGAGAGGTACATTACCTCGGGGACAGTTTGCCTCTTGAAAATGAGGTTTACAGCTGTCTTTGATTTATGGAACTGTGGGCATTCTGGGGTGCCCCCTGTCCTAGTATTTCAGATATCCCACACAGCTTTAAGACACTGTGCTAGAGACAACTGGCATTAGTTCACACGCAGAGACTGTAAACTGGTAATTTAATGCCATACACATCTAATGCCATGGCGCAGCAGCAATAGGCTTTGATCTACTGTATTTGCAAGATTAGACTCATTTTCTTGCATGTCTGAAGACAAACTGAGGAGATATCTTCATTCACCATGTAAATGGGACTCTTAAAATTAGTGGATGTGAGTATTTTTAACTCCTGGAGCCCTCTTTAGATGGGCTTTTGCCACCAGAGAAAACTTCAAATGTCTTTAGTGTGATTCTTGGATAGACAGTTGTCTTACACACTTGTGAGATGCATTGTTCATGAACTGACATTGAACAAAGCTGTGTCCCTTAACCTCAAACATGATTACCAAGGAATTTAAATAGCTCTCTTATACTATAAGCCCTAGCTTCACTATGCCATTCTTTTTCTCCAATTTACTATATTCAGCCATGTCCTACGTTCTAGATATCCCACAGAAAATAGATCATTTCACTCAGTTCCTCTCCACACTCAAAGAGCTTAACATCTTTGTTAGTTGACTCCTGCAATTACTTAATTAACTAGCTTACGCACACATGAGTTTACTTTGTTGAGTTTTGAGCCTGTGTCACAAAAAGATATGTTAGTGTTAATCAGATCTGTGCACATTCTGAAAATATGAGACATCACCAGAAATATTGCAGATGGACTGTGGTAAGAATTGCCTTACTATTATAAAATCACATTTTGAGAATAAACAAAAACAATTAAGATATAATTTATACCACCTTTATTATGCATCACTTCTCTTTCCCATAAATTTATGAACATGCAATGTTGGTATCTTCTATTCAAAGCCACGAAGACATCAGCTCATGTTGGAGGAATACAGCATGTCGATACGCCTCCATTCTGCAAGCATTTACGGTCATCGTGGAGCTGTTATTAACAGGGTAAGCTCAATGCCCCGGTTGCCTGTTCTGTTACTCAGGATCCTAGGATAAGGGTAGTTTAATCAGTACAGATGACACACAACTCATTCTCTCCCTCACGAAAAATCTCTCCAGTACCAGGATCACGTTCATTGCCTGCATGTGACTGAAATTGCCCACCAGGTGTAGACCAACTGTCTAAAACTGAATATCCACAAGACCCAATTTGTGATCTTCGGAGAGAGCACTTCATTGTGGAACTCATCTGGTGGCTAACAGAATTATGTTGAGTTATCCTCAACACCCACGCAAAAAACCTTGGAATTGTTCTCAGCAGCAAAATTAACATGACTGCCCCATTCAACTCCATCGCTGCCTCATGCTTCCATAACCTGAAGATGCTGGGGAAGATTTTCAAATGGCTCTCAATCAGCACCCGGAAAACCCATCAGATATGCCTCATTTGCAAGCAAGCTGGGGAACACCCTCTGTCTTGGGATCAACAAAAAACTCACAAGAAAGCTGCAGACCATTCAGTACTCAGCAGCCAGAATCACTCTCAACCTCCAATGCCTACCTCACACCCCACCACACTTGAAGATGGATTGAGGGGGCTGTACTGGCCCCTCATACACAAACAAGCATAACTCCTCCCTCACCTACACTTTCAAGGCACTGTTTAACACTTGCCCCACATACTTCAACAATTTTCAAACCTTCCAAACACCTTTGCCTGCCCAGACTCCTACTTGCACACATCTCGCAAATACAGAAATCAGGTCCAGCAGTTGAGCCTTCTCCTGCATTGCTCCTAAAGCATGGAACAACCTTCCACTACACAGCCTCATTCTCACTTCTTGAGTTTCGCAAGAAGCTGAAGACCTAGCTTTTTGAGTCGTCTCCACTAGGCCATAGGCTTTGGCTAGGTTCACACCTGCTCGGCACATAATAACTTTCCTGGGTCGTAATGCACTTTACAAATCAACAAAACATAACATACCAACATACCATACTGCCATGTTCTTGATCTTAAATACCCAGGCCCCAAACAGAAGATTTATCCAATATCATGATTGTATCCTCTTTTTCCTCAGTATTTAAAGTACAAATATGGATCATTCATTATCTTCACTGTCTCAAAGAATGCAATGCTCACAGTACCATGCACATTACAATTGACCACTGTCCTAGAATGCCCTCTTCCCAAACAACCTTGGAATTTCACATGACAATGCCTTCTTTCCATCCTGCATTTACTCCCAGCAAGTAAATCACTATTGTCATAATCGTTTCTACAAAGCCCCAGTATTTAACATATTATTAAGAAGACCTTTGCATGTAGAGAAGCACTGTGTGCCCCAAAGGAAATGAAGGAAGAGCACAAAATATTTGAGATTTTAAAAATTAAGGGCCAGAATTATGCTGGCTTTGCGCCGTTCCAACACCACACTAGCGTCATTTTTTTACAATAATGTGGTTTTGGAAGGGGAAAAACGTCACACCTTATTTACAAAGTACTTTGTAACCTCTTGCCCCACATTATGCCTCTGACAAGCATAATGTATGCAAGGGGGGGGCATTCCGGCGCTAGGTGGGCCGTAAAAATGGGCCAAAGGAATCAATGAGATTAATTTGCGCCATTTTTATAGGCATTTTTTATTTCCTGCTAAGTGCAGGTGTTTAAAAAAGGGTCTCATTGAGTACAATGGGCCTCTGGGTGCTTTGCAGGATTAGCGCTAATTTTTTTACGCTAATCCTGCAAAGCGCAGATTAGCATAAAAAATGATGACGCTAGTTACCCTAACTACTGCCATGGTGCGCCGTTTTTTAAATACGGTGCTACCATGGTGGCAATAGCGGGGCGCTAAGGGGTGCTAGAAAAGTGGTGCTGCACTAGGTACAGCACCACTTTTCATAAATCTGCCCCTAAATGGGATGTGACAGTCACCACTTTTTCCACTGGCTCTCATTATAAATGGCCCATATACATCCTCGTTGTTTCCTTCCCCGGAGCTTCTGTTACCGGAGACCCCTGTAATTTGTGAAGGTGGGAGGCTGGGAAATAATGGGGATTATGATTTTTTGGGGATTAACATGCAAACATCAGATTTAGGCCCATATTTATGAATAATGACGTAAAACTGCACTAACGCAGTTTTGCATCATTTTTCTTAACACCGGCTAACACCATTCCTTAGAGCCAGCTATGCGCCATATTCAATAAATGACGCAAGATGGCGCTAAGGAATGGCTAGCGTCTAAATAAAAGACGCTAGCCAGTCAGGGATGACGTTAGGGAACATGGCGCTAGTGGGTCTGAAATGACGTTAGGCTGGTTAGTGGCAAACAAAATGCCACTAACCAGCCTTATGTCATTATATGACACCCAAGCAGTCACAAAATGACTCCTGTCTAAGTGTAGACAGGAGTCATCACCGCCACCCCGAATTCCCACCACATGGGACTAGTGTCCCCTGGGCAAGCCCAACATACCCAGTGCCAGGCAGGGGGCCCTATGTTAGGGACCCCAGTGGCACTTACAAAACAAATAAATTATACTTATCTGAACTTACCTGGGATGGGTTCCCCCTCCTGTAGTGTCCCTGTGATGTGGGTGGTGGTGTTGCTGAGGCTTGGGGTGGGCATCTTTGTGCCAATTCCATGGTGTTCCACCATGGAAATGGGCCCACATGCACCCTAATGTCTGGTCTGACCCAAGCGTTAAATAATGACACTAAGCAGGCTTAGCACCATTATTTAGGGCCACCTCCTCCTTGCACGTCGTTTCTGTGCCTGGAGATAAATATGGCGCTAGGGGGTTATCATCGTGTTTAGGACGGGAATGCCTACCTTGCATCTCATTGACGCAAGGTGGTTTCGCATGTCCTGAACATGGTGCTAACTCCTATATTTTGATGCTAGACAGTTCTAGCATCAAAATATAAATATGGAGTTAGGTTAACACAGTTTTAGCGCCAAAATAAATGGCACTAAGGCGATGGTAACCATCCATAAATATGGGCCTTACTGTGCTGATTTCCATGTGTTTTTCCCGGTATTCCACCTGGAGACTTCAGTTGCTTGCAGCATGTGAAGCCTCCAGGAACAATATGTTTCTACTAAATTCAAATTTTTAGTGGGTCCATTAACTCTTGTTATTCAGCCCATCAGAATTACGAGCCTAGGGTAATGAGGGCCTTAGCATTCTTTGCCTTCGGTACTGAGTACTTAATGTTCGGGATCAGAGTAAAAGGTAGAGGCTACTGTCCAGCTCCTTTAGTTTTCAAAATTCTCTGACAGCTCTTGGCCTACCCTCCA
Source organism: Pleurodeles waltl (assembly GCF_031143425.1). Taxonomy (NCBI): domain Eukaryota; kingdom Metazoa; phylum Chordata; class Amphibia; order Caudata; family Salamandridae; genus Pleurodeles; species Pleurodeles waltl. Next base: position 1,549,362,630 of record NC_090440.1, read on the forward strand.
TTTTCTCGTACACTGCTGGACATCCAACCAACAGAGCATTTGCAAAATATGGAGATACATAGCTACCATGATCTTTTGTGGCACAAAAATCTGGTGCTCCTCCATTGCAAAGGAACAGAACCTGCGTGCATATGTATTCATAGATCCAATGAGGTATATTTATCTCAAACTGCTGCACTTCATAAAATCCACTCTCATTTTGCAATCTATAAACTAGCCATATTTACAGTGTACAGCAGACATGCTGTTTCTACAGGGACCCAGGCTGATGGGATGGTAGGCCCACCTGGGCGGATATAGGAGTGCACTTAAGTTGAACAAGTGTAATGCAGCCATATGGTATGCAATATCCTCGTATCACAATCTGCAGTGCACATGCATCAGAAATGGATACTACTAAATGTATTGGCTACAACCTGCTATTCGGATTCTGGAAAGAGAAAAAAGGAGTCATAGGTTTGATATGGTATGATTGGTAAGAGATTCTGGTTGATTTCAGTCTAGCCTTTTGTTGAAAAGGCACCTGCAAGCTTTTCCTGACGAAGCACATGCACTTCAGTATCTGATGGTCAAGACCTTATTCTTTTGTCATGAATTTGCCCGCTCTAACCATCATTGTATGTGGCTTCCTGGCCTCAACCAAAGATGACTGCTGGCTTTTATAAAAGCCTGTGATGCGGCTGCTAAAGCACACTATCTATGAAAGGTAATATCTGAAAGGAAGTTCACCTCACAATTCGTAGTGTCATAATGAGGGACTAAAGGTCCACGAAGAGAAAGTATATTAACTAAAATGAACATGTTTCGGCTTTAAGAATAAAATGAGAATCTTCCACTGTTACCTTAGAGAATTGTGCTGCCAGATCTGTCAAAAACAAATCATATTTCACAGTTTTAGGGAATTCTTCTGCAAACCACAGCATGCATTGTCTATTATTGGGAGTCTCTGACAAGTAGCTTATGAGCTACTAGTTTCTCTCCAGTTACCTGTAAATCGCTCCCTTAATAGGAAGCTTGTGTTTGGTTGAATATATGTGTTTACCAAAATTGAGTATGTATTACAGGTGAAAATATGAACGTTTTTCAGAGCTCATAAACTGATGTTTGGAGAAAAATATGAACAAAGTATTTTTCACATTACTGCTGGGAACCCTCCCTGATGCACAGAAGTGGTCACTGCTAGTAATCTTGCATATGGTGGTCACAATGTAATCTTGGCTGATATGGTCACTATTAGAACACTAATAATATTAGTAGGTTGGGATTATTTCATTGAACATAAGTAGCTCTTACTAAATAAAATGTTGGAGACCGTGTGTCATACCATGAAAAGAGCTCACCCATCTTTGACCATTTCCACTAGATAACTGTCTTGATGTTCGTGTTGAGTTGCAAGAAGTCAGACTTAGAACCAGATACTAGCAGAAACATTTTCTTTGTTCCTTCTCTGGCACCTCTGCACACGAATAGACATTGCCCAAGAATCTTCTTTGCTGAAGGTATAGGAAAACAAATGAAATCCATCAAACCAAGATGAATAGGAAGGACAAGTGAGCCTAGATTTCTTTGGGGGAGGGCCCTGCTACCTTCACTTGCAAGTAGTTTACCTTTGTACCTGTCAGTCACATGTAGTTTGCGGTGAAGTGAATAGGCCTGCAGCGGGTCTTATCTGAGCCATCTGTTGTGCCTCAGAGTGCATCCTGCCACAGTACAGATACTATGTTGCTGCTTGATGCTGAAAATGTAATAGTAGCAGTGGCCGTTGCTTAGGTACCAAAATAGCGTGTGTGTGTGTAACCTCTGTTGAGTCCTCCCTCTTCTTCCTCTACAGATTCAATCACTGCATGGTCAGCTGAGTCCCTGGCAATCACAATATTGTGCTGGACTGAGATCTGTGCATGCCTCTTCACACCCTAATTTCCAGTACTTACAAACGCAGATTCATTACCGTTCATCATTCTAGGCCTCCATAATTATGGAAGGAACATTGCATTTTTGTTTTTTCTTTAGCCCTCTTAGTTCCTCTTCTAGTTCAATCAATCAAAATCTTTATTCGAATGACAAAGACAATCATAAAAGATATACATATATAATATAAAGTCACATGTGATAGGCAATAGAAAGGTAAAACAAAAGTAGCATCATCCAAAAATCCAAACTTTTGCAATAAGACACAGCTGCTTTAAAAAAACTAACCATTCTAAAGCATACATCAGTGCTGTGTAACAATTGAAAAAAACAAAGATCAGCTCTGCAATCTTTAAAGTTGTGAATTTTAAAAAGAAGTAATAATAGTGAGTTCTAAAAGGTTTATACTGTTTGCAAAAAAACACAAAGTGCAATAAAGATCACAAAGATGCAGGGGGCAGAGCCAAGATGGCGCCGAAGACGGACGCTCCTTGAAGAGCTCCGTTGCTGCCTCCGCCAAAGTATCCTTTTATAATATCCTACCCTTCTGGGACACTTCGAAGCGGAGGGTGGGATCTCCCCCACCTTCTTTTTTTGGGGGTCACCGACCAGGAAGGTCGGAGAGTGACTTGGCGCTCCTCTGTGGCTGCCGAGGCGGTGCGGCGGGCCTGGGCCTGGAGGCTTCCCCGCAGCGGGAGCTCGGATAAGGGCTTGGCACCTCAGAAGTGAGAGCGCTGAGGCTTGGACCCGTTGGGGATCTGTCGGAGGGGTGCTCTGGAGCGCCTGTCACTGAAGGACTGCCCGGCCCGATGGTGTGCTGCGGAGGGCTGAGGCGGTGAGGCGCGCCACCCCCACCTCCCGCCTGTGACTGTCTCCAAACGAGGTACCAGAGTCGGGGCTGCGGGAGATTGGATGAGGGTGGGATGCCCCGGATAGGAGAGGAGACCAAGACAGACCCGAGGCCAGGGGGATCTCTCTTGGGAGCGCCTGTTGCTGCATAACTGTCCGGCCTTGGATGGTGTGTTGCGGAGGGCCGAGACGGTGAGGGGTGGCCCCCTCTCACTCCGACCATTGATTTTTGTGGTATGTGGTGCAGGAACTGGGGCTGCGGGGCATTGCAGATCTGCTGCCCATAAGAAGATGAGAATGGAAAAGAAGGAGGTGACCCCTGCATAACTAGCAGACAATGATCGGTTGATGGAAATCAAAGGGCCTGAAGAGCAGTAGGAACACGAGACTCCATATTGCCCCGGGGTCCTTCGGGGACAGGCGAAGGGACTGCTGAGGAGAGATGCATCTCCCCCTTGTTAAAGAGAAAGAAGGAGGGCTTGGTGGCAGGACTATAGAGCTGAGCGCCCCAGGGGGATGCCGGCCCGAGGGTCGGAGGGAGTCGGGGGGTCCCCCCCAGATCCCTACTTGCGGCTGGGTGCTGTGGTACATTACCTGACTGAGGGCTACCGGGTAGTTGAAGATACAGAGGTTCCTGTTGAGGTCTCTCAATGGCAAGAGACAAGGAGCCTAAACCGCCTCGACAGGGCAAAATGGATCGGTACACCAAGGTGGTTACCCCCCTGCGCTGGTGACGGACCCTGTGGCGGTCCCGGAAAATACTGCGCTTCTTTCAGAGATTCAGGCATCCAGGAGGGCACTGGAGGAGCGAATGGGTGAGGTACGTTCGGAGGTCTCCCTGTTGTGCCAGGACCTCCGTAAAGTGGCAGAACGAGTCAGGTCGGCGGAGTCGTGCATCTCTGAAATGGAGGACATGGTCAGGGACCTGCGGAAAGAGGTGTTGGAGATCAAAGTCCTCAACAAGGATGTTATGTGGCGGCTGGAGGATGCCGAAAATCGAGCAAAGCGTAATAATCTCCGCTTTGGGGGCTTTACAGAGGGACTTATATGTAACGATTCTTGGATCAATGGCTCCACCCGCCCCAAAAAGTTTCCTGCCTGTTTATGATTGAACGTGCCCACAGAGCGCTGGGGCCCCCTAGGCCGGCGATTGCCTGTTTTCTGAACTATCAGGACCGGGACATGATCCTAATGGGAGTACGTAGAATGGGCGAGGTCTGATATGAGAACTCCAAGATTATGGTCTTCCCTGACTACACTAGAGAAGTTGAGAAAAAACGCCGTACCTTTGATTCGGTTAAAGCCAGGCTTTGTGGTCTTCAGCTCCAGTACATGCTCCTCTTCCCTGCCAAACTGAAGGTCCTGTTCCAAGGGAAGACTTTCTTTTTTCAGTCTCCAGAACATGCCGGGGGTGGCTCGAGGAGCGTCCCAAGCTCTCAAGGAAAGGGAATGAAGGAACTGAGGAAGGGCCCCGAGAGAGGGAAGGTGCGAGGCCCAAGGAGTGGTCCCTCCCGATACGCAGGGGAAGGCGACGACAGCGAGTTGGTAGAGACACGCCATGGCGGCTCCCCCGACAGCCAGAGAAGGAAGCGGACACTACTGACTCAGAAGGGAATCATAGCGCAAGCCTTCGGAAGAGACATGGAAGTGCAGATATGGACTCGTTGACGCCAGAGAGCCGCCTTGACCAGGGTGGGGAGTCCCCTCACCCGCTGTTGGAGGCCATTGACAATATGGAGGCTGAGAAAGAGGCCCGGAGGCCCAAATGTCCAGAGGGGTAGTCATGTGAAGGGAGGCCGGAGGAGCGAGGATGGACGGTATCGCTCCCCCCCAGGCTGATTGAGGTTTTACATAAGCCTAAGGGGGGTTTTGAAAGAGGGAAAGAAGCCCTTGTCTCTTGAGTATCAATCAGTTGGGGCTCCACCTCTATCGGTGCGTACCCCCCCTTAAGTACATTCTATATCTTTATACTGTTGGGAGGGTAGGGAAGGGAGTGGGGTAACAGACCTCTTGAGTCCTGTGGGGTAGGGGTGTGGAGATGTACACTGAGGCTGCTGAGAGGTGGGGAGGGGGGTGGGTTGGGGTTCTACTTTAGGAGTTTTTTTTCTTCTTTGGTTGATAAGTTGCACAGTTAACCCGCAGACACAAATAGCTGAGTACAGTATTAGAGAGGTTGGTCCTCAATCCCCTCAGTCATGCTCCTGGTGATCTGGGTGCCCGCAGGGCTTAAGCACTATGATCTGTTGTATTAGATAGCCCCCATGAGTAAAGCTAAGGAGATGCCCTCTGAGGGTGAGAAGGGATTTACTATCCTCTCCTGGAATGTGAACCGACTGGGAGATAAGGTTAAACGCAGACTAGTGTCCCAATATATTAAAAGGCAGGGAACGGATATAGTACTCCTTCAGGAGACACATCTCAGAGTTACGAAGTGTGCCTTCCTGAGCAGCGGCCCCTATGTTATACTGGCGCATACGGGATACACGTCTGGCTCTAGGGGAGTAGCGATCCTGATCCGAAGATCTCCCCCCTTTCTTGTCACCCACCAATTGACGGACCCTGGTGGTCGATATGTGGGTGTGAAGGGGTTCTGGGGACGGAGAGAAATTTTGCTGCTAAGTGCATATGCACCACCAAGACTCCAGACCCCCGTTCTAGAGAAATTAGCAAAGATCCTGCTGGAGTCCTCTTCCCCACTCCACATACTGGGAGGAGACTTTAACGATGTGATGGAGACGGGTATGGATAAATCTGGAATGGGGAAATCCATAGGTCCCACTACCCCGCTGTGTGACTTTGCTGAAACCTTGGGATTGTTGGACCTGTGGAGACAGGCACATCCCACGGACAGAAAATATTCGTATTTTTCAGGGGCCCACAAGGTTTTCTCCCAATTAGATTATATGTTTGCCCCGGTGGGAGAGGTGGGCACCATACAGCAAGCTGAATACCTGGCAAGAGGGCTGTCGGACCACTCCCCTCTGGTAGTTAATCTGGTTGGAGGAGCAAAGAGACGTAGAGGGGGGAGGCTGGGCGCCTGGGATCAGCAAGACCGCGAAGTGGCGAGAGGGCTTCGAGTAGAATTATACTTTCAAGAAAATATAGGGTCAGTTGGTTCGGCAGTGGTGTTGTGGGAGACCTACAAAATGGTACTTCGAGATAGCACACATAGGGGGTTATTCTAACTTTGGAGGAGTGTTAATCCGTCCCAAAAGTGACGGTAAAGTGACGGATATACCACCAGCTGTATTACGAGTTCCATAGGATATAATGGACTCGTAATACGGCTGGTGGTAAATCCGTCACTTTTCCGTCACTTTTGGGACGGATTAACACCTCCTCCAAAGTTAGAATAACCCCCATAATCTGGTAGCTCAGAAAAGACGGAGGGACAATGACCAGCTGAGTACCTTGGAGCGCAAGCTCCTAGAAATAGAGAAAACAGTGGTGCAGGCGCCGACAGCTCTGCTACTTCGTCAATTAGAGTTGGCGAAAGTTGAGTATCGAAAGACAGCAGAAAAGGAGGCTAGGAGTTGTTTACAGACGGTCCAACATAGGCATTATGAGACCGGGGATAAAGCCGGGAAATTCCTGGCCTGGCTTGGGAGAAAAGAGAAGGAAGCTACATGGATCCAGGAGGTGGAGACTCAGGAGGGAGTAGGGTGTCCACTGACAATGACATCGCAGAGACTTTCGCCTGCTACTATAGAGATTTCTACAGGGCAAGATCATTAGAAAATGCTGACCGCATTACCGAGTACCTAGACAATATAGCTGTTCCTACCCTGGAAGCAGAGGGGCGGGAAGAACTAGAGGGAGATATCACGCTGGATGAGATCACGGCCGCACTGACAAGGCTCAGACCGGGCAAAGTCCCAGTGTTTTAATTTAGTAGCGATTAGATTAAGCATTAGCAGAAGACATCTTGTATTTAGCAACTATTGTGAACATTTTGCGGAATCCATTTTGTATTCATGGCAGCCATTATCTCTGCCACATGCTGCCATGTGCTCACCATGTGCTCTGTCCTACCTTCCTGTTAACTACTCTTGAAAATCTGTCTAGTGACAAGTTATATTTAGCATCTCTTTCTTTGCACATGCCCAGTAAGGTCTGCAGCTGTTAGTAATTAGGAACCAACAGTAATGTGTCTACTAGTCCTTGAAAACTGTTAGCCCCTCCTACCTGTCGACTGTGCATTTCCATATGACCTTATATGTATATAAGTCTTGCTTCTATAATTGTACCACCTTCTTTTAGCCCCTGCATGGGTATAAAAGGACCATGCTCTCTTAGTTCAGTGTGCTACTTCAAACATTACCGAAGGGTGCTGTTTGAACTGTGGTACCACCTCATGAGGTTTAATAAACTTTGTCTTTTATTTCAGTTTCTGTGCCAACTTCTTCCTATATGGTCTGAGGACTTTGTGCAGAGAAGGGTGAACCCCTTGCACTAGTAGGCCTTGCTGAGGCTTACTTCGACGAATTGGCACCTGACCAGGGACTCATCGGCGACTCGGACGCCCGATGGATTGGTCGCGACGAAGGATTGGGATCTCACTGCGGACGATCAATGCCTGAGGAGACCCGAGTCTTGGCAACCACAGCGTTTTTCCCTTCTTTCTGATTTGACCATCCAGGTGGTGCCAGTCCTCGACTGAGATCCTTTTTGTTCATTCGTCGTGCAGTGACCATTTGGTTGATTTTAGAACTTGGCAGTTGGAACCTAGACACCCTGTGATTAGTAAGAGACGTTTTACGGCACTTGCTGTGGGTTTTGATGCCTTTGTTTCACCACTTACTGTGGCTCTCGTGTTTTGGGTGACTAGTCAATTTGTGTCCTTTGAATTGATATATAAATTGCAATTTATATAGGCAGGTAATGAGGAGAATTTTCTCCAATTTAATTTTGATTTGAACGGCACCTTAAGTGCTACTTAGATTATAATACTGCATATTCTGCACTATTTTTGGCATGCCTGTTTTTAGCGCACTTCGTAGGATGTGTTGCTTATGTAATGGTACCAATTTGAGACTGGAAGAATCGCAACTGGCACCCCCAGAGGGGACGCCCAATAGAGATATGTATGTTAAACGTGGTCTTTCTTCTACAATGTACAGCACATTATGGAATAAATACACTCGTGCGGATCCTGAGTTACGTTGGCCTATGCATGGGTCATTTGATTTGCGAAAGATTGAGCATGTGGAACAATGTATGTGTAAGCGAAGGTCTAGGCAAGATATGTTTGACTGTGTACGAATGTGGGAGAAAGAAGTGCATGGACGAGTGAAGCGTGAGCAAGCCTTGCTTGAGAAAGAGCAGCGGAAGAATGTATATGTGAAAGCATTGGAAATGAGAAATAAATAAATAAATGACTTAAAGGAGATAGAAGAGAAAGAACGTAAATTACAGGTAACTGGCCAATACACTGTTCGGCAATATCTCTATCCTATCCTTAATAAACCGCACGATGATTTTTTGTTACTAGATCACCCTCCACCTATATATGTCGTTCCTTCTGCCCCTCATGAGTTAGCTGAGGTCTCCGGTACGGAGCAACAGAAGATACGAGACAGTCGCTCTATGTTGCCTGCTGACCGTGCGTCTGAGATTAGATCTACTGCTCGTAAAACAATTCGTAGCGTTGTCTCTGCTTCTGAACTTTTAGACAACACGAAAAGGGTGGACGTAAAAGGAGTAGCTATATTTTACTGAGGCATTTGGCACAGAAGTTATTGAACTATTTCAGAAACATTCTGATGAGTTAGAGCCCGATGATGTAGCAGCTGATCATAAGCAAATGCGTGATGGTCTTTTTGTTTTCTCCCAGGTGGCTGATGCAATCAGGCGTTTGGTGAAATTATGTGTTGCGGCAGTCCGTTTACAAGAGGAGAAAAGGGCCGTGGATGTAGTTGCATGGACATCTCAGACCGGCGGGGTGCAAGCTTCCATCTTCGGAACAGATAAGACTATGATAGTTCACACGAAACCAATGGGGGAGGCGGCGCCTTTGTATGTTCCTCCTAAAGGATCGGGTTTGAGAAGCACTTCCTGACAGATCTACAGGTGAAGGCCATGAACTCCGACCTGGTGACCAGATGATGATTACGTCCTTTGAAAGATCAAGCAGCTTGGAACCAAGGTAGCAAGGCCCAGAGCATGTGCTCCTTGCGACAAGGACAGCAGTTCGAGTGACGAACCGAAAGAATTGGGTCCATAGTACTCACTGCAAGAGAGTGCTACCTACCTTGGTGGAACCTGCTGTGCTGACCGATCATCGAGAGATTTCGACTACGGAGAAAGGCCGTGCTATATCACCTGATGAATCTGCGGTGTTCTTTCCGGACCATACGTTTTCTGGAGTGTCGCAATATAATTTGAGACCGAGGAAAGAATATGTAGTGCTGAAAAAAACTGGTTGAGCTACCGCCCTGGGTTAGTGAAATGGAGTGCCAATGTGGCAAGGGGGGGGGGATCAGCCATGCATTAGAGTAGTGACACCCGTCTTGGCCCATGGTGAAGAAATCAGCGGCTGTCCAGGGATAAGAGCTCCAATGATTGTTTTTAATTAATTTCTGGAAGGGTCGATTATCACTGTTGCTAAAATGAATAACAAAGTGATCATTAGTACTATGGGGTTTGTTGTTGTTTTGGTGGTTATAGCAATAATCACCTGGTTTGTTGAAAAGAAGGCTCCTGCTCGTGAGTTTTTTGGTGCCACTGCTCCAGTACCAGAGGATCACTATTACTTTACGCTTCCCTATCAAGAGCAGAAGCACCATCAATCGTACTTCAATAATACTTTCATTTAGATGTTGCATCATACTCATAATGCTACAAATACTACTAACTGTTGGGTATGTGGAATAATACCTGAGCATCAAAAGAAAGGAGGGACACCTTTCCTCTTCCTTTTTCACACAGTGGTTCTTGTCAAGCTTGCTATACGCTTTTGTTTGCATCTGGAAAACGTACAGAGGGCGGACTTCTTTTTCGCCTTAATAAAGTATGCTACCAAGACAAAGATGGGTATCCCCAAGTCAAAGGAACTAAATGGGAATGGGAAGAGTATCAACCGGACAATGTTTCAATACCATATGTCTTCACAAATATAAGAGACTCTGACAAGAAAGAACAATTTGTGATTTCTGTTACAAAAACTAAAGCAGATTTATGTATACGTAGCATTGGGCGAATTCCAGTGGGTATAAGCGAATGTACCTTGATTTAAACTATTGAGGGTGTAAATAATAGTAGTTTTACAGCTTCACATAATACATATTTTGTTTGTGGTAACTATGGATATTACCAACTACCTGGTGGGTGGTCAGGTGTGTGTTATGTATCTTTTCTATTACCCCCTGTGTTTTTGGCACCTGCATCATATCACAGAGATTTTAAACTGTTCAATTACATCATTAAAAATAGATATAAAAGGACAATAAGTACAAATGAGGTAGACCAAACAGACACTAGCCTGCAACAATAAGTTGATTTTAATTTAGGGTTGTTCTCCTTTGTGGGTGCTACATTAAACAGTAGGAAAGTGAGACGATTGACAAGGGTTGTGGAAGCTGTTACCAATCAGGCAGCTCTGGCACTTGGGAAAATTACAGAGGAGCTCCAAATTGCGAGGATTGTAGCGCTCCAAAATCATATGGTACTAGATGTGATATTAGCTGATTGAGGTGGTGCATGTCGCATCACCGGTAGTAGTTGCTGCATTTTCATTCCAGATCACTCACCTTCAGTATATGATGCAATATCTAAATTGCATAAAATTGCTGCAGAAATTCACACAGAGACTGGTACTTGGACTTTTTCTGGATGGTTTTGGGCTCTTGTTTCCGCTTGGGGCTGGAAACTACTGACTATCCTGTGTGTAATGATTGCAATATTTTTCACATGCTGTATCTGTATTCAGTGTGGTCCAATGTTCTGCTCCATGTGTATTACTGCTTGTATGCTTACCAAAAGAAATATTACAGAAATGAAAGCACAAAACATGTTAGATAAGGAAATAGCTGAAATGATGAGCATAAATATACAAGATGAATATTTAGATAATCCCAGAAAGACGAATGTCTTCAGCTAATGCTGAAAGGGTCGTCTGTTGTAATTTAGTAGCGATTAGATTAAGCATTAGCAGAAGACATCTTGTATTTAGCAACTATTGTGAACATTTTGCGGAATCCATTTTGCTTTCATGGCAGCCATTATCTCTGCCACATGCTGCCATATCCTCTGTCCTACCTTCCTGTTAACTACTCTTGAAAATCTGTCTAGTGACAAGTTATATTTAGCATCTCCCACTTTGCACATGCCCAGTAAGGTCTGCAGCTGTTAGTAATTAGTAACCAACAGTAATGTGTCTACTAGTCCTTGAAAATTGTTAGCCCCTCCTACCTGTCGACTGTGCATTTCCATATGACCTTATATGTATATAAGTCTTGCTTCTATAATTGTACCACCTTCTTTTAGCCCCTGCGTGGGTATAAAAGGACCATGCTCTCTTAGTTCAGTGTGCTACTTCAAACATTACCGAAAGGTGCTGTTTGAACTGTGGTACCACCTCATGAGGTTAATAAACTTTGTATTTTATTTCAGTTTCTGTGCCAACTTCTTCCTATATGGTCTGAGGACTTTGTGCAGAGAAGGGCGAACCCCTTGCACTAGTAGGCCTTGCTGAGGTTTACTTCGACACCAGGACCAAATGGGTATCCCGCGGAGCTCTTCAAAAGCTTCCGCGCTACCCTGGCTCCCCATCTCTTAAATATGTTTCTAGAGGCTTGAGAACAGGGAGATCTGCCCCCGGGTTTAAGGAGGCCTGAGATAGCAGTGATATATAAAGAAGGGAGACCCAAATGGAGATGTGCGTCATACAGACTGATATCCCTGCTGAATGTGGAAGTGAAAGTCTTGGCCACAATCTTGGCAAATCGTATGCTGGGTGTTGTTTCTTCATTAGTACACATGGATCAGACTGGTTTCATGCCAGGAAGCTCCACAAAACATAATCTGAGGCGAGCGTATGTGTGGTTGACCAGCATAATGGGTCGAATAGATCGTCATGTATTCTTAGCCCTGGATGCAGAGAAAGCTTTCGATTCAAGTGCATTGGCACCCTTGGGAGGGTGGTGAAGGAGTGCAGGACTGATTTGGAAAGATGGAGAGCTCTGCCTCTTACATTGATGGGACGTATGGCGATTATTAAAATGATCCCTTTACCAAAGCTCCTCTTATGTATTATAAAACACATACTTTCAGATACCCCGAGCGTGTTTAGGGTCATAGATCGTGATATGTGGCTCTTCCTCTGGGAGGGGAAATATCCAAGAATAGCTCTTAAGACTTTACAATGCAATCAATATGCTAGGGGGGTTTCTCTGCCAGATATAGAGGCGTATTACTGGGCGGTGCACTTGATAAATGTTAATGATTGGTTATTCGCATCAGAGGACCATCCCACTTTCTGTCTATAATGACTACAGTGGGAAGGGAAATCATGTAGGCAATACCTATATGAAGGAAGTGGGACTGGACATCTTTTGCCAGGCACACAGGTGGCCTTGGAGGGTTGGATAAGAGCTACTAAGATTATGGGGTTGCAGAGACGTCCCACTAAAGAGACCCCTCTTTGGGAGGGGGGCTGGCTGCGAGAAATCAGGAAACTGAAGGGTTTCGAGTGCTGGGACCGAATTGGTATTTCAAAAGTCGGGGACGTGATGGAGGAGGGGGATACCTGACTGCACCCCTCTAGAAGGCAGGCTATTAATGGGCGGTCTAGACGCTAAAGCGACATCCCTAACATATAAAACTATTAATTAAAATACGCCAAATACACTGATAAATTTGCGTAGTAGATAGGAGGCAGAGCTGGGGACGCTGGAAGACATAGCCTGGGATGCAGCACTGATGTTCCCCAGAGAGGTGGCGATTAGATCACGACTTAGGTTGATTCAGTTTAACATTTTACATTGGCTATACTATGATAGACAACGACTACATGTGATGGGAAGAGCGAGACATCCGAACTGCATTAGAGGCTGTGGTAATGTTGGATCCTTCATCCACGTTTTGTGGGAGTGTCCCAAGATCAAGGAGTTCTGGAGTAGGGTGGTGGGAAAGATGGAGGGAGTACTATCAGCACAGATTCCCTTGGACCCCAAATATGCTTTACTGGGAATGCCTAATGATATTGACCTGCCCAGACGCCAGCTCACGTTATGTGGACTGGGACTGATGGTAGCCAAAAGGGACATAGCCCACCTCTGGGGCTCTGAGATATGCCCCTCTGTGGATGTATGGAGGAGAGGGATAGAAAGGTTCATGATGGGGGAAAATCTGATGTACGCAAATAGAGGATGCCCGTGGAAGTTCAAAAGGATATGGGGAGCGTGGATGACATATTATTCTTTGGAGATATAACCGCTTTCTGAATATGGACTCCTAGGTTAATGACAGGGACACGTCATAGTACAATGCCAAAGGAGAGACCTCTGGGCAGGATGAGAACTCCGGGAAATTTGAACTTAGGGACCACTCAACGTGATGATGGGTTCTGTTTCAGGGTTTGGGTGGAGAGGGAGGGTAGGGGCTGTTGGATATATGTTTTTAGTTTAAGTGCTTTGCTAAGAGATTGCTACGAAATGTCTAAGTGGCTATGCTATGCTTTGGTTAAAACTCAAATAAAAAAATGTATTAAAAAAAAAAGATCACAAAGATACAGTCACAAACATACTTCTTCTCTTCCAAATTCCCATAGTACCCCCGCGGAAAACATAACATATAGTACCAGCTCTGAATTTAGACAATAAGGCTTTTTCCCAGTTGTTAGGCACATACAGAAGATGGGCCGGGGTTGAATTTAAGGGGAAGATAATTCCCTAAACTAAACGTGGAAGGGGTGCCCGTCGAACCATGACCCCCCTGATGTTCAGGATCCTGGTGGTGGCCTACCCGGAGTTGGATGGGCGCTTGAGGGCATCACAGCAGACACAAGGGGGTGAGTACACTCTCATTCAGCTGACTTTGCGTGCAGTGGAGTTGTCTGGGTGGGGGAAGAGGTCTGTGGGTTTCCCTAGGCCAGGGCGAGTTCCGTAGGCTAGGCCCCTCCGTAAGGCATGGCCCTGTGACCCCCCACCCCACCTCTGTAGAGTGCCAAGCACAGCTATTCATGCCCCTGTGTCATCTATGTGTGCAGATGTCGTCCATGGCCTTGTAGGCCATTTCCCAGGAATTGCACTGTAGAGCCCAAGACCGCGGTGTAGTGCAGGGGGCTTCTGTGTCTGTCTTGTCCACCAATGGTAGCGGTAATCCATGCACTCAACATGTCTTTATTCTGTTCCCCCCCCCCTTTTTTGTGGTTTCCCTGTTCTTGTGTGCATTAGCATCATCAGGCGGAGGAGCAGTGGCACCGGAGCACGAGGGAGCTGCATCCCACAAGGCCATGGAGGGCCACACTACAGACTCTGAATTCACCAGTGGGACGGAGGGTGAGGGGAGCTCCACGGCGGGGACAGGAGCTGATACCAGCGACACAGACTCGTCCTCTGATGGGAGCTCCCGTGTGGTGGTGGCAACATATGTGCCCCCCGCATCTACAGGTACAGCCGCCACCCCCCCTACCAGCACCGCCCTCCCAGCAGCCCCTCAGCCTTCGCCCCGTGCCCGCTCTCCCAGGAGGGTGGGCATCACCTTCGCCCCAGGCACCTCAGGCCCTGCCCCAGTCACCCCTGCTGCCCTCAGTAAGGAGGCCATTGACCTCCTCAGGTCACTCACTGTTGGGCAGTCTACCATTTTGAATTCCATCCAGGGTGTAGAAAGGCAGTTGCAACAAACTAATGCATTCCTGGAGGGCATTCATTCTGGTCAGACGGCCCTTCACCGAGCCTTTCAAACTCTGGCCTCAGCAATGATGGCAGCCATTGTCCCTGTGTCTAGCCTCCCCCCTCCAACTTCCTCCACCCAGACCCAATCCCCTGTACCGCTGCCTATCCCAAGCACACCATCAGACCAGCCTGCACACACCTCACCACACAAGGGAAGCTCAGGCAAACATAAGCACCACACATCCCACAGGCACTCATGCAAGCATCAGACACATGCAGACACACCAACATCCACTGCCTCCACTGTGTCCCCCTCCTCGTCATCTCCCTCCTCCCTCCCAGTCTCGTCTACACACACACCTGCATGCACTACCTCTACAGCCACTACGTCCCTCACCAGCACACCCCGCTCACGTGCAGTCACCACCCCCACTATCATTCACATGTCCCCAGTGTCCTCTCCCAGTGTGTCTGTGACACCCCCTACCAAAATACACAAATGCAGGCACACACCCACCCAACATACATCCACCTCACGACAGCCTCCAGCGCATGCACCTGCACCCAAAGTCACCAAAAGTACACCTCCTACTACCACAACCTCTTCCTCCACTCCCAAACCCCTTCCAGCTACCCGTCCCAGTGTGTCCAAAAACCTTTTCCTGTCCAGCCTTGACCTTTTTCCCACACCTCCCCCACCCCGTCCATCTCATAGGTCCCGAACTAGAACCTCAGCCACAACATCTCCGGGACCAGTGGTGCCTGTAGTCACAGGTATGTGGAGTGCACTGGCCACCAGGACAGCCAGTGTGGCACGGAGCCACAGCACAGCCAGTCTCCCCCTGTGAAGCATCAGAAGTTGGCCAGTGCCCGGCGGGAGAGGGGAAAGACTCCAGCCACCAAAGCCGCTCCCAGGGGTCCCGGTGGGAGTGTGGACTCAGCTGTGACACCTCCCAAGGTGGGGAAGGGCCACAAGAAACCCGGCAAGTCTGGGAAGAGCAGCACGGCAGAGAAGACGCCATCTTCCCCGCTGCCCAGGAGGCCACCGTCAGCCCCAGCCCAGCTGCCCAGGAGGGCCCCGCGAGCCCCAGCCCAGCTGCCCAGGAGGGCCCCGCCAGCCCCATCTGCCCAGGAGGCCACCGCCAGCCCCAGCCCAGCTGCCCAGGAGGGCCCCGCCAGCCCCATCCCAGCTGCCCAGGAGGCCACCGCCAGCCCCATCCCAGCTGCCCAAGAGGCCACCGCCAGCCCAGCTGCCCAGGAGGGCCCCGCCAGCCCCATCCCAGCTGCCCAGGAGGGCCCCGCCAGCCCCAGCTGCCCAGGAGGCCACCGCCAGCCCCATCCTAGCTGCCCAGGAGGCCACCGCCAGCCCCAGCCCAGCTGCCCAGGAGGGCCCCGCTAGCCCCAGCCCAGCTGCCCAGGATGGCCCTGCCAGCCCCAGCCCAGCTGCCTAGGAGGGCCCCGCAGCCCCAGCCCAGCTGGGCCATGAAGGACCACCAGCACAAGCCCCGCTGGGCCATGAAGGACCACCAGCACAAGCACCGCTGAACAGGGCACCACCAACTCAAGCACCGCTGAACAGGGTACTGCCAAATCAAGCACCGCTGACCAGGGCAAGCACCGCTGAACAGGGCACCGCCAACTCAAGCACCGCTGAACAGGGCACCGCCAAATCAAGCACCGCTTAACAGGGCAAGCACCGCTGAACAGGGCACCGCCAAATCAAGCACCGCTGAACAGGGCACCGCCAAATCAAGCACCGCTGAACAGGGCAAGCACCGCTGAACAGGGCACCGCCAAATCAAGCACCGCTGAACAGGGCACCGCCAAATAAAGCACCGCTGAACAGGGCAAGCACCGCTGAACAAGGCACCGCCAACTCAAGCACCGCTGAACAGGGCACCGCCAAATCAAGCACCGCTAGCCCATGAGCGGCAGGGGCACTGACGCAACTGGGACCGTCACGGGGTGAGTGATGCACTCTGGGCACCAGTCCCCCTCCAGAACCAGTGGAGACTGTTATCAACTTGAGAGACTGTGGCTTTGCACTCCCCAGGATTGAACAGTGGGCAAACCACCCACTGTAGAGACTTGAGATACTGTGGCTTTGCACTCCCCAGGATTGAACAGTGGGCAAACCACCCACTGTAGAGACTTGAGAGACTGTGGCTTTGCACTCCCCAGGATTGAACAGTAGGCAACCCACCCACTGTAGAGACTTGAGAGACTGTTGCTTTGCACTCTCAAGGATTGAACAGTGGGCAAACCACCCACTGGAGAGACTTGAGAGACTGTGGCTTTGCACTCCCCAGGATTGAACAGTGGGCAAACCACCCACTGTATAGACTTGAGAGACTGTGGCTTTGCACTCCCCAGGATTGAACAGTGGGCAACCCACCCACTGTAGAGACTTGAGAGACTGTGGCTTTGCACTCCCCAGGATTGAACAGTGGGCAAACCACCCACTGGAGAGACTTGAGAGACTGTGGCTTTGCACTCCCCAGGATTGAACAGTGGGCATTGAGCCCCCTCGTGGATCTGGCGTCGTGCACTCATCCGGCTGAGGTGCCCCCCCCTTCCCTTCCCCCTGAGGTGCCTGTTGTATTTCTATCTGATGCCCCTGCAGTGTTCTCTCTGTTTTGATCTGGTATCGAGTGTGGGCCTCGCCCATGCATTTTGGGCCCAGTGGTCCACGGACTATAAATAGTGCAATACCTGGACTTGTATTATTGGTGTATATATTTGTTTATAGTGTATATATATTTTATAGTACTGTATTTTAATAGATTACAATGGTTACAATCATTTCCTTTGGTCTTTGCATTCTTCCAGGGGGTTTGGGGGGTGTTACTATAATGTATAGATATGTATTAGTGTGTGTGTTGTAGTGGGTGAGGGTGGGGGTGTTGCGTGTGTGTGTCCCTGTATTTTGCCTCCCCCTCCCCTGTGTCGTAGGTGCAGTACTCACCGTGGTCTTCGCCGCCGGCGTTCGTGCTCCTGGTACAGGAGCAGGAAGACTATCGCAGGTAGGATTTGGAGTTCCAGGTCCATGGTGTCCTTGTTCCTCGTGGAGTGTGTAGAGGTGAGCGTTTTCCCTTCGAAATTCCTGTTTCCGCCGTGTTTTTATCTGCGGTGAATCCGCCCCGGAAAAGGTGGCGGATTGGCCTGTCATAATAGTGTGGGCGGTACACTGTCTTCCGCCTGTCTGTTGGCGGTGACCGCCGCGCTCTTTGTTTGTACCGCCGTGGCGGTCGGAGTGTTAAAGTGGCTGTCTTTGTTGGCGGTTTCCGCCACGGTCGTAATTGCTAATTTGTTTCCGCCGGCCTGTTGGCGGTCTTACCGCCGCTTTAACACTGTCCGCCAGGGTTGTAATGAGGGCCCAAGTCTTTTAGACAGATTTCGTCTGAATTGGCTATCATTGTCTTATGCTCAGAGGCAAATGCATTATTATACCTCATGCCCTTTAGATCCAAGTTTTGGACTTAGCACATTAGGTGCATGACGGCTACCAGAGAGTTCTGGCAACTAAAAAGGTACTCTGTCAAAAGGCAAGGTTTCCAGCATGTGATGCAGTGGTGGATGGAGGAAATTGATGTGGAGTGTGACATATGTCAAACACAGAGCAAAGATATTGTACCTGAACCACTTCAAATAACTTCTCTACCAATCAACATAAGGGAAATCTTTCTATTGACTTCTGTGACCTGTTCACCACTGGCCAGAATCTGTTGATCATTGTAAGTGACTGTTTCAAATTTCTGAAGGTGGTGACTTTGCATGACACAGCTGCAGAAAAGATTGTGCTAGTACTGAACAAAGTGCACTCTACTTTTGCCATTCCCTCACAGTCAAATTAGAAAAAGTCCTGCTTTTCAATTGCAGAGTTCTAAGACTGTGCTACTTTGGGGTATAAACATCAGACGATAGGGAGCATGGCCAAAGCAGCCAAGATGGTGGATGCATATTAGGGGTACTACTAGGGCCTCCTCCGCCATTCCACTTCATCCTCTACCCTGGGTACCCCTTGATTGTATTTGAGATCCACAGTGTATCCTTCCAACTACTGGTGGCCGTTCTGGAGCTAGATGGCACTCTCCCAGGGCCCCGAGGAGCAGCAACTGCGTAGGGCCATGCCATGCTCCCTCCAACAAAATGGTGGTGGCCTGCTGACACCATGAAGAACCCTGAGGCTAGCAGCCTGAGCTGCGTGCATACCTGGGTGAAGGCTGGAGAGGACAACAGAGGGGCGAAGGGCAGCGACAATGGAATATGAACCGTCCCGGTGGGCCTCCAGCGTGACCCCCCCAGCCTGGTGACTGAGAGGACTGATGTTCCGGGAGGAGGAAGAGGTCGTCGGCCAGGGCTGTCACCAGAGTGGCTTGTGGCAGATGCATATGCATTCCCCTCTCTCCTCCCTCACCTATACTCTCCTGTGGCCTGGAATGCTGTGGAGGAAGGCCGCAGAGACATCAAGATGGCACCTGGCTGGGCGCACATTGCCTTATAAAGCTCCTGGTGAGTGCTCTTGGCTCCCACCCTGCCAAGGCCTCAACGAGGGGTCTGTGAATAACATGCACATCACTAGGGCTGTTCCCTTCACCCCGGGGCTTTTTTGGCAGCTCAACCCACAGGGGTGCAGCGGGAGCGCAGGGACTTAATTGCTGATGAAGAGGCCCCATGCCCACTGTCTCTGGGGGTGGTTACACCCCTTTAGATCTTGTCCTCAAACAAGGGACTGAGAAGCCCTGACTCACTATTGCAGCTAGTTGGTGCCCTCCACAGATAACGTGGACTGGTCTTGATGAGCACCCCCACCTCCATGAGTAGGGGTCTGACCAGGCCTAATGGGACCCCAAAAGAGGAGGGACCTTTTCTCCCTTGGGGTGGGACACTGGGCCGGCAGATTGATGCCCTCTCTTGCTGCACGTGCTGCCCTGATGACTCTCTGGAAGCAAGTGGGCCGTTTGACTGCTACCAGTGAACCCCTATCCTTGAAATACTGACTGCTGTGATGCCACCACCCATAGCTGAACCCAAAGAACACAAGGGATTGCGCCGGATCTAGGCCCCCCTCCCACTACGGCTTGTGTCCCTTGGCCGAAAGATCTTCGTCCACCTGTGGTGACCCCTGCTCTTGCTGCACATGCTACTCTGTCACCTATATGGGTAAGTGGGCCGGGGTGTCACTGGACATCAACGGCTCTACGACACTGACACTGTAAAGGCTCTTTCTCTGCTCCTTCCCACTGCCGGGAGACAGTGTCTGTTCAAGACACCCCACTTCACACGCCACAGTGGGGAAAGATAAGCTCCATGTACCTGGATCCCAATGCAAAATGGACAAATTTAATATGCGCACCTCAGACACTGGTAGAAATCTCACAGTCGGAGATCCATCACTAGAACCTTCTGCCTTCCCGGACTCACACCAGATTTTGCAAGCCATCCAAGCATTGCGGGAGGCCCTCGAGTCTAGAATTGGGGAAGTTCGTTTTGACGTTGCCCTGCTGCGTCAAGATCTTCTCAATGTGGCAGGGCAGGTAACAGAGGTGGAAAATCGAGTATTCACCCTTGAGGACCACTCGTCAGACTTGAAGGCCAAAGTAACAGCGCTACTCTCAACCGTCCGCACCCTCGAGGCTAGGGCTGAGGAAGCGGAAAAATAGATCCCGCCCGAGCAACCTACATTTAGTGGGCTTCCCTGAAGGGGTTGAGACCCGCTCAGCCAGAGACCTTTGTAGAAAACTGGCTCAGATCTAGGATACCTGAGGGATCTCTGTCACCATGGTTCATAGTGGAGTGGGAGCACTGAACCCTGGAGCAGAGTTCTCCCCAGGGTCCCCTCCCCACCCCACCCCACCCCACCACTGCCAAGATACAGAACTTCTGCGACTGGGATGTTATTCTCTGGGAAGCATGTACCAGAGGCAAGCTCTTCTTTCAGTCACCCCACATCATGATCTTTCTGAACTATACATAATCGACACAACTACAACGCAAGACTTTTGATGTCATATAACAGAAACTCAGGGCAACATCTTTGCAATACGTGCTAATCTTCCTGGCAAGACTACGGGTTATCCACAGATCTGGCTCCCATTTCTTTGACACTCCTGAGGCAGCTTGGCAATGGGTAACTGGACAATGAACCCTCCAAAGAAATAACCCCCATAAACTGACACCACCCAAGAAGACCCAAGACCCTCGTGCCCGACCATGACCCACTCCCAGACCCAAAACCACTCCGGATCCAGGGGCTGGGGGTGGGGCGAAGTGGATGTTCCCCTACCTCCTTGGGGACTGGCCCTGGTAGTTCCCAGACAGGGATTGAGAAACCATTTGCTTCCCTGCCACCCTCAGGAACACTGGGGGTCATCAGTGCTGCAGCCTCTGATGATGATGACCCACTTGCGGCTCCATGGTTAGCTTTCGATACCCTGGTCATTGATGAACACTGGCCCTAGAGCCAGGGCGACTTACCTATGATTTGACTACTACGTATAGATCCTGCACAGGAGGAGGTTCACCTTGAATACCCCAACATGTTTTTTGTTTCAGTTGGTGGAAAGTGTTGGGCCACAGATTCTTGTTTGTTAGGGAATGTAAAAGGGGTTATGCTTTCAATGTTTTGTTTTTATTTGTTCTGCTTGCTCCTGTAAATGTTTTGCATCCCTCACTGCTCCATCTGTGGTGGACTTGCTAACGCTTTCTCCTCCAGGCCATCTCTATCATGGAATTTAACCTTACCTCATGGAATGTAAATGGCATCTTAGCACTGTAGTCCTTAACTTCCTCCACCACCATTAACCAGAGACAAATCTCTTGCGCACCCTTTGCCTCATCCCAGCTCAGGTTTGGCTATGACCAAGTTTACCATTCCAGCTTTACTGGGGGATCCAGAGGGGCAGCAATTCTTCACAATAATCTTCTCTAAGCGGTTACCCAGGTCTTCCATGATCTCCTGGGAAGGTACATGGGGTTGGCTGGGACCCTAAAGGGGGAACCATATACCCTGTTGAGTATCTACATACCTCCCGATCTGCAGGGCCAGACCCTCTGAGATTTAACTGGAGTGATCGCTGCTTTGCTGTATGGGATGTTATTCCTTGGTGGGGACTTTAACACTATCTCCAATTCAGGCGTAGATGTCTCTGGCCCTCCCTCGCGGGAGAAGCGAGTTCCTTCCAGGAACATTAACTCCTTGGAATATCCCCTGGGACTCTGTGATATCTGCAGGATGTGGAACACACAAGAACGGACATATACCTATACCTTGGTATCTATGAAAATGATGTCCTGTATCAGCTACATATTTCTCCCGGCCATGGACATCTTCGCTACAGTGGGAGCTGCCATCCTCCCCCGTGGCATCTCGGACCACTCTCCCGACCCCCATCCCACCACACACACATATTTTCAACCCTGGACCATGCTATGCCATAAAAGACCCATGTGGCGTTTGAACCCTTGGTTCCTTGTAGATGAAGGCTTCGTGGACCACCTGTCTGAGGAATTGTGCTCCTATTTTGAAACAAAAGAAGGGATGGTTCTGGGAACTGGTACGCTGTGGGCAGCAAGCAAACCCACAATACAAGAAACTGCCAAAGCATACCTCAAATGCTTAGATAGAGCTAGGCATCAGCACATTGCAGACCTTGAATCCTGCATACTCCAGACTGGACTGCAGCTGTGCTTAATGCAACTGAATCACTGGCCTGACAGTTAGAGGTAGATAGGGCATCCCTCTGCCACCTGGCCTTCCAAGAGGACCATAAATGCTGGTGCGCCACCACCCAGCATTATAAGAGTACGGGGATAACAGTAGCATAATCCTTTAACGTCTGGCAAACAGAAATGTAAACTCCAGACTTTCCCTGCTCTTGAGGATGCCATGCCACTACTGCTGAAGATATTATGATGGTGTTTGCAGATTACGAACATCTATAGCCCACTCAATCGCGGCCAGCCCCTGAGCTTGCCCAACCACTGCTCTTGGATGTGCCCCTTCCCTGTCTGATACGACTCCAGCAAAAGACCCTAGAAGAACCAAAGATGAAACCTAAGCAGCCATCCGCAATCTGAAAACCAATAAAACTCCAGGTCCGGATGATTTCCCTCTTGAGAAATACTGTAAATTCTGTGACACTGTTATCCCACATCTTCTCAGGCTCTGGTCAGAGGCTGTGGGACAGAGGCTCTTTCCTTCAGAACTCAACCTCCAACTATTGTTGTCGACACTAAAACAGACCAGCTTTAGACAAGTTGCGCGTCCTATCACACATTTCATTAATTAACGCAGACATTAAAATATATGTCAAGATTTTGGCAACTAGGTTCCATTTGGTCCTACGCTTCCTTATCCACCCCGATCCATGCATCTTTATCCGAGATCGCAGCACCTGATGCTGTATTTAACATCTACATGTAGCTCTGGCCAAGAGAAACCAAGAGAGGTCAAGGGGGTGGCAGATCTGTTGATTGATGACTTTGAAAAAGCCTTTGACACCGTCCACTGGAACTGCCTCAGGTCGGTGCTGCTCCATTTGTGTTTTGGGCCCTGCTTCCGGAACATAGTGAAACTTCTGTATTCACAACTGATAGCTCAAGTCCTGGTCAATGGCGTACTTTCTTGTGAATTTACAATTCTGTGTGGTACTCAGCAGGGATGCCCCTTTTCTCCACTCCTCTGCGTCCTTGCCAACGAGACTTTGACTTGTATAATCTGCTGTGATGTCCAGATGCGGGGGTGGAGATGGAGTGGAGCTTCCGAGGATAGAATTGCACTATATGCAGACTATGTCCTCTTGTTTCTTGCTGATCCTGCGGTCTCTGGCCCGCGGGCCCTTGAGCTCCTCCACCTTTCGAAGAAGCCTTCAAATAAATAGGGGGAAGTCTGTACTCATTCCTCTGCAAGGAGATCACGTGTCACTAGATTGGCAGTCCACATTCCTGTTCACCTCCTGAGCTTCAAATGCCTTTGAGGTCACATATCGATGCTTCCAGATCTGATGTGCACTCTCAACCTCACTCCCCTCCTGAAAGGGACCATAAATAGTCTAGCTGCCCCGCAAACTCTTCCTCTTAACATCTTGGGCAGAGTTGCATTGATCAAAATGATGACACTCCCTTGCTTCCTTTACATCCTGGAGAATTTCCAGCTCCAAATTCCAAGTGCTTGGTATAGCGAGGTGGTGGCACTGATTCGGTTCTTTTGTGGAGGGGCCATGCCCCCCTAGCATCACTCAAGCCAAATGTTGCCGCTCGGTGTATGATGGACATCCTTTTGTACTACTGGGCATCTCACTTATTGGTTATAAGCCACTCGCTGACAGGTGGGTGGAACGACTTGGGGTACCAACTTCAATTGTTCAGCCTTAGCCTTGATTGGGTGATGCACTACTTGTATGGCTGATCACTCACTCTCTCAGAGGTCACCAGGGAGATCTTCTTGGTGTGGAGGGCAGCAACATGATTTACCCCCTTTGGAAGAGATGCTAGATGGAATAAGTTGCACGTTTAGTGGGCTTCGACATTGGGGCTCAATTGGAATTACAGTGTTGGGTGACATGTGGCATGGATCTACCATGCATTTCTTCACTGATCTACAAACTTAGTTATCCTTTCCTGCACTCAGTTCTACAAATACTTGCAGAGTGCCATGCCCTGAGTCATTACAGCACACGCTTATAAGGGGTGCTGGACTTCAGCACCTTGGAGACGCAACTGTTGATGGGGGGACTAGGTTGAGGGGGTATTTCCCGGCTATAGCAGGCCCTTGTACGTACTGCTCCGGAGATACTGGACCTGCTGAAACAGAGATGGGAGAGATGTGAGGGTGAGTTGGAGGAGGCTGAATGGTGCAAGGCCTGCATGGCTCCTATGAAAGTAGCAATATCCGCAAGGCTAAGCCTGATCCAACCACATTACCAGCACCTAACGTACATGACACCCTAACGACTAAGACAGGCAGGCATTCTCTCTGACCCCAGGTGTGCTTGTTGCCACTCCCCTGCAACAGACTTTTTCCACATGGTCTGGCAATGTCCTGAGATCACCCAATACTGGACCCGCATAGGAAACGCCTTCTCTGCGATTTTGAGTAAAACCATGGCGCTGACCCCAGAGATGGCCCTGCTGGGTATAATGGATGAGTTTGGTGGGCGTGAGTTTGCCAAAAGGGCATTGCATACTCCTGGGCTAACTAGTCTGAAACAGTGGCGATCAGGTATAGACTGGTGTCTCAAACAGGAGGAATGGATTTATGTTGCTGGGGTTGTCCTCGGAAATTCAACAAACATTTGGGGCAAATGGTGGGAATATTACAGACTGTCTTCCACATTGAAATGTTACATTACAAGTGTGATCAGCTGCTGGTGGGTGCAGGTGCGGAGGCGGGGACTGGATTGGGATGCAATGGTAATGTGTAAGGTGGTTTCGATACACTGTCATTAAAGACAATAAAAATTGTTTATAAAAAAAAAATCCAAAGATCCCGCCTCTTTGGCCATAGGCAAATAGCGTGGTTGAGAGATTCATGGCTATATTTTTTGTAAGTTTTATTTATACTTGTCAGTGAACAGTAAAATAATACACAAGAAACATGGTGACTTAGCATTTCACAATCTGGGCCATGGATCCATGTGTCACACACTAATACCATAACAATTATTTTTATTATTCGGTTCGGCAGCGACTTCCTCGTCCCTTGTCCCCTACACAACCACCCCCCCACCCCCCATCCTCACACACAGTCATTGCCCACAATCAAATACCTGAGCATTTCTGACCAGTCTTCCGCATTATCATTCTCATTCTAATTTCCTCAGCAGGCCCAGTCCAGCAAGTCCTTCTCCCATGTAATTTTTGCTGGCCCACATGATTTGAGCCACTGTATGACTATTTGCCATTTCGCTAAACCCAGACAATCATAGCTACATTAAAGGAGGTTCTATAACCTGCAAAAATTACCAAGGCCTCCATATCTAAGACACCCTTCCAAACACTACGCAATTGTTAAGATACTCCACACAGGACATCAAATGTGTTGCCAGTGGAAATTATGTTTGGCCAAATGATGCACACCAAGGTAACGTGTCATTAGGTATGAATTAGATTCACGGGTGTCATGTGAGACTTGATCTCATGATGCCAAAATCAAAAAAAAGGAGGCGATACTCTGGTGTTCAGTACCATGCATAGTATTACCATCTATACCAGGGGGGAAGAGTACTGATGCAAGACCAAAGCAGTTACCAGGATGATTCCAACTACTGTCCTCAGCCATATGTCATCACCGACTTTAAATGAACAATCGTCACAGCACGGAGAAATGGCTGTGTTATTACAAGGAAACCTTCACTCTTTCAAGTGTTTAGGGTCCATTCCATTGAGCTGTCTTCATTGGCAGAACCATTTGATTCTGGTGCTCCAAAGGATCAGGAGTCCAGTAATGACATGAAACACTAGCGCTCGGTTGCTGACAGTTTGTATAACTGATATGACCAGGCCAAATTCTGTCACACCTATCAGCGCCTCTTCTCCTTCTCGCTTATCCTCATCTCACACTTCTTCCCCCCCGTTTATGCCTGACACTGAACTAGCTATTTGTCTATGTAGTCCTGAGACTTGCGCTTCCTGCCCTGAGCACGGCCTGGTACTCCCCATGTGCTCAGAAAGGGACGCGGCGGAAGGATCTGTAGGCTTTGCAGAAGGCAAAAACTCAAACATGAAGTATCGACACCAGTCAGGCTTTGCATCCTTCCGAATACCAGTATCCTGGTCTAGACCTACAAACATTCATTCGCATACTGAGGTCTTGTAATTACAATATTAAACTATAACTCCTAGAATATTGCAGTAAACAATTGTCTGCATTTTAACCTTTCACGCAATGGGTGAGCTAGTTCTACTAAGTCCAAAACGTTATTTCAGAATCAAATAGGTGTAGGGTACGGACTTTACAGAAGATTTAACTGCATCACAAGCACAAGGTCTTCGGCTGATGAAAATAAAAGTATGCTAGACGCCCTTGCGACTGAGATGACGATGGCACGAGTAGTATTAACCTTCTCTCTTGAAATCAGAGGCATCTTTCTTTTTCTGGTACAAGAAACCAGCTGGCTGAAATCTCTCAAAATAATATCAAGGCTACGCATCTCTCGTAGTTTCATCGTTTAAAAAGAACTTCGCGCCTTTCTTCTGAGAAGAGTGATTACACAGTGAATTAAATTAATAAAAATACCAACAGGCTCCGATTGAAAGGAAGGGTGATGACTATTTGTTATTTGACAATTCTGACTACTGAGGCTGCAATTTATTCTCTGTTTTGGTTGTTTTCTTGCAGTAATAAAAATAAGAATAAAAAACCCAACAGACTCGCCACTTAGACTAGAGCGGACTACAGAAACATGATTCTGCTGCCCTCTTGTGGTGAAGAGCAGAGTTTTACGTTTCTGTGATCAATGGAAAGCTATGAAAGAGTGTCTTTTACTAATGGTAAATAATTACAAAAAAGGTCAATATGGCCTGTCCTTTTCCAGTCACGTTACATGTTTAACTATTATCCTATATTACACTAATAATCTCACAGATAAGTGGTAACATTTTACTCTCGTTTTCGGTCTACTTCTGATCGGGCCCAGGGGAAACACGAATTTATTCGTGTTTTTGACGATTGTTAAAAAAAATGCATTCTTTGAATGATATGTATACTTTTTAAGATAGAACTGATTTCCAGATTACTTAACGATAATCCTGTTACTCTAACTTGCTCTTCTTCCTTGTCCTAGGCCTAACGTTATTAGAGGCCGCCCTTCCTGTACACACCCTTATAGTGACACTATATGAGGTTCATATAAAGGCTCCAATCCCATCTATCTTCCTGATTCAACTGTCCACATCTAAATCCAAAGCTGCAAACAACAGGGTGGGAGGGAGTAATGTCAGGGAAAAGAAAATCTTTGTAATGGAATTTATTTTTGTGCGCGCGGCAAACCCCACAATTTTGACACCCTAAAATGTACCCCAACGGAACGCCCACAATTCGATGAATTGAAGATTGGGTTAAACCTCGGCTTCATAAAGTAATGTGTCTTCAAATTAAGGCAACTCCAGGCACATCAAAATATCCGAAATTCAGTCAACTAAGTAAAAGGGCCAACTCAATATTTGAGTTCTAGATCTACAGAAGAGGTTTAAGGATTTAGTACAAAAAATAGAGAACATAGGTACAAAGTTAATGCCACGTAGGCTCTCAACATATAGAATTTTACAGAGAAGTGCAGAATCACAAATATTGTAACTCCCGAGTGGGCAGCAAAATCAAGAGAGAAATGGAAAGCATCCCTACAGCCTGGCTCACCCCCAAACTCGAGGGGTTTTATATATTATTTTTACATATTAAATTAAAAAAAACAGCAGAATCACTGTGGTGTGCGCAGATGTATCATTTCATTAGCATGAACAACTAACCCATTATGAATTAATAAGGTACAATGAGATAACAAAAGAATCTTGAAATGTAGTTACAGTTTGTGACTGAGCCAGGGAAAGTTCATTGAAAACAACTTGAACAATGACAATGGAAATAAACTGACAAAGACTCTGTGTGAACGTGTGCTGCAGAAATAATGAGCAGTGAAATGTGCAGGGGGAGGCACAGTGACAAAGGCGAAATCCATTTTAAACAGTATGGCCTAAATTGAGGCCTAAGTAACAAAGGTCAGGAAAACGCACTTCTTCACAACATAGGAAAACTGTTTTAAACATGACAGTACTATATCAGTGTATACATGTGTCATCTAGTGTGAAACTACTACATTCTGCACGTTGTTAATGATGCAAAAAATATAAAGGCACAAAAAATCCTCTACATTTCTCATCCTCATCCCTGTTCTTACGTTAGAGAATGTACTCAAGCTAAAACACAGCTTTGGTGAGAGTCACACAGAGATAAAACCAATAAGAATCCACATAGAGGTCTAATAAAGTCTCTGAAACACCTCCGACAGAGCGTATAGTGCCAAAGGCTGTAGGATTTAAAAAATTAACATCAAAAAGACATCACCCAAGTAACTGCCAAATTTCCATGATGGAAAGACTTCTTGTGCCTTGGCCCACAAGGCACCCATCCCCTAGAGGAACTTCCCTGAATGTGTCCAGGTGTCATTTTCCTGAGAGCTTGTAAATACTTGAAATGGTTGCTTTCACACAGTGACTCAGAGGAGGGGAGGAAGGAGCCAATCCTCTATCTGCAGCACCAAAATGTATAAACACTTAATTGCACTGATGGAACGAGGTAACCATATAAGGATAGATGGACAGAGCTTTACAAACGTCTGGAGTTCATAGCTGTTTTTTCAGGAAAGGCAGCATTAGGATAGAACACTGGGAGAATAACTTCAGCCTCTGTGAAATTTGAACAAGTACTTGGGAGTAAACCCTGGACCAAAATGAAAGACCATCCTACATGGAAAGAAACAAAGGTAGGAAGCCTGATGAACCCAGGTCCCAAATCACCCAAACTTCTTGCCCGAGGAGACAGCGACTATAAAGAAAGTCCTCAGCATTAGGCTTTTGAGGGAAAGCTGTTTGATAGGCTCAAAGGGATGTAACTAAAGCCAGGAAAGACCAAGGAGGAGATATTGCTCAACCTGGAGGCCATGCCCAGGAAATACCCTTAAGACACTATCTAAAGGCCTAGATGGCTGCCCACTAAGTCTTCAAAGTGGAAGGAGATAAAGCCCATCTGAAGGATTAACCTTTCCCAATTATCTCTGAAAGGAGGCCCAAGGGTCATTGTAGGCCTTACAAATGCATAATCTTCTAGAGACCAGCAATACAGATGTCATGACTCAGGTAATCCCCTGGCTCTGTACACCTAATTGTTCAATCTCTGTGTCGACAAGTGTATTCTCAAGAAAGATAGCTGCGACATGGAGGAGATCAGAGATGGAATTGACAAGATGATCCACTCCTGAGGTGAGGAAAGCTGATGGAGGATTGGATAACTATGACTTCCCAGGCCAGAAAGGAACGGCTAACAAGAACCTGAATCTTCTGCTAATCAAGTTGAATGTTGCCCGAGCCAGACAAAGCTCCTGTTATGATGACATCGGACTTGGAGAGTCTACTTTTGAACTGTCCACCCCAATGATGTGGGCTACTAAAGTCAACAGATTCTCCTCTGGCCACTGGTGAGTCTGGCCCACAGTGTCTGCCACGTTCACATAGACCTTGGTTGTTGTGTTGCCTGATCGTAGGATAATAGACTTTCTCTCAGTGGCAAAACCCTCCAGGGCATGGAGAACTTAAGACAGCTACTTCCACTAGAAAGTGAGTCTCTGCTCCTCCTCCATCTACAGACTCTGGTCTGAGAGAGACTCCATCATTATTAGCAAAGCTAGTCCATAAGCATACATGGGCAGGATTACTGGATGGAAAGAAAGTCATGGAAATCCCTCTCTAAAAGAGCTTGGACAATCCATCAATGAACTTCCTAGGTCACAAGAACGTTCAGCATGTAAAAGTGAGAGGCTGGACTCCACCACCTGAGAATATGTTTTAACTCGTATCCCAAGTAAAGACATACCCACTGAATCACAAAATTATGGTGACCTGGAATGGAAGCATAGAACAAGAAAGAAAAATAAGATCCAGGATAATGAGAAGGAAGGTACCAATCCAAACCCTCTAAAGTGTGGAAAATGACTTATAATCCCCCCTTGAATCTGCATCAATCTCCAAGCAGGGGGTGATTGGAGAGCCAGCAAGAATATCAAGTGTAAACAGATTTGGCAAGCATGGCCTGGATGCACCAACACCATTCCCACATATGCCTGTAACCGAGCTCCAATAAATTGGAGATGTTGAGCGAGTTCCGGTCTTTAATTCTTTAGGTCAATTGGGCAACCCAGAAGATTGAAAATGAACTTCAGATCCTTCAGCACTTGGTTTCTTGATGAAGCATGAACTAACCAGTTTTCCAAATATAGATCGGGGCTCTCTCTTTTCTGTGTACAAGACAACAACTGCAGGAGCCAGAGGCTTGGAAAAGACTCTCTAATTGATTTTAGGTTGAAAGGAAGAACCTTAAACTGGAAATGACTAAACTTGACAGCAAAGTGCAGTAAATAGCAGTCAGGGCGCAAACAGGGGCATGACGCCATTTCAAGAGTGACTAGCAATTCTCCCTATAGGATTAAAGGGACTATTGACTGTAATATATCTGTTTTGAAATGAATGATCATTACAATGAGCTCCTTCCAATTGGTCTTCTAAGGGGACGGGAAAAATGGCCAGATTATCCAAGAGGGTTTGAATTATTGACATCAGGACCTCCTGCTCTACTAGAGATTTGGACGAGGAAATGATCAATAGACCAGAATCTAGAGTCAGTGTGGAAAATGCTGGGAATGTGGAAAATTCTGTTTTCTATCCCTCTGAACTATCTTCAGATCCCCGGTGTTTGAAATAAACCAGAAATAATTTAAGCCTTTTTCGTACCACAGTCATGGGGCCAAACGCATGGTTGTCAGTTGCTCTGAGTTTTGGCTGTTGGATCAAAAGAAACCTTTGAAGAGGAGACACAGTTTGTGCTGCTAAAATTATTGGTCCCACTTCTAGATAATACATCCAAAGAGCGCTTTCATTGACAGAAACATGCCTTGGACTTGACAGAGCGTGTACTTACTTAAATAAATGAGGATATGCTCCTTAATTTTGAATGATTTATGGAGATTGCCCAGATGTGAACCAAAGAGGACACTGCCAAGGAAAGGAAGACAAGGAACAGCAGACTTTTGGAGACCTTCTGTCTTCCATATGGGAATCCATGCATGGCATCTGGCAGCAATGACTGCCCCAGAAGAAACTGTTGTGGCTCTCAAGGTCTCAAACAAGGGATGTGGCAAAAACTGCATTTGCATCTCCATCATAGCAACGAGATCTACACAATCTTTCTCTTCAGGAAGAACCCTTAAAAGAGCCTTAGAAAGAGTAAGAAGAATCCCTCATACAGAGGTGGAGTTCTGAATTGGTTTACATTTGGACCAGTCCACCTTTTTGTCCACTACATCCTCTGGAATACAATCCTCTATAACCACTCCCTGTGAGCTATGTAAATAAGGTAAATCCAGAGATTACACAGATACACAGAAAAAACATAATGTTACGATATTACACACACAATAATTTCCATTTCTGGGAGTAAACATTTACAGTATGGTTCTACCTGCCTTGTAAAACAATTTACATAGCCCAGCAGAAGATACAAGTACACCTAGTATGACCTCAGAAACCATGCTGCCTTGTTTAAACTCTCTAGGTGAAAACTTCTGTAGCTCATTCTGGACAGGAAATGTGGAGATGGTCACAGACATTTGGACATGGGGCGCCAGTGTGCCAGTGTGCAAGATGGCCGCACACTAGTGAGGCTCTCGTGACCTGGGAGCATAATATGGCATAATTTGCGGCAGATTGCGCCCAAATTAATCGTGGAATGGTGCTGCATGCTTTACTGAGACCCTGCAGTTGGAGACGACAGGCGGACTGACGCTGTGCGGCTGCATTCTCCCCAAAAACAAAAACGAACGAGGAAGCTCACCGGGTGCCTAAGATGGCAGACGCCTGGAGTCTGGGCCGCGGATGAAACTGGAGAGTGATACCCGGTGCGGTCAGAGGGGGAGCGGAGGTGGGCGCCATTCCCAGATTGCGTCGCCAAGGCGAGGAAGACGCAGGGAGGTGGGAAACAAAAGAAAGGGGAAGACAAGCATCCAGGAAAACAGCCAAGTACCCATGTGGTTGCAGTCGTGCAGCGTGTACCAGCTTGAGTTGGTTTGATGCTGTTGGACCGCAATTAACTGCTTATGTACCCAGTCTGGTGGTAGGCTAAGTTATAACCAGCAGCAGCCATGGTGGGAGAGCATAGGTGAGTGGTTAATATTGAGGAGATGACTTAGGCTGGATATAACCATGAATGAATTGCAGTGGAGGAATGGAGGGTGTCTCATTTGAACGACGGTGAGAGCGCAAAGCAGAGCTCTGCACACATACAGCAGCTAGGCGTGCACAGAATCGGCGGGTAGCTGTTGTGCGGCTCAAACTTTGCAGAATAAGGTTAACATAGTGCTTGATTAAAACTACTTGTAGGAAGACAGGGTTAGACGACGGCGGCATCACCGCAGACGACAAGGGTGAAGCACGAAGGCTGAGCTATGCAAATGTGCTATGGTATAGGAGAATAAGCCCCAGTTATACCACCTGACCGTGCCCCCCTGATGCCTTAGAGCAGGGGAGAGAAGTAGACACTACTGAGAGAGCAGGACGTACCATCACCAATATGGGGAAAACTAAGGGGAAACAAGCCAAGCTGCAATCTGAACAGCGCAAGACAGCACGATATACATCTGAAAGCGAGCTGGACAGTGAAGATTGGTCATTTTATACCCCCCTAGGAAGAGATAGACATGAAAAATGCTGCTGGTTGCAATGAAGGGTAGCCTAGCTTTGATCGAATCCAAAACGGACTCTGTGTGATCTAGGTTGGATGTGATGGCACAAAAACTTGAGAAACAAGATGGACGGATGCAAGAATCGGAACAGCGGATTTTGCAGATTGAAGACACTGGAAACTCACGAAAAGCACAGCTCCAAAATATGGACAAAGTGCTGAATCTCATAGCTGCAAAAAATAAAATTTAGAAGCGCGCTCAAGGCACAACAACCTGCGAATTATGGGAATAGCCGAATCAAAAAATACAGGACGAATGGAGAACTACATGGAGAAGCTCCTGTTTGCACTATTTGACATTGAATCCTTCTCTAAAGTATTTGTGGTGGAGAGAACACATAGATTGCTTATAACGCGACCATGCATGCCCAATCATAGCGCGACTCCTGAACTACAAAGACAGAGACACAGCACTAAGACTGGCACAAGAACATCATATACAAAAACAAGGTATACACAGTTCCACAACGTAAGTATAATCAGGAAAACCACATTGGGTCCTGATCTAAGGAAAAGATCGTAAAAAAGAGAGAAGAAAGAAGAAAGAAAGCCAGGTCAGAATCGTCAGGTCCCATTAATGAATATGACACCGACTTTCCCATACCATCAATTTCCTATGTGGCAACAACCGCCATACCCATTTTTCCAACCGCAACCCCAGTTTGGTTTCAATCCTTTTTTAGGGAGAGGCCGGGGCAGAGGCAGAGGCAGAAACAAAAGAAGAGGCTGGAACGTGCGCTGGGCCCAGGAAGAACCACAAATGGTGACCAGGAGCCGCAGTGCGACACCAACAAACAAACCTTAGTGGTTAACATGTCTGGCACCATACTATCCCCCTCTGAACTGTCAGTTTTGGAAAAGGGCTTAGGTTTTGTACCTACCCCAAAAGATGACCAGTTCCGGCTAAATTGCGAAATTTCAGCAATGTTTAGGAAGGTACGTTTACACTTCTTCTTTAAGGATCGTATCCCCTCGACACCCCTGGGTGATACGAATTTAAGGAATCCGTCATCCTTCATGCCTCCGTCCACTTCTGTTCCAACAGAAGTTCTAACCTTTGAGAAGGCGATACGGCATGAATTACAGCATCTTTTACCTACTCGTCCTTTTCAGAATATGTCTAGATTAGAAAGAACAGCCATTAGTTCTTTATCTTCGAATCCTGACATTACCATCAAACCTGCGGATAAAGGAGGTGCTATTGTGATACTCGATACCACCTTCTATAGACAAGAATGCCTGAGACTCCTAAGTGATGATACATACTACGAACCTATTAATGTTGATCCTACAGCCCGCCTTCAACACATCATTCGTGGAATGATTAGCGAAGCAGAATTAGCAGGTTGGATCACACAACAGGAAGCCAAATTCCTTGACACCAAAGAACCTAGGGTGCCATACTTCTACTGTCTCCCCAAAATTCATAAGGGCACCCCCCCTCCAGGCCGACCGATTGTATCAGGGATAGGATCCCTGTTGGAACCTCTCTCTAAATTTTGCGATTTCTTCTTTAAACCTATTGTACAACAAACTTCCACTTTCCTAAAAGACACTAAGGATACTCTCGTCCTTTTAGATCACATTAACACTACAGGCTTAACGGATATGTTAATTTGTCTTGACGTTGAAGCCCTATATACTAACATACCCCAGGAAGCTACACTTACAGCAGTACAAGACACATTGATGTCCACTCCCTGGACTCGCAATACCCCCATCAGTTTTATAATGCAATGTGCGAGCCTGGCCCTTAAAGAAAATTTCTTCCAATTTGAAGATAACTTATATCACCAGGTACAAGGTACATCTATGGGCAGCACTTTTGCACCGAGTCTGTATATGTACACCTTCGAACAAAACAACATACTGGTTCCTACTCAACCCTTCTTTTCCAACATCAGACTGTGGCGTCGTTATATTGACGACATACTAGTGGTTTGGAAAGGAGATGTGGATCAAGTTAAAGCCTTCATCCAGTGGATTAATACTCTTGATGTGCATCTTCGCTTCAGTGCTGAATATTCTGACAAAGAAGTTTCCTTTTTAGATCTACGGATCATACTTACAGATGGAGTACTACATTCATCCATCTTTCACAAACCCACTGACAGGAATAGTCTCCTGCTCTACGACAGTCACCACCCTAAATCCTTAAGGAACAATCTTCCATTCGGCCAATTCTTAAGGACAAGACGTAACTGTTCTGATTTGGCTGATTTTCATACACAGGCAGATATTTTGAGTCAAAAACTTAAAGAGCGGAACTATCCCAACTCTGTTATAAAACAGGCTAAGAAGAGAACTAAGAATATCCCAAGGGATACATTGCTAGCCACCAATGTCCGAGAACCACAAACCAGACTGACATGTGTCACTACCTTTACTCCTCTGAGTAACCGTGTCAAGAAGGTCATTTTGAGACACTGGAGTATCCTGAACAGTTCGGGAGAATCCCTAGAACGTCCTCTTTTTGCTTTCAAAAGAACTCAAAACATTAGAGATTTACTAGTCCATACCAGACCAGTTGTGCCAAAACCTAGAGAATTGATAAAGACACGTTGGCTGGGGGTCAGAGGACATCATCCTTGTGGTGGGTGTAATGTTTGCTCACTT
This sequence comes from Pleurodeles waltl, assembly GCF_031143425.1. Taxonomy (NCBI): domain Eukaryota; kingdom Metazoa; phylum Chordata; class Amphibia; order Caudata; family Salamandridae; genus Pleurodeles; species Pleurodeles waltl. The sequence goes on from NC_090440.1 coordinate 1,549,398,342, forward strand.
ACCACTACCACCCAAGAATTAGATTTGGGAGAACCCTATACCTGGCAGTTAAGGATACATACCAATTGCCGTACTAAGAATTGTATCTACATGATCACTTGCCCGTGTAAACTACGATACATAGGGATGACCACTAGGAGGATCAAGATTCGGATAAATGAACATCGCAGTACTATTAGATGTCAGAGGTCCTCCACAAAATTGACGAAACATTACATTGATTTACATCACACCCCTAATGATCTCAGGTGGGTTATACTTGAGACCATCAGAGACCAAAGAGAATCCACAAACCGCCTTTTTGAAAAAGAGCAACGTTGGGTCTATCGACTTAAGACACATATTATAGGACTTAATGATGACATACCATGGACAGACTTTGTGCATCGATCATGATTAAGGAATCTCTTGACCAGGTTTAAGTACACTCACTACTGGTTGTGGCTATTCCATCTCTTTCCATAGATTTTATGCTTATTTAAGTCTGAGCAATTTGCCTCTTAATCACATTCTTTTTCCGACACATATATTTGAGCCTTAGTTCTGTGTCTTTTAAATTGGTTTTCTGTAACACTAAGATGGCCGACCCCTTTCTTCCTTTTTTTGGGGGCTTACATGATGGAGTCCCTCTTTAATTTCTATCCCACTGCTGGACCTAACACAAGATGGCCGCCATTTCTGTCCTCTTTCTATGCTGAGGCTTGAAGATATATAGCCCAGCCTACCGGGTGCTCTTTCCTATTCCAGGAACACCGAGACGGGGCAGGTGATGCCGCAAACTTCGGAGAGGTCCCAAGTAAGTGGATGGTAATATTGTTGGGTGTTTAGATGGGAATCCTTAGGATCACTTCATGTTACTTTGGGAAAAGGCAGTTATATACCCTTTGATTTGGTCCTTTGTTGTTTACACGCATTTCCCACCACGAACACTCGTGTGTAGACACCGCCGCTGCATACTTGGCTACGGCGTTTTTGAGCACGTTATATATACTTATACATATATGTGTCTATGACATTCCTTATATATGCTGTTAACATCTGCAATCAGCACACCACGTATTTTACGTTTATTTGATGTTTTCTCAGCTAAGTGAACTTTAAAAACTGGTCAGTCAGAATATGTGTAGCATCCTGCTACATTTGATTATGGGACACTTGAATGTTTGGCAAACGCTATATCCCTCAACTTCCCGGTATTACTGTTTTTGTCTTTCTCCCTAAATACAATCTGATAATTGAACTCACGCATTTAGCTCAGTAGGACCTCCGTTACTTGGTGCTTTACCTGATGTGGCCCATCCACTAGTATGAGGAGGGTAAGCATTTATTTCATCATTATTTTCACATTGATTTACACGTTGATCCACAGTGGGCATACTTCACCTATGTGTGGATTTGCACAGAGCACATTACTGTTGATATTGTGCATGTGAATAATGTGTTGTTCTTTTTGTTTGTTATTCTTCTCATTTCAGGTCCCTGCATTGTACTAATATTCCTTATTATAGGTTATATTTACACATAGGATTAGGTAGTTTAGGTCCTGAAGAATCGCGTTAGATCCATAGGACATCAATAGCGAGAAACATGTTGACCTTCTGGTGAATCGTACAGGGGATCCTGTGCGTACAATTCCTAACCTCAAATTGAGTGAGGAAGTGAATAATTTTTTGGGGAGCGTAGACCTTGTTCTTTTCTCTCCCCGCTCTTTGGTTTTAATCATGACAGTGGTTGGATTATTTAATAAAATTTGCCTAACCTCTAGTTATTTTTAAATAGAATTTTTCCAATCCTATACCCTATTCTTTCTAAACCGGGCCTATATCTCAAAAGATCTCCGGCAAAGAGCCCCCCTTGAGGGGCCCGTCAGGCATTGCAGCGCCGGCCTGACGTGGAGCAAAGCCCGAGGATGAAGCATGTCACCTTTTGGTGAGTGAGGGCTCTTGTTCCAAAATAATTAATTTTCCAGGGACCTGGCTTTCTTTCTTCTTTCTTCTCTCTTTTTTACGATCTTTTCCTTAGATCAGGACCCAATGTGGTTTTCCTGATTATACTTACGTTGTGGAACTGTGTATACCTTGTTTTTGTACATGTATTGGGAGCTCTATACACAGGACCAGGATTTTTCTATCCAAATCTCCCTTTTTCCAAACCCCTCTTTTAGTTGGTTTTTGACAAGAACATCATATACTGAACTTTGAAGGCAATGCAATATCTATTTACCCGGACTTTACTCCTATGGTGCAGGATGCCAAGTGAAAGTACACAACTGTGAAGCAGAAACTACGCCAGGCACGAATACCATATGGAATGCTGTATCCTGCCCATCTATGAGTCACCTATCAGGGGAAAGATCGAATACTCGCAAACCCCCAACAGGCCCAGGACTTCTTACGAAACATGGATATGGACACCTAAAAAAAAGGTTTCAAAGAAACGCAGCTTAGGCCAGTATCGCCTACCTCGGACATAGATTAACGATGAGTGCAAGACCTCACTGTGAGGTCCCAGATGTACATTTGAGATATCCTGAGCTGCAGGACGCGAAGGACTAGAATGGCACTACACAATGTTCAGTTATGGGCAATCTGTTAATATTACCGACCAAGCCCAGGTACCCCTTATATAAATGAGGGTGTCTCAGTCAGCAACTTGGAAGCCCCTGCAGGTTACCCCTCTTGTGTTTGTTAAGCTTACTGTGTTAAGTTGATAAGTAAGGTTGACATTAAGGGAGGGGCTACATATACATATATATTGGGCCATCAGAGTGGGAGGTGGGTGAAACAGGGGAAAGTGTATGAAGTCTTATGTTTTATTCTTAATCCACAAGCAGCACTACTGACTTGTATGCATAGACACAAAGATAGAGCAAGTTGTCATTTAACCTGATATTAGCTCCATGGCACAAGTGAATAACCGACACATAGCCAGCACAAGTCATACCCACCCCTGCAAGACAATGAGATGCTTGACATGGAATATAAGTGGCCTGAGGTACCCAAGAAAATGTAGACATATCTTAGCATACCTGGAAAGACATAATATACACTTAGCACTATTGCAAGAGACACATTTCTTGCCATCTCAGAGGCCAACATTTGCAACGAAATGTGCCGCATATAGGCAGAACTCTGCCTACGTGTCCTATGCCCGAGGCACCATCACAATTATACGCAAAGTGGTTCCCTTTCCCCCCTGGGGTGCTATTCATGACGAACATGGCCGCTACACTGTTATTTGGGGCAATCTTGGGTCTCACCCTGTAATGATAAGCAATTGTTATGGGCAAAATACAGCCGATCCAGCATTTTTTGACAAAGTTTGGGGTCTCTTAGTGGACACTGGCCCAAGCATGGTGATCTGGGCTGGAGATTTCAATGCAGTATTAAACGATGTGCAGGACAGATCACGTCCATCATCCACCGCATACAACACCACTGCCAAACACCTCATAGACATCATGACAGACCACTCCCTGATTGACCCATGGAGGATGCTCAACCACCAAGCCCGAGAGGTTACGTTCTATTCCGGGGTACATAATAGCTGGTCTCACATAGATTTCAGGCTTATATCCAAGATGATGGGGCCATGGGTGAAAGAGATACAACACCCTGCAAGAACATACTCTGATAACTCTCCAGTGCTAAATTGGCCTACAGGTGTTGGCTGTGGGGGCCTACTGGCGGCTGAATCCAGAGGGTTTACTAGATGCACTGTTCCGGGGGGAATCGAAACAGGAAATTGAAGACTTTTATCAAAGAAATATTGGCCCTGTATCTTCGAATTGGTGTAGTGTGGGAGGCCTTTAAGGTGACAATAAGAGGAGTGTGCATTTCCAAGAGTTGTGGAGTACTTTGTGCGCACCGCTCAGACCTTCAAAGGATACAGTCCGAGCTGACTCAGCCTAAATCGCAACTGGTCAGCGACTTCTGCTGATGCGCTAGCTAGTTTGAGATCTGAATACACAGAGGTGGCGGAGAGGGAGAGGCTACATATGGGTAGATATGCAAGGGCCCGAGCATATGGAGAAGGGGAGAGGCCAGGGCAGACGCTAGCTACTATGGCGTGTCAATCCTCCATGTCACACCCCATCCTAGAGATAAAGGGCCTGATTACAACTTTGGTGGATGAGGTTAATCCATCCCAAATGTGACGGATATCCCGCCTGTCGTATTACAAGTCCATTATATCCTATGGAACTCGTAATACGGTGGGTGGGATATCCATCACATTTGGGACGGATTAACCCCCTCTGCCAAAGTTGTAATCAGGCCCAAAGACACGAGAGGGACATATTTGCTGCAACACTCTGAGTATACACCGCACCTTTGCATGCTACTATGAAGAGCTTTATGGCACGTGCAGACAGAAATGGGTAGAATTTGATGAGTGGCTGGATGAGATAGTGCTGGGCTGGCTGAGCAGTGCCCTGCGTGAGGTCTAGCTGCGGATCTCAGCGAAAGCGAAATTAGGGAGCTGATTATGCAGCTGGAGTCTGGGTAAGCACCTAGTCCGGATGGCCTCCCTGAGGAATTTTATAAGGCTTATGTTGACTTACTGATCCCTCTGCTGGTCAGTGTGGATTACCAATCCAAGGAGGCAGGTATACTTCCCCTGAACATGAGGGAAGTGCTGATACTTGCCCAGCTAAAGCCTGGGAAACCACAAGAAGAATGTGACTCTTATAGGCCCTTGTCACTTATAAACTGCAATGTAAAAATGTTGGCCAAAGTACTGGCCAGTCGCCTCTCTCTACGTTTCCCCTTCCTGATTCGACCAGACCAGTCTGGGTTTGTTCCTGGAAGATCTACCTCGCACAATTTGCATACACTATTTGCAGTGATAAATGACATTGATCCAACACTAGACCCGGCAGTAGCATTTCTTGATGCTCCTAAGGCGTTTGATTCCCTTGAGTAGGACTATTTGATGGCGATGCTCCAGAGGTTGGAGATCCTGGAAAGATTCTCAAGATGAGAAGCCCTTTTATATTCCCAGCCCATGGCCAGGGTGCACATAAATGGATCGCGCACAGAACCAATCATTATATCTAGAGGCACAAAACAGGAGTGTCCACTGTCGCCACTTCTATTTGCGCTGGCTATCGAACCGTTGGCAGCTAAGCTGAGACAGCGGCACCTGGACTATGCTCTTCGATACCCCTCGAGACACTTGCGCATACCTATGTATGCGGATGACCTTACACTATATCTGAAGGAGCCAAAACACAGTCTAAACCCCATCATTCAAGAGTTTATCTATTTTGGTGGACTATCGGGCGTACAGATAAATTGAGGGGAAGTCATGCATCTTCCCACTGACACCACAGGTGCACCATGTTGAACTGGACTATCCATTGCAGTGGTGTCCAGTGGAGATTAAATACCTAGGTAGCATTAGGGTTACAACAGACAAAACCGAAACACTCAGAGCGAATTATGGCAGGGCTATAATGGAAATAACAAACAAAGTGACAAGATGGAGATCCCTGCCTTAGTATCTGGCAGGCTGCACACACTTAATAAAAATGATTGTAGTCCCTACGTGGGGTGATCTTTATGTAAATGGCACGTTCAGAACTAAGGAGCAGTTTTTCGCTAAATCCTCCCCCTTTGCCCTGGATGTATTCCTCTATACCAGATAACATGCGGGCAGCAACTCCGGGGTTCCCTGACGAGCCCCCTGTGCTGAATGATTTACATACACTGATGCAAGCACGGGCACCGAAGCAACTGATATCCATGATATACTACACTATACAAACAGAAACACATGGCTGTAGCGTGGAGGTTCGTTAGAGATGGCAGGATGAGCTGGGGATGGAACTGTCGGATGACATTTGGAGGGAATGTTGTGCTCATACTGGGCGGGTCTCGTCCAGCAGTCAACTTCGCATTGTTCATTATAAATTCCTACACAGAGTCTATTACACATCGCACAGAATGTACAGATATGGGCTGAGGGAGCATGGTAGGTGCCAGAGATGCAACATGGCAGAAGCAGATTTTCTGCATCTGGCTTGGGAGTGTGGCTGCATAGGCGAATAATGGTATGATATGAACCGGCGTTACAGAAAATGCTAGAGCCCTTGTTTCGACCTACACCCTTAACAGCTCTACTGGGATACACACAGTAGATTAAGCCGCAGTACAGGCGATTCACAGCCCTGGCACTATTGCTGGTTAAGCGTAGAATAGCTTGTCGCTGGGGAGGGGACGTGTCCCAAAATTCAAAGAGTGGCTGGCAGATCTCAAATGTTATGATGAGCAGCTATCAATGTATACAGAAACCCTGCCTGTGAGTTCCAGGCTTCAAGACATTTGGGGGCCACTGTGCCATTATCTGTTAGCACACTCAGATGATCCCTCAATCCCACTGCTGACCAATTTCGAGCCCCCGTAGCCAAATAAGATACTGTTGGTGAGCTGGGCAGGATGGATGGTGGGGGGGAGGCTTGGAGCTGTAAAACTGGGAAGCTCTTTAATGGTACTAGACAGCTTCTCAATAGTATGACGGCTTCTTAAACTGCTATATTATGGGAGACCGATGTGATCAACTCCAAGATGCCAAGTAAGCTCGAAGCCAACTGGCAGATTGCTCTAGGGGGTGGCAGCATGCACTATCAGAATTCAACTGTGGCATGTTGATGAAAGGCATGACTTGCCAACTCACATCTGAATATATTTATGTCAAAGTAATGCTGCTAATGTTAATTAATACTTAATATCAAAATGCTTGTATGATTGCTGTTTTATGTTGTTATTGTAACTAATAAAAAGCAATTTAAAAACAAGACATTGGGACAGATTTTGCACACATTTGCCTACATTAAAGTATTACAATGGTTCTGACCCTACCTACTCATGAGATGCCAGCTGGTCAGGATGAACATCTCCAGACTCTCAAGGACTTGAATACATTCAAGTATATCACTATAACCTTGAAGGGATCTCACTGCCTCCTCCTTCCAGCTCACAGCAGACTGAAGAATTACTGCCAGACTAACAAGACAGTAACATGAGAGAGATTGAGAATCAGAATATATATATTTCCAGATTGGAAATGGGGGTCCAAAAATTGGAAGGCCACAACCCAAGCTTTGTATGGCTGGGAACCTGATCCTGGGATAACATTCATGTACATATCAAATCACACCTTGTGTTTCTTCACTTCTGGAAGGATTTGAAAAAACACCTCTCCAAAGACTATCTTATCCTCCATCATTAGAACTACTTTGAGGCTTCCCTACAGATATCTCTTGAAATTAAACGCTCCGCGTGTTTTCCTAGTCCAGTTCTCATTAGCATATACAACAATCCACTGCTCTGAATCTGGATTTGTGCTACATGAATCATAGTTCACAAGAGAAAGGGGTAATTTCAGAAGCCATTTTAGTAAGTGTGCTGTGCCTGCACACGTGGGCTGGATGCCTAATTTTGTGGTAGTCCGTATGAACCCCGTTCAGAGTCCCACAGGGCAAGTAGGAGTTTCTGGGCCCTTCCATGGTGATTGAGGCCTTTTACTCCTGATGCCACAGGGCTGCCCTAACATAGATCCCGCTCAACTGGGCCAAGTACCCTCTTCTGCACCTGACTATCAGTTGAGTAGCGTAGGTCAAGCAGTCAAGGCTCCGCGGGGAGAAGCACAGAGCGCAGATACAGATCAATGAACATGACTCATAACTCACCCTGCAAGCAGCACAAACAATCAATCAACGTCCAGTCAAATACTTGTTTTTACATAAAAAAGTATTTTAATTCTAACTCTACACATGCAAAGGTAAATGACATTAAAAAGCAATAAAACAATCCTCCCTTGATGTCGGGCTGCAATAGCTGTCAGGCCACTCCCTGCATCCAACCTCTAGTGCAACAGGTTTGATGTTATTCTTCATTTACTGATGACTGCATCCAGGGAATGTAAACTATTAGGCCGTACTCAAGAGTTCTCCCATCGGACTCTGTTTGTAAGTTCAGTCACTAGGGTCTATGGTGTATATCTCTCGGGATCCCAAAGGCACAGTTCTTGTCACACCCGCTCCAGTGGCATGGAACCCTATAGAGGTGCAGCGCAGTCCTGCTCCAGATCGGCAAAGTCTGACTGCCCGCAGTCACACGTGGTAGGACCCGGCAGGTGCAGACTGTCTCCTTCAAACCACACTATCAGCTGGTTCCAACGATTGGAGTTGCTCATTCTCCAACGATCGCATGGTAAGTCCCTTTACCATCCGCAGGGATGAGGTGGTCTCTTTGCTCTGATTGGCCTCTGGTAGTGCACTGTTGATCCTCAGGCCTCCTTCGGTGAAGTCCAGAGAATGCGGGCTAGTTCTGCCTTGGTAACAGCAGCAGTTTCTCAGTCTCTGGTGACAACCCAGGCCCTAGGCCTCAGCGTCTCTAGCAGCACCTCCTGGCATATGGGGTCCCTACTACGGCATTCACATATCTGGTCACTTTGACCTGATGTTGGCATCCAGAGCAGCCCCTCCTGGCATACGAGTTTTCCAGAATATTTCGGCACATGGGCAAATGCCCAAAAGCTACCATGCTTCTTGGCTCAGTCCACAGTGGCCCCTGGTGGCATACAGGGTCGTTGAATCAGTTTGGCACACAGGCTACAGCCTGATCAGTGTGGGAGTGTGTTTCTCACACCTCGTGCCTTAGCTCAGTCCATGGTGGCCCCTCTTGGCATACGGGGTCCCCGAATCAGTCCAGCAAACCAGCTTTAGCCTGATCAGTGTGCAGGACCGCATTACTCACACCTTGCACAAGTCCTCACATCAGCGTTCCCCTATGGACTTTGCTCCTTCCAACTCTCTCCTCTCCCTTGGAATAGGGGACTGCCCAGGGGGAGAGACTGGGGGAGAGGCCGAAGCAGAGGCAAGAAGCAGGTGTATTTTCAACAGGAGAGCCACAGGGAGATCCAGACATGCAGGCAACACTACAGGTGGTGAATTTGCCGATCCCCGAACTCCAATAGTAATCTGAACCCCATTGTGAACCTGTCAGACTATGTGCCCACGTCAGCTGAGTATCAGGTACTGTCTGAAGGCCTGCTGTTTGTACCTACGACATTACCTAATTCATTTAATTTGAAAATTGAATTACATACGTTTTTCAGAAAAGTTCGCTTAAGATATTATTTCAACAAAGTCCTCCTCTAACAGTTTACATCAAATACAGGTTTAAGGACACCTTCATGCTTTACACCTCCAGCACAATTGATGTTGTATAAGATACTTGCGTTAGCACAGGTCATAATGAGGGACACTATGAAACTTTTGTCTAGAAAAGAGTATGTGAACTATAACATCTCGAGATCAGAGAGAGAAGCTCTAATGATATTGAAACAGAATAAAAATATTGTCATCAAGTCGGCTAATAAAGGGGGGGGGGATAGTGGTTCAGAATACCTTGGACTATAAGTCCGAGATAATTTCACAATTGATGGATGGAATCAGCTATATCAAACTCAGTGCTGACCCCACTAAAGTAATAATCAATCAGGTAAAGAGAGTAACTGACAAATATTTGGAGGAAGCTTACCTTGATGAATTGAGTATGATTTTTTAAACAAAAAACTGCCTAATACTCCATTTATACCATCCCTAAAATTCACAGGAATTACGAGAAGCCCCCCAGTTGACATACTATTGGGATGTGGCTTCGTTTTGGAATCCCTATATAAATATGTGGATTTATTTTTAAAACCTAGGGACAGATGTACAATGCTTTTTGAATGGTGCAAACAGCGAAATTCGCTGTTTGCACCATGCAAAAAGCACATCGCAATGCTCATTCCCATTTTGTGAGTCGGTAACCTGGTTACCGACTCGCAAAATGGGAATGCGACTCGCAAATAGGAAGGGGTGTTCCCCTTCCTATCTGCGATTCGCATCGCGATGTAGAATTGCTTTGGACCGCGAACGCGGTCGCAAAGCAATTCGCAGTTAGCACCCATTTCAAATGGGTGCTAACCCATTCGCAAAAGGGAAGGGGTCCTCATGGGACCCCTTACCCTTTGTGAATGGCTCTGAAAAAATTAAACAAAAACGTTTCATTTTTTCGTGTGTATTGCAACTCGTTTTCCTTTAAGGAAAACGGGCTGCAATACAAAAAAAAAATGCTTTATTAAAAAGCAGTCACAGACATGGTGGTCTGCTGTCTACAGCAGGCCACCATCCCTGTGAGTGCTGCGAATCGCAAGGGGGTTGCAAATTGTGACCCACCTCCTTAATATTAATGAGGTGGGTCTTTGCGACCCCCTTGCGAATCGCAGATGGTGTCAGGGACACCACCCTGCATCCGGCATTGCGAGTTGCAAATTGCGAGTCGCTCAGACTCGCAATTTGCGAGTCGCAATGCCGGTTTTACCTACATCTGGCCCCTAGTGTGGAATCCACTAAGGCCTATTTGAGAGACACAATGGAAACTATAAAGATGATTGCTAAGCTTGCTTTCAATCCTAATGACCAGATCTTGGTTACAATGGATATTACAGTGTTGTAATGATATCCCTCAGAGGCAGTCACTGGAGGTGGTTAGAGAGGTTTTAGATAAAAGGACTCAACCTGTACAGGTTTGGACTGGTTTCATTATTGATTTATTGGCGATAGCAATGACGAAAAACGTATTTTATTTCCAGGGTGACTATTATTTCCAGACTAAGGGAGTTGCTATGGGTGCTACTTCTGCGCTGGACCTAGCAATACGATATATGGATCACTATGAGAGGGACCATATCTATAATGAGGGAACACCTTTTTTTGAACATATTACCCTAGGGCAACATTACATTGATGATTTCTGTTGATATGGACAGGCAATGAGAAATCACTCCTAGATTTTCACAAATGGCTCAATATAAGGTCAGATGATATTAAGTTTACAATTCAATATAACACAGAGGCTATTGATTTTCTGGACCTGACTATCAAGGTTGATAAGGATCACTTATATACTACTCTGTTTAATAAGAATAGTGAGAGAAATATCCTTTTACAACATTCTAGCTATCACCCCAGAAACCTTAGGGATAACATACCTTAAGGTCAGCACCTTCGTTTCCAAAGGAACTGCTCTCTTAAATCTGATTATTTCAGGGAATCTGAGATATTATTTAAGCGTTTATCTGAAAGAGGAAAAGAGCATGGTTCTGCCATATGCATACCTTACTTGTCCCTAAACAATGTGTAGTGACAACTGAAAATAGGATAATATGTAACAACCTTTAGTACACAAAGCCATGAAATACGTAAAATCATTAATCATCACTGGACGTTGGTCTCTGATGAAATTAAAACAAACAAGCTCCTCATGCATTCCTTTAAGAAGGTGCGAGCATCAAAGATTACATGGCATGTTCTTTTTTAGGAGAACCACCAAAACCATCTGCTAACACATTGTGTGATTTGACAAAGGTTAAAGGGCATTTCAAGTGTGGGAAGTGTAAAGCATGTGACCTGACGTTAAAGAAAAACGTTTTCAGTTACAAGGAACAGACCTACACATTAAGGGAACACACAAACTGTAACAGTGTGGATGTCATCTATGTGATCAAATGTCGGTGTGAGCTCCTTTATGTAGGTCAGGCCAGACAGAGGGTAAAGGCATGTAACCGCCAGCATTGCAGTAGGATCAGGTGGAAGGTGTAGGGCACATCCTTAGTGGAACATTTTACCGCCTTGAATCACGCTATAGACAGTTTACGCTGGCAAGTGAATGAGAAGGTTAGCTCCAATCCCAGAGGGACATTCTCAACTTACAGGAATGTAAGTGGATTCAGTGTTTGAACACAGTGATGGAAGGATTGAATGAGTTTGAGATTTCCAAACAGGTGGCTATTTTATTAGTAACATGTGATTTGACTGGGCACTATAGACCATTAGGAGGGCAATCTGTGTTTTTTCTAGTTGATACTCCCATTTGGGAACATGTTATTTTTTATGACACAGTATCATACTATGACAATCATCCCTTTGTTTTATGTAACTTGTCTGCTTTCATTGATATGTATATATATATTATATAGCAAATGAAAATGAAATTTGTTCAATACATACATTTTTCATCATGAGTAGTGTTGTAGCCAATACCACTGAGAGAGTGTAGCATATATAAACTATATTAACATGAAATGTTTATGAATTTATGTGTGATAATGCTGCATAGAAACTGTAATAATAGTAATTTTGCTTAAACGTGCACTTGAAATGTGACCACAGGAAGTGGCCACCAATGTATACGTAGACAAATAATTAGGACTGAAATGTTTATATTACGTTTAAATAAGTTTATACTAACGTTTGCGTTATTGAATTGTGCTGAAATCCTTTATAGGCCTTAAGTTAGCATGAGCCGAAGCTTAGCTGCTTGGCTCACATATTAAATGCATTTTTCTATTTTTCAGTACGCTGACTCATAAAGGGACATGACCCTGCGTGTTCTTTTTCTTCAAATTAGAAGATGAATGTAACCATGTTAGATCCGTTCTCACCGCCTTCTCTCGTTTGCAGAATAAATGTTAAAGTTAAAGTGAAACAGTGTAGATTAATGTAATGTACAAGGTCATTCAAACCAGTGAAGACAATGGAACTGCTGACCAAAGATGTGCAAAGAATTACAGAAGGATGAAATCATACCGGAAGTGCCACCTCTGAAGACGTCAATTATGAAGACCAATCAAAGACTTGTAAAATAATACGGGGTGAAGAGTTGGGTTACCTAGTGTGTTTTCTGATAGGTTAAAGATAGTGGAATATAACAAATGTCCAATAGAATTTTGGGGGAATGCACAACGAATAGGGGATAAAAACCCATGTCACGGGGAGTCATTTAGAATTAGGTAGGGAATGCTATTGATTTTATCCAGAAACGTTTTCACTCTGTTTAGTGACTTGTTGGTTTACTTAAACCATCCTCGCCCTTAGAATTCCCCATTTACACTTTACCTCCTTAGGAGGGAAGTGCCCTTTTGCCGCGGAGCTGAGTTCTGACAGATGGCGATTTGACTGATGTCCTGAAGACGAAGACTGAACATGTGTGCTGACCTAATCTTTGGAGGGTAATTATGACAATGCATATGTGATTTGTTTGTTTGCTTTTCCTTTCTAGGTACCAACTGCTTACTTTTGACAGAGACCATAGTTAGATGTTTACCAAATTGGTCTTCTAAATCGTTTTGCATGAAGCCCAACATGCGAATGCTAATCAGTGGATAGGGACAGGTCTTCACTAAACTGACGCAAATAGACAAACAACTGAATCTATGCTTTGTTGAACTGACGCATTACTGATACCCTGCTAAATTGATCTATGTTCACGCCCTGTTATGTTCTGATGTTTGTGATTCTCGCTTTATTTAAATCTTATCAAAGTTACCATATCGTGACTATGCTTTTATGTTTCCTGATTTTGAGATTGACGCACCTGTTATTAGATTTGTAACCAATAGGGAATAAAACTCATCAAATTCTACTAAACTGGTGTGGTTATTCATGGCTGCAAGGTCATGGTGGAAATCTGAATTGATTAATGACTGTGACTAAAGTAAAATGTATTGTTGCGATAAATATTGATGACATCATAGACGTATTGATTGACATATTGATTAGCTATCTCTTCCTAAGGTGTCTCTCAAATGGGTCAAAAGATTCATAGGCCTAAAACGAGTTCTGATGTATAATAAATTAGTATAAAGGGACGCGTTAACACCACTATCTTTTTTTAGTTTTGGCATATTGATTTGTAGTATCATAATAAGGTAAATAGCTGGGATGTCCTTAAGAAATATGTTAACCTTGGGCGCTGTCTGCTGTGGCGCAGTGAGTTCATTTCTTCAGGAAATTGGGAATGTGTTATTTATTGTGACACAGTATTGTACTCTGACAATCACCCCCTTGCTTTAACTTTTCTCCTTCCATTAATATGTGCATGCTATACAGCAAACGAAAATGTGATTCATTCGCAACATACATTTCATCACTGTGCGTTGTGATGAAGCTGATAACTCTATTTTTGACAATTCTTTAGTAGATAATTCATAGTATTTTAATAAGGTAAATAGTTGGGATGCCTTTAAGAAAGGCTGACGTGCGCGTTGAGTTAATTTCGTCAGCTGAGTTCTGAAACTCGCTGATAGTCGATTTCCAGCACGGCGTTTGGAATCTTGAAATGGTAATTTGTGACGTGGATGGATGTACTGGATACTTTGCATCCACCATGGAGAGCTGCTGCAAAAGGGATTGACCTCTAGTACCTATTTGAGGTAACCTTCCAATGGCTTAATCTTCTTTTCTTTTTTCGTTTATGTTTGAGCACGCCATTGTGAGAAGCTAATATGTGGTATGTAGATTTATTGTGTTCTAGATCCCAAAATGTCTTAGATGAAAGAAAGGGTTGTTCAGGAACACAAGTTTTTTTTTAATAAATTCACCCACGCTCCCAGTGAGTCTTTTTATCAGTTTTTTTATTGCAATTAGATAAAATCAGGGGTAAATGTTTATACTTTTAAACCCCTTAATAGATATATTTTTCTCTTCCTTGTGGTCTAAGAACTCCATTTAGTGCTGCAAGGTTATTTAATAGCCAATGGTTAATTCTCATGGTTTGGAGTAAACCTGCCTGTATTTGGAACCTGCTTTAAAAAATATGATTCCTCTTGGACAAAGTCTTTAGGTGAGGACTCTGTCCTATTTAGGGTTGTTTTTTGTTTTTTACATACACACAGATATTATGATTGATTTTAATAAATGGGACAAGTGTTGTTTTTATTAGGTTGCTTCCTGCTATATTTTGTTTTTCCTTTCCTAAAGACCCACGTTGGGGCTTGGATCAGCCCCACTTCCACACCTTGTCGGGTCAAAACGTCAACATCCGTGACAGCCTGGATTATATTTTGGTTTCACTGAGGGTCAAATGTGATTGAGACCATTGCCTCTCTTTGAGATGGGACAATACTTATGTTTATGGAATGAATATGTACGAACAGGCTTCTGTATAAATAGGACTTATGTAAAAGGTTCACTTCCTTGTACCTTCTCACTTTAAGCACAAGCACTTTTTTCAGGAGCCTTTCCTTTCTCTTCTCTAGGATATTGGAGCAACCATACATATGTTATGGATTCTTATTTGTTTTTGAGAATATAAAAAGTTATGTACATTATTGTTTTTTTCTGTGTGTGATTTTTGTTTTGACAAAGTCTCAGGTTTCCGTCAGTATTGTGAAAGATTGTTCACCCCGGTTCCCAAAGCACATGGCATTGTTTTTTTTGGATTTTTTAAAAAGAAAGTAGCCAAAACAATGGATTTGTTGTGGACCACTGTTGTTATGTATTGTTTATTATCCAGGTCTTCCTGTTGGGTGACCCTGTTGTTACGTAATGGTAACTCCTGGTGAAGGCGGTAGCCTTTCACCACTATGAGGGCAGAGTTTTGAGTGCCCCTCCCGGTCCAACAAGGCCACAATCCATGAGACAGGCCTATGTAATGGTGCACACACATGATCTTTGTTCGTCTATGACAAAGAAATCAGCATTAGGGTTCCAGTCAACAATACAGTTGGGCACTCAGGGCAGGGGTACACATCTCTTACCATGCAGAGGACTTTTCCGTCACAACAACCAGTTTTCAATATTGAATAGGATATATGGGGCTTGCACTTTCAGATTAGTTCTAAGGTTAATGCCCACTTGGCCGAGCCTGATCACCCTGAATGTTAACCATTTGAACCTGTTTGAGTGTGCAGCTGAACCCCGGGCCCTAATCCCCAGTTTCCTCATTAATCCTACTAGTCATATAACATATTTGATACATTTTAGCACTTTGCCTTATGTTTCATTTACTATGGACTTTTGAAAAAGCCATATGAAGTCAATTGAAAGCCAAAGGCTTCTTGCAGGCAGTCAAATATCACTAACCTGCTCTCAACAAGATGACATTGGCTGCAGATGCCCTAGTTTTTTTTAACTGTGGTGATTTGATGAAACTTAGAGTGCCAAAACCTGGTTTGTTTCATTGTACACCATTTTCATTGGCTTATGTTTCAGATGTGTAAATACAAACCTGTTTTTAAAGCTATAATGTTATACCATTCAGGAATTGCTGTATATATTCCTCGTAAAGATTGTAAAACACTAGAACTCTGGTGAGTTGCCAGCTGGCTGAGATAGGCCAGCGGTCTGACACTCTATATGCTAAGCACCAATAATTCAGCTTTCTTCAATTTAAAGAGGCTAAGCCTCTTTGGAAAACTGATGATGAATATGAGACGTTATTGAAGACCTAGCTTTTGGAGCAGAGTCTGGTGACAACCCCTAAGAGCTACTCTGTATGTGTGCAACAGTTGTTTTTTGACAATGTGTAGTGAGAGGTCACAGCTATTAAGCTGCAGTTATGGTGCAACTTTGGTAGTGAACTAGGTGGAAGCATTGTGCCATTTAGCAGTCGCACTTGAATTTGCTCTAGATCACTTATGCACATATTTGGGGAAAAAGTCATTTTGAGGCCAAATAAAGCGACGCATTTCAGTGCTCATGCTGATACAGCATGTCTTTTGGGAAAGGGATCGTCTGGCTTGCTGCTGTGGTTGCATGACAACTGCCATGATAAAGGGAGGGCCTTGCGCTGAACTAAACTGGAACATTTTGAGCTTGCACTGGTATATCTTGCCTCTTCAAGAGGCACTGTTGTGCTAGTCTCTCAATTGGTAGCAACAGGAGGTGCAAGAGACAGAGGAGATTATGAAGTTTTTCTCTAAGAGGAGTTCTGGCTTAGCTTTACCCATTAGTAATTGAAGGAGCACTGGAGCATGTGCAATGCACAGAAACAAAGTGGACTACTTCTGGACGGCCATCAGTGATTGAAAACGGATTCAAGCTGCAAGGAAAATGAAAGTCGACTGCTTGTGTGTAAGGAGAGTGTGTATGATGCAAGTACTGTTCGCCTGTCAGTCACTTATTCTCAGTGTGATTTAAGGCATTTCAGGCATTTTTCCAAACCTGCAAGACAGTGACTACCTTTATTGTTTTAACTAGACAACGGTGACAACGTATTTTTTTTTTTTTTTTTAAACTATTTTAGTAGTAGGGGCTAGATGTATCATTATTCCAAATAGCGATTACCTAATTACAATTCTCTGTGAATCACAATTAGGTAATCGCTATTCTAATGTATGAAACTCCATGAGTTTAATTTAGCATTTCCTAATGGGTCGCAAATCAACCTACCTCATTTATATGCATGACGCAGGTCGCAATTTGCAACCCATTATGAAACACAAAAGTCACAGGGATGATGACCTGCTGAGGTCAGCAGACCACCATGTCTGTGATTGCTTTTAAATTAAGCAATCTTTTTTTTTGAATGCAGGCAGTTTTCCTTAAAGGAAAACTGGATATGTTTAAAAAATAAAAATGAAAAGTTTTCTTTTAATTTTTTAAGAGTAAGCAGTGGCCCATGAGACCACTGCCTGCTCTTAAAAAACATTTTCACATGCATTCACAAAGGGGAAGGGGTCCCATAGGGACCCCTTCCCATTTGCAAATGAGTTATCACATACTTGAAGTAGGTGGTAAAATGTGAACGTTTTACGACTACATTTCGGTGACAAAGCGTTCCTACATACTGCTGAGATTCAGTATTAGGAAGGGACGCCCTGAACACGCACCTTCCTAATACCGAAACAGTATGTATTCGCAATTCCAAACTGCAATTCGGTAACACATTACGGAATTGCAAATTGGAACTAATACATATCAAAATGCATTGCACTTTATCGGTTTCAAGCGGCCCAATTCTGTGAATCGGGCCTATTACAACTTGTAAAATGCATGATACATATGGCTCATGGTGTATGGTGACATGGTTTTGCAAAGTATAGTGGCTCCTCCCATGTTTATACAAAATTCTGGTCTTTCAGCAATGATGTGAGTAGATTGAAGAGAGTCCTTTGAGACATATCTCAAAGGTATGAAGGGATGTATTTGTGGCAAAATGTAAATTAGAAATGCTAAAGCATAGTTTTGGAGAGGAAGGAAGGTGCTAAAGACGTTACGGGCACCAATACACAATAGTGAGAATAGAGATGCTGGATCTGATGGTGATGCGGATGAGTCGAGTGCCAAATATGTGAATGCAAAGAATGCATTTGAAAAGAATTTCAGCAAGAAAGTGAGTGTAGTAGTCAAAAGACATGTTTTCACATGCTCAGTTACAGGGTGAAACAATAGAACAGTATGTGGCAGTGCTTAGAACTTTAGCAGTCTCGTGCAAGTTTAGGGATTTGCATGAAGAGATTATTAGGAATCAGATGATAAACAGAACCAGTAACATGAAAGGTTACTGGGGTTGAAAGATCCTTCTTTAGGAAAAAAAAAATAGCAATAGAGCCTAACGGTTTGGAGAATACTTTGGGTTATGTGAAAGAGATAAATGATGAGCAAACCAATGGCAGGTCAGTAAGCTATGAAATGAATGAAGTCAGTCTGTTAAAGTCACAATCGCAAAATACTAAGAATAGTAAAAATAGTAATTTCAGTTCTACAAGATCACGTACAGTGGATGGAGATAGGCAGTGCTACAGGTGTGACAGCTCAAAGCACATGGTAGAACCTTTGTCCTGCTGCTAAGATTAAATGCTACAGATGTAATAATTTGGGGCATTTTTCCAAGGTTTGCAAAATAGGTGGAATTATAAAAAAACAGAACGGAGTGGAAACTAGGTCATGGATCAAGTGGAAGTTGAAACTGTGAGCGCGGGAGATAATGAAGTGGAAGTGATGATTGTACGAGGCTGGCCTGGTTTGTAGTGGGTACCTTGGGTACTTACACCTTACACCAGGTCCAGTTATACCTTGTTAGTGAATGTAGTAGTGTTCTAGCAGCTTAGGTTGATAGAGGTAGCTATAGCAGAGCAGCTTAGGCTGAACGAGGAGACATGCAAAGCTCATGCAATACCACTTATAGTTACACAGTACTTATACACAAGTAAAGACAATACTCAGTGTTATCAAAAATAAAGGTATTTATTTGGTTGACAGTACCAATAATATCTTAGAGACAATACTCCTTCTGGAGGTAAGTATTATACACAACATATACACTAGACACCAAAATTAGACAAGTAAATAGTCATAGAACAATGCAAACAGTAGGAAATCCTATAGAATGCAATGGGAGAAAATAGGTCTAGGGGCAACACAAAACATGTACTAAAAAAGTGGAATGTGAATCACGAATTCCCCCCCTAGACAAGTGTAATGTGTGCAGAATCGCTGGGAGAGTAAGAATACAGTAAAGGTAAGTAAATCACCCAATGCCAGAGCCCAGAAAAGCACGAGTAAAGTACTGCAAGTTTCCTTAGGACACACTACACCTCGTTTTGGGGATTTTGCAGCAACTAACCAAGTCTGCAAAGAACAACTGCTGGATTATTGGACCTGAAGACCTGCAAAGGAAGGTGACCAAGTCCAGAAGTCGAAAGAAGTTCAAGAAAGGACAGGAGTCCCTGCCAACCCAGAAAAGGGTGGAAAAGAAGAGTCCCCAGTTAGTAAAAGACTGCAGAAATGCACCCTAAGAAGAGGCCAGCAGGTTTCTGCATAATGCAAAAGATGCCCCACGGTGTGAAGATCATTGTAGATAAGATTTCATGTTGGAAGGCGCCAACAAGCCTTGGCTACGACAAAAGTGCTCTTTTCATCAAAATGGCGCTGGATGGACCCAGGAGGGACCTGGGGGCCTCACCTCTGTGTGAGGAAGAAGAGGGGGCACTCAGCACTTTAGAGAGCCCACAGGATGCCAGCCAACACCCCCAGAAGCTGCAAGATCCGAGTTCGAAGGAGGTGCAAAACGCGGTTGATGCAGCACAACAAAAGAAGGCCCCATGCCGCCGGAGAACAACTCAGTGAGTTGAGCGTTGCAGGGTGGAGTGCTGGGGACCTGGACCAGGCTGTGCACAAAGGAATTTTGCAAAGAGTGCACAGAGGCCTCAGGAAGCGAAGAAGACACAATACACAGGAGTACTGTCGTTCTCGGGGAAGGCAAGGTCTTACCTCTTCCAAATTGCGTCAGCAGGACCTCAGGACAGTCTATGTCGATGATGTCCACCCTCTGTGTCCTTAGGAGCATGCTCCTCACCGTGACAGGAGTCCCAGGGTATCGGTCGTCACTTTGGAAGGTGCCTGCTTGGAGCAGTACAGTGACGGAGTCACTCTACGGGAGATTTCTTCAGTCCTTCTGGTGCAGGATGAAGACAGGGAGTCCCAGAGCATGCACACCATGGAAACTGTTGCAGTTGCTGACTTGGAGCTGAATTTATTGAAGAAAAGTGTCTCTTGTAGACACTTTGTTGCAGTTACAGTGTTTCTTGGAGCAGGCTGCGGTTGATCCGAGGTCAGAGTATGATGAAGTTGTTGCAGAGGACTCCTGAAGGAAACTTGCAAGCAGAATCTGAAGAGAACCCACAGGAGAGACCCTAAATAGCCCTGAGAGGGGGAGTGGCTACCTTATCAGGTATGGACCTATCAGGGGGGGTCTTTGACGTCACCTGCTGGCACTGGCCACTCAGAGCCCTCCAGAGTGCCCCCACACCTTGCAAAGCAAGATGGCTGAAGTCTGGGACACACTGGAGGAGCTCTGGGCACCACCCCTGGGGTGGTGATGGACAGGGGAGTGGTCACTTCCCTTTCCTTTGTCCAGTTTCCCGCCAGAGCAGGGGAGAAAGGGTCCCTGAACCAGTGTAGACTGGCTTATGCAAGGAGGGCACTATCTGTGCCCTTCAAAGCATTTCCAGAGGCTGGGGGAGGTTACCCCTCCCCGGCCTGTAACACCTATTTCCAAAGGGAGAGGGTGTAACACCCTGCTCTCAGAGAAAATACTTTGTTCTGCCTTCCTGGGACTGGGCTGCCCAGACCCCATGAGGGTGGTACCTTATATGTGAGGTGGCAGCAGCTGTAGCTGCAGTGCAAGCCTCAGAGAGCTGGTTTGGCAGTACTGGGGGTCCATGGTGAAGCCCCCAGGATGCATGGAATTGGCTCCCCAATACCAGATTTGGAATGGGGACACAATTCCATGATCTTAGACATGTTACATGGCCATATTCGGGGTTACTATTGGGAAGCTACATATAGGTATTGACCTATATGTAGTGCACACGTGTAATGGCGTCCCTGCACTCACAAAGTCCGGGAAAATGGCCCTGAACTATGTGGGGGCACTTTTGCTAGTGCAAGGGTGTCCTCACACTTAGTAACTTTGCACCTAACCTTCAGCAAGTGAAGGTTAGACATATAGGTGACTTATAAGTTACTTAAGTGCAGTGAAAATGGCTGTGAAATAACATGTGCGTTATTTCACACAGGCTGCAATGGCAGGCCTGTGCAAGGGTTTGTCTGACCCCCCTCTGGGTGGCAAAAGAAATGCTGCAGCCCATAAGGATCTCCTGGAACCCCAATGCCCTGGGTACCTAGGTACCATATACTAGGGACTTATAAGGGGGGTCCAGTATGCTACTTGAAATTGGTAAATAAAGTCACTGGCCTACAGTGACAAATGTAAAAGCAGAGAGAGCATAAGCACTGAGGTTCTGGTTAGCAGAGCCTCAGTGACACAGCTAGGCACTACACAGGCATACACATTAGGCCGCAAACTATGAGCACTGGGGTCCTGGCTAGCAGGGTCCCAGTGAGACAGGCAAAACATAGTGACACACACTCACAAACAGGCCAAAAGTGTGGGTAACCATGCTAGAAGGAGGCTACTTTCCTACAATGGTCGTGAGTGATGTTAAGTCTACTGAGGAGAGAGGGACTAGGTATTAGCATCCAAAACATGATGTAAAAATGAACAGAATTGTGGGAAGATTCCTGTTCACCTTACACGTTGATAAACCAGTTGTTGTGGGAAGATTTGTGCCATTGTGAACTATTAGTGGCTGATGTCGAACTTGAAGGATATTGCAGTGGTAAAATACCAGTTATAGGGTACTTTACAACCCATTTGGAATTTAAGAACAGAAGTGCTATGGGTCACATTTATATAGCCAAGAAAGGGAAAGTATTACTAGGATGGAGAGAGCAATGTGTGTTGGGGATGGTTTTGGATCCAAGCCATCCCAAGCAGGTATTACGTAGTGAACAAAATCAGATTACAAAGTGGAGTTTGACATTTTCTAAACTATTTGCCAGGGAAATTGGGATGTTTGGAAACATTGCATTGAAAAAGGAAGTTATACCCAAAGTCCACAACATTTGCAGTGTGCCATTACATTGCGTGAGCAATTGAAAGAGGAATTAGACAGACTATGTGATTGAGGGGGGATAGGAGCCATAGACCCAACTGAATCATCCAAGTTGCTGAGTCACATTTTTTTGTCATACAATACACATGCGTGTAGACCTCAGAGATCTCTATAATATTAGAGCAAATGTCATCCATTTCCCTGCTTTAGTGAGATGGTGATGAATGTGAAGGCCAGATTTTCGCCACATTAGATTTGTCATCAGGTACAACTTCTGCCAGAGCCAGGACATCTGACCTAATTTATAACTACACATGGCGTTTATCAGTTTGAGCGCATGACATTCGGTCTAGCTTCAGCATCCCTTGTGTTTAAGAGGGTTATGGAGGGAGTGTTGAGTGTATTAAACAACATTCTCTGCTTTCAGGTTGATATTCTGGTGTGGGGTTCTGATGTTGAGCAACAAGATAATGTGTTGGAGGGCGTGTTGGAAAGGCTGGAGCAAGCATGACTTTCTATTGGGGTGGAGATGTGCAAGTTTGGAATGTGTAAAGTTGATTATCTGGGGAACATTTTGTCTTGGGAGGGAGTGAAACCTAAATTGAAGCTGTTTTAGGTAATTGAAAACGCACCCTCTCTGTGTTTTGTCCTGGGTCTAGCGTACTACTACAAATTTGCAGAACATTTTTCAGACTGAGTGCATATGTTACAGCTGCTCATGAATAAGGGTGCAAAGTCCGTGTGACATTCAAGAATGTCATAGGGTCAATATAGTTAAGGCGTTGGAATTTAAACAGTTTGATCCTGAAGGTAAAACCATTGCTGTGACGGATTTAGGGCTTATGGTTTGGGAGCAGTGCTTATGCAAAGGAGGGAGTTGTCGCATTTGCTTTTTGAATGTTGAAGGGAGCAGAAAGCTCATGTTCGGCCAGTGAAAAGGAGGCTTTGGCGTGTGGGTGGTGGACATATGTATGGAGGTCCCATTTTGAACTGTGCACAAACCATAAACCGTTGGTAGATCTTTTCACTATGAAAAGGGCTAGCAAGGCAACCCTTCAAGTGGCAGAGTGGATATTCAGGTTACAGTAATACACTGTTGACATAAGATTTGTACCAGGGATTAAGAAGTTTAATGCTGATTGTCTGTCACAATTGCCATTATGCTGCAGTACGTGTGAAGCTGATGATGAGTGGATGGTAGCAAGTGTGCAGAAGTGTGTATAGGGGCTTTTTGTGTGGAGTGGAAAAAAGCTGAGTGATGATCATGTATTGCAATTATTGATAACCAAGTTACCTGGTGCAAAGTGCTATAAGTGAATGGAAAGAGTTGTTTGAATGTGTTTCAGCCAGTTTGAGATGAATTGCCAGTAGAGCACGGCATGGTTTGTAGGGGTGACAGATTGGTAGTTCCTATGAGTGTGAGGAATAAGGTAATAGAACAGCTGTGTGTCAGTCATCGGGGCATGTCAGCCATGAAGATGAAGGCCAGGGTGGTGGTCTGGCATGGACCGAGCAATTGAAAGATTTGTTTGCAATTTTATACCTTGTACATGCAGTTATAAAACACACACTGTTGTGGAGACCCCCCCTATTGTACCTGTGAAATTACTGAAGAGAACATAGAAGGTGGCCATTGACATCTGTGGCCCTTTTGACGGTCTGTGGAGTAGATTTGCCAACGTTGATAGTAGATTATTACTCAAAACTTCCTCTTTTCTAAGCAAGGTTAAATCCTCCAAGGTTGTTTCTTTTTGTGAAGAGATGTCCAGGAGAGGGGCTAGTCCTACAAAAATGGTGTTGGATAGTGGTCCACAATTTGTTTCTGAAGAACATGAGGCATTTCTGAGGAAAGTAGAAATCAAACATCTCAAAACAGCAGTATATCATCCACATGGAAATAGGTTAGTTGAGCATTTAAATCAAGTGTCAGGTGAATGTATCCAGCTGTCACTGCGTAGCGGATTATGCTGAAAACAGTAACTGAAGAAAATGTGGAATTACATATCACACTCCATACTGTTACAAAAGAAGCATCATTTTAGTAGCATGTACATTGGTGGTTCCTGCATGGGTGGAAAAATCTAATCATCCCGTTTTGGATAAACAGGCGGTGTCTGATAGGTTTAAAAAGTATCAAAATCGGTAGGCATAATAAGGCGGTAAGTGAACCAAGTATGTAGGAAGAAGGGAATCTAGTGAGTGTGTGCTGGGACTACAGGTAAGAAATGGAGTTCCAAATGGTCAGATCCCAAGATGGTGATTAAGGGGTCAATTGAGTCAATGTCAAAGGTGGAAAGCGTGTTCTGAGGGAACTGCTGTAGCTCTTACCAAAACAAAGGAATCAAAAGGGTATAGTGCTGGTGGATATACTGAATCATCTGCTAGAGAAAATAAAGGGGTAGGTACATGCCTAAGAAATTGAATTACTACATTTGTGGTTTATATGATTAGGCCTATTAACATTAGAGTGGGTATTTGTTTGTAAGCATATCTTTGATTCTATTTAGTGTATTATGTTTTTTGTGTTTTAAGAAAGAGGTGTGTTCTATCCTTTATTACTGGATGTATATATTCCTTGTATGATTCTAGATCTCTGGCGAGTGGTCAGTTGGCTGGGATCTGCCAGAGGTCTGACAATGTATATGCTAAGCTCCAATAAATCAACTTTCTTCAATTTGAAGAGACTGTGTCCCTTTGGAAAATATAGCTCTGACTCAACATTCATATTATTGTGCACAATCACTGGATCATATTGTATCTAAATCACAAAGTCCTGCAGTAAGGCTAGACTACTCAACTCCGCTACTCTTTCATAGTCTTCTGTAACTTGTTTATCGAGTTATAGGGCAAAAATACCAGTCCTTGAGACACCAATGATGAACAGCAGCTAAGACTGCCAGGTAAATACGGACTGTCCTAGAACACATAGAAAAGGTCTTACTCTGAGAAACAGTGGGAATGCAGCTCAGTAACTCTCTAACAAGCTATCTAAACAAGATATTCTGCTGTGAATGTTGATTTACTGTTTTATCTTTTTTCTGGCATCCATAACAACCAATGCTATATTGGTGATCTTGTGGCAGTTTCCTGATGTGGACTACACCGCAGTGCAAAGCCATAAATTAGAATTGGTTTTAAAATTTGAGCATGCTTGTGACACCCGTTTAATTGGCCACGTACTACATATAAATATATCCAAAGATGTATTAAAGCATGATCAACAAGGAAATCCAGGTTTGGTAACACGGGAGCAAAGCAAAGGTAAACAATATAGAACGGTTTCACTTTAGGATCTAAACAAAATACACAGCAAATTCAATAGAAGTCTGGATTTCAAGATGACGTTGGCAGAATGTAACTTCTGACTCCACTAATTAAGTCCTAAAAAAAAAAAGTAATGCAGAAAACAAGAGATGCATGATTGGGATCTCTTGCAGTGTATTGGAGGGTTATTAACAAATGAAAAAATAATGTTCAGTAAATATAAAACAACTTAAGAGGGGCATAACTGCAGATGCTGAGAAAACGTCAAAAGTGAAATGGCATGGCCGGCAGGGAACCCCTTTAAACTTCTAATAGCATTTAAACATCTTTTTGTAAAGCATGTTGTTTTTGTTTGCTTACACCTGCAACGGAGTTGTTTACCTGTATATAGGCAATATGTTTTACTCAATGGTGTGCACTGGGCACACAAGGTGCTAGAGTTGATATTTCTGGCACCTGCCGTAATGGATTGTTATACAGTCTTTAAATATGTTGCCCAGTTTTTTAGATTTGCACTAAAGGTTCTTTCACAAGATTTGTAGGTATTCCTAAACGTTTTGTTTCAATAGGTTTTATTGTGCATTTAGTAAATACAAAAATAGAGAATATTGCCATGCATCACTCAACCTGGCACCTTAGTTCCCAAACCGAGATATTGTGGTACAATTAAGGAGTTCTTGGGTCCTTAGGAACTGCAGACAGGTAGGACCCTTTTAATCTTTGTTCACATACTGTATACCAAGACCAGATTCCATATTTTGTTGTTTGGTAAATGGATTAGTTTTCCCTGCAGCTCATGTCAATATTTTTGGTGACCCAGCAGGACCCAAAGTTTGTTTAGCCATGTTTCACAGGATGGCTTTAACCCAGAGTGACAGAACAGTATGTATGGTCACCAAATGAAGGCTGGATATAGGTTTGTCCAATGGTAAATGTTGGGGATCGCTCGTGCAGGTCTGTCCAGCAGGGTGAACTTAGGTTGTTTATAGATTATTTGGTCATGGATCTGAGACTGCAAAGAAATTTGGTCCCAAAAATCCTCTGAGATGTTGGCTGGTCCAGAGAATACATAGCAGGGATCCCTGCTCGCCACAACCCCTCCAGCAGGCGCTAGAGTTAGTGTAGAGCTACTCTAATAGTGTACAGCCACACTAGAGTGAGGTGCAATTGAAGTAAGATTTGATAAAGAATCTCCGTACCTTGGGCGTGAGGGGCAAATTATTGGTCCAGACAAATATCTCCTGCGACTGTTTTGCATCACAGGAGTTGCTCAGGTCTTTTTCCTGTTGTATCAGAAAAGGTAGCTTGCGTGTGCTAGCTGGTGTTTTGAGGAGGGCATATATTTTGAAAACTAAGTGTTTAGTTGAGGAAAGGTGTTAAAAACTTTTTTTGAAATGGGTTAACTCCCTAGTGTCCTCATCCTTAAAGCCACTTCGGGATACCCAGTGTCTAATATGTTGATGGTGAAGACACTCCACTTCTAGGATCTCATAACCCAGTGTAATTTCTTCAAATTATTTCAGGGTGCCACTACAGAAGAAATCCCTGCATCTAAAGCAATACCTTCTTGTCCATGTGTGGAGAAGTTGGGGTTGCTGACTATCAGCGTGAGAGGTGATGGGAATATGGTGAGAGCCTTCCTACAGGCAAGAGTCCCATTCCACTAAAGTAGCTCTAGTAATTAATGAGGGACACAGAGAAGTTGACCTTGTGTGTTCACAGGGGTCCATAGTACTTCTCCCAGTGGTCTGGTTGCCAGGTTCTGGCCAATAAAGCAACACTGTTTATCCCTTACGCAGTGTAGGTATTCTAACATGTAAGTAATTTGGAAGCTTGGTAGTAATGCAACAAGTGAGGAACTCATGGACTCCTTTCTCCTGGGTACTTCATTCAGATCTTAGCAGATAGCCTCGGTATCCCATCTGCACAAATAGTTTGGGCAGGCCATTTAGAACGGTGTAATATATTTCCTTTTCAAGGGGGGTGTCAGGGTCTGAAAAACCCAGGCAGCTAGTGGACCTCGACTTCCATAACAGCAGCTCAAATTCATTCAGACACAAGCCACTAAGCTAGGCTTCAGCTGGATGTCAATATATGTAATGCTATCATGAGACTGGTCAAATTCAGTTTCATGCACTAAACGCATCCAAATGCTCCTCCAACCAACACCAAACCTTCAAAATTAGTCAGATTGTTTTGGAGCTCCAACACCATCCAACATACCTTGAACAAAGGGATCTGGGCCTGGAGGGATTGCATAGGCTCTGAGAGGATAAGAAGGATATTGTCTAAGGCCGATGACTCAAACATGTCTTTACAAAAAGAGATACCTATAATCCAGGTATTATGACGACTTTTCTGCAGGAGAGGTTTCAAGGACAAATCATAAAGAAGAGGGCATAAAGGGCACCACTGGCATGTGCCCTAGCTTATGCATATGAACTTGGAGGACCGTCCATTAACTTGACCCTTACCAGAGGGTTACATTAAAGCATAGGAAACGAGTAACGAGGCCAAATCACTTAAGGACATCTAAACACATTTCCCTTCCCCCCCCCCCCAAGTCTATCTTATCAAATGCTTTCTCAAAGTAGAGAGATATGAGAAATGCCTCCTTCCCATTTTTCCTGGCAATGACTAAGGTGTAGGATTTGTTTGGTACTATCACTTACTCTGCACTGACGCAAGAAACCTCCCTTGTGAGGGTGGATTAAATTGGGCATCAACTTATCCAGTCAGTTGCATAAGACTTTGGCAAAGAGATCGAGGTCTAAATCAAGTAGGCAAATCGTCCTATACAACAGACAAATTGGTGGATCCTTACCCTGTTTGTATAGTGGCAAGATGCTACTTTCAGTACTCCCCAGGAGGCGCTGCTACTTGGAGGAGTTTCACTGCTCTGCTTACCTCTACTGAGCTATATTCATGATTGGGCCGCTACTGGATTTTTCAAGGAGGGCATTAAATAGGTTCGTAGGGTATCTCAGTAGGTTGGTGTTGAAGAAACTGGGGTTATGCCCCAAGCTATATGTTGTTCAGAAAAGGTCTGTTTTCAAAGTCTTTGCATTTTTCTTGGAGTAGAACATGCCAATTTTCAAGCTTAAGAATCCATTTTCAAGTTGATTTTCAAGCTGAAGTGCTTCACTTTCTTCTGAAGGTTTGTCAATTAACATTTCAGCCTGGCCATCCTCTTTCCCAGTTTGCAGACATTGCTTTCTTCTCTGGGTAGTTCCCAAATTTTGGTGGAGAGCAGCTCCAGTAAGGAGCACCCTGCAACATCAGCTACATTCTAGATTTGCTCTCCTCAAGTGTCTGTTTATCTAGCAAAGTTTTTAAGCATAAGATCAGCACAGTGCTATCCACACCGAAATAGATAAGGACAAAGCCTTTTGCCATTTGTACAGCAAAATCTTTAAGCACAGGATTGACAGTGTCATCCTCGCCAAGCTGTAAAATGACAAAAAAACATGTATCACTCCAGGCACAGTATTACAGCTTTGGACTGGTCAAATAACATCCAAGCCAACTTAGAAGGAGTAAAGCAACCCAGACGCGTGTTTCGCTCTCATTAGAGCTCTTGAGAGGTGTTTAGCTTTGTCCAGACACAAGGGAACACCCAGTAGAAGTCAAAACAAGGCACTTTCAGGGTTACAGTAACACCTAAATTATGCAAAAAATAAAATAAAAAAAAACCAAGAGAACTCTGGGTAGTTCCCAAAATTTGAAGCAGCTCCAGTAAGGAGCACCTGCAACACCAGCGACACTCTAGCTTTGCTCACCTCAAATGAAGAGGACTGAGGTTTTGCAGTATTGGAGTCGAAACAGCTGGGGCTAGTAGATCTGAACCTTATAGGGACTATTGCTAACTCATTATGGGGAAACCAGAGACTAAGGCAATGGGCGCCCAGCCTGGACCAGGGGAGACCACTCAATTCCTGACCACAGACCCTGAGGGTTCCTAGAACCCTTCTACCTCCATCCATCTAGACAAGATCATTGCTGCAATAAGACACCAAGGATACTCTCCACAAGATATTTGTACAGTATCTGTAGGCCTTGACCTACTACAAGCAGGTCACAGTAAGCTGGCAGACCAGGTTAATGAGGTGGAAACCACAATGGGAGTGCTGCAGCCAGACCACCAAAAACGGTCTTGTCAAATGGGTGACCTGACTGACAGGGTATGCATTTTAGAGCATATGTCGGATGATGCAGAAGGCCGCAACAGCATCCAGGTGGTCGGATTGCCTGAGGGTGGGGTGGAGTTTGCGACGAACAATATGGTGCTGTACTTTGAAAGATGGCTTCAAACCAAGGCTGCCCCAAATCATCCAACCCCTTTCTTTGCTCTGGAACGTGCCCAGTGACCCTGCCCTGTGATGGTACAGCTGATGCATTACAGGGACAGAGATACCATACTCCAAAAGGCACAAAACTGTGGGCCCCTTCACAGTGAGCAACAATAAAGTATTATTGCTTCCTGACTTCACGGAAGTGGTGCAAATTGGACATGCTTCCTTCAAGTAAAGAAGGCCCTCAGAGAAGGCAGCTTGCAATATTCTTTGATGTTCCCTGATAAACTCAGAATCATACTTGATGGCACTACTCTTGTGAGAATCCAGTTGTGGCATGGGACTGTTTGGAGACCTACAGAGCGAGGTTCACCCTGCCGGTGGATCATTTACAGAGATGGGCGAGGAGGTTGCCACAGATGTGCACTCCCAGACTTCTATCATATGACCTGGAGTTGCTCCTACTTGGTGCCATACTAGGACACAGTGATCTACGCACTGAACACCACTCTCAATTGTACCCTGGAGGGCTGTCTCTTGGGATGGTTAATAGCTACCCCACCCCCCCACCCCCCCACCCTCCAAAAAAAAAAAAAAAAAAAAAAAAAAAAAACACCCACACACAAGGTATGTTCCGGGTTCTTGGTATTGGCTGAGCAAGGATAAGCGATGGCTTGGAAGTTAGAGACAGGCCTGATGGTAGCTACATGGGTGAAAGGTGTCACTGTTTGTGTGTGGGTAAGCACCGAGGAGATAATTGCTCCAGGACGATGCTCGAAGGATACAGAGACAACTGATTGCAGGGTTGTGGACGGAGGTGTTGCAGGCATGGGTGCATACCGAGGGTGATGCAGATGGGAGCCCCAATGGGCAAGCTGGGTTAGAAGAGGTGGATGAAGATGATTTGCACCACCCGTTATCCTTATCAACTTGGCTATTTATTGCACTTGCCAAATAGCAAATAGTTCAAAGACAAGGGCTCCCATGCCTCATCCTTTGGGTAATGTTATTTTATCTAGTCCAAAACTATGACTTCCTGGACCCCAGATTGTCCTACAGCAACACATCCAATTTTCTAAAATAGGGCTTCAGGATCCAAACCGACTACACTAAATGATAGCAGCCAGAGGAGCATGCACAGTTTAGATCGTACTATTTAGCCTATAGATGAAAGAAAGTTTACCTCAAATCTGCACATTCTTTTAATCCGGACATGGACAGGTTACACATTCTTTAACAGCTTTTGGCTCAAATAAACCTGGTTAGAGCAAATACCCTGTACTAAACCAATGCGGGGGGAGGGGCGGTTGATCATCAAGAGTTTTTGTAATAAAGTGATGTCACTCAACTCTGGGCCACATTATTTGCAGCATTGTTTGTTCAGGCCAAAGAGGTCACTTTAAATTATGCCATCAGCGTAGGAGATCATTGTATACTAGAATATTCAGTTGAGCATCTTATCTTTTGGATATTTCAAGCTAAATATACCTCATGCAATTCTAATAGATCACTGTGGTCATTTCTGCCCTTCCAAGAATCTTTGCAAAATTTAGCAAGAACTTCTTACTTGAATATGATGTTAGAAACAGAATCTGTGCCCTAGTTAAGGAGTACTGCTGAATGTTTAAGAGTCCAGTATTTTCTATCAAATCATGTACTCAAATGGAACAATATATTGCTTATCTTTAGCAGAAACTCTGTTACGAGTTTGTGTTCCCGTAATAGTTTTTTAGGATTCTAGCATTGTCACTAATCTAGTCTATAGCACTTGATAACTGAATGCTTACAGGAGGAGCCAATACTATTGGACTTATTCTGCAGTTTATTTTATAAGGGGGCATAAAAGTTTATTTTTCTGGAAGACA
Organism: Pleurodeles waltl; assembly: GCF_031143425.1. Classification (NCBI taxonomy): domain Eukaryota; kingdom Metazoa; phylum Chordata; class Amphibia; order Caudata; family Salamandridae; genus Pleurodeles; species Pleurodeles waltl. The sequence continues at coordinate 1,549,429,996 of NC_090440.1, forward strand.
ACAAAAAAAAGAAAAAGAACACACGTGAAGAGTCCTTCAACTACCTATGTCAACACGAATGGCTGCCTTAAAAGGATAGATTCCATTGAAGGTCTGGTCAGATATACTAACCACGCTAAAATGGAGCTGGTTGGGAGTAATGGCTGACGACATGTAACTGCTGAACCAGTGCTGCTGGGGCACAGAGAAGAAAAAAAAAAGTTTTAAAAAAAATTATATATATATATATATATATATATATATATATATAAGTCGATAAGGAAGAGAGCGATTGTTAGAGATCCAGGACTGGGTGTAGAAAATACCCCCCCCTCCCCATTACTAGATGGCCAGTATACTTGGTTTCTGGTTCCACCTGCGGTCCTAACAAGCCCCAGACGGGAGGGGCAGCAGGATGACAAAGCACACATTGCCAAAACACCAATGAGCTAGGCTGCCTTCAGCCTTCTCCTAGCAGTGTTCCAAAAAGCTACACAAATTATCGTAATGGCAGACCTCTAAAGCTGCATATGTCAAATAGAACACAAATATATAACGCAGTAACAATAAAATAAAGTAAGCCAATTGCATAACCATGTTACTGCAGCTGCCTTGTACACCAGTATTCTCCATGCAAAAGTCACACCAGACACCCCCATACGCCGAAAAATGCCACCTATATATAACGCACAATATTTGGGCAAGTTAACTGACTTGGCACATGCTTGAAAAACAAAGGAAAATAAGCTGTAATGGCTTTTTGCTCAAGCAAAACCACTTTTTTCTGCTCACTTTCATTAAATCAGTATTTTGAACCGCATCTGCAAATGCAGAATAATGGATCTCACCCTAAATAGGATTGTCTTAGTTAACAAGCTATTGTGGTCAAGAGTAATTTTTAATTGCCCCATAGATTTAAGATTGGTTCCATTTTAGCATTAAAATCTGTAACGCTTATAGGAAAAAGTATGGTACAGTGATATTACAGTATGAAACAAGCAGAATCAATATTTATGGGTCGGACTGGATCAGCGCAAGCGACATGTTAACTTAGAACATATTGGCTAGGTTTACAGCATCGAAAAAATAAAATAAAAACAGTGCTGGAAAATATTTATTGCATGAAACAAGTACAAAACTATGTTACAGGTTTGGTTCTTTACAATACACCCAGCAGTGTGTATATACACATTTTACAATTCAGCATTTACGAGGCTGATGGAGAAGGTAAATTTTTTTCGGCAGTAAATTCTTGTCCAACGCAGGGCGTGGCTTCTGATCAGCCATTTGTGCAGGTGCCAGTGGAAATTCTCGGCTGAGCTGCAAGATAAAAATATTCCCGTAAATATACATGCCCAAATCACAATCCAAAACTAAGGGATCTGAGCAAATAGTCAAGAACACTTGTGTCAGGGTATTTCTCTTCAGTCTTCCTTATGGAAGATAACGCACACTGCCTGTAGTGTAGAGATGTTCAAGGATACCAGAAACAGTTTGCGCACGTGCAATTCCACTCTGCAGACGTGAATGGCCTTCTCAGGTGTACAAACGTTTCCCTCCCCCACAGGAAAATATACGTGGTACAATCCATACCCACTGCAATGCCAACTGTTAGTGTTCCACTGCTACCCTGAAATGGTGGTACTCCTGCCCTTCACTGCAGTAAATCTCCAGATTTTATCCAGACTAACCTACATGATTGTAGGCTTTCCAGATCTCGCCCCCCCCAGTAGATTTGCTCACAAGTGAAACAAACAGCAGAAAACCAACTGGTTAATTCGATAACTAGTTTACACTTGCGAATAGTTTCCTAATTTGAGGAAACTGAATAAACTAGATTTATAATTCATGAAAGGAAGGCAATTCTGAGAACCTGCAAGTCACCAATACTTACTTTTTCCAGTTCGCCTCCAAAAAGGATATTCATGGCTTGCATTCTGCCAATATTTGTCACTGAACTGCAAAATAAAGAGTATAGTTACTGGGAGAGAAAGGATTCACTTACCCAAAAACTGCAGTCCTAAACTGGTTACCTAGGAAAGCAAACTTAAATTATGTCCTTACAGTTTGTACACCGCTATGAAAAGGAAAGCTGAACAGCAGAATGAAACTATTAAGGTTCAGCACAAGAGAACTCTTGCTTATTTACCCTTTAGTAATCGTTCACATGAGCTTCCTTTTATATATCATTTCTTCACTGTAACTGCACTTATAAATCAGCAAGTCATCTGTCATGTCTCCAAATGGCTTCCCAAAGGAGCATCACCGAGTGTTAGTGAATTGGTAAGGAATCCCATCAAGTACTAGACTTCAGGTATTCGCCAATTCAAACTGATACCAAAGTTTCATAGATTAACATTAGACTCGCTCTATACATTTTAATAGACAAAAGAAAATCATTTGCAGAGTACACCAGTGCTACCAAATTATCTAATGTCCCAGTAGAGAGGTATTTTCGGAAATTCTGCTGAAGTGTAAACATTTAAACTACTTGTTACTTGAAAACAAGCATTTGCAGGGCCCAGACAGACCTCTACCTACCCTCATGAGGACTGCTTTGTGACCTCAATATGAAGTGTCCATGCTGTATCTAATAAAGACACCTGGCGGAGATCATTACTTTTCTAAGTTTGAGGAAACCCAAGCAGGATCACTCAAGATTTACCATGGCCCAACTAGCCTTGTATTTTGGCTAGGGTCACTGAAAAGATTTGTGAAATCATTTTATAAAGTGTATCAAACAGCTTTTTGGCACCACCTAATTTTGATTAAGGTAAAGATCAGTTGTTTACCTGATCCAACAGTTATGTTAGTGTGATTGCACATGAAGGTTAGAGTAGGCTAAGCAAGTGCATGTATAGTTTTAAGTTAGATCATGTATGCAGCTGTATGATGGAAGTGGCCAAAAAAAAAATTGCCTCGGTGTTTCCACCAGGCACCATCTACTTTGAGAAAATGGCAAAGGAGGCAATGTTAAGAATGTGAAGCTTTTGTGCAGACAGGAAAACAGACTACAAAAAAAAATTAAAAAAAAATATATATATATATATATATATATAATAGCACACCATCTTAAATATTGCAGTTTTTTTTAATACAACACCACCAAGTACCACTATTTCCTTTAAAAATGTCATTGAGTCACTTACAAAATAAAACAACTTTACATTCGGGAAAAAAATACAAGTAATTTAATTTAAGTAAAAGTGTCAACGACAACTTCAGAGTGTTGATAAACCTTACATTCTCTTTAAAGTAGGAGATATGACAGCACTGTGGTAATTCACATAGCATCACTTCATGCAAGATCAGAGTGCACTGCCTTCGCTAATTAGTTTATTTTTAAAAAGCAAAGGACTACCGTTGGTGGAAAGCTGGGTTACATTAGCTAAGGTGACTAAACCATATTTTAGACCATCAGTTCCCTTCTAGTTATTTTTTTATTTTATTTTTTTACTAACAAACGGACTGTTATTTCTGTGCGAGTTCCTGTATCAATTTCCAATATTCAAGAGTGAGCCCTGAATCTTCAGTCTTTTGCCTACCCCCCCTCCTCCACCTCCGCTCACTACAGCCTAAAAAAAAACTAACCTCTGGCAATCCAGCGATTTTGCATTGGTACCAAATTTGGGGTTCCAGGACAGGAGGCAATTCTGGTTGCACTATTTGCTACGGAGTCAGAGTGCCATAATCCCATAAGAACTGGTCTGACCAGCAGAACCAAATGTTGATGTTCGCCCTCTTTGGCACTAATGGTAAGTGTTTGTTTACTTATGAACCTGACAAACAGCAAGCTTTAAAAAGTATCATCCTTCAAACAAAATCAAACCCTGGAATTGCTGGCCAAATTAAGTCTTTGGCCAAACAGAAAAATCAGGACAGGCTATGAAAAAAACAAAAAACGGCGCACACTAACAAACAGTAGTGTAAACATGCAGTTAACATTCCTAGAACCAGTCACAAGTTAATAGGAATTAAGTCCACCTATCATGCTTTCTCCTTTGAATCTGACCCCATAGCGCCAGACACCCAAGCAAAATAGCAAGAATCCCATTTTTCACTAAGCAACCAAATTAATCAAAAATGAAGACACTGCAGGGAAAGAAAAAAAAAAAAAGAAAATCCAAAAGAGAATATCTGGTCAACATCCTGTTAAGATGGACACAATAAAAAATAAAAAAAAGTAACAGATGTCATTTAAGCCTACTCTCTATTTCTCAATTTAAAAAAAAAGGGTTAACCAATACTAAAGATATCAATTCGTATACCCAATTAAGCAGATTCAGATTAACCAACAGTAGAGAATTTGGCAAATGTTTGCAGAAAAACGTAGTCCTCTTTAAAAACTGATTTCATAGTCATCTGCCAGTGAGTAGATTGCTTATAAGTTGTTTTTCGTAGGGGCACAACAATGCTCGAGTTACTTACTGAAGAACACTGGTTTCTTTCCTGATCAACAGCACCCCCTCCATCACCTAATAATCTTACCATGATTAGTTGTTAGTATGGCCCTAGAATTGTCTAACTGGCAAAGGGTTACTTTCAAGAAGGAAAAATGAAAACTCGTTAAAATGCAGGCCTTCACTAAGTTCAACTTCTGTTTTAATAATATTATGCAAGCACACAGCTTCCAAAGGGTGCTGTGGCCCAGAGACTGACTTCAGAGACAGGACTGACGTTAAGCAAAAACAACCAAATCTTAAGTGCTACCTTGAACCTGAAGTGATCTGTTGCTTTCGTAAGGGGAGTTCCAATGTTTGGCTTAAGTAGTGGGCGAATATCATGTGAAGAAACACTTCTGTGAGAAACTTACTCTCTGAAATACCAGGTCCAGTTATTTATTTGAATTATTTCTGTAGCTTGAACCCAGCCACCAGGCTACAGTACTTCACAGTCAAGTGGCCCAACTATCATTACAATAAACAGCCAATATACAATGAAGTTCAGTTGGGAAGAGGGAGGCGATGCGTTAAGTCTTTCGTGGCTTTCAGGGGTTCTAGAATTAGGAAATTTTGCACTCTATTTTTCATTGTCTGTCTAGAGTTGGATGGTCAAATTGGTATGAAATGCTTTATGCATGCCATTTTAGTTACCTTTGGCTGGAAACACCTAGTTGATATTGTAAGATGGGGGTAAGACAATCAGCTTTCTTTTTCTGCATCTATCAGACAAACAACGTAGAGCGTACCTTAAAGATGCGCAGTGCTAAATTTCTGATGCCCTACAAGAAGGGTACTGCCACTCCATCTAGATAAAAGCGTATAAGTGGCCCGTTTGGAGAGGGAGCGGGATGGTAGATTTTGGTTTGCTGAGGAGGTAGAGTTGGTATGGTTTAGTCCATTTGGCTGTGTGGTCATTCAGGGCAGGGTTTTGGTCCACACTGAAGCTAAGCAAGTATGTATGCATTCTTGTATTGCATACTCAACCCCGAGTTATCCATGCCCTATACATGGAACAGAAGGCATGCTTTGCATTACATCAAAGTGGGTGGTACAACAAACAATTTATTAAGTGCAAAGATAACAGGTAGGCTGGGTCCCAACTGCACACAGTACAAGGGATGGACAAATGCCTCATGGATGTAGAGCAGCTGCTATTTTCGAACAGGAAGCTCTTGTAAGTAAAGAACAGGAGAAAGAATTCGGTTTTCAGATGGCTCAGTTTCATGAAAAGGGATTCCATTTAATTTGCTAGACTGAGGAAAGACTGGTACTGGATATACAAGTTGCAAAAATCAGGTTTGCAAATCAGCAATTGGTTTAGTGAACAACAAATGTATTCGCCAGATTAAGGACAGTCATAGAAGCATGAACATAATTTCAGCAATTGAAAAACAAACACACCCACCCCACAAATGTTGAAGTGTTGGTTAAACAACCACATTTTAGGCCCGCCTTAAATCGGAGTTAGATTGCCTTCTTAATAAGGTGCATACAGATTAAAATACACATTGATTTTAAAACCAGTTAAAACAACCTCATTTCAAACCATCCTTTTCCCACGTTGTATTGTCAAACACAAATGGGTTATCAAGTACAAACAAGGTAGCTTAATGCAGACTTATGGTCTCTGTTGCAACTGGCCCTTTTTGCAGGGTCATCCTCAATCTTTTTGCCTCCTTCCTCCTAACTTTTCTGACCATTTTGTTGGCTTTAGGACGCTGGGCCCTTTACCACTGCTAAACAGTGCTAAAGTGCATATGCTCTCTATGTAAATTGTACTGTTGATTGGTTTATTCATATCCGATTTACTGGCAAGTCCCAGGTAAAGTGCACCAGAGGTGCCAAGGGCCTGTAAATCAAATGCTACTAGTGTGCCTGCAGCACTGGTTGTGCCACCCACATTAGTAGCCCTGTAAACCTGGCTCAGACCTGCCACTGCAGTGTGTGTGCGCAGTTTTAAACTGCCAATGAGGCTTGGCAGGTGTACCCATTTGCCAGGCCTAAACCTTCCCTTTTATTACATGTTAGGCACCCCTAAGGTAGGACCTAGGTAGTACTGGGGGCTGGGTGCAGTGTATGTTTAAGGTAGGACATATACTAGTGGGCGTTATAGGTCCTAACAGTGAAATACTGCCATAATCGGTTTTCACTGTGCAAGGCCTCTCTCTCAGGTTAACATGGGGGCTGCCTTTAAATATCCTTGAAGCGCAGATTCCCCTTGAGATCAGATTTAAAAAAAAAAAAAAAAAAAAAAAAAAAAAAAAAAAAAAAGTAGAGTTTAGGGTCTCTGAACTCACAATTTAAAAATACATCTTTTATTCAAGTTGGTTTTCAAACTGCGTGAAAACGCCACTTTTATAAAGTAGCTTAAACCATTCTGTGACTCTGCCAGTTTGTGGATTGTCTGTCAGTTTGACAGTTGGCCTGTTTTGCACTCTCTAGACAGACGCACAACCCCTTTGTAGCCTGCATATTCTGTGGAGTCATCTGAGCTAGAGAGGAGGGAGGTAGTTGCCATTCACACCTGAAAGACTGTGCCTGCCTTCACACAATGCAGTCTTCGACCCTCTGGTGTGTGTCTGGGACCTGGCCTGGCCAAGGAAGGATCTGTCAAACACTTAAGACTTTGCTTTGACGTTTGCAAACTTCAAAGGCAGAAAGGGGTATAAGAGGAAGAGCCAAAACCACAGACTTTTAGAATCTTTCTGGAATCAAGAGGAACCTCTGGCCAGGAGAGGAGCTGAAGGATGAGTGCTGTCCCTTTGCTGGACTGGCCTGCAGTTGCTGCTTCTGTCTGAAAGGACTGCAAAGGGTGAGCTTTGCTGTGTGTCCTGCTTGAGAGAGTTCTCCAATGACTTAAAGTAGAGCTTGCCTCCCTTTAGAGTCTCAGGGACAAAGACTTCAGTTTCCTAGACCTGCAGCACTGGGAACTGTGTTTTGTGCTGTTCAAGAGGAAAAATCACTGTGCCGCCACCAAGAAGCCACTGGCCTGCACCGCGACCTGCTGACGTTGCACAGTTGCATTGCCCCACTTCGTATCACGACCCTGGTCTCACAGACACCATCAGACGACTTCACCAAGCCACTGCGAGCCCCGCATTCCGGCATAGTCTGCTCACACCACAGCCTGGGCCTCCCAGATGCCGCCACTCCTGCAGACACCAGCACCAATGCTGGCACGGTGGCCTGTGGACACCGCTCGTGAGGGTCACAAAGCACTGCCCTGTCCCTTACTGCTGGCTGGGATCTACCGATGACAGCGTTTCCGCAATGATGATGCCGCTGCCTGCACCGTGACCGGTGGGCTCCGGGCGTTGCACCGCCCAGCTTCACACCGCACCCCTGATTTCACCGATGCTGCAGTCATTGAGCCGCTGCCTGCACCGTGACCGGTGGGCTCCGGGCGTTGCACCGCCCAGCTTCGCACCGCAGCCCCGACGCCATCAATGCCAGCACACCAGACTTCATCCTGGAGTTCGATACGCAAGGCTTGCAACTTCAAGGGCCCGACAACTTCTGCACCGACACTGGAACAGACACTGCGACGCCGCTCTGTGGAGCTCACCATAAGGATCTTGATGCCCTACAAATCCAAGGTACTGTGTGTGGGTCTTCCAGACACTGTAGCTGGCCCGCGACTGGCCTGAACTGTTGGTTTTGTTGCTCAAGACGCCGGAATAGCCCCAGGTTGAGATACTGAGATCAAGGAACTGTATTTGAGTAAATCTTGCAGAATTTACTATTTTTATTACTGTACGTTGGATTTTTATTGTATTTGGTCTCGTTTTAAATAGATAAACATTGGCTATTTTTCTAAAACTGGTGTGGTGTCCTTTTGTAGTGTTTTCACTGTGTTACTGTGCATTATGTGCAAATGCTTTACACATTGCTTCGGAGATAAGCCTGACTGCTCATGCCAAGCTACCAAGCAGGGGTTATCTGAGTGAGTATCTCCCTTATCCTGACTAGAGTGAAGGTGCCTACTTGGGCAAGGTGCAAACAGACTGCCAACTAGAGACACCATTTCTAACAGTCTCTTATCCTATGTGCCAGGAAGATTGGTTTAAAGTGGCATCTCCTCAGATGCCTGTAGAAACCACAGAAAAGCATGAAGTGCTGAGTGCTATGCGTGCCCATCACAAGGGCATACCTTCATTACTTGGAACGCCAAAGGATTTCATGCTGGCACAGCTCATCTAGACAGCAGAACACAATGCTGAATATTAGTCACATAGGATTAGTAATATTGACAACCCTCCTTCAGGCCAGCTGACATGTAATAGACCATAGTCTACTTCCTTAACTCAGCACACATTCTACTATGCTGCCTTGGAAAATTATCAGGGGTCAAGGTTTGAAGGGGTTCTTGGAGAACAGGTATATTAAATTGAGCTACTAACGTTTGACGGATATAAAAGCCATTGGATGTTTAAAACATGGTCCAGAGCAAGACAGTCTGAAATTACTGATTTCGTGAAACCAGTTTCCAATTTGGAATTTGGACAGAAAGAACTACAGTGATAAGGCTGTTATGAGGAGCAGGTCTTCCAAAAACTGCAAACCAACCGCTAAGTATAATCACTGTTGAGAAGAAAGCAGGCAGGCATAGCAGCTGCTTCCGAAATAAGTTGTCCGTCTGGAGGAGGCAGCTAGAGGTGTAGCCCTACAGATCTCCTCCAAAATGTGGAGGAGGACAGTCCTCTAGCTTTATGTCAACCATCTCTTTAACCAGACGACTGACCAGCTTGTGTGAAAACACACCAAAAAAATAAAAAAATAAAAATAAATCAGCAGGCAATTCCAGGGCATCTTGGACCTAGCATTAGCAGCCTGTATGGACCATGCGCCATTGCTCACAATGGTAAATGCGGTATACCTGTTCCTTCTGTATTTATAATCCCTCAAGTTCACTTAGCCAACAAAAAGGCAGACCTGGATAATACAGTTCAACTCCCCCCTTAAATTATAATAGAGTTAGAATGAATTGGGCACAAGAAGGCGTGTGTCTAGTGCATAAACCAACATACTGCGTGATCAATCAAATACACTGTTGTAAAAATTACCCACCACCAATTCAGGGACACCCTTAGATGACAGCTAAAGAAACTGGAAATAAGGTGAAATAGACCTTTTCGTAACAGACAGCACATATGAAATTAAAGTCAGCTATGCCCTTTTTTCCCCCACCCTTTGGAAGACGGAAGAGCACCTAGAAAATGGGAAGAAAAGCCTTCAACATAAATTGGGTCCAGAGACCGAATCTCATAAGTACAAATGTTAAGACCGAAATCATTTGGAGCCATTCTGGAAGATCCAGCTTATTTCAGGTGATCTATCAGCACGTACCATCTCGGGCTCAAGTAGTAGCTCATGAATGAACAACTATAAGGCCAATACAGGCAAGAGGAGCAGGCACAGAAGTCTGATGAGCAACAGGATTAGCGAGGGCCACACCGAATGCATGAGGAAAAACAAAGCTCTCAGGAACGTCTGGGGATCGCTATAATGTCTGCATGGACGTCCGGGAAACTAGCTAAAATCAGCAGTCAACTTACATAACTTGAACGCAAGAGGCAGTACTTCCTGTGATTGTCTGCAAACCAGCATGATTGGCTGCCTATGGACCCAATGATGAAATAACCATAATTAGCTGATAAAGCCTAAAAAAAAATGCATACATGAAGAAATTTTAAGTATGTAACCTAGGGGAGCATTTCATTAAAAAAAAAGTATGTTTTTACATAATCCAATTATTTTATTAGGTTTTTATTTAGGAGGAGAGGACCAATTTTTGTGGCCTAGCATCTCCAATAGTTGCCATAAGAACGCAAGCAACTTCAAAATGTTTTAAGAGTCAGATTCCCAACCATAGATTTACTAATCTCCTCACTGTTGAAGGCACTGAAAGCAACGGTGTTTTCCCAGTCTGCACTGACTAAAGCAACAATGCAATTCTATTGCTTGTGTTTTCACTGCGATACAAACCAAAGCAATGATCTTTAGCCTGGACAGCCATCTTCCACCGGCAGTTCTGTTGTATCAGTCAGGCAGTGGGCCCAAAACCACTTCTCAAAAGATCAGAAAACCAAAATAGTATTCCAAGCCAACAAACATATGCTTACAACTAAGTGCTTAGACTGTACCACTGCTGATAAAGAATGCAGGTCAGGTGCCTTGAAGATGTATTAACCAGAAACAAGCGTCGCTTTTCATGTTCTTCCATAAATAACCAATTTGGGAATCTCAGACAAAAAGCATACGAAGCCAACGGAATGAAGGTCATTGCTTATTTCATACCTGTTTTTTTCAGTAATGGTTTTCTTGACATTTTTCTCAATGTGTCCACTTTCTTCGTTTACTTGTTTTTTGGAAACTCTCATCTTCCCAGCTTTAACTAGTGTGAAAAAAACTACAGTTTTCAGGCCGCACTTTACAAAAATTAAGTAAAAGAAACAGCTAGACTTTAAATCGGTAAGTTTCAAGAGTGATGTTAGTGAATAAACACTGATAATTAGTACTAAAGTCCTAGAATAAATATTTAATATGCTTTTAAGTAAACGATTAGCATGCACTGTTCCTACCATTTTAAAATATTTGTTAATCCAAGGCTAAGCAGGTTAGTCAAATGAGACTTGAAACAAAGCTTCCATCTTAAAAAAAAAAAAAAAAAAAAAAACTAGTTTGAGAAAAATAAATTGAAGCCACTCTCACACTCCAGCAGAATGGCTGAAAATAACAGCTCTCGTCCTCCTTGAAGACGAGGATTTAATTAATCATAGTAGTCCTACTGCAACAAATCTGAAATTAAATGAGTCAAACAAACAAACAATCTAAACATCAAGTCGTATTGACCGCCTCAAAGAGACAGAAGGCTTCTATGTCAGAATCTAACCCCCAAATCCCACTACTTGATAGATGTAGTGTTCGCTACCAAAGCAAGGCACTGTGTGCTGTGGTATGGCACTACATGTTGAAGTATGGTGGGGCAAAACCTTGCGTTTTTCTTGGTTCCCATCTAACCTAGCTTTTTCTAGTGCCTACCCAAATATTTTCACTTTTTTGTTCCCCAGTGAGCCCAGGTTGCTGCCCCATCTCCTTCTGTCACCTCTAGATTCTTTGTAGAGGCAAAAATAGTTATTTGTAGAATTATAAGTGTTAAGTCAGTCTTCAAGGTCTGACCTTTCGCTAGCTTAATGATGCTTGGCTAACAGCCTCCCCTCATCACAAGGATGGTTTAAAGGTTGGTTTCATGACAATCACTTTGGCCAACAGACGTTCAGCAGGTCACATGGAAGGGAAATCATGGAAGCAAAAAGGAACAGGGACAAGGCATACCAACTGAGGTGATCGACCCCTCAAAATTTGCCACAGACTTGAAGTGTAGTTGAATGGGACTATACATAAAATTCATTCATACGCTCTACAAAACATGGATTGCAAATTCCTGACCCTTTTAACCGTGTACTGAAGTCCACCTTTCTATTCCATAGAACTCAGTACACCAGTACAGTGTAAGGGGCTGCATTGAGAATGAGCCATCCATTCCTTACATTACTTGCAGCTAGCAATCTTACAGAGTTTGCCTCCATTAATAACTTAATTCTGATTAATATGTTTGGGATCATTCTCAGTCTGCATAAATAATAAGCAGAGTTTAAGTACAAGTGTGAGCATTCAGAGTTATTACAATTTACTTCATAATGGTTGGCATTTTCTGTTAAACTGAAAATTTGGAAAGCACTTGCATCTTTTTAAAAAGTACTTCATGTCACTGATGGGACTACAAGAGAGAAGGAATAAGACGAGGAAACAAGATGGGGAAATGAGGAAGGAACATTGTGGAGGAAGTGTTTGTCCCCAAAACTCTAGTATTTCACCAGGCAGAGAGACCATGCATTGCAGGGATGCTGGCCTTGGGCCTCAGACTAGCAGATAAAGAGTAGACTGAGGCATGAACTGATGCTATACGATTACAAAAACGTATCTTTGGACTCATTTACCAAAAACCTTTCACCAACAGACCTAGATGGAGTAAAATGTAATAAAGCAAGCACTGCCACCCTTTGCAGAAATGGAGTAGCTGCACTTTGAAGTAATAACTTGGACTCCAATAAGGTGTACCTGGGAGAAAGTAAGTGTTTCCACTTAAGTAAGTCAACCATCCATTTTGGCTGGTTAGGACTTCTCGTGGCCTTTATTCTCAATTTGTTTGATGAGAAAAAGCAATATGCAAGAGGTGGTGCTTCTCCAGTTTAGCTGGCAGGATGAGTTGTTGATTCAAAAGTCTTGCTCAGCCAAGCACAAAGTTCCATCTGGATTAAATGAAAGCGCATTTGCAAGGGAACTTCCCTCCACACCACATCTTTTCTTACCTGAAGGTCAGTGCGAGAAGGAAGAGACTGATAAGCAAGAGCATTTTGTCAACTAACCCACCCTCACCACCGACCCCAACGACGCAGCCCTCAGCCTCTCGAACTGGATCTCCAACTGCGCAGACAACCTTGCCCCCCTCAGACGCATGCATCAACAGGCCATCACCAGAAAACCTCTCTGGTTCTCGGACACCCTCAAAGAAAACTTTTCGCACCCTCGAGAAGGCCTGGTGCAAGGACCACACCGCCGACAACATGACCGCCCTCAAAAACGCAACCCGCGAACACCACCACCTGATCCGCGCTGCCAAAAGGAACTTTTTCACCGACAGACTGGACAAAAACAGCCACAACAGCAGAGAACTTTTTAGCATCGTCAAAGAGTTCTCCAACCCCAGCGCCAATGCCCTCACAAGACTTGTGCAACTCCCTCGCCACCTTCTTCCATCACAAGATCAGCGACCTCCACAACAGCTTCGGACACCAGACCCAACCAAGCACCACCGAACCCACACCCCGACCATCACCCTCAACGACTGGACCCACATCAACACTGAAGAAACCAAAACCACCATGAATTCTATCCACTCCGGCGCCCCATCGGACCCCTGCCCTCACTTCATCTTCAATAAAGCCGACGACATCATCGCCCCGCACCTCCAGGCCGTCATCAACTCTTCATTTTCTTCTGCTACCTTCCCCGAATGCTGGAAACACGCCGAAGTCAACGCCCTACTAAAGAAACCTACGGCTGACCCGAGTGACCTGAAAAACTTCCGCCCCATCTCGCTCCTCCCATTCCCCGCCAAGGTAATAGAGAAGACCGTCAACAAACAGCTGACCACCTTCCTGGAAGACAACAACCTGCTCGACCCTTCACAAGCCGGATTCCGAACCAACCACAGCACTGAAACCGCCCTCATCTCAGTCACAGACTACATCAGAACCCTGATGGACAACGGTGAAACAGTCGCCCTCATCCTCCTCGACCTCTCGGCTGCCTTCGATACAGTCTGTCACCGCACCCTAATTACCCGCCTCCGCTCCACCGGGATCCAAGGCCAGGCCCTGGACTGGATCGTCTCCTTCCTCTCAAACCGTTCTCAAAGAGTTTACCTCCCACCGTTTCGCTCAGACCCCACCGAGATCATCTGCGGCGTACCTCAAGGCTCATCGCTCAGCCCGACACTCTTCAATGTCTACATGAGCCCCCTCGCCATCATCATCACCTCCTACGCCGACAACACCCAGCTCATACTCTCCCTCACCAAGGACCCCGCCAGCGCCAAGACCAACCTACAAGAGGGCATGAAGGACGTCGCAGATTGGATGAGGCTCAGCCGCCTAAAGCTGAACTCTGACAAAACGGAAGTCCTCATCCTCGGCAACACCCCGTCTGCTTGGGACGACTCCTGGTGGCCCACGGCCCTCGGCACCGCACCTACCCCCGCAGACCATGCCCGCAACCTCGGCTTCATCTTGGACCCTCTTCTCACCATGACCAAGCAAGTCAAGTGTCCTCCGCCTGCTTCCTCACCCTCCGCAAGATCTTCCGCTGGATCCCCGCCGACACTAGAAAAACCGTGACCCACGCCCTCGTCACGAGCCGCCTGGACTACGGCAACACCCTCTATGCTGGGACCACCGCCAAACTCCAAAAACGCCTGCAACGTATTCAAAATGCCTCGGCCCGCCTCATCCTCGGCGTACCCCGCAACAGCCACATCTCCGCACACCTGAGACACCTGCATTGGCTACCAGTCAGCAAAAGGATCACCTTCCGACTTCCCACCCACACACACAAAGCCCTCCACAACAAGGGACCGGAATACCTCAACCGTCGCCTCAGCTTCTACACCCCCACCCGTCTCCTCCGTTCCTCGGGCCTCGCGCTCGCTGCCGTCCCTCGAATCCACCACTCCACGGCGCGTGGGAGGTCCTTCTCCTTCCTGGCAGCCAAGACCTGGAACACCCTCCCCACCAGCCTCAGGACCACCCCGCATTCCAGAGACTCCTCAAAACCTGGCTTTTCGAGCAGCAGTAACCCCCCCCCCCTTCCCCCTAGCGCCTTGAGACCCGCACTGGTGAGTAGTGCGCTTTATAAATGTTAATGATTTGATTTGACTGTAGCAGCACTGCTATTGCCTGTGGACGTTGGCAACTGCCAATGCAGAATTAGTACTTGTACTAGTTTGCGGCATGGAGTTAGTTTGTTGCTCTCTGTATATGTTCACAACTGTATACATGTTGATTGAGTGGTTAGCAGAAGATAACAGTCAGTGTATTCTTCTACACTGTAGAAAGGTAGTCACACAGGACACACTTCTACAGGTGCTTGAAAAAATACTCCAGAAGTTCACATCTACATTTTCGAGGATTTTGGAACTAAAATAACTCCAAGAGTACTTGTGGAAAACTGTGACAATTAAATATTTACACATCCTTAAATATAACAGGTGCAGCTTTACACTTGGCTAAATCCTTTGCCAAAATAAATATGAGTTTCAGAATTTCCACTTCCTCTTTCATATGGGGAGAAAAAAAAAAAAAAAAAAAAAAACCTCTCCCTTACCAGTTCTCACAGGTGTAGTCCTCCCATTCCTAGCCTGAATACAGATTTACTCCTTCCCTTGAGAAGGAGTAAAGATGTATCCATCGTGGAGAAAATGTGGCTTAAGAGAACTTTCTGAATCTGCACACAGTGGCAAGATTATTTGAAGTCTAATTTTTAAGTCAATAGCCACTCTGGTTGCACTTCCAGCTGATTCTCACACATGAAATTACACCACATTGGTACAATCGCACCTGGTAGTAAAGCCGTTTGAAAGTGTAAATTTATGTTTTGTTATTACCACTCCTGAACCTACACTTGTAAGTCAAGGCACTGCCAATTCAAGTTCAATTTACATGCACGATATAGTTCAGAGCCCACATTAGCTCCTTCGTAAAGCTCAGTGTTGCGATATGTAATTCTCTGCTTTATGTTAATGCATCCATCATGGTTGGCATGGATTTAGATCAGAAAAGGAAACTGGTTTAAAAACAAAACTACATCGTAGCATTTGTCAAGGAGGGTTCACTATCACTAAGCGCTCCTGCTTCATGTTACATTCTATCCTATTTTCAACTAACGTTGACTCTCAGACAGGATACATGCCTCCTTCCAGGACAGTCTTTGGAAGAGAAAGCATTGAATGTTACAAGGCCACTTTCACTCAGAATTTACTAATAGAAAACAGATTCACAGAACGTCTTGAATTGGTCTACGAGGCTGTTCTTCCTTGATTTGGAATTTTCTCCCGCCATAATTTTAACAACGTTTAGACTTTAGATCAGTGGTCTCCAAACTTTTTAATGCTGCGCCCCCACAGTTGAAAAATAAATCATTGGGCCCCGCCTCAGAATTTTTCACAATTATTTTATAAAGATGGCTATGTTTAAATATGTCCAGGCGTATTTAAACGCTGCAGTTAAGTACTGTTACCTTTTTAAAAAGGTGCGATAACATGTTTCTGCTTAAAACAAAAACACTGTTATCTGTGTAATGCTTCTTTTGGCCAGAGCTTGGCGCCCCCCCCCCCCCCCCCACCCCACCCCACCCACCGGATCTATTGAGGCCCCCCTCGGGGGGCCAGCCCCCCAGTTTGAAGACCTCTGCTTTAAATGGATGCATGAATACATTTAAATGTTGCAGTTCCCAAGGCAAACTTCTGAAATATTTATATGTGAATTGAACTGTAGTTACAAATGAGAAAAAAAAAATGTTTTTTTTTCTGCAGTTGTAAATGCACCCGGTGTTTATTCAGGAGTGCATAAATACAAACCTGTAGGATAATTGCAATTTCGACATTTTAGACTATTTTCTTTCGGATGAGAATAGTTTTTTTACACCCATAGCGATATAAAATGTATTTCTCGTGAGTTCTGGGGAGGCCCCTTTCCCATTCCCACGACGCACACTAATTTACTGTAACAGTGCAAATATTCAACCGTGCACAGGGTGAAAATGTGCCGCGGAAAAGTTAGTGAGCCCACAACATGCTCATTTAAAATAATCCTTATCTTAGAACCTTTATCAACAACGAGTGAAACCTGCGAACTAACTCAACTAGTGAATGCACCGTGCTCTGTCCCCGTATTCATACTCCCAGAGGATGAAATACTTGGGTTGCAGGTCAGCAACTACTGCAAACGACCAATAGATTGAATACCCTACTACAATAAACCTAAGATCAAGAACACTAGAACTATGTTGTTTCTGTGGTCATCAACATACTCTCGGTGCTTGAGGTAGTGCAGCAGGCAGTGAACAAGGGAGAAGGCCTGACCCCGGGTTTCTGGTAACATGCGTCACTAAAAATGCGCTGCCAGTTGCTGGTCGTTTGATAGTGAGACATTTTAGAGGAGGCAACGCACGCTCGTCCCTTAACGACTAGAATCCCTAAAATAATGAGGCCTCTCGGGCCTGGTTCTAGTTCGGGTCCATCATCAAACACGGAAGCTCCCAGTCAGTTTTCTGCGTGAGTGAGAGAGTGAAAGGGTAGCTAGATACATTATCACATGGGTATCCCTCTCACAGCAGACCGCTGCTAAGAAAGGATGCGCAAAATAACCCGCATCCTGTTCCCCGCCCCACTTCCTACGGGAATTTCCATTTTATAATTACATCCTGCGTTAGGCCACAAGTCAACGCAAGCCTTTCACCCTTCGCGTGCATGTAGATTGTCGGTCGGTGAAGACACTTGTTATTTACAACACTAGATGCAAAGTGAGATAAGAATCACTACTGCGTAAGAAACCATTATTTCAATCGGAGCATGTGGGAAACAGGGGGGCGGTGATATCTCACTTGCTTCTTACTGAGCTAGTCTGGGCTACCTATAGAAAGCACGAATTCAAACTTGATCGGCCATATTATCGGTCCTTTCCCATCTTCGCCAATCGCCAACCCGTTTCCAATGAGCCTATCACGTTGCAGCCTAGTTTTGCAGAATACTACCCGACAACCGTACAAATCTGGTACTTAACATCCATATCTTTATAATGCGATAATCGGGACTACATTTCCCAGAATGCAAAGAAAGGAGTAGCGAACCATACAGACCCAAGAAACTTGGCAGACCCGCTGTAAGAGACCTAAAAGCCCAGTACCAAGACCCATGAAGGGTACCACGGCGTGACAATTTCAGTGCAGGACAATTTAAGGTTTATTTAATTAGACCAAGTAACGAACCACCAACCTTACAAAAGGCTGCTACACTGAACTACTCTTCCACGTATTCACCCCAACCCCATTTTAATTGGCATCCCTCAAGTGCCACACTATTCTGCGACGTCGCATGAATTAGAATGCAGCTATAACAACAACAACGATACCGACTCCCCGCCCCTCTTCCCCAGTGGAACTCTCGCCCTCATTTTAAATCATTAAGCAGCTCGTCCGTTGCTGGCTGCGGTGTCTCGCGCAGGACTACCTACCTGCGGGTGGGTGGCCGCCTTTAAGTGAGCACAGCTTGCTCCTGGTCTGTCTGTTCATGGCTGACAACAATTCAAATTTCTCTCAGCTTTGCTTCTCTCTCTTCTCCGAGCTTTGTTGACAAGTGAGAGAGCCGCGCTCACTTATCATAGGCTCTGGTGTGGGCGGTACCATCGCGTCACAGGGGCGTGCGGCTAGAGAGCCGTTTTAGCAGAAGTTGTCTTTTCCCTAAGCCCTGTTTTTTGGGTACGTTAGGGACGCTTCACTCCACCCGCTTACTGTTTACGTTTTGAAGAACAATAAACATATATCTTCAGCAGGAGCACCTAGCTGACTGTAACATGGTCAGGGCCGGATTGGCCATTCTGTCGCTGTCATTTCCCTGGCGAACTGTAGATCAAGAGGCGGGGAGTAAGGGAGGCCTTGAGGTGCAGGCCACCTCTCAAGACCTTCGGCGGGGGAGGGGGTACATTCAGCCCAAGGCGTTTAGAAATCCGTCATGTATGCGAGACTAGGGGACCCTCGTCACATTTTGCGGGGGGGGGCATCATTTTGCGTTACGCCTCTGTCTAGTTGGGCTGCTTTACGATGTGTATGGGCTGCAGTAGCCTAACCATACATCCTTACTTGTCTTATTCTAGTGACTGCCTCCCTTAGTGGGGGATGCTTTGAAGATTTTTGCCATGACCTATTTTGGTTTCCAGCACCTGGAGGATCCAGATAGTGTTTATTGATTATATTCGTCATATCCCTAAAAAAACTCGTATTAGTGGCGACCCTCCGACATCCGTTCTATACACTGGCTTTCAGTAAATAACAGGGCCCCGGTTTTCCCAGTCAGAGAACTCTCTCGCCACATATCTGACAAGCTGCCTTCAGTGAATGTCCCAGTGTTAATGTGATAGGCAGGTCTGGGCTTGTAGTTCACCTGTTTTGAATTAGAAGTAGAACAATTACATTCGTTAATGGAAGCTGAAGTTACATAACTGGTTATGAAAGTGTAGTTTTCTGCCAGCGCTAAGCTAAAGCCTGTTGCAACAGAGCTGCTGGTGAGAGCTTTGGCACTAGAATGGCAGACTGACCATTAGCTCGAGTTGGCAACTGCCAGACGAGCCGGGCTTTATTAAAGGCTTTGGTGCTCTGTAACTTGCGGGTTTAGGTCAGTTCACTGCCGGTTTACGGCCATTTCACTAGGTGTTCTTTGTTTTCCTTATTAGCATCCTTAACGGTAAAATGTGTTTTACAGTTCTAATAGCAGAACCTCTCCTGTGTAGGATGGGCAACTTTCCATTATCACTTCGCAGGAAACTTTGCAGGTTTGTAGACATTTTGCATCAATGGAGAATCATTGTGCACTGAATCACTTTGCCTGCGCAGAGACACTGTGTGCACAAACACACCACAAGACATTTGTTGGGGAGCAATGGGGATTTGGAATCATACAGTCGATTTTGGAGTTTAATTCCATAACTACCTCCTCTAATAGGGCCCTTTAAGATATATAACCCATGCTGGACATTGACCTTTCAGTGTCAGGCTATATTTGAGTTCCAGCCTCCTTATCGCTTCCAGGAGTAAGCCATGCAAGAGAGTGAAGTTTGCACTCTGCAGCAGCAGGACCTTCCTAAAGAAGAGGGGTGCGATGTTACGGAAGTTCAAGAGGATCTTTGCCATCGGCTTGAAAAACTCAGCCTCAAGAATTTACTGCAGCTGATATCCCCTACTAAGTGCGACAGCAGTGGCGGCGATGCATTGAGCGAAGAGTTAAGTGTTGGAAACATTTTCACCGACGTTGATGATGTGGAAGAATCTATAGCGCCTCCCAACTCCCCTGTCTATGAAGATATGGGGTTTCTGGAGGAAAAGGCATCGGACACAGTTATCGTGCAGCAGCCGGGTCTAAACACCGACGACGGTTACACAGTAACGGATCTGTGCAATTTTCAAGATTTCAGAGGTGCCGCCGTGTGTCAAGAAAATGAAAAGGTTAATAAAAAATATGATACAGACATATATATCATATATATATATGTATATTTTGTTACCTTTAACTAATAGTATGTTTTTGTTTCTGATTGAATCATAGAAAACATCAACAAAAAGCGCAGTCGGAGAAGAGTCATCATCAAAGGTTAACGATGTAAATTTTTACTGCTTATGTTGTTCAAACCAGTCTGAAAGTTCCACAAGCCAGAACAAAGAGCAGTGTAAGAATTGTGTTTGTACCTATAATGGCGGTGTTTTCAAAAAGGAAAATAAGGGTGTCCTGCAAGACGCAGTATGGCCTCTTAAAAGTTTTGCAGCGACTGTTGTGAACACGTGTAAAACGCGACTATTATAATCTTTGTTATGGTAATAAAATTAACGAACTGCAACAGGAGGCTCACAAGTGTCTGTATGAGTCGTACACACCAAGAACAATTCGACACATCTATGTAGTAGGCTAGACCCATGCAAGGTGTATAAAATGTTAAGAGTTATCTATGGGATGTCCGAGTAAAAGAAAAATGTGCACCCCAATATGGTTAAGATTGTAGCAACAGCGCTGAAAGGGATCCAAAACTCAAATGAACAAGGTTCAAAACTCAAGCGTATGCAGGGGTTGTGTACATATTTTGATAGAAAGATGATAGAAAGGGTTATATAAAGCCGATTGTGTGATGTTCATTTTAAAAATAGAAGAATCGGTCCATTAGCCCAGCAAAAACTGTTTAAAAAAATGTAGAGTCCTGGGTAGAGGGTCATCATGCTGTTATTTAACGTAATACTTACCTTTAGGACGTTGATCAGAATGTCGAGGTGCAATATGCCTATGAGTTACACCCCGGACACATATGCATTGGCAGAATGGTATATGTGCTGATTAAAGGAAGAATAGCTGAAATACACCCTTGTACTCTGCATTATTTGAACATTTCTGAGCCGCCAGCTACGATGATGTGTGACAGTCCTGAATGTATAGCCGAATGGTGTATCAACGCCTGGATGCCCACAGCCAAAAAGTATTGGAGCGTGCACAAAAGGCGTATGCGTGAGTTAAGACTTGCAGACTATCACGTTACACACAGCCTTGGAGCTTCTGACAGATGATTATTTCACAAAGAAGGGTTTAGTATTGTCGGGCCTTGAACTGTATGAACTTATGAATGCTGTCAGTATCCTGTGTGTACAAAGTTATAGGAGGGGTGAGAGGAAAGTCGTGTCTAGAGCTATCAAGTGTATATCTAGAAAAATAGCAAAACTTGTGACGCTGAGGTCAATTAGCGGCAAGGCACCAAGTAACGTATGTAGCAAGTGTAGTAGTACAGGGAGTGCAGAATTATTAGGCAAGTTGTATTTTTGAGGATTAATATTATTATTGAACAACAACCATGTTCTCAATGAACCCAAAAAACTCATTAATATCAAAGCTGAATATTTTTGGAAGTAGTCTTTAGTTTGTTTTTAGTTTTAGCTATGTTAGGGGGATATCTGTGTGTGCAGGTGACTATTACTGTGCATAATTATTAGGCAACTTAACAAAAAAAAAAATATACCCATTTCAATTATTTATTATTACCAGTGAAACCAATATAACATCTCAACATTCACAAATATACATTTCTGACATTCAAAAACAAAACAAAAACAAATCAGTGACCAATATAGCCACCTTTCTTTGCAAGGACACTCAAAAGCCTGCCATCCATGGATTCTGTCAGTGTTTTGATCTGTTCACCATCAACATTGCGTGCAGCAGCAAACACAGCCTCCCAGACACTGTTCAGAGAGGTGTACTGTTTCCCCTCCTTGTAAATCTCACATTTGATGATGGACCACAGGTTCTCAATGGGGTTCAGATCAGGTGAACAAGGAGGCCATGTCATTAGATTTCCTTCTTTTATACCCTTTCTTGCCAGCCACGCTGTGGAGTACTTGGACGCGTGTGATGGAGCATTGTCCTGCATGAAAATCATGTTTTTCTTGAAGGATGCAGACTTCTTCCTGTACCACTGCTTGAAGAAGGTGTCTTCCAGGAACTGGGAGTAGGACTGGGAGTTGAGCTTGACTCCATCCTCAACCCAAAAAGGCCCCACAAGCTCATCTTTGATGATACCAGCCCAAACCAGTACTCCACCTCCACCTTGCTGGCGTCTGAGTCGGACTGGAGCTCTCTGCCCTTTACCAATCCATCCACGGGCCCATCCATCTGGCCCATCAAGACTCACTCTCATTTCATCAGTCCGTAAAACCTTAGAAAAATCAGTCTTGAGATATTTCTTGGCCCAGTCTTGACGTTTCAGCTTGTGTGTCTTGTTCAGTGGTGGTCGTCTTTCAGCCTTTCTTACCTTGGCCATGTCTCTGAGTATTGCACACCTTGTGCTTTTGGGCACTCCAGTGATGTTGCAGCTCTGAAATATGGCCAAACTGGTGGCAAGTGGCATTGTGGCAGCTGCACGCTTGACTTTTCTCAGTTCATGGGCAGTTATTTTGCGCCTTGGTTTTTCCACACGCTTCTTGCGACCCTGTTGACTATTTTGAATGAAACGCTTGATTGTTCGATGATCACGCTTCAGAAGCTTTGCAATTTTAAGAGTGCTGCATCCCTCTGCAAGATATCTCACTATTTTTTACTTTTCTGAGCCTGTCAAGTCCTTCTTTTGACCCATTTTGCCAAAGGAAAGGAAGTTGCCTAATAATTATGCACACCTGATATAGGGTGTTGATGTCATTAGACCACACCCCTTCTCATTACAGAGATGCACATCACCTAATATGCTTAATTGGTAGTAGGCTTTCGAGCCTATACAGCTTGGAGTAAGACAACATGCATAAAGAGGATGATGTGGTCAAAATACTCATTTGCCTAATAATTCTGCACTCCCTGTATGTACACATAGTCAAAAGACAGACTAAAGACCAACAATACCACACCATAAGATCTGTATCTCGAAAATGTAAAGTATATTGTTTTATTCATGCTAATATTTTTTATTTTTAATAAAATGGAATCACACAAAACTGGTGTCTTTCATTTCATGGTTTGTAACAGATGACATCATGTTGAGTTATGGTTTAAGGAAGCTTTATTGCGATACAAGAGTGGTTGGTAGCCTGGGGGGGGGGGTGCCAAAGCACTGTTTATAAGGGCTATTGTTGAAAATGAACCAGTAAACAGAGCACTGGTGAAGATGTGATTATCTGGGGAAGAGGCGTATTCCCTCCATAAGCCCGCCAGGAAACATTTTAAGAGAAGACCTACCATAGTTAATGCGCAAGTAGATTATTAATGGCAAGCAGACAATCAGTCTTCAAGATTTAACAAAGCATAATAACGGTGCTCAATACATATTAACGGTTATAGATGTATTGTCCAAGTCGCCTATGCAGAAGCGCTAAGTGATAAAAGTGGTTCTGGTGTAACTGAAGGCTTTAAAGCAATCTTCAGGAAAGGGATAACTCCTCAAAAACTACAAACAGACGCAGGAAAATAATTTTTAAACAAAGCATTTCAGAAACTGTTAAAGCAGCATAATGCTAAACATTTTGTAATGCACATGGAGGTAAAAGCATCTGTTATAGTGTGTTTTAACAGAACCCTAAAGTCTAAGATGTAGAGATATTTCATGGCTTATAACACCTACCGGTACTTGGATGTTCTACAGGCTTTCATAAATGTTTATAACGCCACTTACCACAGAACCATCAAAATGGCCCCCGTAGACGTAACAGATAATTCGTTAAAGGTGAACTGTGTATGGGAGTCGGATCACTGCAGATGTAAAGAAGCCAGTTTTAAAAGAAGGTGACCATGTTAGGGTTTCAAAACTGAAAGGAGTCTTTACGAAATGCTACCAACAGACTTTTAGTGACAAGATATTCATAGTGGTGGAGCGTAAAGAGGATGTATATATTTACGGGCCAAAGGACTATGAGGGGGAAAAGGTGTCAGGTGTCTTTTACAAGAAGGAGCCACAGAAGGTATCTAATGATCTGCACAAGGTTGAAAAGATTCTGAAAGGGAAAGGTAGCAGTGCTAACAACAGGTTTTTGTCAAATGGCGGGGGTGGCCAGAGAAATTTAACAGTTGTGTACTGGCCAGTTTCGTTTAGGTTGTGTGAGTACGATGGGTGATCGTTGTAGACATGAAGATGGATGTAGCGCCATTTTGTATCACTCTGTCGTTCAACGCCTCAAAGGACATGCTCCCTGACAATAAAATTTCTAATTGCACAGTGAAATTGGCTGAACCCGTAGACCTGAAAGGTGATTGGGAGGTAGCCCTAACAGAAATCCAAAACCCCAGAACATGGGATACGTTTTCAATGTACAACTTTGTATTTAATAAAAAGCGTGCTCAGGACGCTTTGAACATCCATATTTGGTTTCCTCACAGATATTACCTGTCTGTGACCTCGGTGGTCGGAGCCATCAACAAAACCATAGCCAATGTGTGCGAATATTAGTGTTAGTTAGTGTTAGATAACGTTAGACGGAAGATGTTTCTTGAAGCTCCAAATCGTAATGCGGTGTTTAACTGTTCGGATAAATTAAAAAGGGTTTTAGGAACAGTGCAGCATATCAGAAGTCATGTAGAACTGGACCAGTCTTACCCCGATATTAACGGTGGTTTCTATACACTGTACATGTATAGTGATATTGTAGAGTCGCAGAGGATAGGGGATAGTTATTCACTGCTGTTGAGATGGGTCCAGGTAAAGGGTGAAAATAACACAAAACACAATGGTTAATATACAATACAACAAACCAGACTACCTATCAATTTAAAAAAACATTTTGACACCATTACGATCATGATCTACGACGATCAGGCTGAGCCGGTGTCCTCTAAGTACGGGAAAATTATTGTTAAGCTTAATTTAAGACCGTGACGCGAGATCGACTATTAACGAGCCATCGTGGTGATTATGAAAACGTACGGCAACCCCTCTATGTATAGGGATTATTACAGAAACCAGGCTGGATATGGAGCCCGCTGCCGTACTTTCAAGGGGCCCGGTTATGTATGGGGTATGGTTGGGGGGTTTCTTCCGTAGTTTGTTTAGAAGAGCTGTGCCATTCTTGAGAAGAGGCTATGAAATTGCAAAACCGCATGTTAAAGCGGCTGCTACAAACATTTTCAGGATGTGGTGGTTTCCGTGACATCTGCGGTTGTTGAACGTATGAATAAGCAACCTCAAGAAGGAACGGGGTTGGTGTACAAGTCTCACACACCTGTTAACAGGCAGCACAGTGCTTCAAAGCGCAGGGGCCTGCCAGCCCCCTATAAAAAAGACGTTGATCTTCATAAGGCGCTCACAAACGAAGATCCGTAAGTCGGAAGAGAGCTTCGAAAAAGAAGAAGAGAAGGGTCGCTAACGTAAATATTTTTTTAAAAGCCGATCAACCTGCAAACATGGCCTTCGTAGGTTGCACATCGGGTGAATGCGCTAAATCTGAGTTAGACCTGATTTCTCTAACTTGCGAGTATTCTTAATTACAGCAGCGATGCCCTGGACACACAGCTTTCAGCGGGGCTCTTCTACAAAGATACTTACGGTCATTTTGAAGCTACTGCGCTGGATGGCCGCAATCAGGGTTTTGTAAAAAGAGCGAGCTTTGCCGGCGGCAGTAGGCAGTTCGACTTCCTAGGTCGCATATACTCGGACCTTTTCTACCAAGATAAACTACTCGTCAACGATATCAACCTTAAGATCAAACAAACCCGCAACAAGGGCTCATTCTGGAGTGCTGATGTCAGTTTCACACACTTTTTTTTACCGTGCCTTGAGGAGAACGGGTGAATACCAACATCACAAGCACAACATGTGCGAACTCAATACACTAATATATATATATATATATATATATATATATATATATATATATATACAGTATATATATATATAATATCGATTTTGAATTTTTCTTTGGGCTGATGATGAAGACTGTGATGGTTGAAACGCATTGCCTTGTTTTTGCAAGTCAAATTGGAAATTTGAAAAGGATGGTTTGGTTTAAATAAACACATCCGTTGTTTGGAGTGCCAGCATTTGAACCTTGTTTAAAAAAAAATATATATATACATATATATATATATATTTCCTGAAATGCAAATATACAATATTCATATAACTAATTAATATTATTCTTGGTATAACCAGACATGCAATGGGGAGGCGGGCAGGACCATGAGGAATCCACAGGTAGAAATTGTATCCACCAGAAAAATCATTACCAAAGGTAAGAAACTTGTTCTTCAGATGCATACATCTACCTGTGTATTCCTCACATTTTGAACAGAATCCCAAAACAGTACCGCACTCGAAGGTGGGTGCCTGTCAGGCTCTACCAAGAAATCCTGCAACACTCAACAAAATGACAGAATGACCGTCCCTTCTCACTTCTGAGTCTAAACAGTAATGTTTTGCGAAAGTGTGGAGGGAAGTTGTAGGAATATGCCTCTCATGACATGGTTACCCCCCAACCTTTGTGCTGGGACCCTGCTAACCAGGCCCCAGCACCAGTGGTCTTTCCCTAAACTGTACAGTTGTCTTCACAATTGACATAGCCCTGGCACCCAGATAAATCCCTTGTAACTGGTACCCCTGGTACCAAGGGCCCTGTGGCTAGGGAAGGTCTCTAATGGCTGCAGCATGTATTATGCCACCCTGGGGACCCCTCACTCAGTACATGCACACTGCAGCAAAGCTTGTTTGTGCTGGTGAGGAGAAAATGACCAGGTCGACATGGCACTCCCCTCAGAGTGCCATGCCCACAACCCACTGCCTGTGGCATAGGTAAGTCACCCCTCTAGCAGGACTTACAGCCCTAAGGCAGGGTGCACTATACCACAGGTGAGGGCACAGTTGCATGAGCACTATGCCCCTACAGTGTCTAAGCCAAATCTTAGACATTGTAAGTGCAGGGTAGCCATAAAGAGTATATGGTCTGGGAGTCTGTCAAATACTAACTCCACAGTTCCATAATGGCTACATTGAATTCTGGGAAGTTTGGTATCAAACATCTCAGCACAATAAACCCACACTGATGCCAGTGTCGGATTTATTGAAAAATGCACACAGAGGGCAGCTTAGAGATGCCCCCTGTATACCAGTCCAATTCCTAGTGTTAGGCTGACCAGTTTCTGCCAGCCTGCCTCATCCAGACGGGTTTCTGGCCACATGGGGTGAGTGCCTTTGTCACTCTGTGGCCAGGAACAAAGCCTGTACTGGGTGGAGGTGCTTCTCACCTCCCCCTGCAGGAACTGTAACACCTCTCGGTGAGTCTCAAAGGCTCAAGCATGGTGTTACAGTGCCCCAGGGCACTCCAGCTAGTGGAGATGCCCGCCCCTCCAGACACAGCCCCCACTTTTGGCAGCAAGTCCGGAGGAGATAATGAGAAAAACAAGGAGGAGTCACCCACTATTCAGGACAGCCCCTAAGGTGTCCTAAGAGGAGGTGACCCCTGCCTTAAGAAATCCTCCATCTTGTTTTGGAGGATTCCCCCAATAGGAATAGGGATGTGCTCCCTCCCCTCAGGGAGGAGGCACAAAGAGTGTGCAGCCACCCTCCAGGAATTGGCTACTGCACCCCAGACCTAAACACACCCCTAAATTGAGTATTTAGGGGCGACCCTGAACCCAGGAAATCAGATTCCTGCAACCTGAAGAAAGAAGGACTGCTGACCTGAAAGCGCAGCAGAGACAACGGAGACCACAACTGACTTGGGCCCAGCCCTACCGGCCTGTCTCCAGATTCGCAGAACCTGCACAGCGACGCATCCAGCGGGATCAGCGACCTCTCAGCACTCAGAGGACTGACCTGCACCTAAAGGACCAACAACCTCCGACGTCAGCGGCTCTGTCCAAAAACTACACCAAAGAAACCAACTTTAAAGAGACTCCAGCCTCACTCCAGAAGCGTGAGTCTTCAAACTATGCACCCAACGCCCCTGGCTCATGGTCAGAGGAACCCACACTGCAGAGAGGACCCCCAGGCGACTCCAACAACGTGGACACCCTGAGTCGACCTCCCTGCGCCCCCACAGCGACACCTGCAGAGAGCATCCAGAGGCTTCCCTTGGCCGTGACTACCTTGTAACAAAGGAACCCGACGCCTGGACAAAGCAGTGCACCCGCATCCCCAGGACCGAGAGGAACTAACTACCAGTGCAGTAGTAACCAGCAGGCGGCCCTCACTCTAGCCCAGTCAGTGGCTGGCCCGAGAAGTCCACCTGTGCCCTGCCTGTATTGCCAGAGTGACCCCCGGGTCCTCCATTGCTTTCAACACAAAACCCGACACCTACTTTGCACACTGCACCCGGCTGCCGCTGAGGGTGTATTTTGTGTGCCTGTTTGTGATCCCCCCCCAGTGCTCTACAAAACCCCCCTAGTCTGCTCGCCGAGGACACAGGTACTTACATGCTAGCAGACTGGAACGGGAGCACCGCTGTTCTCCATAGGTGCCAATGCTGTTTGGGCCCTACTTTGACCTCTACACCTGAACGGCCCTGTATTGCTAGTGCTGGGTGTTTGGGGTTGACTTGAACCCCCAACTGTGGGCTGCCTATGCCCAAGAGACTGAACTTTGAAGTGCTTTACTTACCTGAGAAACTAACCAATACTTACCTCCCCCAGGAACTGATGATTTTTGCAGTGTCCACTTTTAAAATAGCTTATTGCCATTTGTGCCAAAACTGTGTACATTACTGTTTTAATTCAAAGTTCCATACTTACCTGTGTGAAGTACCTTACAATTTATGTACTTACCTAAATTCTGAATCTTGTGGTTCTAAAATAAATTAAGAAAATAATATTTTTCTATATAAAAACCTATTGGTTTGGAGTTCAGTCTTTGAGCGTGTGTTCTCATTTATTGCCTGTGTGTGTACAACAAATGCTTAACACTACCCTCTGATAAGCCTACTGCTCGACCACACTACCATAAAATAGAGCATTAGTATTATCTAATTTTGCCACTATCAACCTCTAAGGGGAACCCTTGGACTCTGTGCACACTATCTCTCACTTTGAGATAGTATATATAGAACCAGTTTCCTACATTGGTGGATCAGCGGTGGGGTCTAAGACTTTGTATTTGCTGGACTACTCAGCCAATACCTGATCACACGACTAAATTCCCAAAATTGTAATTAGAAATTGACTAGTTTTCAAATTTTTTAAAAGTCCTGCTAGGGCCTTGTGTAAGTCCCTGTTTTATTTATTCCCCTACTGAAGACTGGCAGAGATCATTATGATGCTAAGGCATTCAGTCCACTATCAATGTTAAATGTCAATTACAATACACTGAGCAGCGTGTTTTGTACCTGGCTAGAATATCGCATTAAACATATGGGGACCAATAGCCATTCTACTAGTTGCCCCAATTATCGCCTCAGATGCTCAAGTCATGTCTGTCAATATCAAAAATGTAATTGACAGCCTGGAATGTAACTACCTCTATGACATGATAGAGAAAATGGGACTAGGATTTTGGGTTTTTAAATGGATGCGATTATTATATTCCAACTCCACAGCATGAGTTAAAACTTGGGGAATGATCTCTAACACGTATTGAGTAGAGAGGGGCACTTGGCAGGGAGGATCACTGTCAACACTGTTATTTGCAATAGCAGTGGAGTCCTTGGAGTGCAGGAAATGGATGAGCTCTCTCTACGAGGGTGTGACAAGCCATGGTAGGCTGACCCATATCGCACTCTATGTAGATGACATGATGCTGTTTCTCAAGGATAGACAGTCGGACCCCAGTAAAGCAATACAACTCCTCAATAGCATTAAGACTCTGTCAGGTCTGAGAGTTAACTGCAGAAAACCAGCCAATTCTTAATTCAGCTGTCCCTGGATGTTACTCCCACCACACAGTGAGTGACAGGGAAACCTACATTTATCAAATACCTCAGAGTTGGCTAAATATAGAACCTTACATGATACTTTAATGGGCAAAATTGGTGCGACCGTAGCTTCCCTGTAAGTGACAAGAACTGTTTGTAAAATTATCCCGCTGTCAGTAGCAGGGAGAGTGGTGGGAGGCAAAATGGTGGCGCTACCCAGGTTACTGTATGTTTTTTAGTACACTACTGGGTTGTGGTCTCCAGAGGAAAGTTTCAAGAACTAGTCTCATTAGTTATGGATTTAATATGGAAGGTTGTCACTTCCTAAGCTACAACGCCTGGTGGCGGAGGGTGGACTAGTGGTCCAAGACTTTGAGACATACTAATTAGCAGCACAATTACAGTGGGTAACGAAGTGGGTGCATGCTAGTACTGCGGAGGTACCACACGACAAACCTGATGCTCCAACATGACAGTGGCTAGCACAATTGTTACTGGAACTCCACAGTGCAGTAGCAGAACTGACTGCAGGCAGTTGGCAAGCATTGCTGGGCCTGCTGCCTACAAAAGACCAAAACAAAGAACCCCTACTTGTTGTAGTTTAGCAGCGATTAGATTAAGCATTAGCAGAAGACATCTTGTATTTAGTAACTATTGTGAACATTTCGCGGAATCCATTTTGTATTCATGGCAGCCATTTTCTCTGCCACATGCTGCCATGTGCTCACCTTGTGCTCTGTCCTACCTTTCTGTTAACTACTCTTGAAAATATGCCTAGTGACAAGTTATATTTACCATCTCCCACTTCGCACATGCTCAGTAAGGTCTGCAGCTGTTAGTCTTTGAAAACTGTCAGCTCCTCCTACCTGTCGACTGTGCATTTCCACATGACCATACATGTATGCAAGTCTTGCTTCTATAATTGTACCACCTCCTTTTAGCCCCTGCGTGGGTATAAAAGGACCATGCTCTCTCAGTTCAGTGTGCTACTTCAAACATTACCAAAGGGTGCTGTTTGAACTGTAGTACCACCTAATGAGGTTAATAAACTTTGTCTTTTATTTCAGTTTCTGTGCCAACTTCTTCTTATATGGTCTGAGGACTTTGTGCAGAGAAAGGTGAACCCCTTGCACTAGTAGGCCTTGCTGAGGCTTACTTCAACAAATTGGCGCCCGAACAGGGACTCATCGGTGACTTGGACGCCCAACGGATTGGTCGTGACAAAGGGTTGGGATCTCGCTGCGGACGATCAATGCCTGAGGAGACCCGAGTCTTGGCAACTACGGCGTTTTTCCCTTCCTTCTGATTTGACCATCCAGGTGGCGCCGGTCCTCGACTGAGATCCTTTTTGTTCATTCGTCATGCAGTGACCATTTGGTCGATTTTAGAACTTGGCAGTTGGAACCTGGACACCCTGTGATTGGTAAGAGCCGTTTTACGGCACTTGCTGTGGGGTTTGATGCCTTTGTTTGGTAATGTATTTTAGCACTACTTACTGTGGTTCTCGTGTTTTGGGCGACTAGTCATTTTGTGTCCTTTGAAGTGATATATAAATTGCAATTTATATAGGCAGGTAATAAGGAGAATTTTCTCCAATTTAATTTTGATTTGAACGGCACCTTAAGTGCTACTTTGATTATAATATTGCATATTCTGCACTATTTTTGGCATGCCTGTTTTTAGCGCACTTCGTAGGATGTGTTTCTTTTGTAATGGTACCAATTTGAGACTGGAAGAATCGCATCCGGCACCCCCAGAGGGGACGCCAAATAGAGATATGTATGTTAAACATGGTCTTTCTTCTATAATGTACAGCACATTATGGAATAAATACACTTGTGCGGATCCTGAGTTACGTTGGCCTATGCATGGGTCATTTGATTTGCGAAAGATTGAGTATGTGGAACAATGTATGTGTAAGCGAAAGTCTAGGCAAGATATGTTTGACTGTGTACGAATGTGGGAGAAAGAAGTGCGTGGACGAGTGAAGCATGAGCAAGCCTTGCTTGAGAAAGAGCAGCGGAAGAATGTATATGTAAAAGCATTGGAAATGAGAAAGAAAGAAATAAATGACTTAAAGGAGCTAGAAAAGAAAGAACGTAAATTACAGGTAACTGGCCAATACACCGTTAGGCAACCTCTCTATCCTATCTTTAATAAACCACATGATGATTTTTTGTTACTAGATCGCCCTCCACCTCCGTATGTCGTTCCTTCTGCCCCTCATGAGTTAGCTAAGGTCTCCAGTTCGGAGCAACAGAAGATGCGAGACAGTCGCTCTATGTTGCCTGCTAACCGTGCGTCTGAGCTTAGATCTATTGCTCGTAAAACAATTCGTAGCGTTGTCTCTGCTTTTGAACTTTTAGACAACATGAGAGGGTGGACAGAAAAGGAGCAGCTATATTTTACTGAGGCATTTGGCACAAAAGTTATTGAACTATTTCGGAAATATTTTGATGAGTTAGAGCCCGATGATGTAGCAGCTGATCATAAGCAAATGCGTGATGGTCTTTTTGTTTTCTCCCAGGTGGCTGATGCAATCAGGCGTTTGGTGAAATTATGTGTTGCAGCAGACCGTTTGCGAGAGGAGAAAAGGGCCGTGGACGTAGTTGTACGGACATCTATGACCGACGGGGTGCAAGCTTCCATCTTTGGAACAGATAAGATTATGATTGTTCACGCAAAACCAATGCGAGCGGCCGCGCCTTTGTATGTTCCTCCTAAAGGATTGGGTACAAGTGATGATAAAACTTCTGTTGATGCTAAGGGTTATTTTATTTATAATTGGGTGTATACTCCTTGGAATAGGGCAGATGTAATGGCACTTAAAACAGCAATACCTGACCCGCGGAAAAATACAGCCGCCTTTTATGAGGAAGTTGAGGGACCAATTAGTTCTTGTACTATGACTTTGGACAACTTGATTCTTTTGTTTAGCCTGAAGGTGTGACTCTCATACAATATATCGATGATATTTTGTTGGCGGCTGATACCCCTGAGCAATGTGAAAAGTGCACTTTGTCCTTACTTTCTTTTCTTGCTTTACACCATCATAAAGTGTCACGAAAGAAATTGCAATATTGTAGACCAAAGGTAACCTATTTAGGTCACTTTTTGTCTAAGGAGGGCCGTGCACTCACATCAGATCGTATTCAAGCAATTTTATACACACCAGTACCCTCTACTAAGAAAGATGTTCGTGCATTCCTTGGTTTTACTTCTTTTTGTAGGCAATGGATATTAGGGTTTTCACACATTGTCAAACCTTTGCTAGCACTTTTGACTAAAGATACTCCAATGCCCCTCCCATGGACAGATGAATGTGAGACTTCTTTCCGCCAGCTACAACAAACCCTTTGTTCAGCACCAGTGTTAGGTACTCTAGATTACATGAAGCCTTTTGCACTTTACGTACATGAGAAAGATGGATGTGCATTGTCAGTTTTACCACAGACACATGGCGATAAGCAGCGTCCCTTTGCATATTTTTCAGCAGTACTTGATCCTGTCGCTCGAGCGTTGCCTGGGTGTTTTCATTCAGTTGCCGCAACAACTGTGTCAATACGTCAGAGTGAAGGGATAGTTTTGTCACATAAGCTGTTGGTGTTAGTACCCCATGCGGTTGATGCTCTTTTAAATCAAACAAAGACACAACATTTAACTAGTGCTCGTATAACAGGATATGAGTTGACATTGCTGGCTCCTCACATTACACTGAAGAGATGTGCAACACTAAATCCAGCCACTTTGTTGCCATATCCGGTGACTCAGCCTCAGTCACAAGAAACACATGATTGTATATTCCTTACCGAAGAACAGACAAAGGGGTCGTATTGATTTACAAGATACGCCCCTTCCAGATGTAGACAGGGAATTGTGGGTTGATGGGTCTTGTTTGAAGTTGCCAGATGGTACGACCTCAGCTGCATATGCAATCACCACAATACACACGGTAGTGGAGACAGCTCGTATACCACAGAAGTCAGCTCAAGCAGCTGAACTAATAGCTTTGACACGAGCATGTGAGCTTAGTACTGACTTATGTGTGAACATTTATACAGACAGCCGCTATGCTTTTGGAGTGGCTCATGATTTTGGTTTGCTTTGGAAGGAGAGAAGCTTTCTCACATCCCACGGGATGCAGATAATGCACAGAGATTTAGTGCATAACCTCTTGACTGCATTGACATATCCAAAGAAACTAGCTATTGTGAAATGTAGTGCACATAAGAAAGTGACCGATAAGATAGGGCAAGATAATGCTCTTGCAGACCGCGTAGCACGTGAGACTGAGATGCAGCGAAGTACTACTTCTATGTATGTAGTGAAGTCACAAGCTGAACGTTGGCATAATGCTAGACAAGACGTATTAGATATACAGAAATCTGCTTCTGTGAAAGAACGTGAGCAATGGTCTGAAGAAGGAGAATTGGATGATGAGGGCTGTTGGTGGAATAAGCAGATGGATAAATGGAAATTGCCTATAGCTTTTGTACAACCTATGGTTCAGATGGCACATGGGCTGGCACATGTTGGAGCTTCAACAATAACAAAGTTGCTTACGCAAGTTTGGGAACATCCAGAAATTTCCAGTACAGCTAAGAGAGTAGCACAGTCTTGTTTGATCTGTTTACAATACAATCCTGGAAAAGGGACACATACTCCTCCGGGAGGGTTTGCTACACCAACTGCACCTTTTGAAGTTCTACAAATGGATTATATTCAGCTTGAACGCTGCAACAATTTAAAGTATGTCTTGGTGGTGGTATGTGCCTTCAGTAAATGGATAGAGGCGTACCCCACAAAGGATAATACTGCCATTACCAAAGCGAAGGTGCTTTTGAAAGAATTTTTCCCTAGGTTTGGTGTTTGCAGACTTTTATGGAGTGATAACGGACCTCATTTTGTTGGGGAAGTTATTAAGTATGTCCTGAAAGGCTTAGGGATCAAACAGAAGTTCCATGCGGTTTTCCACCCACAATCAGCAGGGTTGGTGGAAAGGTATAATGCTACTTTGGAGCTGAAGTTAGCGAAGATACAGGCTTCCACATCCTTAACTTGGCCGGATGCATTACCGTTGGCATTATTGTCTATTAGGTCAGTGCCACACTCTAAAATCAGCCTTAGTCCTTATGAAGTGGTTTTCGGGAGGCCAATGAATATTTGGGGAGTTCCTAAGCCAAATTCTGTATATGATGTACCTTGTGTCCTGATGAATGATTATTTGGCACAGTTAACCGACAATTTGGTTTCTATTCATCAACAGGTTCGAGAAGCACTTCCTGACAGATCTACAGGTGAAGGCCATGAACTCCGACCTGGTGACCAGGTGATGATTAAGTCCTTTGAAAGATCAAGCAGCTTGGAACCAAGGTGGCGAGGCCCAGAACAGGTGCTCCTTGCGACAAGGACAGCAGTTCGAGTGACGAACCGAAAGAATTGGGTCCATAGTACTCACTGCAAGAGAGTGCTACCTACCTTGATGGAACCTGCTGTGCTGACCGATCATCGAGAGATTTTGACTATGGAGAAAGGCCGTGCTATATCACCTGACGAATCTGCAGAGGTCTTCCCGGACCATACGACTTCTGGAGTGTCGCGATATAATTTGAGACCGAGGAAAGAATCTTTTTTTTTTAAACTGGTTGAGCTACCGCCCTGGGTTAGTGAAACGGAGAGCCAATGTGGCAAGGGGGGGGGGGAATCAGCCATGCATTAGAGTTTGTTGAAAAGAAGGCTCCTGCTCGTGAGTTTTTTGTTGCCACTACTCCAGTACCAGAGGATCACTATTACTTTATACTTCCTTACCAGGAGCAGAAGCACCGTTAATCGTACTTCAATAATACTTTCATTCAGATGTTGCATCATACTCATAATGCTACAAATACTACTAACTGTTGGGTATGTGGAATGATACCTGCGCATCAAAAGAAAGGAGGAACACCTTTCATTCCTCTTCCTTTTTCACACAATGGTTCTTGTCAAGCTTGGTACACGCTTTTGTTTGCATCTGGAAAACGTACAGAGGGCGGACTTCTTTTTCGCCTTAATAAAGTATGCTACCAAGACAAAGATGGGTATCCCCAAGCCAAAGGAACTAAATGGGAATGGGAAGAGTATCAACTGGACAATGTTTCAACACCATACGTCTTCACAAATATACAAGACTCTGACAAGAAAGAACAATTTGTGATTTCTGTTACAAAAACTAAAGCAGATTTATGTATACGCAGCATTGGCCGAATTCCAGTAGGGATAAGCTATTGTACCTTGATTTTAACTATTGAGGGTGTAAATAATAGTAGTTTTACAGCTTCACATAATACATATTTTGTTTGTGATACTATGGATATTACCAACTACCTGTTGGGTGGTCAGGTGTGTGTAATGATTGCAATATTTTTCACATGCTGTATCTGTATTCAGTGTGGTCCAATGTTCTGCTCCATGTGTATTACTGCTTGTATGCCTACCAAAAGAAATATTACAGAAATGAAAGCATAACATATGTTAGAGAAGGAAATAGCTGAAATGATGAGCATAAATATACAAGATGAATATTTAGATTATCCTAGAAAAACAAATGTCTTCAGCTAATGCTGAAAGGGTCGTCTGTTGTAGTTTAGCAGCGATTAGATTAAGCATTAGCAGAAGACATCTTGTATTTAGTAACTATTGTGAACATTTCGCGGAATCCATTTTGTATTCATGGCAGCCATTTTCTCTGCCACATGCTGCCATGTGCTCACCATGTGCTCTGTCCTACCTTTCTGTTAACTACTCTTGAAAATCTGCCTAGTGACAAGTTATATTTAGCATCTCCCACTTCGCACATGCTCAGTAAGGTCTGCAGCTGTTAGTCCTTGAAAACTGTCAGCTCCTCCTACCTGTTGACTGTGCATTTCCACATGACCTTACATGTATGCAAGTCTTGCTTCTATAATTGTACCACTTCCTTTTAGCCCCTGCGTGGGTATAAAAGGACCATGCTCTCTCAGTTCAGTGTGCTACTTCAAACATTACCAAAGGGTGCTGTTTGAACTGCAGTACCACCTCATGAGGTTAATAAACTTTGGGGGTCATGGACCGCCGGGGCCAGGGTTGGCGGGAGCACCGCCAACAGGCTGGCGGTGCCTCGCAGGGCATTCTGACCGCGGCGGTTTGGCCGCGGTCAGATGCGGAAAACCGGCGGTCTCCCGCCGGTTTTCCGCTGCCCTTTAGAATCCATGGGGATTCTGACAGCCCATACCGCCATCCTGTTCCTGCCGGTTCTCCCGCCAGGAACAGGATGGTGGTATGGGTTGTCGTGGGGCCCGTAAGAGGGCCCCACTTTGTATTTCAGTGTCTGCGTAGAGCGGTGTTCTGGAGGGGGAAACGTCAGGGTTAGAATCACCCCCTTTGTCTTTTATTTCAGTTTCTGTGCCAACTTCTTCCTATATGGTCTGAGGACTTTGTGCAGAGAAAGGTGAACCCCTTGCACTAGTAGGCCTTGCTGAGGCTTACTTCAACATACTCACCCAACATACCCCTTCCAAGGCTGTCCGCCCTTATCCTGGTGAATTATTGGAGCAAGCTGAGTGCATGCGTTTAGCAAGGTATTGAAGACCTTGGGGGACTTGTATAGACTGGACAAATTGTTGTAATTTGACAAACTACGGGCTAATTGTGACATACCAGCAAGCCACTTCCTAATATAGGGAGCATTAGGGGCAGCCTTTCTGCGCAAGTGGCCGAGAAAGCTTGGGGAATCCAAATTACATCAGGGCCTCCATTTTTTGTATATCTCCTCGGAGGACACTAGTGGGCACATGCACTTGCCATTTTTCCTGTTGCAAATGGCCCAATTCGCAGAATCGGACCGTTTGCGACAGGAAAAAAACATTTTGGTATGTACAGACCCTATTTTGCAATTCGATAATCTATTTACCGAATCGCAAAATAG
The DNA here is from genome assembly GCF_031143425.1 of Pleurodeles waltl. Lineage (NCBI taxonomy): Eukaryota > Metazoa > Chordata > Amphibia > Caudata > Salamandridae > Pleurodeles > Pleurodeles waltl. Next base: position 1,549,468,039 of record NC_090440.1, read on the forward strand.
GTTTGCAAGTCGCAATTAGGAAGGAGCGTTCCCTTTATAATTGCGAGTCGCAGCGCAATGTATCATTGTTTTGTGACCTTGAATGTGGTAAAAAAACAATCGCAGTTCGCACCAGTTTCAAACTGGTGCTAACCCATTTGCAAACGGGAAGATGTCTGCAGGGACCCCTTCCCCTTTGTGAATGGCAGCGAAATATTTTTTCATTTTTATTTTTGAAATGCGTCTTGTTTAAAAAAAAGACTGATTTATTTGAAAGCAGTCAAAGACATGGTGGTCTGCTGTCTCCAGCAGGCCACCAGCCCTGTGTGGACAGCCATTCCCAATGGGGTCGCAAATTGCGACCTACCTCATGAATATTCATGAGGTAGGTCATTTGCAACCCCATTGCGAGCCGCAAACAGTGTAAAGTACACTGTTGTACATAAGGTTTTGCAGCTTGCAATTTGCGACTCGCAAACGACTCACGAATTGCAAGCTGCAAAACCCGGGGTTGTACATCTAGCCCTCGGTCTGTTTCAGGCCTTTGTTGAGCCCTCAGAAGTGCGATAGACACTCCTTTGGATGTACTAAAGCACAAGGGGAAGGTGGATGCGGAAACACCCATCACGGATGGAGACTGAGGGGGGATATTTAACATGACACCAAAGGTCTCTACAAATATGTGATTTAAGCTGATCAACTTTTATTTCTTACATAGAGAATATCTCACACCTGTTAAAATCAATAATTTCTTCCTGCATGCCCAAGCCACATGCCGTAGATGTGGGGCTGCTGGAGCTGAAATGTTTCATATGGTTTAGGACTACCAGCAGCCAACCACATATTGGAGAGATGTTATCACACTGCTTAGTGATGTCACAGACTGCAATATCTCTGGGATGCTAGCGGTGTGTCTAGTGGGTCTCTACCCGTGTCCTGCCAACACACAAGACCATAGCCAAATTTATTGATTTAGCCATTATTCTAGCCAAACAACAGATCACACTCAAATGGAAATCAACTGTAGGTCCTACAGTGGATGGGTGGAAGAGGGAACTACTTAGATGGGCGGACTATGAAAGCATCACGCTTCTCAGAAGAGCAAAGAAAGGCCACAGCCCCATGGAGGCTGTCAGAGCATGAGAGGGTCTGGTGTAACAGTTAAAGAAGGATGATCATGCTTCGGACAATGATTCTTCCCTGCAAGAACAAAGGGCTGCCACACTGGATAGGGCAATCAAATGATCACTGCTTAAAAAGGATGGATTGACAGTCAAAAGGTGCTACTCGAACACAAGCAAGAGATCATTTACCTTTTCCTTCATCAACCTACATGAACACAAGGGACACATGCAACCATTAGCATTTACTGGCGAACTGGATCAGCTACCCATTGAATAGCCATGAGACCCTAGACGGAACCAGAAGGGTGGAGGGGAGTAAGGATATTGTTCTACTGGGAGGCCTTAACGATGTGGTCAGTAGAAATATGTTTGGAGGGCTAGGGAAGCGCGATATGAACTGCCCTCATCCATGGCTACAGGTGAGGGGACACTCTTACCTAACTGTAGTTTTGCTTCTTTTTGACTTGTGACTGGATGACTACTGACACACCCTCAGTGTAAATGTTCTAATCTGAAAAGGACAATAAAGTTTGTTTGGAAAACAAAATAAATGTTTATTCTATGATATTCTTGAACCATACTGGAATTGTCAATGTCCAGTTCTGGAGAAGTGGCCAGCCAACTTGAACTTAGTAGATCCAAGAAAATTAGTTACTTACATGTGACTGTGTTTCTCCAGTATTGGTATCTTTCATAGATTCACATGCTTAAATTACCCTGTCATCGCAGTAGGAGTCCCTTTAATAATGCAGTAGGTGAACTATCACAGGCCGTAATGGCAGTGGACAGTCACTGCTATAGCCCATCTATGTCCTATTTTTTAAAAAAAAGAACCAAACTTGGGCTGTAACCAATCAGGCGACAGCACAATCTAGAACACTCCCATCAGAGGCTGAATCCCTCGGCTTTTCCAGTACGAGTGTGAAATAATTGTTTGTTTGTATGCCTGAGGGGAGCCTCTAAGGGGAGGAGGGTGGGTTGCATGTGAATCTATGAGAGATACCAACACTGGAGAACCACAGTTACAGGTAACTAATTATAATAGTAATAATAATAATAATAATAATAATAATAATAATATTAACCATCATTATGTCATTGCAGCATACATTTAGCGAATGTGGGCGGAAATGAAAGAGGCTCACCTTAATGAAACAGATGTCTTAGCACTGTCTATCGAACTGCCACATCAGTCTTATGCGTTTCATCCAGACAGTAATGCTTCGTAAATGTGTGACTGCTGGACCACATTGCTGCATGGCAGATTTGCTGAATGGGTACCCCAGCTAAAAGAGCTGTATACGTGGAAACAGCCCTGGTGGAATGGGCTTTAACTTTGTACTGTAACCGCTTCCCAGGTTGCGAGTGACAAAACTGTATAGTTAGTCCAATCCTTCTGGCAATGGTCTGTTTGGATACAGGAAAACCTTTCCTAACACCACAATATGCCATAAACAGTTGGTCTGCGGGTTGCTGATGGTTCCTGTGCAAGAAATATTTCAGGCACCCTTTGACATCTAGAGAATGTAGTGATTTTTCCTCAATTGCCTGCAGATCTCAAAAAAATGTTCGCAGGACCATCAGTTTGTTCAGATTAAATTCTGACAGAACCTTCAGGATAAACTTAAGATTTGTTCGAAGTATAACGATGTTTGAACGTGAATTGAAGAAAAGTTTCTTTGATGGAAAAGGCAAGAATGTCACTTACTCTTTTGGCAGATGTGAGAGGCACTAAGAGTGATGTTTTCCAAGTAAGGTGCTGTAATTCTGCTTTGTGAATGGGCTCAAATGGTGGTTTCATGAGCTGTCCCAGTACTACATTGAGGTACCACAATGGTGCAGGCTTTTGTACTGGAGGGACAACTCTAAAGTGGCCTTTGAGGAATTGTTTCATAATGTGATTAGACCATAAAGAATGTGCACCCTTGGAACATCTAAATCTGGAAATTGCTGCCAGGTGCAGGCTTATGGACGAATGAGATAATCTGGATTTTGCCAGTTGGAACAGATATGGGAGTATTTGCTCTGGTGGCAATGTGAGAGGATAAATGTTAGACTTTATACACCACAGGCAAAATGTTTCCATTTAAATGTATAAGTTTTGTTGGGTATATCCCCTCATGCCTTGGCAAGTATTTCTCTGCACTCTGAGGGAATGTCTAAGGTGGAGAATTCAATGAATTCAGGAGCCAGGCCGATAAGTGTAATGATGTTGGGTCCAGATGACCGACCTGGCCCTGGGTCATGGTCAGCAACAATGGTGTTGGTTTGAGCTGGACATCTCATTGTTCCTATAGGAGAAGGAGTTTTGTGAACCAGAATTGTCTGGGCCAACTGGGGTTTATGAGGAGGAGTCGGCATCGTTTTCTCTTCAATTTATTGAAGACCCTGGGGATCAATGGGATCAGGGGAAAAATGTAAGCATATATTCCTGACATCTAATCTAAAATACAGTCCCCCATTATCCTCTTTTGGGTTGACAGTTTGCATAGAATAGTCATTTCTTGTTCTCCTTCATGGCAAATAGATCTAAGTTTGTCCTTCCCTATCTGTGGAAGAGTTTGTCAAGAACTTGTTGGTCTAGCTCCCACTCGTGATACAGAATGCTCATTCTGCATAGTGAGTCTGCCAGGAGGTTGGTCGCTCTAAGAACACGTTCTGCTTGGAGAAAGATTTGATGTTGCAGGGGCCAATTCCAAATGCACTGCCCTTGATGAGATAGCGCTAGCAATCGAGTTCCTCCTTGTTTGTTGAGATACAACATACCAGTGGTATTGTCTGTACTATGAGGACTGCGAGTCGCTCTACCTTGGGTAGAAAAGCTTTGCTCCCCAATTCGATAGCTTTTAGCTCTAGTTGGCTGATGTGAAGTTTTATTTCTGCTGGACTCCACTTGTCGCTGATTTGCAAATCTTGGAGGAGGTCTAGAGAAGTGTTTGTTATTATGATAAAGTTTGGAATTAGTTGCAGATACGAGGGGCCATATTTATACTCCGTTTGCGCCGGATTTGCGTAGTTTTTTTGGCGCAAATTCGACGCAAAACGAACTCCATATTTATACTCTGGCGTTAGACGCGTCTAGCGCCAAAGTTCATGGAGTTTGCGTCATTTTTTAGCGTGGACACCTACTTTGCGTTAATGATATGCAAGGTAGGCGTTCCCTTCTAAAAAATGACTCCGAGGCATGTGCGCCGTATTTACACTCCCGGGCAAAAATGACGCCCGGGAGTGGGCGGGTCAAAAAAAATGACGTCCAGCCGCTTTTGCGTCGTTTTTTAGCGCCTGGTCAGGGCAGGCGTTAAGGGACCTGTGGGCTCGGAATGAGCCCAGAGGTGCCCTCCCATGCCCCCAGGGACCCCAGGAGGGCACCCAAGGATGTAGGGACCCATCCCAGGGAACTTAAGGTAAGTTCAGGTAAGTATTATTTTTTTTGTGGCATAGGGGGGCCTGATTTGTGCCCCCCTACATGCCACTATGCCCAATGACCATGCCCAGGGGACATAAGTCCCCTGGGCATGGCCATTGGGCAAGGGGGCATGACTCCTGTCTTTGCTAAGACAGGAGTCATTTCAATGGGGGTTGGGAGTAAAAAAAAATGGCGCAAATCGGGTTGAGGTGAAAATTTTGCCTCAGCCTGACTTGCCCCATTTTTTGACGCCCAAGCTCCATATTCCCCTACGCCGGCGCTGCCTGGTGTAAGTCATTTTTTTTGACGCACACCAGGCAGCTTCGCCGGCTAACGCCGGCTAACGTCATTGAATAAATACGGCGCCCGCATGGTGCTTCAGAATGGCATTAGCCGGCGTTAGATTTTTTGACGCACAACTGCGTTGGCGCAGTTGTGCGTCGAAAATTATAAATATGGCCCGAGATCCCTTTGGACAGATTTGATTGTTGTGTCCACCAAGACATGGCTGTTTTCATTATTGATGTTATCTGACTGCAGTCCTCGAAACAACTGCACACCTTGAGCCATTGTTTGTCCAGTTCTTCTTGGAGTGGACACATCTGTAGTCAGCAATTTTGGACAAGAGGTTGCAGAAAAAAATTATTCCCATGAATGACTTGTTGGTCTGTACAGAAATTGTATTTTTTGCAGAGAGCTTGTGAGCTAATTGACGAATCTTCAGCTGTCTGTCTTGGGAGAGAAATGTTTTTTCTTTTGTATAGTATCTAGAACAGCCCCCAAGTATGTCAATCTTGTTGTGGGCTGGAAATGTGATTTCTGATAGCTAATTGTGAGCCCGAGTTTTTCGAATAGCGAGAGGCAGATGGACTTGTCCGCTGCTGATTGTTGGTGCGTTGAAGCTTTTATGAGCCAATTGTCCAAGTATGGAAAGACCTGGAATCCTTGTTGTCCAGGATGAGCTGTTACTGGGGCCAGCATCTTGGTAAATATTCTGGAGGCTGACTTTGGTCCAAATAGTAGTACCTTGAATTGTAGATGGGTTCCAGCTATCTGGAAGTGGAGACATTTGCAATATTTTGTATGTATAGGTATATGGAAATATGCGTCTTTGAGGTCCAGTGACATCATATGATCTCGGCTGTTTAGGAGGTATAATGTATCAGGAAGAGTTACCATTCGAAACAATTGTTTCTTTAGAAACGTGTTGAATCTTCGCAGGTCTAGATTGGTACGCTAATGTCCCAAAGGTTTCTTTACTAGAAAGAAACAGGAGCAGAACCCCAGTCCTTTCTAAAGTGGTTAAACAACTTCTCTTGACCCTTTTTTGAGCATGCTGGAAATCTCCTTGAGGAGTTGGTGATGACAGGGTGTTTGGAGGTTTCTGGAGGAATTTCAGGGTGTGTCCTCTGGAGATCACATTTCAAATCCAGTTGTCCGATGTTATTGTGGACCACTGATGAAAATGGTTTGTAATGTGACCTCCAATTTGAGTTGTGGGGGGGGGGGGTAGTCGGAACCATTGTTTGGTCATTGCTTTCGTTTTGTATCCCTGCGGCGGGCAGACTGTTTATTTCTTGTGGAGTGCTTATATGCCACTGCTAGTGGTAGTCTATATGGCTTCTATTGTGCATACTTGGGGCGATAAAGTGCCTGGGCTGATTAAAATTGTTGCCTGTAGGGTTGATAGCTGCATCTAGAGGAATAAGCTCCTCTTCCTCTAGCTCCTCAAAAAGGCTGCTTCCTGTATTGCAATGTCCCAAGAGATTTTGCTGTATTCATGTCAGCCTTGATGGACTGTAAGGTCTCATCCACGAGTTTTCCAAACAGCGACTCACCGTTGAATGGCATGTCCAGTATTTTACTTTGTATGTCTGGCCGAAAGGAAGTGGATTTCAACCATCCTTATCTGCAGAGAACCACGGCACCTGCAAGCTGTCTGAATCCACTTGTTAATGCTTCGATGGCACAATCAATCATTTATGCAGTTATCTGTTCCAACTCCTGGGGAATTTTTCTAACTTCCAGCGTGGCATCTTCTGGTAGCAAGTCTATATTTTTGACCACTTTTGGCGGTTGTAACAGCCCAATATGGCCAGAGAATTGCTGTCGTTACCGTTGTGGCTGCCATAGTGGAAAATCTTTTCTCAATATTGTCGAGCTGACACTAATCCCTGGTGGGAGGAGAGGAAATTGGTGTGGAGGGTTTCGTTGAGCGAGGTTGCACTACTTGTGAACTACAGAATCTGGCTTAGTTATCCTGATCAGACAAGTTGGGCATCTGGTTTGTGCTGGACATCGTAGCTGGGTTTTTCCTGGCCTTAAGCATTTCTTGCTATATGAAATATTTAATCAGGATAGCTCTCAACGATTTCTTAGCTGGTTCTTTAAAATCATAAAGAAAACAGTCTGTTTCCCTAGAGAGTAGTGGGAGCTCAAAATGCTTTGCCGCTCTCTCCATTAAAATGTGAAATCCACCTATGTCCTCTGGCAGAGAATCTTCCAGCACCGCTCTAGTTGGAGATGGAGTGGGAATAAGATAATCTTCCTCCTCGTTTGGTTCCATGGTAGCATCACATATTTCCCCCTCTTCTTTGTCTTTTCCGTAGACTGAGGATCTGGGGGTTGGGCTAAAGTAGTTGTTACTTTCGGTATAAGGTCTGCAGGCGTGTCAATAACTCTTGATGACACAGGCAAAGGGGTTTGCAGCAATTATACCGGTCTAGATGCTTGTGTTCATAGGTGTTACAGGAGTTGATGGTGGAAACCTGCCATAATAATCTTGGAGCATACTTTGCAAGTCTATTACTAGTGACATGGGCAATAGAATAGATGGTTCTTGTAGGCCTTGTCCAGAAAATTGGTGATGGTAAGGCTCCATTTGTTCCTTCGCTGAGTAGTATTCGTCCTAATACTGATCATCATCATCATCATCATCATCCGCAAAGTCCTGGCATTTTACTTCTAGCTGGGAAGGAGTACTAGCTACTCCAAAAGGACCTCCGTCCTCAGAGTCATCATACTCATCAAAAAGGAGTGCAGGTGGGTAGAGTAATACTTTACTTGGAGAGGTATGTATTGGTAAAAGTTTTGAGGTAGATGATTTTTCCCTAAGAGGAATCAAAGACAGTGGAGGAAAAGTTATGTTTGCTGATTGTTTTTCTCCTGATTTTAAATGTTCAATTGTAGTTGTTGTCTTTGTCAATAGAAAAGGTGTTGTTGACAGTATTATCAATGGTGTTGTGGTTGACAGGGTTGCTGCCTGTATCGTCTACAAGGTTTTCATCCTCAAGGGACCATCATCGATGAGTCCATCTTCAATGGTATTGTTGTCGTTGGTAGTACTTGTGAGTGCATCGACAAGTGTTGCCTCATCAATGGAATTTTTGTCATCGACAGAGAGTCTAAGAGAATGGCTGTCGAATGTGTCTTTGCTGACTGGTGTTTTATGATCCTTGCTGTGATGATCGTCGTCGATGCTAGCAGCGACTAAGTAATTATCATGGGAAACACTGCTGTGGTAAAAGTCAGCATGGCCGTCCTTACTATGAATGAAGTCACCGACGAGCGTGTCGTCGATGGTGTTTTCCACAACTATAGTACCTTTGTGGACTCTAGTGGATTGTTCTTCACCTTTGTCGTCGACGGTAGAGACTGAGAAGTACTATTTGGAAGTGCTTCTCTCAGAGAAGGCAATTTTATGTTTTCTGAAAGATGAAGGAAGGTCCTCATGCCTCTTTTCGTGCCCAGCAGAGGTGTGCTTTGATTTTTTAATGACTTTTATCGATGGTTCTAAGATGACATTTTCCTTAGCCTTAGTCTTTTAAGGGAATTTGAAGCTTGTGATGAGTCATCACTATTCTCAGAAGACGGGCACTCTCTTGTTTTTTGTTTCTGCTGCCATAGTAAAAGACTGCCTTCCCTGTCTTTCAGAGTATTGTGAGAAAAGGTGTGACTGGTCTTATACTGTTGTCTCCCACCTTGTGATCTGGATCAAGACAATATATGCATTCCTTATGTGGGTTTTCGTAATGAAGCCTTTTCTTCCCACACGTGTCACAGCCTCTGAAAAGTCATTTTTTGATAGGTTGGGACATATTGTTCAGTCAGAATCTGTAGGTAGTCGAATCTAGAACAAATCTGATGAGAAATTGCTGAGCGAAAATAGAGATTTGAGCAGAGTTCGAAGGAGACTCCCTTCACACAACATGCAGTAGAAAATCTAAGGGATTCAGCCTCTGTTCGGAGCGTTCTAGAGGGTTCTATCGCTTAATTGGTTACAGATAAACTTTGGTCCTTTTTTAAAAAAGGACATAGATAGGCTATGGCACTGACTATCCATTGCCATTATGGCCTCTGGTAGTTCACCCACTGCTTTATTAAAGACACAGTGGGACTCCCACTACGACAAAGGGGTTGATTCAAGCATGTAAATCTATGAAAGATCCAATGCTGGAGCAGTTATGGCTATCATTAGTAGAATGCTGAAGGAGTTAGTCATCAACTGTCATCATCCTCATGCAGGTTGTTTGAGAGCATTTGAACAGCATCATAGTCCAACTGAATGGAATCTCCAGCCTTCAACATTTGTGAGCCCTTGCAGATGCTTAGCAAGAGAAGCATCCTAAAAAGAGTCTTGCACATGCTTCAGAGCCTTTGGTAGAATGTTCTCCATGAGGTGGAGTTGTTTGGGGGTGTTTCAAAATTATTAGATCCCGTGCTGCTATGATAGACTTTTGCAACAGGGTTATCACTTAAACAACTAGTGAGGCCTTTAGCACTAGATCAGGCTTGGAGTCATTTTCAAGCTGGTGAACAACTCTTGGAGGTGTTGACAAGCAAGAGGATAGGGCAACTGAAAATGTTTTGATTGAAGGTCCCTGTGCACTACCCAAGCTAGCAAGGCAGTAGAGAAGGAAAGAGCAGGTTTGAATATTCCAAGTATGACTTCTGTGAAGGCAGTAAATTGTATGATGCCCAAAGATGGGTTTGAACATTATCAGCCAGAAATGAAGAAAAGACAAGGGGAATTGCAAGCAGGAATTCCATGAAGGCGTTAGGACAATCCGTACAGCTCAAATTCCGCTCTCTTCAGTTGCTCTAGGGATAAAGTGAGGAGCCTTTACAATTAAAGATGGAAATCTATTAGCCCTCATGTCCCTTTTATAAATGAGAATAAATCACCATCTTTTGAGGAACGTATCAATGAGCTGTCCACTTTGTAGACCCCCATCAAATTATTTAAGTTCTGTCTGTTTAATGACATGTTTTGAGGTAGATGCAAGATCCGTTCTTGTATGCAATTAGCAGTTTACCACTGGACACTTTTGTAGCTGCCAAAATGTATTTTACAGCTTGAATCAAGTAATCAGTAGTTCGTTCTGGTGTGGAGGGTACTGTGCTACTCAGAATCTCCCCTGAACTAGTTGCTTTCCCTTTGATTTATTCTCTATGCTGTGGCAGACCTGTATCTTGATCCCCACTGTGGGCTAATGTTTGCAAAGCCATTGTACATTTGAAATTGCTTTTCCTGGCTGCTGCCCATGTTTATATGATTCGGGATCATCCCTAGCAATTGCAAGGGCAGAGACAGATAAGAGTTGCACATTGATATTTATTAACTTTAGTGGCTGCATTACATGCATTGAACTCAATGTTGCGAATGTGTTTATTGGGAAAGTAGAAAAGAAGACAGAAGGTTACATGAAAGAACAGGTAAGGTGAGGCCCTACAGAATAGGGAAAGAGGACTGGACAAAGAGTGGAACCAAAAATGAAGGTGAGTAGGGGAGGGAATGAGGAAGAGTAGAAGAGGAAGGGTAGATGAAGAGAGGTAGAGGAAAGGAAACTGAGTATGGAGAAGCGGCCTGTAAGGGTAATAGCTGTGGAGGCGAAATCACTGATTTACCACATAGTTAAGCCATGGAGTATTTTAGAGTGTACCTAGAAGGGAAGTAGGCATCATCCACAAGAAGATGCAGTTTCCCCCCAAACAAGTACACTCTGGCCTGATTTTGAACTCAGCGGACGGGTTACTCCATCACAACGGTGATGGATATCCCGTCCGTCGAAATCTAAATCCAATTATATTCTATGGGATTTAGATTTAGGCGGATGGGTTGTCAACCTTGCGACGGAGTAACCCATCTGCTGAATTCTAAATCAGGTCGTAAGTTTCTAAGGTTGTAGGGGAGGTGGGACAACCTATACGAATATGCAGATTCCATAAACACACATACAATTTAGGTCTATGATGTACATTTAGAAGCAGCCTAGACATACCCCACTGGATAATGCAGCTTTAATAACAACCAAGGAATTTCTGAATCTAGGAGGTGCATTGGAAGCGCCACTGATGCAACCAACAAAAAGTCCAGGCTTCAAAAGCAACCATGCAATGTAAGTCCAATGCCCTCTGTACCCTAAGTACCACATGCTAGGGACTTATATGGGGGCACCAGTATGCCAATTGTGGGGTGAACAAAGTACTAAGCAACCAAATTTAGAGGGAAAGAGAGCACAGTCACTAGGGTCCTGGTTAGCAGGATCCCAGTGAAAACAGTTAAAACACACTGACAGCAGGTAAAAAGTGGGGGGAACCACGCCAAAAAGAGGATACTTTCCTATAACTTTTTAATGGTTTTTTTTGTATTGTTTTGAGGTTTAAATTGTAGAATTGCTTAGGAGAGGGTCCACAGCTTCCAATAGTGATTCAGTGAGGGTTCAATGTAATCAAAAGGTTATGAACTGCTGCTGTGAATGAACTGCTTAACAATTTAGGAAAGCTAGTGGGGAAGTAGGAGGATGTACAAGAGAATTTAGGTGAGCGCCATAAGAGAAGAGTGATCATTGTGGACCAAGAGGGTATCAGTTATGAGTTCTGCCCTAGACTTTAACAGGCTCATACTGGGAGGTGACCCATGGAAATCTCCCTTGGAACCCCTCCTTAACCTTACCACTTTTCATACTCGGCTAAATAGTCAGAAGGCAGAGATGTGAGGCAGCTAGGTAGGGCACATACATGTATGACAGCTTGTGCGCTGGAAAGAGATCCAAAGCTAAGTGGGAAGAAAGGCTGAGGAAAGTGGTTGATTACAGATCTCGTTAGGAGGGTGGACAGAGCTTCTACCAAAGGTAGTTTCACCTTGAGATCCTTGGGGTTCTATTCAAAGAAAGCAACATCAAAATTCACCAGTTTACTGATAACACTCAAATATATGTGAAGGTTTCTTCTACTGTAGATGTCCAGTGACTCAAACACTGTTCTCAATTTATCCAGACCTGCATGTCCAGCCCCTACCTGAAGCTAAACCCACAAAAACAGGATTCCTGGTGTTCCCCAAGAACAACAAACAAACCAGTCTCAACAACATGAACCAGGATGGAGTATAATCCTAACTTTTTCCTAATGCCAGTCACTCTGCTTCACCCTGGACACCAATCTCATCCTCAAGGAAAATTTGGCTAGAAACAATTAAAAGATCTGGTACCAGTGTGCACAGGTGGGGAGGTCAAGATGGTAGACAGGTTCTGGTAATGCTCCTAGACATCCTCTCACATCCACGAACATCCTACAGCCAGCCCTCACCAAGTTACACCAAGATCCCTTTCAATGTCCTTCCCCAGGCCCCTGTCTTGGATATTTGATGTCAGATGGCAGCCGTGGTGGCGGGAATCATCTCAGAAGAGACTGAGCTATCACCAGTACATCAGATAAAATAATACCCACCCATTCGGGCTAAAGGGCCTCAGCCGAGCAGCTCTGGATCTGGGGCACCTGGGCAACCATCTACCTGGAACCCCGAAAGGAGGTGTGTGCCCCCGACCGAGGGCGCCTGGCAGACGAGTCAGATGAGATCATTTGGCAGTCCACTCCGCCCAGGGAGGCTTGCAGCGGTGCTATGGAACCCCACACCCTGTGCCTGAGGCCAAGTGGAGCTTGGGCGGGAGACACCGGCAGGGCACCTGCCTCACAATCAATACCTGGACTGAGGGAGGTGCGTGGAGTGGGGCCTTCAGATTGACCAGCACAGTGTGGCCGTGCAGCCTAGTTTACAGTGAAAGAATAGTGATTGCAGCGGACGAGACACCAAAAGCTGCTCTTGCTACTTCCCCCACAGTTTGCCAGGGGTGGGCAGGCTGGGGGTTGTCAGACTCTTGATCCTTACCCTTGCACTGTACCAACTGGAATGCCCTGTGCTCCTGGGCTGCTGGGGGCCACATTTCGCACCCCCCCTGTGAGGATAATTCACACTGGGGCTCATTGGAGGTGTTGTCATCTACCACACCCTCCAATTTGAACGGGGTTCCCAACTCCCCAGTGATTTGAACAAATGAGGTGAGATGTTAAAGGCGTGTGTCCCCTGTGTGGTTGGTGAGGAACCCTGAGGGCCCTATGTAAATGGACTGACCCAACGATCAAGGAGAGACACTCAACTGATTGAGTTTCTGCCCTTGGACTTTTGAGGTGGGCCACCCACCAGGGGTTGATCGAATCCCATATTTGGTTGCGAGACTTGTGGACATAAGAGCTGTAGCTAAAGCCCTAACTGATGAGGCCCTTATACTATATCCCCCAGTACTGATAACTGCTGCCCTGTAACTGGCAAAGGGAAACACTGTGCAGTGTTGGCACCAGGGATCCCATGCTAACGGCCCACCAGGAGCTACATAAGTATACCATACGGGGAAACTGCTGGGCAAAAAGCAGGATAATTGCCTACACCAATTCCCACCTGTAGTCATGATGGGGAAAGACAAAGGAACCCAAATTTATACCCAAGCAAAAACAGACAAATACACCACCATCTCCTCAGAACAGCCACAGCAGACTAACACAACTTCCCCAGCCCAAGAGTAGTTGGAATCTACATGGTGGCAAAAGTTCTACAGGTGATCCAAAATGTTTGTGAGGCAACTGAAACAAGTATTGAAGAAGAGGATGCGGATGTCATACTGCTCTGTCAAGACCTCCATAATGTGGCTGAGAGGGTCACAGAGATGGAGAGGTGGGTCTCCACTCTAGAAGACGAAGTGACTGATCTTAAGGCTAAAATGACAACACTGATCTCAACCACCTGCACACTGGAAGCCGCCAAAAATAGTTCCCAGCCTAATAATTAGCAATTTGTGGAATTTCCAGAGGGGGCTGCATCTCAATCCTCAGAATCCTTCTTGGAAGGTTGGATTCAGTCCAGGGTCCCAGGGTCCCAGGGGAAACACTCTCTTAATGGTTTGTTGTAGAACATGCTCACCAGCCTCTAACCACGTGGTCCCTACCCGAGTGCATCCACGCCCTATGATTGGTAAGATTCGAAACTATCAACATCGAGACAATATTCTACGTGCAAAACTTAAGCAAAGTACACTGCACTTTCAATCAGCGTGAATCACAATTTTTTCCATTACACCAAGATGATTCAGAAACAACCCAAGTCCTTGATTGGTAAAATTCAAAACTATCAATATTAAGACAATATTCTACGTGCACAACTTAAGCAAGGTACACTGCATGTTCAAGGAGTGTGAATCACAATTTTTCCCAATTACACCAAGATCATTCAGAAACAACCCAAGTCCTTCAATGCTGTTATAATTTAAACTAGGAGAGATATCTCTTCAGAATATGTTGATCTTTCCAGCTAAACTAAAGGTGATCTACAAATCCAGTTTATCACTTTTTTGAGACACCTGAAGAGGTCTGGGACTAGGCCACAGAACAAAGGGAACTTCGCTGTCATACCTCTCCAACGTTCTGAGAGGGGATGGGCTTTCGCTAATACCCCATCGATCGATACCACCTAAACCACGCAGGAGTCTGAAGACGTAGAGGGGGCGAAACAGCATGGAAGATCACCAGACTCCTCAGATACAGACTGCGGTCCCCCAGTGAGACAGAACTATCACTAAAGCATTGCTCAGGACCACATGTTGACCAAACTATCTCTCATGTGGCCAGGCCAGGGAGGGAAGACTACCCCAGGTGAAGAGTGCACATGCCTAGGACACACCTTAGAATTAGCTCCCCAACTGGGGCCCGCTAGTATCACAGGGAAGTGAGGGGGGCATTTTACTGCACATGCCCCTTAGTGAGGGCGTCTGACGACAGTTGGCATGCGATCCTGCTTAGGAAAAGGTCCACTTTTAAGGCCTTGGAATGTTTTCAGTACTAGTTGAACTGTGTGGGTGTTCAGGGACATAAGATGCTTTTGGGGAGGAAGTGCGGTTTGTGGGCTCTTGTTTATTGTGGGTTATTGTATCAGCTTGTTCTTCAATGCATCCATAGCCAGAATATAAATGTTTCTATACTGCTTTGTGGATGGAAGGCTCTAACTGGCAAGAGTCCTGACAAGGTGTTGGCCCACACTATCATTGGCTGATTTTTAGGTGTTCTCTTAGACCACTATCGTCTTGCACTATGCAATTATGTGGCCTGATACCCACCTGTTGGTAACCTACTGCCCCTTCCTGCATAGATTCTGATAGAACCACATTTTTTCATGCTGGCTTTCCTAGAGTTTCTAGAGGGATGGCAATACTCCTGCACAGGCATTTCCCATCCTCAGTAACTTTAACCCTTTGGAACCCTCACTGTCGTTATGCAGCGAGGGCTCATTAGAGGAGAATCACTGCAACAGACTCGGCATATACATACCACCCTAACTACATACACAAATCTTTCACAAGATTATGGATACTGTGGCGGAGATACCGCCTAGTGTCACAATTCTGGGGGGTGACTTCAATGCTACTCCACACCCAGATGGGGACACATCAGGCCCCCCACATGGTAAAGCCTAGAGAAATCCAAATACATGGATGAACTTTCTGGGACTCTGTGATGTTGGGAGAGCCTGGCACCCACATAAGCAAGGGTATACAAATACCTCAGCTTCCATCAAGACCCTTTCCCGGACAGACCTCCTGTTCTTTCCAGCCACTGACATGCTACAAACCACAGTGGCAAGTATCCTACCCAGAGGAATACCAGACCATTCCCTTGTTACCCTCTACAGAGGAACCCCTGAACCCCGTGTATACCACAGAAGGCCAAGGTGGCAACTTAAGGCCTGGTTCCACCCTCCTCATAGGGACCCATGTATGCCAAGCAAGGCCAATATGGTGCCTTAACGCCTGATTTCTTGTGGACAGCCGCTTCATAGACTACCTAATCATGGAACTTGGGGCCAGATGTAGGTAGCATTTTGCATGGTGCAAACAGGTCAAAAGATATAAATGTAGAAAAATCACAGACTTTGAAGATGGACTACTAGATTTAGAGAAACAGTCTATCCAGCGCATAAGACTCCGTCAGTCTGCACCTTGAACTAGACAGAACATCGCACTGAGACAAGTAATGTCAAAGGTGGGGTGAATTCACCAGGCATGTGTATGGCTATTAGAGCTAATCCGACACATCAGTGATTGGGCTGGGCAACAGCTACACACATCAACTTAGATAACGGAGGCATTTGAGGCCTACAATCAAACATTATATGCACACTACTCATGGCCCCGATCGGGAACGGGAAAGACTTCTTCTTGCAGAGATACCCCTTATACAACTTATGAGAACCCAATGAGATGACTTTGAGGCTCACCTCACAGTGGAGCAGATAGAGACAGCAATACAGGACATGCAAATGGGTAAGAATCCTGGCCTGATAGCTTTCCTCTCAAGCACTATTGTAAGTTCAGTGACAATATTGCCCCACACTTGATGAAACTTTATGAGCAAGCAGTGCAAAAATGTTTCTTCATGCCGATTTAGATCTCACCACTATAGTGGTGCTCTCCAAGGCAGGACACCCAGCGGATCATTGTGCATTCTACTGTCCAATTTAGCTAATTGATACTGTCATGAAATTCTTTGCCAAGATATTAGCAACTTCGCTGCAATGCATCGTCGACATCCTAGTTCACCCGATCCAGCTTCATGCATTGTATTAGGCGTGTTAACATTGATCTGGCTCCTAGACATCTCCAACCACCTGCCACTCTTACTTTTTGACTTCGAAAAGGCCTTTGATAGAAGCTGATTGGTCGCACTTGGATCAGGTCCTCAGAGGCATGAGCTTTGGACCTACATAACAGGGATATGTTAAAACTTCTATATCAAGAACCTTTGGCACAGGTTCCTATACAGCTGGTGCTCTAGCAAATGTTTCCGATTCACAGGGGTACTAGACAAGGATGAAAATGCCACCTTTTTTATTTTCCCTGTCTATTGAGTTTGGCTGTGATGCCTGGGTACAGGGGTACAGGGGTAGAACTGAGGAGAATCACTATAGGATAACATCGCACTAATTGCAGTTGATGTGCTCCTTTTCCTCTCTAATCCAATGGCCTCCCCCACACCCCCGGGGACCACCACCTCCCCGGCACGATACAGTAGATAAATATGTGCGCGGGACTGGCGTGGCTCCCCTGCGGGCCACAGACTCCCACCTCCCCGTGGCAAAATGCTTTGTGTGGGGGTGGCCCAACGGCCTCCCCACAGCCCCATGGTGATTAATAAAATATATGCAGTGGGGCAGCGCAGCCCCCTCCTGCACCTCAGGGACCACCTAGGGCATGAACTTAATGTGATGCGGGGAGGCCACCCAGCCCCCCCTTCACTTCCGCGGGAACCACCACCTCCCCGGGGCATTATTAAAATTCAGTGCGGGCCCCCCTGCAGCCCCGGGGACTGCCACCACCCTGGGGCATTAATAAATTAGAATATGGGGGGGCCGCACATCCGCTCCACGCCCCAGGGACCACCACTTCCCTGGGGCAAAATGCTTATTTGTGTGCGGAAGGCCTGACTGCCTCCCCCACAGCCCCGGGGACCACACCTCACCGGGGCAAATGATAAAACATGTGGTGGGAGACAGGCAGCCCCTTCTGCCCCAGGGGGAAAATGCTTGAGTTGTGCGGGGAGGCCCGACAGCCTCTGTCACAGCCCAAGGGACCACCACCGCACCAGGGTCATTGATACAATATGTGCGTGGGGCCGTGTGGCCCCCCGCACCTCTAGGACCACCACCTACCCAGGGCAAAATGCATTATTTGTGTGGGGGAAGCCCAGCAGCCTCAGCCATAGCCCCCGGGACCCCAAACCTCCCCGGGGCGATTGATAAATTATGGGCGAAGGAGCCGTGCAGCCCCCCTGCAGCCCCGAGGACCACCATCTCCTGGGGGCATTATTAAAATTCAATGTGGGGACATGGCCCTCCCACAGCCCCAGAGACCACTACCACCCCAGGGCATTAATAAATTAGAATGTGGCGGCTGCCCGGCCCCCCACAGCCCTGGAGACCACCACCTCCCTGGGTCTTTAACAAAACAATGAAGGCAGTCCGCTGCAGACCCCCGGCCTGGGGACTACCCCCCCAGAGCTATTTCCTTATAGGAGGGGGGCCCCACAGCCCCCCCTCAAGGAGCCATTAATGGCCGTGGGGAGTGCCAACCCCCAGGGCTGGGTCCTGCTATGTCCCGGGGTGTCCACCCACAGCTGCCACCAAGTCACAGCAAACACTCTGCTCTGAGTAAGTGAGAGCTATCAAACAGCTCACGGATGCTCACAGTGGAGGTTTCCCCAGTTTCCCTGCCCACAGAGGAAATAATTGCTTTTGAACTGCATATTTTCCAGCTTCCTGTGTGCGAATGCAATGCTGGGCTCCCGCCTTGAGATTCCCCCCGTGGTCCCCAATGCACACTCAGTACCCTAGAGGGCACCCAGGAGTGCTGGCTGGGCTCTGTGGGATGGGGTCCCTGGGGCCAAAATTGGCCGGGAAGGGGGAACCCCCTGGCCCAACCAAAAATGATTATTGAGGCTGAGCCCCGGGTGATGGTGTCCCCGGGGCTGAAATCAGCCAGGAGAGGAGGGCCTTTGGGTCCCCTCCCACCAAAAAATAGTTAATTAGTCTGGGCCCTAGGGGATTGGGTGCCCGAGGGCATTATCTGCCTGGAGAGGGGGGCTGTGTGCCCCCCGAAGAAAATTATATATTTAGACCTGGCCCTGGGGGATTGGGTCCTCGGGCCAGGATCAGCCTGAGGAGTGGGTGCACGCAGCCTTCTCCTAAAAAAAACCTAATATATATATTTAAGCTGCGTCTTGGGGGTGGTGTCTATGAGGCTGAGATCAGCCTGAGAAGTGGGGGGCATACAGCCTCCTCCCCCCCCCCTAAAAAAAATGGATTTAGGCCAGGCCCCGGGGTATGGGGTGCCTGGGCCGAAATCAGCCGGGAGAGGGGCACACAGACCTGCGACCAACTACCTCTGTGCTTTTCCAAAGGTCGTGTGGTGGCTGGGGTTGGGTGGTAAGGGGTGTTGGCTGCAGGGACTGTCTGCAGGCAAGGCCCTGCGGCCAACACCCACTGCGCGTGGCCAAAAGCAGTGCGCAGGGCGGGGTTGGGTGGTTATAAGGGTTGGTCGCAGGGCCTGTGCGCAGGTGCTGGGGCAAACCAGCGCTGCACATGGGATTTGGCCGTGCGCAGCACAGGATTGGGTGGTGATAGGGGTTGGTAGCAAGGTCTAGGAGCAGGCCAGGCTCGCAGCCAACCCCCACTGGGCAGGTTGGCTACAAGGTCTGGCCGCAGGCCAGGTCGGCCATGCGCAGGATCTGGTTTGTGTGATTATAGGGGTTGCCAGAGGCCAGGCCCTGTGGCCGACTGCTACTGCACACAGCCAAAGGCTGTGCGTGCTTAGTGATTGGTTGAACGTATGGTAATGAAAATTACTTTACATTAAAAAAACACAAAGAACTTCACAGAAAAAAACAAAGGTTACAGGGACGTTATAGTTAGGCTCACAATTTAAACATACAAAACCATAGCAATTCACCAGTTATAGTTAGAGTTATTTCAAGTAACTATAACTCGCCTTACGCCCTTGCCATGCACTGCTAATTACCCTACAAATTACAGCACTCGTGACATCTTTGATAACATCAGTGATAATGCTACTATAATATTTGCAGTAAAACTACTGAGGACAAAACTGTGCATGGTGGGACGAGTTATAGTTAATTTAGGGGACGAGTTATAGTTACTTGGAATAACTCTATAACAGGTGAATTTCTATGATTTTGTACATTTAAAATGTGAGCCTAACTATAACGTCCCTGTAACATTTGTATTTTATTAGATTTTATATATATATATATATATATATATATGTATATATATATATATACACACACACAAGAATGAATGTGTTTGTTCATTGATGGAATACTTTGCATTAAGATTGTTGCAGTAGGAGGATAGATCACATAGATTAATGAATGAATGTATGTATGTTTGTGCATATGAGGTTGGGTATGACTAGGACTAGCTGCTGGTGAAAGCGAAATCCACTGGTAACTGATCAAATGATAAGTTCAATAGAAACTGCAGCATTCAGAGACCAAAATGAAGCAAGACAGACACAGGTCTGATTTGTTTATGTAAAGGTGACTAATTTACGTGAAGAATTAGGAAATTCGATTTTAGATGTGATGCTCTAGCAATTATCTATTTTATGTCACACTCAATATATCGAAGACCATTTTATTTACCTTGTTATTTCTAGCCCTTGGAGTATAAATTGTGTAAAACATATGCAATCGTGCCCTGAGCCACCTATATCAGTATTATACAGTTTTTATTTGCTATGTTCGTGTCTCACTGCGAAGTAATTTAAAATTCACAAAATAAGACATTAAAATGAAAAATAACTGCACAGTGACTGGGGAGAAATCCAGTTTCCTATCTTGCTTCAATTGGAATTACGTATTGACAGTATTTGTAGCCTCCCGTAATTAAACGCTCTTCCCTCAGTCTGTGAAAGGGCATATGGCTTCAAAACAGGCCTGTATACTATGTAAACTAAAGAAGTTCGTGACTCGGACTGGGGAATGAGCCTAGCTTCAAAGAATACACCTTTCTAAGGTGAGGTAGTGTTTTTCGACTTGAAATAATAAGACCAAATGTATAAGTTACAAGTGAAAATAGCAAAATGGCATGCGTATATTACTGCTCTAGTGAAGTTTACTTATCAATTAAATATTCTTTCTGCCCAGGCTGGAGCTACATCAAGAGTTTGCGCTCACTGAAGGGATACAGGCCTCAGAGTTCTTCACAGGCTGAGCGCTGTCTTCTAATATACTGAAGCTACCTGTAAGAAATTAGGTTATTAGTTGAAGGGGTAACTACCCATCTTAACTAATAATAATCACAATCCTTGTCAGGATGAACCACTAAAATCACTAAATAAACCTGAGCTCTACCCCCAGGGATCTATAGCACAGAGCAGACACGTATCTTAGACGCAATGTGTAAAGTGTTTATGCAGTACTAAAACATTAATAAAGTTGAAATGTAAAACAATAAAAATTCCAAAACGAATTAGAACAACAGAACAACGTTTAATAAACAAAAAGACATCAAAATTACAAAAATCCATTAAGGGAAAAAAGAGATATATGAATTTTTAAAGTTTTAAGTAAACCCAGCACCAAGAAGCAGCCAGTGATAGTCAATGACCACGGCAGAACAAGACCTAGCCACACTCTGACGCTGACCACAATGGAGCATTGGTCAGATGGTTATTTTTTAGTTGAAAGGCATGTCCCACTGCCAGGAACAAAGTGAAGAATATTGAAAGCTCATACCGGCTGTCTCTCGCCCCAAGGATATCTGGGGTCCACTTTGCTATATTTGGCAGAGCGAGATGGGGACAATGGATAAAACAGCCTGTTAGAGTAGAGACTAGTGAGCAAGCAAATGAAACTAGTACTGGATTATCACCCTTGTGCTGGAGGTTAAGACGTTGCCCCAAGGAACTCAAGCGGCACAAGCTAACTAGCTGTATGGAGTTGACCGAACCTGTGATATAACAGTGGACTAATATTTTCTACACTCAGTAAATAGAAACTTTGAGAGCAACACCACCTCCAGCCTGCCCCCTGTAACAGCTCAAACGGATATTGATGCTGTGCTATTGTGAATGCATGCTGTAAACTCACTGTCTGTACTTGGGGGTCCATTTTGAATGTGAAGTTTAATTTAACTTTAAAATGTCAAAAAAGGACATGATGCACTTGTAATGAGGCAAACAGGATATCTCTCTCATTTGTGACAAAGTAACCTGTCTACCAAACTCTAAAGCAGAGCTTCAAACAGCCATATGTAGGTCCATGAGCTGATCACTTTTTTAGAAAGAAGCTGAGGCTTCAAGAAGAGCTTACACACTTCACAGCAAATATGGTACAGTGTGTCTCACTCTGCCCATTAAGCCTAGCATACAGATGGGCTTCTTCTCCTAATGCATCCTAAGCCTACACCAAGGTTTGGAGCTAATCCTGTAGAGTACATAGAGGCCCACTGAAAACAATGATATGCCCCTTTTTAACGCCTGATCTGTGCAGGCATTAAAAATAGCCATTAAAAATGGCACAGTCGAATCTCTTATATTCCACTGTGCCATTTTTGCGATCCCTCTAATGGGAGAATGTCCGCGTGTATACATTATGCCTTGCACAGGCTTAATGTGGTGCAAGGGGTTATAAAGTGGCACAATGATTGCATTGTGCCACTTTGTAAATATGACCCTGCAAATTTGGCCTTGTTGGGCCACATTAGTGTCATAAAAAATTCCGTTAATGTGGCGCAGGGAGGAGCTAGGCCCTTTTAAATCTGGGCCGTAGTATGTTGAACTAGAAAGCTATCTTTGCCCAGGTATTCTCAAGGACAAGCACCTCTGGTGCATTTAAGTGCTCTTTTTCAGCCAAAACGTCAGAAAGGCTAATGGATCACAGACTACATCCTTACATTATCCATTTACTATTATCTCCAAATCGGTACAGTTACCTCGAAGTTATAGAAACCTATAGTTAGTGTCTCACAATATTTCTGGCTGGGAGTTCCTCTTCAAGCCCACATTAACGTACACTCTCTGTGCTTTTATTTATATATGTGTTTATTCCTTGTTCAAGACAACCGAATGGCTTCTATATTTCTGCTTAGAGTAGCCCACTGTTATGGGGTTCCTATTTTGGTAATAAGACTGCATGTTTAAGGCAGCAGCACCACTGAGAGTAGGAGACTGAACCAACACCGCAAAGGTTCGTAGCTGTCGGCCTAACTCCTGGCTAGCTTGCAGTGCCTCACCTAAACCTCCAAACCTGCCAAGGTAAAAGGTGATTTGTGGCAACGTGAACCTAACACTCTGACTCCTCAGGGAAGTCGGGGAAACAGATTATGCCCCTTTCACTCCATTACTCACGTATGCCAAGGCAAGACACAAAATGTGAAATGGATTTCAATGAGTTCATTGAAGAAGTCACATTTTATTGTATAAACCATGTGCTGCAATAATGGTGCGATAACAATAAGGCAGATGAAAGATAGCACAATAACCAACATTACAGCCAGAGTGAAGGAAATGAACAACCCCACCATGTTGTGTGATTCTAGAGAACCTAGATATTCCTACCAAATCCCTATGTTTAAATTGAAGAGCATAGTGGTTTGTAACCTTCTGCCTGGCCCAACCTAAGGGATCAACCCTTGCTTCATACCTGAATAGAATAGCAGGGGTCTGCCTGTTGTCTGGATAGCAATCCTCTCGGGAAGCTAAAGAGTCAGCACCAGGGTCAGCAAAGCTGTCTGTCGTGTGGTACACGTCCCAAGACAGTCATAATCGGAATGCCCTCTTCCCTCCTTAGGCCTACGTGTTGTTTATATAATAACCCATACAGTGTTTGGAGAACAGGGTTGATGTCATGCTGTGTTTCAAATATAGAAACTGGCTCCTACACTGGCAATACAAATTAGCATATCATGTACCATACATGGCAGCCTTGGACAAAGGTACAGATTACATTTTGTACAATGGCCAATGAAATGTGCAGTGTGAACTCTTCCTTCCTTTAAAAGGCAGTTGTTAAAAATATATAAAACAATTGCTAAAAGCAGGCTTGCTAACAAAATATGAATAAGACTTGAATAAAAAGTGTATGAATGTAAAAAGCACTAACAGGGAATCTAAAATAAACTAGGGGTGCCCAATCCGGTTACTAAAGGGGTCCTTACAACAACACTGTTTCTCATCTGTTCTCACATATTTTACTTTCAGTCAGCAATCTTGAGGCACCTGATTTATTGATACCAAATGAGACTGAATACACTTCCAAACCATTACAATCCTAGTCTGATCATCACAACAGATCAGTGGTTTACCATCCTCTCATTGTAAGAAATTGGATTATTATTTGGGGTGTATGACTACCCACCTCAAGAAACAATCATACATTTTGTTAGAGTGAATTACTAAAGGCATTAAATTGAGCTGAGCTCGACCCCCAGGCAGATATGACACAGAGCTGGTAGGCTTAACTTAGAGGCAATGTGTTAAGTATTTATGCAGTACCAAAATAGTAATAAAGCAGGAATACAAAAAAATAATAATCCCAGACTAATTTAGAAAAATAGAATAAATATTAATGAATAACTTAATGCCAAAGTTACAAAAATCCAATAAGGGAAACTGAAGTTATGATTTTAAAAAACATTTTAAGGTTCAAAATAAGGTCAAAAAGCATTAAGGCTGACCATAATGGAGCACAGATCAGATGCAAAAACCTGGTCAATCCCAGTCAAAGGTTTTACCTTTGGACTTAGGGCCTGATCTAGAGTTTGGCGGATGGGGTTATTCCGTCACAAAAGGGACGGATGTCCCGTCCACCGTATTATCATTCCCATAGGATATAATGGGCTCTTAATACGGCGGATGGGATATCCGTCACGTTTGTGACCGAGTAACCCCTTCCACCAAATTCCATCCTTCGTCTCTGAAATGGAAGTCAAAAATACTCAGCGGGGCAAAACAGCAGGCTGTGGACAAGGATGGCTACTAGTCATTTGATGGTCACTGGACGAGATCTCAGTGAATTCCTAAACTTATATTGGGAAAGGTCCAAGCATGAAAATTTTTCATTTCATGCCCAGAGAAGATCCCTTACTAGATGGATACTTTTGGTGCACTCATCCGGTAATGACTTCTGTGTTCAGAAGTAGTCACTTCTTTGGAGGTCATATTCTTCCAGCGGGACAAGGCTGCAGGCTGTGGCCGTAGAGGGCTCCACAAGGCCAGATACCTTATTTGCAAGGTCCTGCTGAATTGGATTTGCTGCTATGGAAAAACTCAGAGCAGGAGCAACCTGTGTCTGCAGCCCAGTGGCTGTGCACCTCTGTCAGATCAGCTTGGCAGATTTATTTCTGCTCCTGTGGAGGTCTTTGGAGCCAAAATGCTTCTAAGTACCGGTTTCAAGAGATGTTAGGTGAGTACACTTTGCCACATAGCCGTAGCCTGGAGGATATCAGGAACAGCACTTGGGGGTCAAGACTCACTACAGGAGAAGCCATTAACTGGGTTCAGGACAGGTCAAGCCGGAACTGGTCAGTTGGAAAGTTGCAGGAAAGACCTCTTATAGCTTGTTCTGCCTCTGTAGCTTGAACAGGAGATCACCCTTATGATCCCTGGAACCCACTTCTTTGTTCTAGGCACAAGAGGGAGAACGGGTCCAGTCTTCTAGGCCCTTGTCAGGTCTCAGACAGCAAGTTCAGTCCCCTTTTGTTCTTCAACAGGTTCAGCAGTATTCTGAGGAGGGTTCTGTGGGTGTCACATTTAGGCCAGGCACCAGCATGTGGGCCAGGAAGACTCCTGGCTCCTCCGTAACAAATACAGTAGAAGATCCCAGGCGTAACCCTACCCACATTTGCAGTATTTCCTGTGTGCCCAACTGCAAACAGTCCCACAGTGCCCATTTTTATTTAAAACCAAGATAGCAAAACCTTTCTTCCAAATTGAAGATCTTGTGTGCCCACCCCAGGGGTCTTTCAATTGAAATGAGCAAGCCCTCCTCTGTGATCAAACTAAAACACTTCTGGGGATTTCTCCTCACCCGCTGGTACAGGTGCCTGTCTGACCAGGGGCAAAGGAAGGGCCTACCTTGGTGTCAGCAAACGTTTTTGTGACAGAGTAGGCCTCTTTAAGTTCATCAAGTTCCTGTGCACAGTCCACTGTCCACGTGTCAAGAAAACAACAACACCTTCCCAAGCCCAATGCCTTTGTCTTGCTGTGGGAGCAGTTTTCAAATATCATCAAAGGGGCTATTCAGCTGCCATTTGACAGCTCAAGCTCATACAAATGCAAATCCAGAGGCTTAAGGCAGGGAGAATGTAACATTTGAAAAGTTCCTTTTCCTTAATAGCTATTCACATTTCCTCATTCCAGGAATTGTGCAGAACAACCTCAGAAAAGATTATCATGAGTTTACTTTCATTTAGACTATTAATATGTAAGAAACATATAACTAGACAGGAGGTATTTACAGATGTTAGGATAATGATCTTAACATCACTACCATCACAGTCCATCTATATACAGACTTAAACGTGCCAATCATTGGCACATCTCTGAAGGAACAAAGACATCCCAGTCATCATACAACCTCTTATTTGGGACTCCTCAAATATCATCTTTATGGAGACATTCCAATCATCAATTACCATTTCTCCAGAGGCTTAAACATCCGAGCCATCAATTATCACCTCTGAGAGGACCTTAACATCGCAATCATCATTTATCTAAACATCCCAATCATCAGTTTCCCTCTGTACAGGGATTTATACATCCCACTAATCAGTAACTATCTCTGCAGGGACCTAAAAACCTCCATCATCAATTAATTCTCTGTGCAAATTTAAACATTCAAATCATCAATTACAATCTCTTTGGAGACTTAAACACCCCAAACATCAATTACCATCTCTGGAGGGACTTAAATGCTCCAATAATCAATAAATATATCTGTGTTAACCGAAACATCCCAAACAATCATCAGGTACCATGTTTGCCAGGGCTTTAATATCTGAACTGAGTGACATTATCAGAACCTCTCACAGGGCTGGAAGGCAAGCAGGAGTTTCTGGGCCCAGGTATGGGGCCCGATTTCCTGGGGCCTGACCTACTATGAGTCCTGGGTAACTGGGCCATGTATTACGAAGACCAGCACCTGCCTCTCAGTGGTAGTGCAGGTCGAGCAGTTAAAGGCTCTTCAGGAGGAGGTAGGTGCTAAGCATATAAAGGCTCATAACTCAACATACAAATAGTAGCACCAATAAGATGACTGTTCAGTCAAATACTAGCTTTTATGAAATTTTAATATAGGCACACAAAGCATGTGTGACACAAATAAAAATCAATACAGGCCTTTTAAGGTCAGTTTCATAGCGCTATTCATGGCATGATAGCCGAGTTACTCTGTCTCTTTTATTAAGGGTGGTTATTCTCTATCCAAATGATGGAAGAGACTTCCAGATGTAGCCCATGCTTGTCCCATGCACTTCAAAGTCTATGCTTTGCCTTAAGAGTTCATCAGCGCTTCAGCACCACATTCATGCAAGTCCTCAGCAGTCCTAGCTGCTAGAACAGTCTTACCTGACCTGTTGAAAACCACCAGTCCCAGGATGACCAGGTGCTCCTTTGTATAAACAGTATCTAGATGACTGTCAAGTCAAATACTAGCTTTTATGAAAAAGGAAGTATTCAATATAGACACACACATGCTGCCCGGACCTGAACACCCCTATCATCAATTATCATCTCTGTAGATAATAAAATATCCATCCATCAATTACCATCTTTCTGGGTAATTAAACATCCTGATCATTAATTACCATCTTTGTGGGGATTTAAACATCTCATACATTAACTACAATCTCTGGGTGCACCCCAATCATCAGCTACCACCTCTGTGGGGACTTAAACATCTGAGTAATCAATTAACATCTCTGTGGGGACTTAACTATCCTAGTCATTAACTATAATCTTTGTGGAAACCTAAACATCCCAGTCAATCATCAATTACCCTGTCGCACATTAATTAAACATCAGAATCATCAAGTAATGTCCAGATGGGGACCTAAACTTCTCACTTATCCATCACCATCTATATGGGGACTTAAACATCCCTAACATCAATTACCATCTTTGCAGGGACTAATACACCCCAAGCATCAATTATCAATCAGGTGGGGACCCAGGGCCTGATTTAACAGTTTGGCAGAGGGGTACTCAATTTGAGGGATATCCTGTCCGCCTATTTAAAAGTGCATTATACCCTAATGCACGGGCAATTAGATGCAAAAGATATATGTCACATTTGTGATGGTGCCCCATTCATCAAATTCTAAGTCAGGCACTTAAACACCCCAGTGAGCAATTACCATCTCCTAAAGACCTAACGACTCCAGTGATCAGTTGCCATCCCTCTGGGGACTTAGATACCATGTGTTCAGAGTAGCTGCAGGAGTGCAGAGCACTGCAGTACCTGCCACCATGGAAGACTACTGTAGGAGGCTGGACTGGCTTGTAGTGAGTACCAAGGGCTACTTACACCTTGCACCAGGCCCAGTTATCCCTTATTAGTGTATAGGGTGTCTAGCAGCATAGGCTGATAGATAATGGTAGCTTAGCAGAGCAGCTTAGGCTGAACTAGGAGACGAGTGAAGCTCCTACAGTACCACCTAGTGTCATATGCCCAATATCATAAGAAAACACAATACACAGTTATACTAAAAATAAAGGTACTTTATTTTTATGACAATATGCCAAAGTATCTTAGAGTGTACCCTCAGTGAGAGGATAGGAAATATACACAAGATATATGTACACAATACCAAAAATATGCAGTATAGTCTTAGAAAACAGTGCAAACAATGTATAGTTACAATAGGATGAAATGGGGACACATAGGGATAGGGGCAACACAAACCATATACTCCAAAAGTGGAATGTGAACCACGAATGGACCCCAAACCTATGTGACCTTGTAGAGGGTCGCTGGGACTATTAGAAAATAGTGAGGGTTAGAAAAATAGCCCACCCCAAGACCCTGAAAAGTGAGTGCAAAGTGCACTAAAGTTCCCCTAAGGACAAAGAAGTCGTGATAGAGGAATAATGCAGGAAAGACACAAACCAACAATGCAACAACAATGGATTTCCAGTCGAGGGTACCTGTGGAACAAGGGGACCAAGTCCAAAAGTCACAAGCAAGTCGGAGATGGGCAGATGCCCAGGAAATGCCAGCTGTGGGTGCAAAGAAGCTTCTACTGGACAGAAGAAGCTGAGGTTTCTGCAGGAACGAAAAGGGCTAGAGACTTACCCTTTGGTGGACGGATCCCTCTCGCCGTGGAGAGTCGTGCAGAAGTGTTTTCCCGCCGAAAGAACGCCAACAAGCCTTGCTAGCTGCAAATTGTGCAGTTAGCGTTTTTGGATGCTGCTGTGACCCAGGAGGGACCAGGAGGTCGCAAATTGGACCAGGACGTAGAGGGGACGTCGAGCAAGACAAGGAGCCCTCTTAGCAGCAGGTAGCACCCGGAGAAGTGCCAGAAACAGGCACTACAAGGATGCGTGAAACGGTGCTCACCCGAAGTTACACAAAGGAGTCCCACGTCGCCGGAGACCAACTTAGAAAGTCGTGCAATGCAGGTTAGAGTGCCGTGGACCCAGGCCTGGCTGTGCACAAAGGATTTCCGCCGGAAGTGCACAGGGGCCGGAGTAGCTGCAAAAGTCGCAGTTCCCAGCAATGCAGTCTAGCGAGGTGAGGCAAGGACTTACCTCCACCAAACTTGGACTGAAGAGTCACTGGACTGTGGGGGTCACTTGGACAGAGTTGCTGGATTCAAGGGACCTCGCTCGTTGTGCTGAGAGGAGACCCAAGGGACCGGTAATGCAGCTTTTTGGGGCCTGCGGTTGCAGGGGGAAGATTCCGTCGACCCACGGGAGATTTCTTCGGAGCTTCTAGTGCAGAGAGGAGGCAGACTACCCCCACAGCATGCACCACCAGGAAAACAGTCGAGAAGGCGGCAGGATCAGCGTTACAGAGTTGCAGAAGTCGTCTTTGCTACTATGTTGCAGTTTTGCAGGCTTCCAGCGCGGTCAGCAGTCGATTCCTTGGCAGAAGGTGAAGAGAGAGATGCAGAGGAACTCGGATGAGCTCTTGCATTCGTTATCTAAAGTTTCCCCAGAGACAGAGACCCTAAATAGCCAGAAAAGAGGGTTTGGCTACCTAGGAGAGAGGATAGGCTAGCAACACCTGAAGGAGCCTATCAGGAGGAGTCTCTGACGTCACCTGGTGGCACTGGCCACTCAGAGCAGTCCAGTGTGCCAGCAGCACCTCTGTTTCCAAGATGGCAGAGGTCTGGAGCACACTGGAGGAGCTCTGGACACCTCCCAGGGGAGGTGCAGGTCAGGGGAGTGGTCACTCCCCTTTCCTTTGTCCAGTTTCGCGCCAGAGCAGAGCTAAGGGGTCCCCTGAATCGGTGTAGACTGGCTTATGCAGAATTGGGCACATCTGTGCCCAAGAAAGCATTTCCAGAGGCTGGGGGAGGCTACTCCTCCCCTGCCTTCACACCATTTTCCAAAGGGAGAGGGTGTAACACCCTCTCTCAGAGGAAGTCCTTTGTTCTGCCATCCTGGGCCAGGCCTGGCTGGACCCCAGGAGGGCAGAAGCCTGTCTGAGGGGTTGGCAGCAGCAGCAGCTGCAGTGAAACCCCAGGAAAGGCAGTTTGGCAGTACCAGGGTCTGTGCTACAGACCACTGGGATCATGGGATTGTGCCAACTATGCCAGGATGGCATAGAGGGGGCAATTCCATGATCATAGACATGTTACATGGCCATATTCGGAGTTACCATTGTGAAGCTACATATAGGTAGTGACCTATATGTAGTGCACGCGTGTAATGGTGTCCCCGCACTCACAAAGTCCGGGGAATTGGCCCTGAACAATGTGGGGGCACCTTGGCTAGTGCCAGGGTGCCTTCACACTAAGTAACTTTGCACCTAACCTTTACCAGGTAAAGGTTAGACATATAGGTGACTTATAAGTTACTTAAGTGCAGTGTAAAATGGCTGTGAAATAACGTGTGCGTTATTTTACTCAGGCTGCAGTGGCAGGCCTGTGTAAGAATTGTCAGAGCTCCCTATGGGTGGCAAAAGAAATGCTGCAGCCCATAGGGATCTCCTGGAACCCCAATACCCTGGGTACCTCAGTACCATATACTAGGGAATTTTAAGGGTGTTCCAGTAAGCCAATGTAAATTGGTAAAATTGGTCACTAGCCTGTTAGTGACAATTTGAAAGAAATGAGAGAGCATAACCACTGAGGTTCTGGTTAGCAGAGCCTCAGTGAGACAGTTAGGCACCACACAGGGAACACATACATATAGGCCACAAACTTATGAGCACTGGGGTCCTGACTAGCAGGGTCCCAGTGACACATAACAAACATACTGAAAACATAGGGTTTTCACTATGAGCACTGGGCCCTGGCTAGCAGGATCCCAGTGATACAGTGAAAACACCCTGACATACACTCACAAACAGGCCAAAAGTGGGGGTAACAAGGCTAGAAAGAGGCTACTTTCTCACAACTACTCACATAAATAAATCAATGAACCACTCAAGCAGTGATTCAAGGTGTCTATGAAAATAATAATACCTCTTTTTATCCCCCCCTTGCATGGTTTGAAAAAGCGCTTTCTTCCAACACCCATTTGAGCATTTTATGCTGTGCAAGCATGAGATAATTTTCTAAAATACTGTCATGTCACATGTTTGTTTTGAAAGACCTGTCATGGAAAACAGCAATGGACGCAGTTTACTTGTATTTCAAGCAGATGTATTTCGTTTGTCACATCTTTGTGCATCACAGACCTGCTCATTAGTGATTTTATGAGTTCCTTTTCAAAAGCTTTTATATGTAGAAATAAATCACACAAAATATCTCGGAAATATTCAAGGGGAAAATCCTGGCTGACAGACACTTTACAAAGACATGTAAAAGTCTTCACTTTCTGGCTAAGACCTTTGAGAATACTTTTTATACCTTTGAAAAAGTCCAAAGGGATTCAAGTGACTCACTGAATACCAAAGAAGTATTTTGGGTATTGATGCAAAGCTGAGCTTTGCCCTCCTATTTCAGTCTGATGCTCAGAAAGTGATCCTGATTTGTAAGTAACTCGTTAATTAACATTCAGAGGTCTACGGTTTAACAGAGGTGCACATTTACAACTTTCAGCAAGTTACAAATGTTTCAAGAAGTCTCCTTGGAATTTTAGGATAGTCACAGATTTCCAAGACTACTACTAGGGAATGCTAGAGGTGGTGTACTGAACTGAACTGTTAGAGCCTCAGAAGAATGAGTAATCAACATTGGTGCTCCTAGGATAAACCTTATAGGCTATGTTATAGAAATCCCATGACAGATGTTCCACACTAATACTCATTTAACATCGCAATGAATATATTTGAAAAGAATATAACCAAAAGCCAGATTAAAATAAACATTTTGGATGACCTTACAAACACAGTAGACCACAATGGAGTTGTCATACTACTTCTCTTGACACAGTTAATCATGACACCCTAACACGAAGACTCTACAAAGCCGACATAGATGGGACTGCTCTCGACTGGATCACATTCTACTTTCAAAACAGAACAAATATCATCCATACTCCCCCTTTCTCATCCAAACCGTACATCACAAAAGCAAGGGGCCTTCAATGGTCAATCATCTCTCCCCTGCTTTTCAACATCTACATGAAGTCATTACAGCAATGATCAATGAATTTCAGCTCACAAACTACAACTATGCAGATGACATATAAACACTCCTCAAACTAGATAGCCCCTAAGACATTGGAAACTCACAACTCTTCAGGTGTCTCAGAGACGTTGATTAGTGTATGATATGGAGGCATCTCAAACTGAATGCTTCCAAAATTAAAATATTCACATGTGACGATTGGAAAAATTATGACCCACTCTGTGCCAGGCTTAATGATCTAAGACCATCTCCTAAAGCATCTTAGGAAGTAAGAAACCATGGAATTACCTTGGGCTCCATGTTAACAATGAATGCCCAAGTAGACAAATTAGCAAGATCGAGCTTCATCACCATGAAAACTCTGCAACGCATCTTCCCACACCTGGGATTTCCACACAAGGTCCAGGTTACCATCTATCCTGTACTGTTTAAACTGGATTACACCAATGGCCTGTACCATGGATCATCTCTGTCTACTATAAAATGACTACAGCGGATTCATAACTCTGCTGCCAGACTACTTCTACATGTAAAGCCACAAGCCCACATCTCCCCTACTGTGAGGGCCCTCCACCGGTTACTGGTTGCCAGAAGATCCACCTTCAAGCTGCTTTGTATCATCCACAAAGCAATACATGGAACAGGACAGCTTTTC
Source organism: Pleurodeles waltl (assembly GCF_031143425.1). NCBI lineage: Eukaryota > Metazoa > Chordata > Amphibia > Caudata > Salamandridae > Pleurodeles > Pleurodeles waltl. The sequence goes on from NC_090440.1 coordinate 1,549,500,843, forward strand.
ATCAGGAATAAAATCATCGAATAGATTCAACAAAGGAACCTCTGCTCAAGATTGCTACCTCAGAACTAATGTTGAATGTGTAGGCTTCCTCAAGGACATCACACTATCATTACTCACACAGGAGGACAAGGAAGCCCTAGAGGCTGAATTAAATTGGGGAGAACTGATAGCAGCAAAACGTGGCCGGCAGTCCGGGACATCGGCAGGGCCAAACAGTCTGCCTGTGGAGCTTATAAATCCCTGGCTGACAAAGTCGCCAAGCCAATGCTGGAAATGTTCCAGCTGGCGTGCGAGGAGGGCTGCCTGCCAGTGGATCAGAGAGTAGCCACTATTGTAGTTCTCCACAAAAAAGGTAAGCCACTGGCAGACTGTAACTCATACATACCCATATCCTTGCTGAATGTATAAGTGAAAGTGCTTGCAAAGGTGCTGGTGACCAGGCTTCGAAGGGTCATCAGTTCTCTCATGCACCTGGATCAGCCGGGCTTCATGCCACACAGAAGCACCAGTCTCAATCTGAGACCTCTGTATGGGGTACTACACATGACAGAACCACCCAGTAAGGAGCAAGCGGTGTTGATGGAGGGGGCAGGCAATTATACTATTTGAGGACCTCAGCCAGGAATTTGAACTTGTGGAATTGGAATGATATAGGTACACACAACTTGGTCATGCCCTGAGGAGACATGTCCCAGAGGGAGAGCAATTGCCTGGGGCATCTCCTTTAGAACATAGACTGCTCATGGATCCTATACCCAAAAAAGGGATCTCCACCATATACAGAAGTATGATGATGGGCTGTAAAAGCGACATAACTATGAAGGGTCCAAGTTTTAAATCCATTGATGATAATTGCACTGGACTGTATCAAACATAATAAAATGAGATCATTATTTATACATGATACTTGATACAGTAAGTTAATAAAGAGAGTTAAAAAAAAAAAAGTTTGACACCTCGCCTTAAAACCCAACCATACAAGAAAAAAAACAATAAGTGGTACATCTTTCTCTGTTTAAGCGGCCACACTGAGGAATTCATTATCCCCAAATATAAGATCCACAGATAGCTATCTTATCTTCAGAAGATTACTCAAGAGTTGGCTATTCCCTACATAACTACCATCCTCAAACAGCAATTTACAGCATATCCCTGTGTATGTAAACATTTATAATTTGACTATATGTATATATCTAGATATGTGCATTTTATTGTACAAACAAATATATACATACCTTTTAAACCTGCTTAACAAATGTATATATCACTTACAATTAGTCTCTGATTTTATCTATCACAATAGGTAAATATTATCTTAATTATTTATCTATAAGGTTTCACTATTTTGATGAAAATATTTAAAAAATGTTATAAAACGTAAAAAAAAATTTACCTTCAAATACTGCAACACTTGAAAGTCTGTGTTTAGACAACTTGACATCTCAATATATTATCTTCCTTATTCATACGCCCTTATTCATACGCCCTACTAAAGAAACCTACGGCTGACCCGAGCGACCTAAAAAACTTCCGCCCCATCTCTCTTCTGCCTTTCCCAGCCAAAGTAATAGAGAAGACCGTCAACAAACAGCTGACCACCTTCCTGGAAGACAACAACCTGCTCGACCCCTCACAAACCGGATTCCGAACCAACCACAGCACTGAAACCGCCCTCATCTCAGTCACTGACGACATCAGAACCCTGATGGACAACGGTGAAACAGTCGCCCTCATTCTGCTCGACCTCTCGGCTGCCTTTGACACCGTCTGTCACCGCACCCTAATCACCCGCCTCCGCTCCACCGGGATCCAAGGCCAAGCCCTGGACTGGATCGCCTCCTTCCTCTCAAACCGTTCCCAAAGAGTTTACCTCCCTCCGTTTCGCTCAGAACCCACCGAGATCATCTGCGGCGTACCCCAAGGCTCATCAGTCAGCCCGACACTCTTCAATGTCTACATGAGCCCCCTCGCCAACATCGTACGCAAGCACGATATCATCATCACCTCCTACGCCGACGACACCCAACTTATACTCTCCCTCACCAAGGACCCCGCCAGCGCCAAGACCAACCTACAAGAGGGTATGAAGGACGTCGCAGATTGGATGAGGCTCAGCCGCCTAAAGCTGAACTCTGAAAAAACCGGAAGTCCTCATCCTCGGCAACAACCCGTCCGCCTGGGACGACTCCTGGTGGCCCACGGCCCTCGGCACCGCACCGACCCCCACAGACCACGCCCGCAACCTCGGCTTCAACTTGGACCCTCTTCTCACCATGACCAAGCAAGTCAACGTCGTGTCCTCCGCCTGCTTCCTCACCCTCCGCATGCTCCGCAAGATCTTCCGCTGGATCCCCGCCGACACCAGAAAAACCATGACCCACGCCCTCGTCACGAGCCGCCTGGACTACGGCAACACCCTCTACGCCGGGACCACAGCCAAACTCCAAAATCGCCTGCAACGCATTCAAAACGCCTCGGCCCGCCTCATCCTCGACATACCCCGCAGCAGCCACATCTCCGCACACCTGAGACACCTGCATTGGCTCCCTGTCAGCAAAAGGATCACCTTCCGACTTCTCACCCACGCACACAAAGCCCTCTACGACAAGGGACCGGAATACCTCAACAGATGCCTCAGCTTCTACGTCCCCACCCGCCTCCTCCGCTCCTCTGGCCTCGCACTCGCTGCTGTCCCTCGCATCCGCCGCTCCACGGCGGGTGGGAGATCTTTCTCCTTCCTGGCGGCCAAGACCTGGAACTCCCTCCCCACCAGCCTCAGGACCACCCAGGACCACTTCGCTTTCCGGAGACTCCTAAAGACCTGGCTGTTCGAACAGCGATAACCCCCCCCTTTTTCCCCTAGCGCCTTGAGACCCGCACGGGTGAGTAGCGCGCTTTATAAATGTTAATGATTTGATTTGATATATTCCCTTTCGATGTAATCATGTATTTAGATATGTATTCGTTTAAAAAAAAAAACATTCTTTCCAATTACTACTCACCCCAAACCTCATTCTACTACTATGATCTCCCAAACAACCCTACTAAATTCTCCCTCATGTATCTCTCCTTTGACTCATCCCAAACCTCATTTTACTACAACGATCTCCCTAATCCCTTTCTGCAGACTCTTCTGTCCTCCATCTCTCCATTCACTCATCCCAAACCTAATTTTACTAATATGATCTCCCAATTAACACTTTCTAAATTCTTTCCTCTTCTATCCCACTATTATTTTGTTCAATACAACTAACAGACGTGTATGCCCACCACTCAAATTAACATAAATTTCCCTACACTAATACTATACTCATATTTCTCTATACTAATCCACCACTAATCTTTTTGTGCGCTAGAGTAGTGTGCTACTTGCCGAAAAGCACTTTGCTGCCTCATCAGGCGTAGTAAGCGCTATATGAATACAATTACAATTACAATATGTAGCTGCTAAAAATTGGGATCCTCTTATGAGAAATGTTTTGCATAAAGTGCTAACAATTGTCAGAAGGAAGGTTTACATTGAGATGAACTAGAGATGAGTGGAGGGACTAAAAGAAGCCCATTACATATGCGTAGAACATATGAGTAACAGAAAATGTGAAACATGAATGTGAGATTATATCATAACAACAGACACCAGCAGAAATCACTACACAGCTGTATGCAGTGAAATAACATTGCAGGCCCTAATCTAATACTGACTTGAATAAGGTAAAGAGCTCACTTGAGTACATAATGGAATAAGTAACTTGAAAGGGTTGAAGTTAAAGGCCAACACGCGTTTAGTAAGCATGATATAATTTATGATTTTAACACACAGGCTTACTGGCACGTGATTTGTGTTTTCAAATAGATTGTTACCTGATTAGATAATGGGTGCAGGAAATCTAATCGGTTCAGATTACACAGAGGTCTTAGGTTCACAATGATCAAGCACAGGTTACTAAAGCTGTATTTACTGCAAATATGCATGCATTCATGAATGAAGAATGGTTAGTTTGCCAAGCATTGTAAAAACCACAAATGAAGAATGTGTAGGGGATTAAGTTAGAGTTTAGGGTACAGGGTCACAGGGTTCTAATGTGTTTCTGTTTTCAATCTGTAACTGACAAGTCAATTATTATTTGCTGTTCTGCAATGAAGGATTGTAATAATTTTGGTTAAAGTTTAGGGTCACAAACAGCATGATGTTTCTCCACACTTAGGGCCAGATGTACATAGCATTTTTTCTCGTCACAAATGGGCCGATTTGCAAAATCGGCCCGTTTGCGACTAGAAAAATGCTTTTTGAGATGTACAAATCCCAAACTGTGATTCGGTAACTTGTTACCAAATCACAATTTGGGTTTTGCGATTTGGTATTAGGAAGGGGCATGTCCAGGGCGTCCCTTCCTAATACTGAATCTAAATGGTATGTATGATTGTTTTGTGACCGTAAATGCGATTGCAAAACAATCGCAGTTAGTACCAATTTCAAATTAGTGCGAACCCATTTGCAAATGGGAAGGGGTCCCTAAGGGACTCCTTCCCCTTTGTGAATGCGTGCAAAACATTTTTTAAGAGCAGGCAGTGGTCCCACGGACCACTGCCTACTCATAAAAAATGAAACTCAAACATTTCATTATTTATTTTTAAACATAGCCTGTTTTCCTTTAAGGAAAATGGGCTGCATTTAAAAAAAAAGATTGCTTTATTTAAAAGCAATCACAGACATGGTGGTCTACTGAGACCAGCAGGCCACCATCCCTGTGATTTTTGCGATTCCCAGTGGGTCACAAATTGCGACCTACGGCATATTAATGAGGCAGGTCTATTTGCGACGCACCGGGAATCGCAAAAGAAACTCAATGGAGTTTCTTACATTTGGAATTGCGATTCCCTAATTGCGATTTGCATGGAATCGCAATTAGGGAATTGCAATTCCAAATATTCGTACATGTGGCCCTTTATGTATAACGATGTAGCGATTCATTGTTTACTGTTTTGTAATAAAGCACTGTGTGAATTTGTTTATAAGAAGCTATCTGTACAACATCAAACTGAGACTGGCTACCTGTCTGTGTGACGAGGGTTGATCTCCCTGTTGTGACAGTAAAGAGCTGTCTTTCCATTGCCAAAGAGGAGCCTGTCTTTTTTTCATTTTCTGAATTACCCTGCAACATATTTGACTCATATGCTTATTTCCAGTCACAAGTTATAGGTATCCAAGAGTTATAAGGAAACAAGGGTAGGGAGTAACCACTGACTGTGTTTAATATTTAGATGGGGGGCAAATAAAACACGTTAGAACTGGGAAAGAGGGAGATTTGGTCAGAGCTGATCATGGAGGATTTTCATAGGAAGGGTGTGAGCATTCAACGTTACAATGCACTGAGGCCACACAGGTTTTCTTTAAAGGTTGGCATAGTGAAGAATGTGCTTTTAGACAAGCCATGAGAGTAGCTTGGAGAAGCTAAAGGATGATGTCCCATGTTTTGGTTTGCATATCAAAATCAGGATTATATATTGGGCCTGTGCTTGGCTGTGAATTAGCATGGTGGGCATATGGATATGTCAACTAAGACTGAACAGTGTTCTTGTGGCTAAATTATTGATTCTGTCAAGGGGGAGTTGAAGCCCTGAGAGGCACCCATTTACAAGGAGTTGTGGTGATTTATCTTACTGCCAAAAGATGCATTTATCTGTTTCAAAAAGTTGGTTTAAAGCTACCACTTTTACAGGTAGTTTATGATGTACCATGTAACCCTGACCTTTGAAGCGTTGCCTCCAAAAATATTAAGAAGAATGGGGGCAAATGGTACATTTTACGCTGCATTCCCTTACATAATGTTCAAATGTCATAAGTATTTCAAATAATCTCAATATGTAATTTGACATGACCTTTTCCACAATATCATAAAAGAACAGCCATACCAATAAGTGCCCCTTGACATCAATATACTAACATATTTTATACGTGTGTCAAACTTGGTGTGAACTAATACTCAAACATCATCATTAATAAATAGTTTGAAAATACACGTGGCCTCAACTATCAAATTGTCATTTTCTGAAAAATCCAAACATTTTCCCTCTCAATTATTAGATTTCAATAAATAAGCTATTTTCCCTTAAGTATTAATTTGCCAATTTGTGAAAATATACCCTATGTCCTCTTGAAACACTCACTTTTTATTTCTAGCAAATCAACAGTTTTTTCAAACATCAGCCTATCATTGTCTAAAATTACATATAGCTTTCATAAACTTCCCCTTAGCTAAAGCTTTTTGTCTTCAAATACCAATTTTTTATTTTCACTAATACAACAGTTTGTTACACAAATATCAACTTGTCATTTTCTCATATGGCCTCCCGTGGATAAACTCGGCCTCCTAAAATATTCGTACTGCAATAGCAGGTCAGAGGTGTCCACTGTTGCCATTGGCATCGGCTAGATGCTAGGAATGCTCGTCAGATGCCAGGTTGGCCACCAGAGGTCAAGTATGTCTACCTTACTCCAGCGATGCATACCTTTTTCCTGAGTTGTAGGCAGATACCAAATGTGGCCACAATATGCCATGGATTAATAGCAGATGCCAGAGATGCCCAGCAGATTCCAGAGGCAGCTACCTTATGACAATAGTGCCACTTTATGCCACACATAGCCATAAGATGACAGGATATACACCTTTTGCCAGCAACTGCTACCAAATGAGTGTAGTGGTTACACACTGTCATGAATGCTTGTTTAAGGTTGAGAGTAGCCTCCAGTTGTTACATATGCCCTTATAATGACCACTTTAAGACAGCGATATTCAATGGATGCAGGGAATGGGCTCTATCATGTTAGGGATTTCTACAAATCAGGCTAGAATGCCAATTAAATGCAAGGGGTGCACACCCAATATTAGACGTTTCCTCAGTAGTCCATGAAGGGAAACCATATACCAGAAAGGGCTATAAAATGCATGATGAAACCACCAGATTCATATTTAAACCTTCATATGCTAGTTGTGGCAGCCATATTTCAGTGAACCCCTGTTTGGCAGTTGATCCATGGGAATCCCAAATGCCTGGAGTGAGCTTCAAATGTCAGGAATGGTAATCAAATGCTATGGTAGGCCACCAGATGCCAGGTACATAAACAATGTGCTAGAGCAGGATACCATACCAAGCACTCTCAAGTGCACACAGAGAGCACCACATACAAATACAAAAATACAAACATCCACACAGATATATACACAAAAATATATATATTCATACAGAGACACATGCCAATACACACAGACAAATGCACAAACATGGTTGAAATTGTTGCACACTTTTCAGACTCCCATATAATTTCTGGGCAGCAGGCTTGAGTCGAGGATAGACACAGGTGTACGCCATCCACCCACTATTTTCAGAGGGTAGACACCATCTACCCTGCTGCAAAGCTGGCCGCACACTTTCTGAGGAGTGCCACGTTTCTTTTTTATTTTCCTACTACTCTGAGACACAAACATGCATCAAAAGAAATGATTGAAGTAAAACGTTTACAACATTACAAAGTGACGATCCCTAAAGTAACCCTGGTGGCCATTCACAAGAAATATTCCCAAATCGTTGCAGTCAAGCCATGTGTCTAAACAGCAATCAGCTAGCTGCGATTTCTCGCTGCCTGCTGCACCCCGAAGGAAGGTCTGGAGGGAATCTCGGAGGAGGTGGGGTCGGGAGCATGTTGATGGGAGGTAAGGGGGAGTTAACACCCCCTCAGCACCTTCTCAACTGAGCGTAACATTGTCTTATTTTGACTGTTTTTCAAAGCAACAGTTTTCATTATGATAGCTGGAGTTTCTCAAACATGAGATTTGATGCATATTTACAGTAATGTTTGTAGTTTTCAGAGCTTGGAGTCAGACGCGATGTTCCCAGAATCATAGGATTCATTTTCTAGCATTTTAGAACCCCGAGGATCTATGCACTCCAAGGCCAACAACTTCAAACATCACTTCAACTGTTCACACCTGAGGCACCAACAACAATATTTGTGGGTGAAGATAAGAGTTTTGGCTTCTCGCTGACACCTCTGCATACATAATAATGACTTACAATGCAGAGAAGAAACATTGTTTTGTGCCACAGTTTAGGGAGGTCTGCTAGCTTTAACAAGGCATATATAAAAGTTCTGAGTGACTACAGTGACAAACAGATGTTTGCTATTCTAAACCATTGTTTCTCAACCACTGGTAACAGCTCAGCTGGTGATCCTTCTCACTGTTTTGACTGAGTACTGTGAGAGGCAAAATAAATAAATGACAAAAAATAAGATGAAGAAAAAAAACAGGTATAGGCAAAAGAAAAATCTCTGTGATAGTACAAAAATAAACAAGCATTGGCAAAGCAAATAGGTCTTGCTTATATATAAGGTCTATTGGCTTTGAAATGTGTTTTTGCCATGTTGTACACCAGTGTGGCTGCTGTTCAGCATGACTAAAAGTTAGTGGTATGGAATGACATAGAGTGGAGTGGGGGAGTAGTGTTGTTAAGTGGATTTGTTGGAGTATAGTTTCAGAGTTGAGTGGAGGGGCGTAGAGTTCAGTGGTTCAGTGTCAGAGAGTGCAGTGTCCTAGAGTGGAGTGGTGTAGAGTGGGGTGGAATAGGATGGAGTGGGTTGGAGTGGACTGAGGAAGTCTGTTAATTGGAGTAGAGTGGGGTGGATTGGGTGGAGTGGGGTTGACTGGAGTGGGGTGAATTGAAATGGGGTAGATTAGATTGGATTGGGGTGGATGGATTGACCTCGAGTGATGGGACTGGGGTCTGGTGGATTGGATTAGGGTGCATTGGATTGGGGTGGGGTGGATTGAAATGGGGTGGTTTGGATTAGGGTGAATTAGATTGTACTGGAGTGGGGTGGATTGCGCAGGACTGGAGTGGGGTGGATTGGATAGGAGTGGGGGTTATTGGAGTGGGGCAGATTATTAATTGGATTGGAGGGGGGTGGATTGGACTAGAGTGGGGTGAATTAGATTGGAGGGGGGGTGGGCTGGATGGTTTGGACTTGAGTGAACTGAAGCTCGGTGGGGTGGATTGGATTGGTATAGAGTGGGGTGGATTGGAGTGGGGTGGACTGGATTGGAATGGATTTTCAGAGTGGGGTGGAGTGAGGTGAGGTGGACTGGGTTGGGTTGGAGTGGACTGGGTTTGAGTGGATAGGATTTGAGGGGGGTTTATTGTATTAGATTGGACTGGAGTGGAGAGGAGTGGAGTGGGGTGGACTGGAGAGGGGTGAAATTGATTGGTGTGAGGTGGATTGGATTGGAGTGGAGCAAAGTTGATAGGTGTGGGGCGGACTTTTTGGAGTGGGGTGGATTTTTGAACTGGGATAGATTGGAGTGGGGTGGATTGGAATGGGGTGGATTGGATTGGGGTGGGGTGGATTTGACTGGGGTGGGGTTGATTAAGGTGGACTGGACTGGAATGGAGTTGCAGTGGATTGGATTGGACTAAATGTGATTCAATGCACATGTGGTCTGCGTTATGTGGGCAGTGCAATTTGTCCTAAAAAACGCATTTTGGAACACATTAGAGCCGTGCAAAATAAGGATACAACCTATGCTATTGCAAAACATCTTATGACTCATTATGAAGCTAAATGGACAGACATGAGATTTTTTGGTATTGCGAGTGTAGATATCAATGAAAGGGGAGGAGACAGAGAGTAACTGAGACGTTTGAAGTCAGGGTTCATAATACAGCTCAAAACCAAAAGCCCGAGGGGTCTGAATGGGGATGAAGAACTGCATTATCATCTGTAGGTTGAGGTTATATAACGCTCTTGCTAACTGTTATTAGATAAGATCACCTGTGGATGTGTGGATAGAGGACATTTATAGATAAATATCAAGGAGAAAATGAGGTAAATTTAGGATGTATATGAGAAAGTATGAAAACAATAATAGATAAATGCACCAATCTATTATCAGGTATATATAGGAATCACAGAGGTAATTGCATTAAGTAAGGTTAATAGTTCCAACAGAATAGAAATGGACATAATGATTGTTGTGAATAGTGATATTCTTTGCACATATTAATTTAGACAATTTGTGTAGGGTTGGGCAGGTTTTGTGGGGGTGGGGAGCTTGGTTTTTAATGTACAACATTTAATTTATTTTTAATAGACTACATGTCCCACAATGCACTAACAGGGGTTATAGGAGAGACACTATAAATAGGCGACATGGAGATAGGACTAATTTACTGTGATCAAGACCGGTAGGTCGAAACGCGTCGGTGGTGAAGGATGGTGATTTAATCTTGACTGCAATAAAAAGAAATAACTTCCTCCTGGAGTGCAGTGGTGAAGTTGCTTGCAACTGTTTGTTTTTGGATTTATGAGAGGAAATGGTCCATTCCTCACACCTGTACCAACATGAAAGAGCACGCCAGAAGCAGGACCAGTTTGTTTTCTCATATATATATATATGTATATGTATATATATATATGTATTTTTTTAACAGCTGTATGGTTTCCTTGGGGGCCATAGTGGTCCCCAGGGAAACCATACAGCTGTTAAAAAAAATTATTGCCCTCACAGGGGGTCGCTCTGCTCATGCGAACGTCTGGAAGGCCGTTTGGGGCTGTTTTTCCCACTGGAGCAGGAAGCGTCCACAAGGCCGCTTCCTGCTCCGGTGGAGAAAACAAACAGTGACGTCAGCACGCATCACAAAGGGGCGGGCGTGGGGAGACACAGAAGTGGCCCTGCCACACAGTAGGGTTTAAAGGACCCTGTAAGTTTGCCTCATTGCCGATGAGTGCCCTTGCGTAGCCCATAGTTTGCCAGTCTTTCTGTTTTGGTCTTTTCTACAGCTGGGAGGCCAGCACTTTAAGTTTGCAGTCAGAGGGGGCTGCAAAACCTCTGCTGCTGTCTGCTCACATGAGGACCCGAGGAGGAAAGTGAAGTATAAAGGAAGTGGTCGTTGTTAGGAGGAAGGCTCGGAGAAGGGTTGGACAGTAGAGCCTTCTCTGCGGCTCCCGAACACGGCTATTGTTTCTGTTGAAGGCTGGGAAGTTCAAGCAGCCAGAGCAGTGTGTGTTCACCCGCCACCTCTGCTCAGCACTCGCCCTGACACCATGCTAGCATGCATGCCAATGGAGGAGGCCAGCACCAGGGGGTCAGACCACACCACACCCCAAAAAATGCACACAGTGTTTTGCTAACTTTCCATTTCAACCTTTGTTTTTGCAATACAAGCTTATTTTTATGTAAACAAGGAAATAAAGAAATCTGACAACACTATACTGCTTTGACAAAAAGCAACAAACAACTTCACACCCTCCCCAGGCGTTTTAACTAAGTAAACATTTCTGTTGACCATCACACTACGTCACGCTTCTTCCTGTTACAGGGTGAGATAGCCCCTCTTTCGATTTTGGTTTGCCTTTCATACCAGCCGCGATCCTTTCTATACATTAGTGCAGGAAGCCAATAACTCTCATGCTCATGGGGGCCATGGCGCTTTGAATTGGCACTTTTAATCGGCTTGATCTGTCAACTGTTTTACTTTTAATTTTCAATTTATATTGCAAGAAAAGTCCAGTTAGGAATTTGCAACGCTAATAGCTCTAACTTGAGCAAACGGGAGACCCATTGCATTGCAAATGCTTGTTTAGGACTTGAGCCCTGCTGGCAGCCCTGCAAAGTGATACCAATTGTGAATGAGAAATCAATATGCTTCGATGCTACAGTTTAAGGAGATGAGGGCCAGGAAATGGGAGAAGAGAAGATACGTAACTCAAACATTGGGCAATGAGAAGGGGGGTAGGAGGTATAGCGTGTGTGTTTTTGCATGTGTCTGAATGTGTGCATGTGTATTTGTGACTATGGGGGTCATTTCGACCCTGGCGGCCGGCGGTATGTTACCGCCAACAGGCTGGCGGTGTTCCGCCAGCAATTATGACCGTGGTGGAATTGCCACGGCCATACCGCCGGCCACTCCATTTTCCCGCCAGGATTCCACCTGGCGGTCATAATCCCCAGGGCAGCGGTGCAAGCACCCTGGGGATTATGAGTCCCCGACCGCCGGCCTGTCCATGGCGGTACACACCGCCATGGAAAGGCCGGCAGTAAGGGCACTTGGGGCCCCCAGGCATAGCCCCGTCGCGCATTTCACTGCCTGAATATCGGGCAGTGAAATGCGCGACGGGTGCTACTGCACCCGCTGCACAACAGCATTGCCGCCGGCTCTATTACGAGCCGGCTGCAATGTTGATGTGACATTTCCGATGGGCCGCTGGCCCAGCGGAAATGTCATAATAGGGAGACAGAAATACCGCCGGCAATGGCGGTATTCTGTCTCCCGCGGCCTCTGCGGTCTTTTGAAAAGACTGCCGAGGTCGTAATGACCCCCTTTGTGTGTAAACAGGGCTGAGACACTGCCCAGCTAGATTCTGGAGTGTGAGTAAACAATGTTAGGGTGACCACCCGTCTGTAATTTTCACGGACTGCCTGTAATTTAGCCCTGCCGTCCGTTGTCTGTGATGAAAGGCTTAACGGACACCATTTTTCTGTAATTTTAGCCTTTCATCCAAAGGACAAAATGTAATTGGGACAGATCAGTTTTCCCAGCTAAATTGAAAGACAGGGAGTCTCCCGTGCTCTGAGGGAGGGAGGGGCAGACAGATAACAAAAAGGCCTTCTTGCCAGGGTGTCTCCTTCCCTAAAGAAATGCAAATATGCACAACTGGTAAATCTGCAAATGTAAAGGGGCTTGAAAACCTGCATTGACTTTAATCTAAGGAGTCACTTGAAGCTTTTTGATGCAAAGATATTTTCTTTTAGAAAGGCACTATAAGGGTGTTCCAAGGTGTGCTGTGGAGTGTGTAGTTTTATTGGAATGTTATAAAAAAATGTTAGAACTAGGTATAAACTGTATATTATTTAAATCTGTATTTTGGAAGGACTTTTTTAACAGAATGTATTTGTGCATTTTGTAGCAGCCTATATTGTGATGTGTGTAATGCATGTTTAAAATAAGGACTTACACGTTCATAGTTCTTTCAGGGACCTCGGTACCTCATAGTACTAACAAACATTGGCAAAGCTAATAGGTCACGTCTATGCAAGAGTTATTGGCTTTGCCAACGTGTTTTAGCCATCTTATACACTAGAGTGACTGCTGTTCAGGATGGCTAAAGGTTAGTGGCATAGTGGTGTAGAGTGGCATAGGAGCAGTGGTGTAGGGCACAGTGGTGCAGAGTAGAGTGCAGTGGGGTACAGTGCAGTTGTTTAGAGTGCATTGGCATAGAGTGCAGTGATTAGAGTGCAGTGGCGTGGGGCAGAGTAGAGTGACAGTGCAATGGAGTAGAGTGGCATACACTAGAGTGGCAGAAAGTGCAGTAGTGTATAGTGGTGCAGTGGTACAGAGTGTAGAGTAGACTCCCATAGCATAGAGAGAGGTGGCGTAGAGTGGTGCAGATTGGTGTAGTGTAGAGTGGTGCAGAGTATAGTGCTGTAGAGTGCAGTGGCGTAGAATGGAGTGATACAGAGTTCAGTAGTACAAGTAGAGTGGTGTAGAGTACAGTGGTGAAGAGTGCAATGTTGCAGAGTAGAGTGTCAGTGCAGTGGTGTAGAGTGGTACATGCAAAAACAAAGCTCCAAAAAAGGAGGGGGTCCAGTACACTAGCTCTCTGTATAAAATGCCTAAATGAGGTAACTGAAGGGACTTAACCGGAGGACATTGGACCCTAGTCCTCCTAAAGTAACAAGTATAAAGTCTGATAGTGGAAAAGTCCCTCTAATAAAATATTATGAGAGTCAGACAAAAGTATTATTGTTTCCGGGTTAATCCTCAAAATGCCTTATTCATTGTGAGCAATTTGATTCCAACATTATTAATATAGAAGAATGAGTCCGAAACAAAACATCCGGCCAAACACACAAGGTGAATCCGTAGTGGTTGTATAAAGAGTCAGTCTAGTCTTCTTATTTCAGGTTTATTGTGAACAACGTCAATCCAATGTAAATGCCGTCAGTTGTGAGTCTATTTACAGTAGCCTAGGAACATCGTCCTAACATCGTTGGTGAGTCTAAAGCAACGACACAAGACCATCAGCCAACACGTGTTTCGCCCCCTTACGGCACGTAAGCCGGGGCTTTCTCAAGGCATTCAGATAAGTTGTGGTGATACGAGCACTTGGACATAATATAGAATCAGAATCTCTTGTGAAGAAAAAGGCGCATCTCGGGAGAACGCGTCCGTCTCCCAGAAACAGAACGGGAGTGGTACAGAGAGCAGTGGCGTGGCACAATAGAATGGCAGAGAGTGCAGTAGTGTAGAGTGGTACAGTGACAGAATGCATAGCAGACTCAAGTGGCACAGAGTGCAGTCACATAGAGTGGTGCAGAGTGGAGTAGTTTAGCATGGTGCAGAGCAGAGTATAGTGCTGTAAAGTGCAGTGACATAGAGTGGAGTTAAGCAGAGTAGAGTGGTATAGAGTGCTGTGGAATAGTGTGTATTGGTGCAGAATGAGGTAGTACAGAGAAGAGTGGTGTAGAGTATAGTGGCAGCCAGTGCAGTGTTACAGAGTAGAGTGTCAGAGTGCATTGGCGTAGAGTGTATTGAAGTGGAGTGTAATGGTTTTGAGTTCAGTGGAGCCGAGTGGCGTAGAGAGCAGTGGGGTAGAATAGATTGTTTCAGAGTAGAGTGCAGCGGCATGGAGTAGAGAGGTGTGGCATAGAATGCAGTGGCACAGAGTGCAGCGTCGTAAAGTAGATTGTTTCACAGTAGAGGGAAGTGGCATAGAGTGGAGAGGTGCAGGGTAGAGTGGAGTTGCATAGAGTGTGATGACATAGAGTAAAGTGGTGTAGAGTGCCGTGGCATAGAATAGATTAGAGTGACGTACAGTGTATTGATGTAAAGTGCAAGGGCATAGAGTTGAGTGTTGCAGAGTAAAGTGCACTAGCACAGAGTGTATTAACAGAGTGCTGTGGAGTACAGTGCAGTGTTGCAGAGTGGCATAGAGTGGAGTGGTGCAGACTAGATTTGTGTTGCCTATACTGCAGTGGTATAGCGTGCAGAGGCTCAGATCACAGTGGTGTAGAGAGGCGTAAAGTGCATTGGCATAGAGTAGAGTGGTATAGAGTGGGGAAGAGTGCAGTGTCCCACAGTGCAGTGGTATGGAGTGGTGTGAAGCGGAATGATGCATAGTAGGGTGCAGTGGTGTGGAGTGGTGTGGAGTGGAGTATGCATGGTGCGGTAACACATTGCCGTAACAGAAAACATGCTTTGATTGAAATGACCATTACGTTGCACAGACATATAGTTTTTCAAATAAAACTATACAGTGCACAGATGATGATGTGTGTAAATTATAGCACTCAATGCAATGATTTGTTTTAATCATATAAAGGCATTTGTTTCCAGCACAGTTCAGAATTATCAAAAATGTGCTTCATTTGTACTCTTAATTCTGATATGTTGTGAAGTTTATTTACATGTTTTCATGGTATAGAAAAAAACTCTTTCCTAACCCCAGTATCCAACAAGATTTTCGCATAAATCCTCTCACTTTGAAGTCAGAGAAAGAAAAGTAAACCCTAAGGCCCTCATTATGATATTGGCGGTAAGTACTGCTTACTGCCATGCCAACCGCCACCAACATACCGGCGCCGCGGCGGACTACCGCTACCCATATTATGGCACACACATACCAATCCGTCACTATACAGACACACACACAAGTCCGCATGCCCAAAGGTCAGTGATAAATTGGCGGTGCCAAAACCCACACCGTTACGCCAATAGAACTAGGCCCACAGCATTATGACCCACGAATCACCACGGCAGACATTCAACCGCGGTAAGCCATTGGCGGTACATATGGCCACGCTCAAAATACACACACATACAAAACTACACCACATTGGACAATTCAAACTACACACGCTTGACTCACATACACACAACTACACCCACACCACTATAAAACACCCACCCACAATACCCACAACCCCTTATGATGAAAAAATATTGCTAACTGAGAGAGACAGACCAAGAGCAACCACAGAACTAGAACCACAAACACCATCATCCATATACCATCCACGCATCTTACAGCACACACCCCAACACATCACCCCACACACCCTCACACACACCACACACACTACACCCATGGCACCACAACGACACCCCAGGTTCTCAGTGAAGGAGCTAAGGGTCATGGTGGAGGAAATCATCCGGGAAGAGCCACAGCTATTCGGATCACAGGTGCAGCAGACATCCATTGCTAGGAAGATGGAGCTATGGAGGAGGATCGTGGACAGGGTCAACGCTGTGGGACAGCACCCAAGAACAAGGGATGACATCAGGAAGAGGTGGAACGATCTATGGGGGAAGGTGCGATCCGTGGCAGCAAGACACCAGATAGCAGCATAGAGGACTGGCGGTGGACCCCCACCTCCTCCCCCACAACTAACAACATGGGAGGAGCAAGTCTTGGCAATCAGGCATTCTGAGGGCCTGGCAGGAGTAGCAGCAGGACTGGACTCTGGTAAGTCAACTCTCCATTACTATCATCCTCCCACCTGCATGCCATCACATACCCCCACCCCTGCCCTCACCCCATCCCCCTACCACCTCACATACATCCGACCATCAGAACCCACTCATCCCAATGCCAAGCCCTGCACTTAACAGCAATGCACAGACCCCCATCACAGACCTGCATGGACACACATCACAAAAGCATGCACACTTGAGACAATCACCTAGCCCACCAAATCACTACTCACACAAGGCTAAGCTGCCAGGGCAATAACAACCATAGAGGGCAACACACCCATGCACAAGATGGCACACACAGAAACAATAACACTGCATTTACATCCCCACAGGTCCCTCATCCAATGTCACCGGAGAGGAGGTGCCAGCAACATGCGGGTCCCCCCCAGAAGAGTCCCACAGTGATGACCGCAGCTCTGGACGCCTGGATCTGGATGATCAACCTGGCCCATCAGGGTTCTCCGGACAGTCGGTTACCCAGGCACAGCCAGACACCACCACAGAGCCTCCCCCCTCAGGAAACACCACCAGAGCACCCACCCAGTGGGCCCATACCACTGTCCCCAGGTCACGTCAATCTGCATTGTGTCTACTACTACAGGGACCCTAGGCCACCCCACAAACACAGGACGACCAGGGACCTAGGGTCAGTGGCAGTGGGCACATGGTTCAGGGGACAGAGGCACAGGACAACAGGGAAGCTGGGAGGACTGCTATGCGACAGGGGGAGGACAGGCCCAGGGAACCAACTCTCCAGGAGGAACTCACCAACATCCTGGGAGCATACCACCATTCCCAGGAGACGATGGGCCAGATACTGGACAAGTTGCAGGAGACCCAGCGGCTGCAGGAGGGACAGTACCTGGGGATCAGGGAGGACCTGAGGGACATCCACACCATCCTGGTCACCATTGCAGGGGTGCTGGCAGACATGGCCAACACCATGAGGGAGGAAGTGGCACACCCCTGGGTCCCTGACACTAGCCACACCGATGAACAACCTTCCACCTCCACTGCTAGTGGACAGGATGCCCCGCCACAGGACCAACAGGCCACCAGCACCCCTCTCCCTGCAGAAGGAGAACCACCCCGCAAACGCTCCCTGCGATCCAGGCAGAAGCCAGAGAACATTGCCAAGACCCCTGCCAGGAAATAAGACTCTCCTGATTGTCACCCTTGTGTCCCACTCAGTCACCCTGTCCACTCTGAACTGCCATTGCTCCACTTCCTATGCCCCCTTGGACAATGCACCTGTAATACAAATAGACTGGACTCTACCCTGGACTTTCCTCCATCAGCAACCCAGCCCATTTCAATACCCCTCCACTTATTAGCACCTAAATAAACACCCTTGGAACAAATACAAGTATGGAGTCTGTCAATTGATTGAAATATGTATTTGTTTAACAAGCTGTAAGCATTGCAATTCAACTGTACCGTTATGTATACATAGGTATGACCTGTAGTTGGTAGCAGTCACCACACCAGGAGCCAGAGTGGGGCACAGATATCTCAAAATAGAGATGCCAAAGGGTACAGTAAATGGCCATAGTAGTGGAAAAATTGGCCTGCCATGTAAAATGTCCAACACAAAACTGTCAATGGAAGGTGAAGTTGCAGTGTCTTACCTGTGTGTCAATGGAAGTACTGTTGTATGATTGCTGTTCTGTTGTCCTCATCCTCTGCCTCCTCTTCGTCACTGTTCACAGGGTCCACTTCTGCCACACGCCCATCTCCAGCCTCATCCTCCTGCAGAAAAGGCACCTGGCGTCTCAAGGCAAGGTTACGCAACATACAGCATGCCACGATGATCTGGCAGACCTTCTTGGGTGAGTAGCACAGGGAACCACCTGTTGGATGGAGGCAACGAAACCTGGCCTTCAGGAGGTCGAATGTTCTCTCAATTATTCTCCTTGTTCGCTCATGTGCCTCGTTGTAACGTTCCTCTTCCCTTGTCCTGGGATTCCTCACCGGGGTCAGTAGCCATGAGAGGTTTGGGTAACCAGAGTCACCTGCAAATATCGATGGATACCTGTTAGCCAAACACTAACCCTTAGGGCCAACACCATACCCATACACCAACATACACTAGGTTGGAACCATAGGCTCACCTATTAGCCACACCTGGTGCCTCTGGAGCTGAGCCATCACATATGGGATGCTGCTATTTCTCAGGATAAAGGCATCTTGCACAGACCCAGGATACTTTGCATTGACATGGGAGATGTACTGGTCCGCCAGGCACACTATCTGCACATTCATCGAGTGAAAGCTCTTTCGATTTCTGAACACCTGTTCATTTCTCCTGGGGGGAGGACAAATGCAATATGTGTACCATCAATAGCCCCAATAATATTGGGGATATGTCCCATTGCATAGAAGTCAGCTTTCACTGTGGTCAAATCCTCAACCTGGGGGAAAACAATGTTGCTGCGTATGTGCTTAATCAGGGCAGACAAAACTCTGGTCAGCACTATTGAGAACATTGGCTGAGACATTCCTGCTGCCAAGCCCACTGTCACTTGGAAAGAACCAGTTGCCAGGGAATGGAGCACAGATAGGACTTGCACAAGAGGGGGGGTCCCAGTGGGGTGACAGATAGCAGATATCAGTTCTGGCTCCAATTGGGCACACAGCTCTGTGATTGTGGCCCTGTCAAGTCTGTAGGTGAGGATAATGTGCTTGTCCTCCATTGTTGCCAAGTCCACCAGGGTCTGTACACAGGGGGATGTCTCCATATCCTATTCATCTGCAGTGGTTGTAATCTAGGGGGCCCTCCCTCCAACTTCCTCTACCCAGTCCCATTCCCCTCAACCCCAACCTATCCCAAGCACACATTCAGACCAGCATGCACCCAAGACAACACACAGGAGTGGCTCAGGCAAACACAAGCACCACACATCATCCCACAGGCACTCACACAAAAACCATCCAGATGCAGACACACCAACATCCACTGCCTCCACTGTGTCCCCCTCCTCCTCCTCGTCCACCACCCTCCCAGTAGCATCTACACTCAAACCTGCATGCACTACATCCTCATCCACTACCCCCATTACCATCACGCCTATCACTACACACCCCTCACTGGCAGTCACCACCCCCACATCCATGCAAACGTCCCCTGTGTCCTCTCCCACTGTGTCTGCGCCCCCTCCTCCCAAAGTACACAAACAGAAGCACTCAGACACCCAACAGCCATCCACCTCACAACAGCATCCAGCCCATGCACCTGCACCCAAACACAGCAGACTGACATGTCCTACAACTACTCCCTCTTCCTCCACTCCCAAACCTTCACCCTCTTCCCGCCCCAGTGTCCCTAAGAAGCTTTTCCTCTCTGCCGTTGACCTCTTCCCTACCCCTTCCCCGTCCTTCAAGTTGGGCCAGGGTGGTCAGAACCCAGCCGAGCACCTCAGCCACCCAGTACACGGCCACAGTAGTGTCAGCAGATACTGTAGGTGGGAGAGGCTCCAGGGAACCAGCCATCAGCACTGACAGTGTGCCTGCACCAGCTGCCAAGGGGAAAGGCAAGGAGGTACCACCAGCTGCTAAGGGGAAAGGCAAGGAGGCACCACCAGCTGCCAAGGTCAAGGAAGCATCACCAGCTGCCAAGGGGAAAGGCAAGGAGGGACCACCAACTGCCAAGGGCAAGGGCAAGGAGGAACCACCAGCTGGGAAGGGCAAGGGGCCTGCCCCTGCAGGCAGGAAGGACAGGAGGCCTAGTGCTGTGACTGATTTGGAGCCCCGAACACCAACCATGGCGGTTCAGCCGCCTGAGGCTGCAGGAGAAGAGCTGGAGCCTCCCCTCAACACTGGCATTCGCGACACCAGCACCGCCACCAGCAGCACTGCCAGCAGCAGCAGCCCCAGTGGGCAGCTGTCCGAGGCTGCAGGGGATGGGCTGGAGCCTTCCCCACCATTGCCAGCACCGCCACCAGCAACACTGCCAACACCACCACCAGCAGCACTGCCAGCAGCATCAGCCCAGTGAGCAGCCGTCCGAGGCTGCAGGAGATGGGCTGGAGCCTCCCCTCACTCTTGGCATTCCGACGCCAGCTCTGCCACCAGCACCACTGCCAGCAGCACTGCCAGCAGCTGCAGCCCCAGTGGGCAGCCGTCCGAGGCTGCAGGGGATGGACTGGAGCCTCCCCCCACCACTGCCAGCACTGACACCAGCCCGCCACTGCCACCACTGAGCAGCCATCACTGCCGGTGGGCAGTGTGTAGTCCTGCCTCCATGGACTGTAGAGCGTCTTGGACCCTGCAAATCCTGTGAGTGTGACACCCAGGTGAGAGACTGTGACCTTGTACTCCCCAAGTGCTGCATCACAGGGCACAAAGCCCCCTCCAGAACCAGTGGAAGAAGCCATCCACTCACCCATCCTTGCCACGATGAAGCACACTGGGCACAAAGCCTCCACCAGAACTAGTGGAAGAAGCCATCCACTCACCCCCTCCATGCCAGGTTGAAGCACACTGGGCACAAGGCCCCCTCAAGAACCAGTGGAAGAAGCCATCCACTCACCTCATCCTTGACATGATGAAGCACACTGGGCACAAGGCCCCATCCAGAACCAGTGGAAGAAGCCATCCACTCACTCCCTCCTTGCCAGGTGGCAGCACACTGGGCACAAGGACCCCTCCAGAACCAATGGAAGAAGCCATCCACTCACCCAATCCTTGTCAGGATGAAGCACACTGGGCACAAGGCCCCCTCCAGAACCAGTGGAAGAAGCCATCTACTATTGAGACTGTAGAATGCACTCCCCAGGACCAAGCAGTGGGCAGACCACCCATTAGAGAGACTGTGGCTTTGCACTCCCAAGGACCAAGCAGTGGGCAGACCACCCACTAGAGATACTGTGGCTTTGCACTCCCCAGGACCAAGCAGTGGGCAGACCACCCACTAGAGAGACTGTGGCTTTGCACTCCCCAGGACCAAGCAGTGGTCAGACCACCCACTTGAGAGACTGTGGCCTTGCACTCCCCAGGACATCGCACAGGGCATGTAGCCCCCTCCAGGACCAGTGGTGTTGTAACATCTTCCGGCTGAGGTGCCCCCGTTCCCCGTCCCCCTGAGGTGCCTGTGTGTTTTCGACCTGATGCCCCTGCGGTGTTCACTCCTTGTTGTTGCAGGAGTCAAATGGGGCCTTGGCCTATGTGATGTGGCCCTGTGGCCCACGGACATTGTGTACTGGGCTGTATCCCTCGATTTGTATATATGTACATACTGTTGAGATTTTGAAGCACGATTTTCTGTAATTTTATATTATTACACTTACGTTAATCATTTCCTTTTGTCCTTGCATTATTCCTGAGGGGTACGGGGGAAATATTTTGTATTGCTGCAATAGTTTATGTTTATGGTGTTAGGGGTGGGGATGTTGCGTGTTGCGAGTGTGAGTCACTCTCTTTTTCCTCCCCTGTGTGCTAGGCGGCAGTACTCACCGTGGTTGTCTTCTCCGGCGTTGGTGTTCATAGTGAAGAAGGAGATAGACGAACATGGGGAACACCTGCACCTCAGGCTCCATGGCGGCGTGGTTCTTCCTTGTGTCTCCAGGGGTGAGTCCTTTGCCTTCTGTGTACTGTTTCCGCCATGCTTTTGATGTTGTTGGTACCGCCCCTGAAAAGGTGGCGGATAGGTGTGTCATAATAGTGTGGGCCGCCTGGCTGTTGGCAGTTACCGCCGCAGTGCTTGTTGCTACTGCCGTGGCGGTCAGTGTGTTACAGTTGCTGTCTGTGTGAGCAGTTTCCGCCATGGTCATAATTCTATTTTGGTTACCGCCGGCCTGTTGGCGGTATTACCACCGCTTTATCACTGACCGCCAGGGCTGTAATGAGGACCTAAGTTCCCACCGAAGACAGATCCTGACATTTGACCTTGTTCTTTGAATGCACAGCAAATGATGAGATAAGAACAAGATTTTTAGGCATGTTTACAGAAAGAGAGCACTCAGAAGGATACTGTAAATAAGGTTTGGGCAAGGGAACGGGCGAACTCTAGCTGCATAGCCTAAAACAAATAAAGCCAGCAAAGTGGAAGCATGAAAAGTGAGTTACGAACTGTGGGAAAGTACCATCTTGCCTGGCATGTTACTTCCATTTTTACTGTATATATGTTTGTTTTTGCCTGTGTCACTGGGATCCTGCTAGCCAGGACCCCAGTGCTCATAAAGTGTGCCCTGTATGTGTTCCCTGTGTGGTACCTAACTGTATCACTGAGGCTCTTCTAACCAGAACCTCAGTGTTTATGCTCTCTCTGCTTTTAAAATTGTCACTGCAGGCTAGTGACTAATTTTACCAATTCTGATTGGCACACTGGAACACCCTTATAATTTCCTAGTATATGGTACCTAGGTACCCAGGGTATTGGGGTTCCAGGAGATCCCTATGGGCTGCAGCATCTCTTTTGCCACCCATAGGGAGCTCAGACAATTCTTACACAGGACTGCCACTGCAGCCTGAGTGAAATAACGTCCACGTTATTTCACAGCCATTTTACACTGCACTTAAGTAACTTATAAGTCACCTATATATCGAACCCTCACTTAGTGAAGGTTAGGTGCTAAGTTACTTAGTGTGAGTGCACCCTGGCACTAGCAAAGGTGCCCCCACATTGTTCAGGGCAATTTCCCCGGACTTTGTGAGTGCGGGGACACCATTACAAACGTGCACTACATATAGGTCAATACCTATATGTAGCGTCACAATGGTAACTCTGAACATGGCCATGTAACATGTCTAGGATCATGGAATTGTCACCCCAATCCAATTCTGGTATTGGGGTGACAATTCCATGCATCCCCGGGTCCCCAGCATAGTGCCCGGGTACTGCCAAACTAACTTTCCGGGCTTTTCTCTGCAGCTACAGCTGCTGCCAACCATCAGACAAGTTTCTGCCCTCCTGGGGCCTGGGCAGCCCAGTCCCAGGAAGGCAGAACAAAGGATTTCCTCTGAGAGAGGGTGTTACACCCTCTCCCTTTGGAAATAGGTGTGACGGGCCTGGGAGGAGTAGCCTCTCCTGGCCTCTGGAAATGCTTTGAAGGGCACAGATGGTGCCCTCCTTCCATAAGCCAGTCTACACCGGTTCAGGGATCCCCCCAGCCCTGCTCTGGCACGAAACTGGACCAAGGAAAGGAGAGTGACCACTGCCCTGACCAGCACCTCCCAGGGGAGGTGCCCAGAGCTCCTCCAGTGTGTCCCAGACCTCTGCCATCTTGGATGCAGAGGTATGAGGGCACAATGGACAGCTCTGAGTGGCCAGTGCCAGGAGGTGACGTCAGAGACCCCTCCTGATAGGTGCTTACCTTTCTCTGTAGCCAATCCTCCTCTGAGGGCTATTTAGGGTCTCTCCTGTGGGTATGAGGTCACCAGAGTTCCTCTGCACTTCCATCTTCGACTTCTGCCAAGGATCGACCGCTTACTGCTCCAGGATGCCTGCAAAACTGCAACAAAGTAGCAAGAAGACTACCAGCAACATTGTAGTGCCTCATCCTGCCGGCTTTCTCGACTGTTTCCTGGTGGTGCATGCTCTGAGGGCTGTCTGCCTTTACCCTGCACTGGAAGCCAAGAAGAAATCTCCCGTGGGTCGACGGAATCTTCCCCCTGCCAACGCAGGCACCAAACTTCTGCATCACCAGTCCTCTGGGTCCCCTCTCATCCTGACGAGCGTGGTCCCTGGAACACAGGAGCTGGGTCCAAGTGTCCCTGACAGTCCATTGGCCCTTCTGTCCGAATTTGGTGCAGGTAAGTCCTTGCATCCCCACGCCAGACAGTAATCCTGTGTACTGCGTGAACTGCAGTTGCTAGGGCTTCTGTGCACTTTTGCAAGACTTCCTTCATGCGCAGCCTAGCCCAGGTCCCCAGCACTCCGTCCTGCATTGCCCAACTCACTGAGTTGGACTCCGACTTCGTGGGACCCCCTTTTGTTGTGCTGAGTCGACTGCCGTTCTCAAATCTTCTGAACGCCTGTTCAGGTGCTTCTGCAGGTGCTGCCTGCTTCTGCGTGGGCTCTCCGTGTTGCTGAGTGACCCCTCTGTCTCCTCCTCCAAGGGGTGACCTCCTGGTCCTTCCTGGGCCCTGGCAGCACCCAAAACCTTCAACCGCGACTCTTGCAGCTAGCAAGGCTTGTTTGCGGTGTTTCTGTGTGGAAATAACTCTGCATCCTCCAGCGCGCCGTGGGACATCTTCTGACCAAATGAGAAGTTCCTGGCACCTTCTGTTGTTGCAGAATCTTCGGCTTCTTCCACCCAGAGGCAACCCTTTTGCACCTTCATCCGAGGTTTACTGGGCTCCTGCCACCCTTGGACACTTGTATGACTCTTGGACTTGGTCCCCTTCCTTTGCAGGTCCTCAGGTCCAGCAATCCGTCTTCAGTGCTTTGCAGTCAGTTGTTGTCCTTGCACAATCCCCTATCTCGACTTTGCTGTCTTTCTGGCATAGTAGGGTAACTTTACTCCTACTTTTCAGGGTCTTGGGGTGGGGTATCTTTGACACCCTTAGTGTTTTCTTACACTCCCAGCGACCCTCTACACACTACACTAGGCCTGGGGTCCCTAAATGGTTTGCATTTCACTTTCTTAGTATATAGTTTGTGTTGCCCCTAGGCCTATTGCATCCTATTGCATTCTATTGTGGTCTACAGTGTTTACACTACTTTTCTAACTGTTTACTTACCTGATTTTGGTTGTGTGTGTATATTTTGTGTATATTACTTACCTCCTAAGGGAGTATAGCCTCTGAGATGCTTTTGGCATATTGGCGGTCATTACAACATTGGCGGTAAAAGCCGATTGCCGCCGTGCAGAAGACCGCCAACACACCGCCGCGGCCGCAGAATTCCGCCACAGCTATTATAACCCACATACCGGAATCCGCTAAAATTCAGACACCCACATAAGTCCGCCACACCAAAGGTCAGTGATAAACCGGCGAAAACAAAACCTCTACCGTCACGCCAACAGAAATACGCCCACACTATCACGACACACGAATCCACGCTGCGGTCTTTCAACCACGGTATTCCATTGGCGGTACACACCTCTGCGCTCAAAATACACACACTCTTACAAAACACAGCCACATTGGACAAGTCCAAATACACACACCTGATACACATACACACACCACTCCCACACACCCATTACAATATAAAACACACACCCACAAACCCCCACGACCAAAAATTCCGAAAGAAGGCCAGAAAGAGATAGCACCAGCAAGAACAACAGCATCCACAGGCACACAACACCATCACCCACAGAACTTCCACGCACCTCACACAACACAGCACTACAAATCAGCACACTTAACACCACACACTCCACCCCACACATCACCTACACCACCACATGGCACGGCAAAGACACCCCAGGTTCTCGGAGGAGGAGCTCAGGGTCATGGTGGAGGAAATCGTCTGGGTAGAGCCACAGCTATTCAGAGCACAGATGCAGCACACCTCAATTGCAAGGAAGATGGAGCTATGGCGAAGAATAGTGGACAGGGTCAACGCAGTGGGACAGCACCCAAGAAATAGGGAGGACATCAGGAAGAGGTGGAACGACCTACGGGGGAAGGTGCGTTCTGTGGTCTCAAGACACCACCTGACGGTTCAGCGGACTGGCGGCGGACCCCCACCTCTTCCCCCACAACTAACAACATGGGAGGAGCAGGTCTTGGCGATTCTGCATCCTGAGCGCCTCGCAGGAGTGGGTTGTGGAATGGACTCTGGTAAGACAAATCTTAATTATGACATCCCCCACCCTACCTGAATGCCATCACATACCCCCAACCTCACCCTCACCCCCAGCACCCCAACTCCTCACATATGTCCCAACATCATAAACCACCCATCCCAAAACCAAGCCCTGCATGCAACAACAAAGCATGGACACCCATCATTAAAGCATGGCCACTGCACATACCCATACAACCCCCTTAACCATCCTCACACAAGGTCCCACACAGGAATGCAAGCACTGGGGTACACGGTCACCCACCCATTGCACACCATGACACACACAGATGTAATAACCATCCTTTTATACCCCTGCAGGACCCCTACCCAACGTCACCAGACAGGAGGGTCCACACATGTCCACACCACCAACAGAAGAGGCCCACAGTGATGACAGCAGCTCTGTCCAACTGGATCTAGATGACCAGCCCGGACCATCGGGGACCTCAGGACAGTCGGTTCCCCTCACCCAGTCACAGGCCACCACAGACCTTCCCCCCTCTGGAAACACCAGCACAGCACCAACCCAGCGGGCCCATACCTCCGTCCCCAGGACATGTCAATCAGCAGTGTGTCCACCACTACAGGGAACCCAGGATAACCCACCACCCCAACAACAACAGGGACCTGGGGGCAGTGCCACTGGGCACACGGTTCAGGGGGCGGAGGCCCAGGAACACAGGGGAACCGGGAGGGCTGCTGTGCGACAGGGGGCGGACAGGCCAAGGGAACCCACTCTCCACGAGGCCCTCTCCTCCATCATGGGAGCATACCACCACTCCCAGGAGACAATGGCAACGGTACTGGCCAAGTTTCAGGAGACCCAGCACCTGCAGCAGGAACAGTATATGGGTTTCAGGGAGGAACTCAGAACCATCAGCTCCACCCTGGGCACCATCGTAGGGGTGCTGAAGGAAGTACTCAACACCAGGAGGAACACTGTGGCACAACAAGGGGCCCCTGACACTAGCATGGATGATGAACTGCCCACCAACTCCGCCGGCGCTAGTGGACAGGACGCCCTGCCACAGGACCACCACACCAGCATCCCACCCCATGCAGAGGGAGAACCACCCCGCAAACGGTCCCTGAGATCCAGGTCAAAGACAGAGCACAATGCCAAGACCCCCGCCAAAAAATGAGACCACCCTGATTGTCATCCTACTGTCCCACTTTGTCACCCTGTCCATACTTTAACTGCCCCAGCTCCACTTCCTATGCCCATTTGGGCAATGCACCTGTGAGACTAATAGACTGGACTCTGCCATGGACATTCCTCCACCATCACCCCTCACCATTTCACTACCCCCTCCAATATTGAGCACTTATATAAACACACTTAAAGCACAAAACAATCTGGAGTCTGTCTGTGATTTCGAAATAGTGTATTAGCAATTACAGTGACAAAATGCATTTTCAATTGTAATGTCAACATACCTATGTCACACAGCTCTAGTCCATGAGGAATCTAAGCAGATGTCACACAGTGGGACCCACATCTGTGAAATCGTAAGGGAAAGTGACAACTCAGTGACCATACACTGGGTGAAAACGACACACAGTAGAGAGGTAGTAGTGTTAAAGTACATGTAGTAGGCAGGTCTGTACTCTTACCTGTGTTCCACTGGAAATATTGCTGGATCACTGAGTCCCTGTTGTTCATGTCTTCTTCCTCTGCTTCCTCGTCTTCACTGTCCACAGGCTCCACATCTGCAACAACACCGCCATCTGGACCATCCTCCTGCAGAAAAGGCACCTGTCGTCGCAAAGCCAAGTTATGAAGCATACAGCAGGCCACGATGATCTGGCACACCTTCTTTGGTGAGTAGAATAAGGATCCACCTGTCATATGGAGGCACCGGAACCTGGCCTTCAGGAGGCCGAAGGTCCGCTCGATCACCCTCCTAGTTCGCCCATGGGCCTCATTGTAGCGTTGCTCTGCCCTTGTCCTGGGATTCCTCACTGGGGTCAGTATCCATGACAGGTTGGGGTAACCAGAGTCACCTGTAAATGGTGAGGGACAACTGTTAGACACGTACTAACCTGGAGGGATATCCCCAGACAACCATTCCCACTGACTTGCCTCCAGTTGCTCACCTAATAGCCACACACAGTGCCTCTGGAGTTGACCCATCACATAAGGGATGCTGCTATTTCGCAGGATGTAGGCGTCATGCACTGAGCCAGGGAACTTGGCATTCACATGGGAGATGTACTGGTCTGCCAAACCTACCATCTGTACATTCATAGAATGATAACTCTTCCGGTTTCTGTACACCTGTTCAATCCTGTGGGGGGGGGGACCAAGGCCACATGGGTCCCATCACTGGCACCTATGATGTTGGGGATGTGTCCCAGGGCATAGACATCCCCTTTCACTGTAGGCAAATCCTCCTCCTGAGGGAAAACGATGTAGCTCCGCATGTGTTTCAGAGGGGCAGACAACACTCTGGACAATACGTTGGAAAACATAGGCTGGGACATCCCTGATGCTATGGCCACTGTTTGAAAATACCCACTTACAAGGAAATGGAGCACTGACAGCACCTGCACTTGAGGGGGGATTCCTGTGGGATGGCGGATTGCTGACATCAGGTCTGGCTCCAACTGGGTACACAGTTCCTGGATTGTGGCACGGTCAAGCATGTATGTGATAATCAAATGTCGCTCCTCCATTGTCTACAGGTCCACCAACGGTCGGTACACCGTAGGATGCTGCTATCGCCTCACATGTCCCAGCGGACGGTGCCTATGAAGGACAACAGCGAGCACAGAGTCAAACAACTCAGAGGCAGGTACCCACAGTTTACCCAGAACACCAATCATACACAAAAGGTGGCCTGTATGTGTGTTGAGTCTAGGCCTAGGTATGTGTGACGCAGTTGGAAATGAAGCCATTTGGGGCCCTGAAATGGCGGCTGCCTGACCTCTAAAGTGGGACAATGGGATGGGGTGTGAGGTAACTGCGCTGGAGTTCTACACCGTCGCGGTAGGCGGTCGAATAATGGTGCAATCCTGCATTGGTTAACATTGGACCCTGTGGGTCCGAGGAGCCAATGACGATGTACGCCGGCGGTGACGGTACGCACCGCCGCGGACGTGACCGCCATTTTCTGTCTGTTCACTCACTTGATACTTGACCTTCAACAGGAGAGGACCTACACTGCAAGTGCTGCTGTGACCTCAGTCTGGAAGCGACGCTGGCTCATGTGTCTGGGGAAAGGGCCCCTGCCTTCACTTCGGAGGAGTTGGAGAAATTAG
The DNA here is from genome assembly GCF_031143425.1 of Pleurodeles waltl. Lineage (NCBI taxonomy): Eukaryota > Metazoa > Chordata > Amphibia > Caudata > Salamandridae > Pleurodeles > Pleurodeles waltl. The sequence goes on from NC_090440.1 coordinate 1,549,530,373, forward strand.
TGGATGGGGTCCTCCCCCAGTACACACAACTGTACGGTCCTCCAGACACACAGGTGAGTACACTGTGAGCATGCTGCATGGGCAATGCCTGTTTGGAGTGGTGTGGATGGAAGATACATGTGGGGGGGGCTGAGGCCTGCATGAGCGGACGGTGAGTGTATGTACGTCAGGGTAGGGTGGGAACGTGGGCCAATGAGTATGACGGTCCGGACGGGTAAAGATCTTCCTTTTCCCCTGTGCTATTCCTCTAGGTCAGCGCCCAAAAGAAGAAGGATATTTGGCATGCCATTGCCAAGGACGTCCCGACCCTGGAGGTCCACCACAGACGGAGCACCCACTGCCGTAAAAGATGGGAGGACATTCGCTGCTGGAGCAAGAAGATGGCAGAGGCCCAGCTGGGAATGGCCTCCCAAAGTGGGAGGGGTGCCCGTCACACCATGACCCCCCTGATGTTCCGGATCCTGGCGGTGATGTATCCGGAGTTGGATGGGTGCTCGAGGGCATCACAGCAGCCACAAGGGGGTGAGTACAGTCGCATTCATCTGACTCTGCGCGCATTACAAGGTGTCTGGGTGGGGGAGGTGGGCAATGGGTTCCCCTAGGCCAGGGCGAGCTTGGTAGGCAAGGTCCCTTGAGAGGCAGGTTCAGTGGAACCCCAACCCCACTAGTGGTTAGTGCCATCTACACCTAATCAGGCTGCTGTGACTTCCATGTGTGCAGCAATCGGGCTTAGGCCTTGTACCCCATGGGCATGTGAATAATGTAGGAACAATAAGTGCATGGTGTAGTGCAGAGGGCTGCTGTGTCTGTAGTGTCCGCCAACGGTAGTGCTGTTTCATGCACTGAACATGCCTTTCTTCTCTCTCCCCCCCCTTTTGTGGTCTCCCTGTTCTTGTGTGCAATAGCATCATCAGGCAGAGGATCAGGGGCACCGGAGCAGGAGGGAGCTGCCACTTGGCCCTGAAGGGCGAAACAACTGAGTCATAAACCACCAGTGGGACGGAGGGCAAGGGGAGCTGCACGGCGGGGACACGAGGTGACAGCAGTGACAGTGACTCCTCCTCTGATGGGAGCTCCCTTGCGGTGGCGGGCCCCTCTGTGCCCCCGCATCAACAGGTACAGCCGCCACCCCCCCACCAGCCCTGCCCTCCCAGCAGCGCCTCAGCGTGTGTCCCATGCCCGCTCACCCGGGAGGGTGGGCATCTCCTTCGCCCCAGGCACCTCAGACCCTGCCCCAGTCAGCCCTGCTGCCCTCAGTGAGGAGGCTGTTGACCTCCTGAGATCCCTCACTGTTGGGCAGTGTACCATTCTGAATGCCATCCAGGATGTTGAGAGGCATTTGCAACAAACAAATGCATACCTGGAGGGCAATTATTCTGGCCAGGCAGCCCAACAGAGAGCATTTCAGGCTCTGGCCTCTGCGCTATTGGCAGCCATTGTCCCTGTGTCCAGCCTCCCCCCTCCAACTTCCTCCACCCAGACCCAATCCCCTATACCTCAGCCTATCCCAAGCACACCATCAGACCAGCATGCACACACCTCAACACACAAAAGTGGCTCAGGCAAACATAAGCACCACACATCCCACAGGCACTCACACAAAAGACACACCAACATCCACTGCCTCCACTGTGTCCCCCTCCTTCACGTCTCCCTCCTCCCCCCAGTCTCGTCTCCACTCACACCTGCTTGCACTACATCTTCAGCCACTACCTCCATCACCAGCACGCCCATCACCACACACCGCTCACGTGCACTCACCACCCCCACTACCATTCACACATCCCCTGTGTCCTCTCCCAGTGTTTCAGTGAGCCCTCCTCCCATAGTACACAAACGCAGGGACACACCCACCCAACAGCCATCCACCTCACAACAGCCTCCAGCCCAGGCACCTTCACCCAAATTCAGCAGACGTACTACCTCCTACAACCACTACCTCTTCCTCCACTTCCAAACCCCCTCTATCTACCCGTCCCAGTGTGTCTAAAAAACTTTTCCTGGCTAATATTGACCTCTTCCCTACACCTCCCCCATTGTCCGTCCCCTAGGGCCAGGCTTTCCAGGTCCCAACCCAGCAGCTTAGCCACCACATCCCCAGGCACAGTGGTGCCAGCAACTGCGGGCTATTGGAGTGCACCAACCATCAGGGCTACCAGTGTGCCACAGTGCGAGGGCAAGGACATTTCGCCACCTGCCAAGTTAAAAAAGTTGCCCACATCCTGCCACCAAGGGGTCAGGGAAAACAAAAGGGGATAGTGGCAAGACAGCTGCGCCATCATCAAAGGTGGGGAAGGGCCAGAAACTGAAGGGCAGGTCAGGAGAGGGCATGGTGGCACCGACTGAGGGACCAGTGTAACACCTTCTTTCCACGTCGACGCCAACCTGTACGATGGAGAAGACCGCCACCTGCACCGCCGCCAGCACCGCTGCCACAGAGCCCGTCGCCAGCACCGCCGCCACAGAGCCGCAACCAGCACCGCCGCCACAGAGCCCGCAACCAGCACCGCTGCACTCCCCAGGATAAAGCAGTGGGCAACCCACCCACTGAAAAGACTTGAGAGACTGTGGCTTTGCACTCCCCAGGATAAAGCAGTGGGCAACCCACCCACTGAAAAGACTTGAGAGACTGTGGCTTTGCACTCCCCAGGATAAAGCAGTGGGCAACCCACCCACTTGAGAGACTGTGGCTTTGCACTACCCAGAATACATCAGTGGGCATGGATCCCCCTCGTGGAGCAGTGGCGTTGTGCGTTCATCAGGCTGAGGTGCCCCCCCTCCCCCTCCCTCTGAGGTGCCTGTATATTTTCGGTCTGATGCCCCAGCAGTGTTCTCTTCGTTTGGAGACAGGTATCTAGTGTGGGTCTCGCCCATGCATTTTGGGCCCAGTGGTCCACGGACAATGATTGGTGCACTATCCGGACTTGTGTAGTTGGTGTACATAATTGTATATACTGGATTTGGAGTTTTGACTACTGGATTTTTATTGATTACAATCGCTCAAATCATTTCCTTTTGTCCTTGCGTTATTCAAGGGAGGGTGGGGGGTGTAAATGTAATGCTGCAGCATGTATTTGTGTGTATGGTGTTGTGGGTGAGGGTGGGGGTGTTGCGTGTGTGTGTCACTCTCTTTTTCCTCCCCCCTCCCCTGTGTTGTAGGTGCAGTACTCACCGTGGTCATCGCCACCGTGGTTGTCGCTCCTGATAGAGGAGCAGGAAGACCATCGCCGGCAGGATTTGCAGTTCTGGCTCCATGGCGTCCTGGTTCCTCGTGGGGTGTGGAGAGGTGAGTGATTTTCCCTTCTGTGTACTTTTTCCGCTGTGTTTTCATTCAGGTTGGTTCCACCCCGGAAAAGGTGGCGGATTGCCGGGTTATGATAGGGTGGGCAGTACATTCTCTTCCACCGGTCTGTTGGCGGCTACCGCCGCGCTGTTTGTTTGTACCGCCGTGGCGGTCGTAGTGTTAAAGTGGCTGTCTATGTTGGCGGTTTCCGCCGTGGTCGTGATTCCATTTTTTTTCCACCAGCCTGTTGGCGGTATTACTGCCACTTTAACACTGACCGCCAGGGTTGTAATGAGGGCCTATATGTCCTACCTTAACCATACACTGCACCCTGCCCTTGGGGCTACCTAAGGCCTACCTTAGGGGTGTCTTACATGTAAGAAAAGGGAAGGTTTAGGCCTGGCAAGTGGGTACACTTGCCAAGTCGAATTTACAGTTAAAACTGCACACACACTGCAGTGGCAGGTCTGAGACATGATTACAGAGCTACGTATGTGGGTGGCACAGCCAGTGCTGCAGGCCCACTAGTAGCATTTGATTTACAGGCCTTGGGCACCTCTAGTGCACTGTACTAGGGACTTACTAATAAATCAAATATGCCACTCATGGATAAGCCAATTACATACACATTTTGTAAAGGAGCACTTGCACTTTAGCGCTGGTTAGCAGTGGTAAAGTGCCCAGAGTAACAAAAACAGCAAAATCAGAGTCCAGCACACATCAACAACCTGGGAAACAGAGGCAAAACGTTAAGGGAGACAACGGCAAGGATGAAAAGTCTAACATTTCCCTAGGTGCCGGCTGAGCTAGAGACCAAAATCCACAGCTTGGCACTTTGCAACAAACAGCTATGTTTTCTTTGGGAAAATGTGATGTGTCCACGTTGTGTTTTGGGGCATTTCCTGTCGCTAGGCCTACCCACACAAGTGAGGTACAATTGTTATCGGGAGACTTGGTGGAATGCTGGCTGGAAGGAAATTTGTGGCTCCTTTAAATTTCTGTCACCAAAATGTGACAAAAAGGTGTTTTTTTGACCAAAATGTTGAGGTTTGCAAAGGATTCTGGGTAACAGAACCTGGTGAGAGCCCCACAAGTCATCCCATCCTGGATTCCCCTAGATGTCCAGATTTAAAAAATGCACAGGTTTGGTAGGTTTCCCTAGGTGCCGGCTAAGCTAGAGGCCAAAATCTACAGCTCGGGACTTTGCAAAAAACATGTCAGATTTCAATGTGAAAATGTGATGTGTCCATGTTGGGTTTCCTGTCGCGAGCATTAGGCCTACCCATGCAAGTGGGGTACCATTTTTATTGGGAGCCTTGGGGGAACACAGAATAGCAAAAAAAGTGTTATGCCCCTTGACTTTCTCCACATTTTTTCCTTCCAAATGTAAGACAGTGTGTTAGAAAGACGTCTATTTGAGAAATGCCCTGTAATTCACATGCTAGTATGGGCACCCTGGAATTGAGAGATGTGCAAATAACCACTGCTTCTCAACACCTTATCTTGTGCCCATTTTGAAAATACACAAGTTTTCTTGATACCTATTTTTCACTCTATATTTCAGCAAATGAATTGCTGTATACTCGGTATAGAATTATAACCTATTGCAAGGTGCAGCTCATTTATTGGCTCTGGGTATCTAGGGTTCTTGATGAACCTACAAGCCCTATATATCCCCGCAACCAGAAGAGTCCAGCAGATTTAACGGTATATTGCTTTAAAAAATCTGACATTGCAGGAAAAAGTAACAGAGTAAAACATGGAGCAAAACTGCTGTTTTTTTCAGCTCTATTTCATTTTTTTTTTTAATTCAGCTGTTATTTTCTGTAGGAAACCCCTGTAGGATATACACAAATTACCCCTTGCTGAGTTCAGAATTTTGTCTACTTTTCAGAAATGGTTAGCTGTCTGGGTTCCAGCATTGGTTTTACATCCATTTCTGTCACTAACTGGTAGAAGGCTGACAGCACAAAAAATAGTATAAATGGGGTATGTCCCAGTAAAATGCCAAAATTGTGTTGAAAAATGTAATTTTGTGATTCAAGTCTGCCTGTTCCTGAAAGCTGGGGAGATGGTGATTTTAGCACCGCAAACCCGTGGTTGATGCAATTTTCAAGCTCACCTTAGTGTCAGATGGTCTGCTGATCTAAGTGTAATTGTCTTCCATTGGGACTGGTTATTCCTGCTGACAGTCATACATAGAGAGAGAAAAGTACATGATACTTTGCTGCCAAGGGTTTGCTGTGTGCTCCTGCTTGTGCATCTGGAATAAAGATCAAAAGAGGACTACCACTGCAAGGTATGTTTTTAGGGGTGGCTAGGAGCTACTACCAGGAGTGGGCCATATCTCTTGAGGGTCGCCATGAGGAAGGCAGGCTTTTTGGGGATGTCTCATTTTTACATGTGCTTATGTCCAGTTAGTTGCAAAAACAAGGTGATGGATGGAATGTTTGAATTAATCTCAGCCACTGGCAATCACTCGGGCTGCATCCCAATCCATCATTCTTCACCCACCATGTCATCTCAGTTTGGACCCAGCCATATGCAAACCAGTCTTGACCCTGCTTCTCATGGGGCTAGTCCAGCCTGTCGAGACGGGGCCACTCACCTGAAAAGCAGGATGTCTGCAGGGGCGATGGTATGCCCCGACCTCCTGGAACACCTCTCGGCACTTCCTGATGGACACAGAAACCCCGGCAGGTGTCCCAAAAGGAAAGGGGGAGCGGAAGAGAAAGAGAGAAAACACTGACACGTCTTGCCGGTCTAGCCAGGCACCCTGTATCTTCGGGGGCAGGTCGTTGTTGACAGAGTGATAGTAGAGTTAGTGCACTCAACTTCATTGAAACTGAATCTCTCTTTCTGATATGGGCACGGGAGCGGTAGAAGAACACCGGGATGCTCCAGCACTTTTCTTGGATAATAATAACCAACACTGCATTATCAAAAACCCAAACTGAGTACCATAACAATAAGTACTACAACACTAGGGCTGGCTTCACAGAGATTCACTGTTGCACACTGCAGTTAGAACTGTGGTTGCACTTATCATGCACAAGAAAGACAAACAAGGGCATTCATTATATCACATATAACTTTCCTGCATGCATAGGGTTAAACTAAAAGGAACAAAAACAATCCAAGAAATACAAATGTCCACTCTGGGTTTTAACAGTTAGGGTGGAACAGTTTGGTTTGGTTTCACTGTGTGTGTGAAACACCCTTCAAAAGCAAATTCCTCAAACCTGAAACACAGGCATGAATGACACAATTCGAATCCAAGAGTTATACTATTAGAGAAAGAAAAGTCACTTGAATGCTCTTTTAAAATTGCACTGTCACTTTTTGTAGTACTTGAGCTCAAGAAGATTTCCTGAAGCACATTTAGGCAAGTAACTACAATAGTAATGTAGAATGTTCAGAAATGCATTTGTCTCTTCAAGAGAAGCACTCTGCCAAGATACAAAGGGGGTCATTCCGACCCCGGCGGTCAAGGACTGCCGGGGCCGGGGATGCGGGAGCACCGCCAACAGGCTGGCGGTGCTCCTCAGGACATTCTGACCGCGGCGGTTCAGCCGCGGTTAGAACAGGAAAACCGGCGGTCTCCCGCCGGTTTTCCGCTGTCCGCGCCGCCATGGGGATTCTGACACCCCATACCGCCATCCTGTTCCTGGCGGGGCGCCCGCCAGGAACAGGATGGCGGTATGGGGTGTTGTGGGGCCCCTGGGGGCCCCTGCAGTGCCCATGCCAATGGCATGGGCACTGCAGGGGCCCCCTTAAGAGGGCCCCACTTTGTATTTCAGTGTCTGCTTTGCAGACACTGAAATACGCGACGGGTGCCACTGCACCCGTCGCACATACCCACTCCGCCGGCTCCATTCGGAGCCGGCTTCCTCGTGGGGAGGGGTTTCCCGCTGGGCTGGCGGGCGGCCTTCTGGCGGTCGCCCGCCAGCCCAGCGGGAAAGCCAGAATGGCCTCCGCGGTCTTTCGACCGCGGAGCGGCCATATGGCGGCTCCCTCCAGGTGAGTATTCCTTAACCTCTCAAAGTTGAAATACTTATTTACATTTAACCATATACCAATGGTATTGTCACTAGGATAGCAAAGGGCCCATCATCAACAAAAGGTATTATGTCACAGCATTGGGGCAGTTCTTCACCTGCAATAGAAGTTGCTCACCTTGAGATTTTTTTGGTCTAAATAATGTGCATGAGTCTTCCAACACAATTGCCTGTAGCAGGTTCTGTGTGCATGACTACTTTGAGGTACAAGTTTTTCCACCTACGCAGGGTAATTCAACAACTGAAATTGTGTAGTGGTTGGCTGATCATTTTCTTTATTGCCTACCTAGCACAAGATCAAAGAGAAATAATCGATTGACTGGGGCTATAAGGATCCTTTACATAATGTAATCTCATTCAACATGTTTCTGTTCTGTTCATAAGCCTTTTTTAGGCGTGGGGTATGCATCAGGAATTTGGGACTCCTGTGAATTCCCATAATCTCTGACTTAGCTATTAACTATGATCTTATTTCTTGTCTCTTTGAAATAAACATAAGTATGTAACCTGTTGCCAGGGAACAGACTATGGCCCTCATTACAACCCTGGCAGTCGGTGAGAAAGTGGCGGTAATACAGGCTGGTGGTAAGTACCACCAAATTATGACCATGGTGGTGAGAACTCAGATAGACAGCCACTTTACCACACCGACTGCCAGGGCGGAAACAACAGGCACCACGGCGGTAGCCGCCTACAGCCAGGTGAAAGCCAATGTTCCGCCCCTGTATTAAGACACAGGAAACCGCCACTGTTTCCAGGGTGGTACCAATGACATCAAAAGCCTGGTGGAAACACTGCACAGAAGGGAAAGGACTCACCTTTGGAGACACAGGGAAGAACCACGCCGCCATGGAGCCCGAGCTGCTTGTCTTTCCAATGATTTTCTACGTCCTGCTCCACCACGATCACCAATGACGACGAAGACGATGGCGGTGAGTACAGCCGCCTAGCACACAGGGGACGGGGGAGGAAAAAGAGAGTGACACACACAGGCAACACCCCCAACACCATAAACACATACAGCTGCAGTAATAAAACATATATACCCTGTACCCCAGATTAAAAATGCAAGGACAACATGAATTTAATTTAATAAGATCAACACAGTAGAAATAAGAAATATGCAATGTAACTGGTAGATACAAATGTACACTTCAAGGGACACTGCCCAGTCCTCAGTGTGCGTGGGCCACAGGCCAAAGTTCAAGGCCCCACATGTCACCTGCATCAACACGGAGAGAACAATGCAGGGGCATCAGTTGGAAAATAGGCAGGCACCTCAGGGGGACAGGGAACGGGGGGCACCTCAGCGGTCAGATGGAACAACACCATTGTTTCTGGAGGGGGCATCATGCCCCGTGCTTGTTCCTGGGGAGTGCAAGGCCACAGTTTCCCAAGTGGGTGACTTGCCCACTGGTTCTATAGGGGGCATCGTACCCTGTGCTCTTGATCCTGGGGAGGCTGGGGACGGTGGGTGTCTTCCCCACTGGTTCTGGAGGGGGAATCGTACCCTGTGCTCTTTATCCTGGGGAGGCTGGGGTTGGTGGGTGTCTTCCTCACTGGTTCTGGAGGGGGCATTGTGCCTTGTGCTCTTTGTCCTGGGGAGGCTGGGGTTGGTGGGTGTCTTCCCCACTGGTTCTGGAGGGGGCATCGTGCCCTGTGCTCTTGATCCGGGGGAGGCTGGGGTTGGTGGGTGTCTTACCCACTGGTTCTGGAGGGGGCATTGTGCCGTGTGCTCTTGATCCTGGGGAGGCTGGGGTTGGTGGGTGTCTTACCCACTGGTTCTGGATGGGGCATCGTGCCCTGTGCTCCTGATCCTGGGGAGTGCAAGGTCACAGTCTCTCAGGTGGGTGTCATACCCACTGGATTTGCAGGGGCCATGCTGCAAAGCAGCCCATGGAGGCAGGACTGCATACCGTCTGCCGGCGGTGATGGCTGCTCAGTGGTGGTGGTGGTGCTGCTGCTGGTGGGGGGAAGCTCCTGCCATCCCCTGCAGCCTCGGACGTCTACCCACTGGTGGTGGTGGTGCTGCTGCTGGTGGTGGAGGGAAGCTCCTGCCCATCCGGGGAAGTTCCTGCCCATCCCCTGCAGCCTCAGACAGGTGCTCACCGGTGGTGGTGGTGGTGCTGCAGCTGCTGCTGGTGGGGAGAAGCTCCTGCCCATCCCCTGCAGCCTCCGATGGCTGCCCACTGATGGTGTTGGTGCTGGTGCTGCTGCTAGTGGTGGGGGGAAGCTCCTGCCCATCCCCTCCAGCCTCGGACGGCTACACAACCATGGTTGGTGGTGGGGGCTCCTTCTGAGTTACTGCCCTTAGCTCCTTGCCCTTCCTGGTAGCAGCTGGGGCTGGCTGCTTGCCCTTCCTGGCAGCAGCTGGGGCTGGCTCCTTGCCCTTCCGGGCTGCAGCTGGGGCTGGCTTCTTTCCCTTCTAGGCAGCAGCTGGAGCAGGCACCCTTCTCTTGAGGCTGCCTTGTGTAGGCTCCTTCACCCTCTGCACAAGTGCCCTGAATCCTTTCCCACCACGAGTGGGTGTGGAGACTACTGGACCCGAGGACTGTGTGGCTGAGGTGCATGCCTGGGTTTTTGCCACCCTGGCTAGACGTGAGGGACGGGGGAGGGGTAGGGAAGAGGTCAATGGTGGAGAGGAAAAGCTTCTTAGGGACATTGGGGCGGGAAGAGGGAGAAGGTTTGGGAGTGGAGGAAGAGGGAGTGGTTATAGGAGGTGTCTGTCTGCTGATTTGGGGTGCAGGTGCATGGGCTGGATGCTGATGTGAGGTGGATGACTATTGTGTGTCTGAGTGCTTGCGTTTGTGTACTTTAGGAGGGGGGACGGACACAGTGGGAGAGGACACAGGGGACGTGTGCATGGCTGTTGTGGAGGTGCCTGCCAGTGAGGTGTGGGTTCTGCTAAGTGTGGTGGTGATGCTGGTACTGGATGAGGATGTAGTGCATGCAGGTGTGAGTGTAGATGCTACTGGGAGGGAGGTGGAGGAGGAAGAGGAGGAGGAGACAGTGGAAATTGTGGATGTTGGTATGTCTGCATCTGGATTGGGTTTGTGTAAGTGCCTGTGGGATGATGTGTGGTGCTTGTGTTTGCCTGTGCTACTCTTGTGTGCTGTCTTGTGTGCATGCTCATCTGCCTGTGTGCTTGGGATAGGATGGGGTTGAGGGGAATGGTATTGGGAAGAGGAAGTTGGAGGGTGAAAACAGGGAAAATGGCTGCCATCAGAGAGGAGGCCAGAGCCTGGATCGATCTCTATTGGGCCGCCAAGCCAGGGTGAATGCCCTCCAGAAAAGCATTAGTTTGATGCATTTGGGCTGTCAGCACCTGGATGGCATTCACAATGGTTGACTGCCCTACAGAGATGGATCTCAGGAGGTCAATAGCCTCCTCACTCAGGGCAGCAGGGCTCACTGGGGCAGAGCCTGAGGTGCCTGGGGCGAAAGGGATGCCCACCCTCCTGGGTGAGCGGGCAGGGGCAACTTGATGAGGGGCTGCTGGGAGGGCGGTGCTGGTACAGGGGTGGCGGCTATACCTGTAGCTGGGGTGGTCACAGAGGTGTCCGCCACCACCAGGGAGCTTCCATCGGAGGAGGTATCAGAGTCTGAACTGTCCCCTCCAGTCTCCGCCGTGGTGCTCCCCTCACCTCCGTCCCACTGGTGCCCTCAGCGTCGGTGGACTCTGCCTTCTGGGTCCTGTGGGATGCAGCTCCCTCTGTCGCTGGTAACTCTGCTCCTCCGCCGGATGATGCTAATGCAGATAAGGACAGGGTGACAAAACAAAAAGGGGGGTAGGAGACAAAGGATACACCTGGTCAATGGCCGCACCAACACCACTATTGGCGTACACACCACTCACACACAGGGAACAGCCTACCAGTTATTTAGCTAGCCACCAAGGAATGGAGAGGGGCACACACCACCAAATTCAGGACACCTGGGACCCAGACAGCCCTGACCAGTTGTGGATGCCTACGAGCCAGGTAGCAGGATTATGCCTTCAGGACCCTTGCCACCAGGATACCTACTCTGCAATGTCAGGCCTGACCTAGGGGCACCCACTGACACACATTCCCCATCCGGATACCACCCTACCATGCGTTAGTTGTAATGATGGGCACTGTACTCACCCCCTTGTGGCTGCTGTGATGCCCTCAAGCGCACATCCAGCTCAGAATAGGCCACCGCAAGTATGCGGGCCACCAGGGGGGTCAGGGTTCGACGGGCACCCCTTCCTTGTTGGGAGGCTATCCCCAGCTGGGTCTCCTCCATCTTCCATACCCAGCGTCTCAGGTTCTTCCACAGTTTCCGACAGTGGGTGCTCCGCCTGGTGTAGACCCCTAGGGTCCGCATGTCCTTGGTGATGGCACACTATATACCCTTCTTTTGATGGGCCCTGACCTGCAGAGGGTATACACACAGGAAAATAGTATCAGTCAGACAGTCCTGCCTGTAACACTTATGGCCCATCATACCTCTTCACATCACCATTTACGCACACATGGCCCAGCAGACAACCAATACACCGCCCAGAGGACATCCACCCACCCCCTTACACAAGGCCTTCACACACACCACCCCATGCATTCATGCCACATGGATCGTGCTCACAGTGTACTCACCTGTTGGTCTGGAGGCCCATACAGCAGTCCGTACAGGCCCTGGATAATAACTATGTCACAGTTAAAGTCTGGACATACAGAACAAATCTCACTTACCCAATACAAATTGACAGCATGCATTGCACTGTTGTGGCTCCAATGTTCAATTTGTGACCGGCTCCTCAATTCTTTGTCCCTTAGATTGCTTCCGCTGAGGATGAATAGGAGATGGTGACATACCCCTGTGTACAGGCCCCTGGTGGACTTGGCAACAATGGAGGACAGGCACATCATCCTCACCTATAGACTTGACAGGGCCACAATCACAGAGCTGTGTGCACAATTGGAGCCTGATCTGATATCTGATATCCGTCACCCCACTGGGATCCCCCTTCTTGTGCAAGTTCTATCAGTGCTCCATTTCCTGGCAACTGGTTGTTTCCAAGTGACAGTGGGCTTGGCATCAGGAATGCCACAGCCAATGTTCTCAATAGTGCTGACCAGAGTGTTGTCTGCCCTGATTAAACACATTTGCAGCTACATTGTTTTTCCCCAGGTGGAGGATTTGGCCACAGTGAAGGCTGACTTCTAAGCAATGGGACATATCCCCAACATAATTGGGGCGATTGATGGAACTCATATTGCATTTGCACCCCCCAGCACAATGAACAGGTGTACCGAAATCGCAAGAGTTTTCACTCCATGAATGTTCAGATGGTGAGTTTGCTGAACCAGTACATAACCCATGTCAATGCTAAGTATCCAGGGTCGGTGCATGATGCCTTTATCCTGAGGAATAGCAGCATCCCAAATGTGATGGCCAAACTACAGATGCACAGGATGTGGCTAATAGGGGAGCCCTGGCTTCGGGGTGTGTGGCCTGGATGGCCAAGATGGTGGACGAGTAAAATCGCGGCTCTATCTGGGCCCAGCATTCATCCTTTAAATCCCTGACCCACCGGGAACTGGAGGTGGACTACGACAATGGGATGGCAATGGGGGCCCCTTGAGCAGGCATCTAGGGCCGTTTAAAGCCCTTCAGAGACGGGCCGGGAGCAGACCGATGCGCAGGGGGAGCCAGCGGAGACTGTTGTGGCACGGCTGGCAGTGGGGGAATACCCAACCCAGCGGCGGGCGGCAAGAGAGGTAGACCCAGGAAGCCTGGCAAGCGGCGGTGTGGCAGCTGGAGTCCCCAGACTTCTGGGGGAGTGCTGAGCCCTGCAGAGAGCGACAACGCACAGGAGGTGGGCGCCAGCGGAGGCCTGGACGGCATGGGCCGGCAGGGGTATAGCCCGCAGACGGAGAGGGCCTGAGCCTGCGGCAGCTGCAGGTAAGGAGTTCCTGTGGCTGGGGCCGCGTCGCGAGTGAACCGGACCAGAGAACGAGGTGTGCTGTGACTGGTGCCCTGTGGACCGGGGGGTGCACTGCTGGGGGAGTGCGGCGCCTTTCCTGTGGAAAGCTGAGGTGAGGGTCGGCAGCGGCCCGGACTGAGTGGGTGAATCGATAGTGCATCTTGGCTCCAGCAGGCCCTAACGGACAGCGGAGGGGGCGCCCAAGGAGTGGCGCACACTTGGAGGTGGGGAGCTGGTGTGGACCGGGCACCTGCAAGGAGAAGCAGCTGCGGTAGAGAACTGGTGGACGAGCCCTGGTACGGACCGGGCCCGGCTGGACCCCGGTTGAGGGGCCTGGCCTTGGGAACGCCTGTGTTGATCCCCCGAACGGAAGGGTGAGATGGTGACTGAGAATGTAGGGCGGCATTGGACTGGCCTGGCGACCACCTGCATCGGCTCAGGGAGAGCACCTGGTCGACTGTGGGTCCAGAACATCGCTGTAATAGAGCGGGGGCCGTTAGCATACCACCCCAGCAAACGGATGACCTCCAGGGGTCGGACTAGAAGCAAAGCGAAGGCCCACAGGCGTGTGGGCGACCTGACAGGGGGAGCCATGGCAGACTCTGTGCCGCTGCCCCTACAGGCCACACCGGACAAGATTCTAGGCGCCATAGAGGACACCAAGACGACGCTTCAACGCAACATCGGTCAGGTGTCGGTGGAGGTGAGCTTACTCAGGGCAGATCACCAGAAACTGGCAGACATGGTCCGGGAAGCGGAGACAGGGCTGGTGAAGGTCGCACCGGCGCAGCAGGAACTCAGGGCCACAGTCTTTCAGCTGACAGAACGTGTGCAATGGCTGGAACGCAGGGCAGAAGAAGCCGAAGGCCGCAGTCGCAGGAACAACGGGAGAATTATTGGCCTTCCGGAGGGCGCAGAGGGCACGGACATGGTGACCTTCTTGGAGGGGTGGCTACAGTCGGATGTGGCCCTGGAGCAGCTTACCCCAGTCTGTGCATTGGAACACGCGCATCGGGTACCGTCGAAAGCACTGGCCCCGGGACTCCCCCCCCGGGTGATCGTGGCCAAGCTGCTGCATTAGCGGGACAGAGATGTACTTCTGCAGAGAGCAAGAGAAGTCGGGCCTTTCCATGTTGCAAATGGAACGGTAACCTTATTCCCGGACTTTACAGCGGAGGTGCAGAACAGCGGTGAAGAGAGCACTCCGGGATGATGGCATCCAATACTCCCTCCTGTTCCCGGCTAGATTGAGGGTAATTACTGATGGTCACACTGCCTTTTTTCAGACTCCTGATGAAGCATGGGAATGGCTGGAGAAGCATAAGTCTGGGGAGGGCACGGGTGATGGAACGAGGCGTGCAGGGCGCTGGGGCCACAGAGGACCAAGAAGACAGCGCAGCAAGCCCCGATCGAAAGTGGGACCGACCCCGGCCCAGAAGGAGTACTCCAGGAAGGCGGTGTTGGAAGCAGTTGCATCATTGCGGGCATGGACTCTTCAGAGGAGGCCAGCGAGAAGGAATCAGATCGTGCTTCTGACACATCGGAGACGGGCGTCGGCAGCCCTGATGGGGCCCCCAAGTTAACCCCCCAAACTGCCGACGACCTGGGTTGACCTTGACTATGCTGCCCCAGACCTTGATGGGGACCTTGGATTGTATTCAGGGCCCTGTTGGCCATGGAACCCCCCTGGATTCTCAGCCGCGGAGGAGTGAACGGCGAGAATACAGAATGACTCATTGTTTTGGTTGTGCATTTGCATTGTTAATTGGGCGGCCCACCGTTGGAGCGGTGCCCTGGGGATGGGGAGTTGGGGTTTGCAGTTACATGTTTTGTGTTGTGCGCGGGAGGCTGAATCTTTTCATTCTGATACAGACGCTGGTGACGGGGGGTGGCGGGGGCCAGTGGGGGGACGGGCGGCTCAGCCTGGTATAACTTATATAGAATGGCAGACTATAACCTGTTAACATGGAACATCAGGGGGATGGGGACGCAGACTAGACGGCACAGAGTCCTGGCGTATCTGAATAGGAGGAGAGTGCATGTAGCACTGTTACAAGAGACCCATCTTAACTCCAGTGAGGTAGATAAGCTACGATGCTGATGGAGGGGGCAGGTATTTGCCACTACATATTCAGCCTTTGCACGAGGTGCGCTGGTGTGGGTAAGAGCAGGGGTCCCATTCCAAGCTAACACAGTGGATATAGACCAAGATTGCAGATTTGTGATAGTCGAGGGTAGATTGCACAGAAGACAGGTGGTGTTGAGTTGTATATATGCCCCTAACCAGGGCCAGGTATCTTTTTTGCAGCACCTCTAGGGCCGACTAACCAGACAACTGGGGGGACAACTAGTGGTTGGAGGGGACTTTAATTGTGTTATAGACACTGAGCTGGATCGATCTACCCCACCGATGCCAGGGGCGCCATCACATAAACTAGCTAAAGGGCTAAGGGATTGGATGACACATTGGAGCCTAGAGGACATGTGGCGAATTCAGCACCCAGGGTAGAGGGATTATTCCTACTACTCGGGTTTGCACCAGGTGCATACTAGAATAGATAGGGTAGTATGCACCGGGAACCTAGTACACGAGATAATACATACTGAATACCTGGGACGTACCCTCTTGGACCACAGCCCGCTACTCCTTACTTGGCGATGTGCAGAGTCCAGACCACCCATTCCGATGTGGAGACTTAGGCTGGCAGTACTAGAGGATCCAACCCACAGGGAAGCGCTTAGAGCTCATTTATTAGTACACATACACATCAACAGGGGATACGCTGCCTCCAGACACGTAGAATGGGAAACCCTCAAGGTAGTGACCTGGGGATATTGCATGGGGCAGACAGTGGGAATCACGCGGACTCTTGAGTGTGAACTCAATCGCCTAGAAAAGATAATACATGAAGGCAAGAGCACTGTGGGCATAGACCAGGCAGCGTGCAATAGACTCCTTAAAGTGAAAGAATCTTACAACTTGACCGAGGAACAGCTACACCACCATAGTTACTGGAAGTATTTGGCATCTATACATGCGGAGGGGGGTAGATCGGGCAGGATGCTGGCGTGGTTGGTGAGGCCCCACGGGGAGGGTGCACCAATAACGAGTGTATGTGGCGTAGGAGGGGACCGCGTACATGCACCAGCTGCAATAAATGAAGTATTTAGGCATTACTATGAGACACTTTACAGAAAACCAGAGTCGGACCTCCCTGATTTGTTGGGAGCCCGCCTGCAAACGGTACCATTGCGCACACTGGCGCTGGAGGATAGGGAACCACTGGGGAGCCCGGTGACACTGGAGGAAGTTAAAACCGCTATCGCACCGCTAGCAGCGGGCAAGACGCCGGGCACGGATGGACTCCCTATGGAGTTTTCTAAGAGGTACTCGGATAATCGGCACCCATACTGGTTGAACTCTATGCAGAGACAATTCAGAAGGGTACACTACCTGAGACAATGAGGGAGGTGCTGGTGGTCCCCCTGCCTAAGACCAAATCGCAGGAAGCGCTGGTGACGGATTTTAGACCGCTCTCAATGTTAAACTGTGATTTTAAGATACTGAGCAAGGTCCTCGCCAATCGACTGGTTCAACATATTCCAACCCTAATACACGATGACCAAAACGGTTTCATACCGGCACGTAACACATCCCTCAATCTCAGGCGTTTATTTGCTCTCTTGCATATGCCGAGGGATGAGCGACCACCGGGGGCGGTGTTTCTCTCTGTGGATTTTGAGAAGGCGTTTGACTCAGTGAGGTGGGATTACCTGAGGGCAGTGATGCTCTGAATGGGCCTAGGTGAGGGGTTTAGTGCAGTGGGTTGATCTACTGTATAGCAGACCAATGGCGCAAGTAAGGACGGGCCGGACGGTGTTGGCTGCTTGCCCTGTATTTAGAGGGACCAGATATAGCTGCCCGTTGTTCCCGCTATTGTTTGCACTTGCTGTCGAGCCCCTGGTGGCCCAATTCCAGGAGGAATGTAGAGGCAGAGGGGTGAAGTGGGGCCACGCAGAACATAACATTTCACTCTATGCGGATGACATATTATTCTACCTGAGGGAGGGTGACTCTGGGATCCCATGGGCACTTGCACTGCTGGAGGAATTTGGCTGCCACTCAGGCCTTAGGCTAAATAGGAGTAAGACGTATGTCTTCCCGTGGGGGGAGGGTGAGCCGCGGCCACCGTCCTGTCTTGTGGATATCAGAATGGCACCCCATACATTCAAATATTTGGGAATACAGGTGATCCATGACTTAGGGGACCTCTGTGATGGCAACTTAGGCAAGGCACTTCAGTCTTTGAGGTCCGTCGTGGCGTTCTGGGGCTCTCTTAAATTATCCACGATGGTGTGAGTATTCCTCTCTAAAATGATTTTGCTACCCCGCCTTCTGTATTATTTCTCTAATCTCCTGGTGACGGTTCCGGTGAGCGGGTTCAGGGAATTGAATATACTGCTTCGAGAGCTCATTTGGGATGAGGGCTGCAGGCGGACCACCCCATCTATCTTACGTAGCCCTGTGGATGAAGGCGGACTGGGAGTCCCGGACTTTGAACTTTAGCATTTGTCGAGCCAGCTACAATGGATATCTAGGTGGTTTACTGGGGAGGGGTGGCTGGACCGGGCCACTTCCAGGGGAGAGATTGGGGGAGACTGGTGCGAATGCTCAATCACCGGATACCGCTACCGGCGAGGAATACCCAACTGACGGTGGCCTTCTCCTGTTGGAGGAGGTGCCTGAGACGCATGGGAATAAAGACAGCCTACTCACCGGCGTTTCCATTGGCGGCGTTACCCCGGGGTGCCCCATATCAGGTATTGCCGAGATCTCAAGTCGGGCCTGGACCCAGGTGGGAGTGGAGTCTCTGGGAGACTTCTTCCGAGAAGGGGTGATGCGATCTTTCACTAATATGGTGGAGGAGAATGGAGCTCAGAGAGGGCAATTCCTACTGTATCAAACATTGGCACACTCTATACGGGAATATTGGCATACAGTAAACGCGGAACCAGAGGTGCATACAGTACTACACCTTTTACTAATCATGGGGGGGATGCGCATCACATCACTAGACTTTACAGAGCTCACAATGAGGGCACAATGGAATCCCTTCAGGGCCTTAGGATGAACTGGGAGGAGACATTGGGCAGAGGCATGACTGATGCGGAGTGGCGGAGAGTGCTGGCATACCCTCGTAGGATATCACGGAACACCCGTCTTAGATACATCCAGTACAATTAGGTACATAGAACTTACCTCACGCCGCACACGATTCATTGATATACGGGGGTGACCCCCAGGCATGTCCCTGATGCGGTGCTGAGGGAGTAGACTTGGACCACATGCTGTGGCATTACCCTGAGATAAGGCAGTGTTGGAGGAGTGTCCTGGGAGATCTGGAGAGGGCGCTGGGCGTGAACGTGGAGATGGACCCTTCCCTCTGCTTGTTGGGCCTGAGCTCCAGACCAGCTGCCCGGAATGTCAGCGGCAGGTTCTTGGATCTGGCACTGGCGCTCTTCAAACACCGAATTGCCATAAACTGGAAGTCCATTAGAGGCCCCTCAGTGGTGGTCTGGAGACACGATGTGTCGACCTGGGCGCAGGCCAGGCTGCGTGCATTGCGGCAAGAGGAGGAACGAGGGATCCGTCAGCGCCCAATTGCCCCACTTTGGACTGACTTGTTGGAGGAATGGGAGAAGAAGATATCAGTGGTGGGTAATAGTCAGGAGAATGGGGGGAGAAGCGGATGCGACCCATGCATAGCTCGGTACAGGAGATGAATAGAGAGGAACTGGAGTGCATGAAAGAGGACAGGGTACATTCCTAGAGCTGAGCATAGAAGAGGACACCACAATAACACTGTCAGGAGCGCCTCGAACCCGTTGCACGACACACAAAGACATCAGCAGTTACACAGTGTGATTGAACCCCAGCGAGGGTGAAGTAGAGAGGGACAGGGGTGGGAGAGCATCTACCCCTGGAGTGGTGGGCCGGTGGCCCCGTTTGCCCAGATCCTCACACTAGTATTAGAATTGTCTCACCAGCACAAAGTTAGATTTTCTAGTTATCACGGTTTACATGACATGGCGATACACCTGTTGCAGAGCGTGGAAGTCTACATACTGGAACAGTGATGACGGTTACAATATTAGCGGATAGGGGTAATATCAGGAGATGTACAATATGCTTACTAACATAATAACTGATTACCTGTACTGCATGTTTCATGTCACGAAAATGGATATGATTGTACCATGATATAGAGGCTCTGCAACATGATCTACTAATCCCATTGAGAATTCACTTCTTGGAAAAATGTCAATAAATATATATATATATTTTTTTTTTAAAAGGTGAGCCCTGGTTTCCACTCAGTAGGTGTTGGTGTATGGGTATGGTGTGGGCCATATGGGATTATGTTGTCCCTTGATATTTGCAGGTGATTCTGGTTACCTCAACCTATCATGGCTACTGACCCATGTGAGGAATGCCAGGACAAGGGCAGAAGAACGTTACAATGAGGCACTTGGGCGAACAAGAAGGATAATTGAAAGAACCTTTGGCCTCCTGAAGGCCAGGTTCAGGTGCCTCCATCTAACAGGTGGATCCCTGTGCTACTCACCCAAGAACGTCTGCCAGATAATCGTGGTATGATGTATGTTGCACAACCTTGCCTTGAGACGCCATGTGCCTTTTCTGCAGGAGGAGGAGGCTGGAGATGGCTGTGTGGCAGCAGTGGACCCTGTGGACAGTGAGGATGAGGAGGCAGAGGATG
This sequence comes from Pleurodeles waltl, assembly GCF_031143425.1. NCBI lineage: Eukaryota > Metazoa > Chordata > Amphibia > Caudata > Salamandridae > Pleurodeles > Pleurodeles waltl. Next base: position 1,549,550,443 of record NC_090440.1, read on the forward strand.
AGGATGAGGACAACAAAGCAGCAGTGATACGACAATTACAATGACACACAGGTAAGACAGTGTTACTTTACATTTCATTGTCAATATTTTGTATATCTTTGGCACTGGCATGCTGTTATTTCCCACTTCTATGCCCACTTACTGTACCCTTTGGCAATTCATTTTACAGATGTTGGTGCCCCACTATCGCTCCTGGTGTGATCACTGCAGCCAAATACAGGTCTTTCCTATGTGCAAAATTACTGTACAGTTGAATAGCAATGTTTGAACCTGGCTAAGCGAATACATACTTTGAAATGTAACATATTCTATACTTGTTTTTTTTCCAAGGGTGTTTATTAAAGTGCCAAGAAGTAGAGGGGCAAGTGCAAGGGGATGGGGTGATGAGGGAAAAAAGTCCAGGGTATTGTTCCAGTCTATTTGTTGCACAGGTGCATTGTCCAATGGGACATAGGAAGTGGAGCAATGGCAGTTCAAGGTGGACAGGGTGACTGAGTGGGACACAGGGGTGACAATCAGGAGAGTTTCATTTGCTGGTGGGGGTCTTGGCAATAGTCTCTGGCTTCTGGCTGGGGCCTGCTGTTGTGAGACTGCCTCCCTCATAGTGTTGGCCACGTATGTCAGCACCCCTGCAATGGAGACCAGGGTGGTGTTGATCGCCTGCAAGTCCTCCCTGATCCTCTGGTACTGTCCCTCCTGCAGCCGCCTGTTCTCCTGCACGTTGTCCAGGATCTAGCCCATTGTGTCCTGGGAATGTTGATATGCTCCCAGGATCTCAGTGAGTGCCTCCTGGAGAGTCGGTTCCCTGGGCCTGTCCTCCCCCTGGCGTACAGCACTCCTCCCAGTTTCCCTGTTGTCCTGTGCCTCTGTCCTCTGAACCGTGTGCCCACTGCAACTGACTCCAGGTCCCTGATTGTCTTGGGTATGAGGGGTGGAGTGGGGTCCCTGTAGCAGTGGACACACTGCTGATTGACGTGTCCTGGAGAAAGAGGTGTGGGTATGCTGGGTGAGTGCTGTGGTGGTGTTTCCAGATGGGGGAGGCTCTTTGGTGGTGCGTGACTGGGCCTGGGTAACCGACTGTCCAGAGGTCCCTGATGGGCCAGGTTGGTCACCCAGATCCTGGTGACCAGAGTTGCTGTCATCACTGTGGGCCTCTTCATTTGGGGAACTGGATAGTGCTGGCACCTCTTCTCCGGTGACATTGACTGGGATACCTGTGGAGATGTAAATGAAGTGTTATTGTTTCTGTGTGTGACATATTGTGCATCGGTGGCTTGTCCTCTTTGGTTGTATTTGCCCTGGCAGCTTTCACTTATGTAAGTCGGTATATGTTGGGCTAGCTGATTCTCTGTAGTGTGCATGCTTTTGTGATAGTTGTCCATGCAGGGCTGTTGAAGAACCAGAACCTTATGGGCCTGGTGGCGCAGGGTACGCCTGAAATCTCCTTGGATTCACCTGCCTCAACTAACAGAGACACGGGACACTCTGTCAGGCGTAAAAGATCAGATTTTATTAGCTGCAGCTAGTACAGTTGTCCAAGAAGTACACAAGGTATGTTCTCAGGAGACTGCCACTTTACTTTGTGGCGCACAATCTTATATACCGTATAAAAACCATTTATTAACTACATACACTCCCAGAACACATAGAAAGGAGCCAGTAAGAATAATGTAAAGATAGAACAGAGCCAATAGAAATGTCGGAAAACAAGACAGCACCAATAGAAGGAATTGGAAAACAAAGTATCAAGTGACTTAAGGTTGCCTCCCCTCCAGCTGTGTTTGTCACCCCTCCCTTGAACTAATTCATTAACCGATCCACAATGAAGTTGCATGTGGTGCGATAAGTTTGTGTGCGTTTGGAGGACAGTTGTGAAATGAGAGAATACTAGCAAAGGACAGCGAAGGCCAGACGATAAGATAAGATCGGCGGAGAATAGTGTGAGCCTACAGATAGTTGAAACAAGGATTAGAAAACCAGACAGGGATTAGTGTACTCGGTCAGACCTTAATACCAGCCTTGTAAAGATAGAGGCAGAAGGCTGTTTTGAACACCATGTTGCAGAATAAGCAGAAAAGGCAGAATGGACTTCGTTCGCTGTGCTGCCTGAGTGAAGGCAACATAAAATGGCGGCGGGCCACAAAATGGCGGGTCGATACGATCGTATTAAAAATCGAATTTCCTCAGACCCTCCTTTTGCCAGAACTCAGGCAAGATACACAAACTCATGTTAATCTGAGTCGATGTCTATGGCCATGAGGTCATCAAGCTGTTGCTGTACCGTCATTTTGATATTCTCTGCTCTTTGTGACTTGGGTTTGGGAATACATGCAGTAGCACATAGGTTGCAGATGGCAGGACCGCAGTGCATACAAAGACAACAAGAGAATATAAAAGCTAAAATTACTCCAAAGAATGTCAATACCTTCCAACCCCATTTGGACAGTAATCCCCAAAACCACTCTGAAAAGGACCAATCTCCTTCGTCCTGATGAATCGACTCGGAGATTATGTGTAACTTAGAGATAGCTTGGTATACTGTCGGAGCGTCATTAGGTATGAAAATACAGCAACTTGATCCGATCAATTTGCATACTCCACCACGGTCCGCAAGAACAAAGTCTAAGGCAACACGGTTCTGCAAGGTCATAAGACGATCAGCCTGTAGTTCAGCTGTAATGTTACTTAAAGCTCCTACAGTGATGTCTATGGTGGTTTCTACGACACGAACCAATTGCCTTATATTTCTGCTGTTGGCCATTGGACCCCAGAAGGGAAGAAATCCTTTGAGGAAATCTCCTCCCTCTTGTCCTGCTGTGTCTTTCGAATCCACAATCCCTCTGCCATATCTATTTTTATGATGGTTCGCAGGAGCGGTGTATGTAGGGGGAAGAAGAAAGGCTATATAACAAGTACCAGAGAAATCAGCTGGCAACCATGTATAAGCCCTATCGTGGCAAACGAAGTATGTACCTTGAGATGGTACTAACGGCAGTGAATTCAGGGCTGAATAAACATATGTATGGGAACATAAACTTTCTCTTTGTCCGGTGTTTGGAGTTCTACCATTTATTTGCAGACAGAAATTTCCTTGTTGGGGTATGACCCGTATCGGAGGAGATTTTCCTTGCTTAACCTTATCATTGAGGCTGGAAATGTAATTAGTTATGTTCCAATTGGTATATGCTTTTCTTTCATCTATGGAAGCTTCACTTTTTTCCATGATTTTAGCCATAGCTACCATTCCCTTTATCAATAAACTATGACTGAAATTTGAACCAACACTATGTGAACTGACAGGTTGTTTAATTTTACTTTGATATGCATTATTGAAAATGACAAAATAAGCCCAAGCGGAACCTTCATAGGAGAATGGAAGAACTAAATATGGCATTCCTTTTTCTACTGTATGTGGTATGAGTCCACACACCCAACATTCAGTTGTATTGATCACTAACTGATGTTGATGTAACAACTGGACGAAGGAATTGTTAAAGTATTCAGTTCTTCTGATGAGTTCATGCTGGGGAAGAGTGTGAAATAGGTGCGGAGAGATAGTAGAAGAAGATGTAGAGGTAGGAAAAGAGACAACTTTTTGCTGCAGAGTAATAATGATCCAGTTTACAGATGCCAAAAGAATACACGACAATATAATGACGCATAGAGCAATACTACAACGACTACATATTTCTTTACAATTATTCTTTACATTTTTACTTTCTTTTTTATCTAATGTAGCCTCCATCTTTCTAAGTGGATGCTCACGGCAATCTTCCTCAATCACTGTAGTCACGATTATCTACCGTCCTATGACACTGTGAGGTCCTGCAGGCCTATTGCCACTTACTCAGGTCGTAACTAAGACTCCTACCGTGACCCTGCAACCGGGATAGAGTACTACATAGGAGAGAAATTTACAAGTTCTTTGGTCTTGGTCTCAAATTATAGCGTTCCTGTCCAGAGGCAGTCTGGTTTTGAAACAATGTTCCTGGATTTGTCGTGTTCAAGCGACGATGCGATGGTATTGCTTCTTGAAGGATGTCGTCGTCCTCTTTCTCAGAAAGTGTTCCAATTAGACGCGCATCACTGAATGGTACAAATTGCGGAACTTTCTCACTTTCAGAGTCACTGATGCCTCTACGGACCCACTGATCGAAAGGCAAGGGCAAAGGCACTTTCTTGCAGTGCACGGCATGCACCCAGTTTTTCTTTCCTTCGACTTTAACTGCTGTTCTTGTGGTCAAAAGAACCAGGCGTGGCTCTCTCCATCTGGGCTCCAAATTTCTCTGTCGTTGGAAATTTTTCGTGCAGACCCAGTCACCTGGTCGGATGGAATGACCTGGGTCTGTGGAAGCCTCTGGTAGAGCACTCTGAACCTGTTGATGAAGAACACGCAATTTAGTTGTAAGGTCATGCAAGTAGTCAATCAACATCGGGTATGGCAAGTCTGAGTATTTCTTAGGGCGAGGAACTCCCCATACATTAGCTGGGCGACCAAATATCACTTCGTAAGGGCTAAGCCCCAAACGAGAGTGTACTGCTGTTCTGGTGGACAGAAGAGCCAATGGTAAAGCATCAGGCCAATTAAGTCCTGTGCTAGCTTGCACCTTAGCAATTTTAAGCTTCAAGGTTCCATTGTAGCATTCTACTAAACCAGCCGACTGTGGGTGATTCGCCGCGTGGAACTTCTGTTTTATGCCAAGACCTGCACAAACTTTTTGCATGACTTGACCCACAAATTCGCTCCCATTGTCACTCCAGACAATGCGCGGCAAACCAAACCTAGGGAAGAATTCTTTCAAAAGTATTTTGGCAGTTGATAAAGCAGTATTGTCCTTCAGAGGGTAGGCTTCTACCCATCTAGAAAAAGCACATACTACCACCAGAACATATTTGAGGTTGTTGCATCGTTCCATGTGAATATAATCGATCTGCAACACCTCAAATGGATATGTTGGAGGAGCAAAATGACCTGCTGGAGTTGGGGTTCCCTTTCCCGGATTGTACATCAAGCAAACAATACAATGTTTTACTACATTATTTGCACACTTTGGGATCCCCTCATTTTGCCACACTGGAGCCAGAAGTTTACATATTCCTTTTGCACTTAGGTGAGCTGGACCATGTGCCATAGTAACTACAGGTAGTACATAAGCATCTGGTAACAGCCAACGTTGATGTTCTGATAATTCAACCCAACATCCCATCTCATCTAACATTCCTGTACTTTCCTTCCACTTTCTCAACTCATTCTCCGTAGCCTCTCCTTGAATTGATTTCACACTCTCTACTGTATCTTCACACATTCCCTTTTCTCTTACGCAGTTTGCGGGACCTGCAACATACATTCGACTTGTGTTGTCTCTGGCTGTCTTTTTCGCTACCTCATCTGCAAATGCATTTCCTCGACCAACATCGTCCACAATCTTTTTGTGTGCACTACACTTCACGATCGCTATCTGAGTAGGCATTGTAAGTGACTCAAGAAGTTCAGTCACTAATTGACCATGTTGTATCTTAGTACCATGGGAAGTAAAGAATCCTCTTTCCTTCCATAAGCGCCCAAAGTTAAACGCTACACCAAAAGCGTATTGGCTATCAGTGTACACGTTTACTCTTTTTCCTTTGGATAACACACACGCTCTAGTTAAGGCTATCAATTCAGCTGCCTGAGCTGAATTATGTCTAATGCGTGCTGTCTCCACAATCGTATGCAAAGTAGTAATAGCGTAGGCTGAAACTGTATCTCCATTCGGGAGCTTGAAACAAGAACCATCTACCCATAGTGTTCCATCTGGATTCACTAATGGCGTGTCTTTTAGGTCAATTCTACCCTTAGTCTCTTCTTCAGTACGGAGAAAACAATCATGCTGTTCAGAGACATCTCTCTCTTCTGGAAGAGGCAACAAAGTAGCTGGATTCAGGGTATTACATCGTTTGATGTGTATGTGACTAGCCAAAAGCGTCAGCTCATATCCGGACAACCGAGCACTCGTAAGATGCTGCGTTTTTGTCCTATTTAGTAAAGTATCCACTGCGTGTGGCACCATAACAATGAGAGTATTATCTAGCACTACTCCAGCAGACTGTCGAATAGAAATTGCTGCTGCCGCTGTTGCCTTAAGACAACTAGGCAATGCTTTAGCTACTGGATCTAACGTAGCTGAGAAATATGCGCATGGTCGCTGTTGATCTCCAAAACGCTGCGTTAAGACTGACAATGCACAACCCTCTCTTTCGTGGACATAGAGCGTAAAGGGCTTACTGTAATCAGGAGTACCCAATACAGGAGCAGAACACAAAGCAATACGCAAATCAGTAAAACTCTTCTGACACTCGTCAGTCCACGGAAGAGGCTGAGGCGTATCTTTTAAAGTTCGCGCCAACAGCGGTTTAGCCAATAAAGAGAAACTCGGAATCCACTGTCTACAATAAGAAGTAATGCCCAAAAAGGCACGTACCTCTCTTTGTGTGGATGGCACTGACATTTGTGCAATTGCCTGAATTCGTTCGGGGGTCAATCGTCGTCCCTCCTTTGACAAGAGATGACCCAAATAAGTCACCTCGCGACAGACATATTGTAATTTAGAAGGAGAAACCTTGTGATTCAGATCAAACAAATGACGCAACAGTGCAACGGTCACGTTTTTGCAAATCTCCTCTGAATCAGCTGCAACTAATAAGTCATCCATGTACTGAATGAGAGCGGCACCGAACGGTAAGGAAAAGGCATCAAGATGACATTTTAGAGCTTGACTGTAAATAGAGGGACTTTCACAATAACCTTGAGGTGCGCGTTTAAACCGGAAGCTTCGGCCTCCGAGGGAAAAACCAAAAATATCTCTACTCTCTTCGGCGATGGGAATACTAAAGAAAGCATTCTTTAGATCAATAACTGAAAACCAAGTCGCTGTAGAAGGTATCATCGTCAACAGAGCAGTGATATCTGGGACTACAGGAAACTGCGGTACGACAATCTTGTTTACCTCCCGAAGATCAATTACAAAACGATAAACAGGAGGCTGAGAAGGATCAGTGCGTTTAAGAACCGGAAGAACAGGACTGTTACATGTATTTCCTCTCGTTTCCTCAACCACACCCTTCTGAATCAAATCATGGACAATTTCCAGAAGTGCTTTCTCACCTTCAGTAGAGATTCTGTATTGCGGAATACGTGGCATTTCAGCATTGGGCTTAAGAGTAACAACATAAGGTGGGATCTCAAGACAACCAACGTCATTCGGACCCGTAGCCCAAAGCGTTTCGGGAAGAGAAAGCAATTCAGGTGGGAATTGATCTTTTGATAAGTACATTGGACTAGTCATTTTCTGTCCTAGAGTGAGGTATACACCAGAAGGTGAACAATATATCGTAGCATGCATTCTTTTTAATAGATCTAAACCCAACAGATTTTCACCACAACCATTCGTCAGAAGAAGCGGAGCTTCTAAATCATAAGGGCCTATTGAAACAGGCAAAGGGCAAGAAACTGGATTGCGAACAGGGGCGCCAGAAAATCCTACAGATACATTCGTTAAGCCAGACAAAGGTGCGCCAGGGAGTTTAGAATGAATGATAGAGCTTCTCATGGCACCAGTATCTAAAAGAAATGGCTCTGAAACACCCATTGTAGTGACATTAACATAAGGTCCATTCTGATCCACTGGAATTGACGTAACCCCCTTACTTTGTCCATGGCTGTCCTATTCAAAATGAAGACTTTCATTCCCTCCTTCAATATACTGATCCTCACTGTAATACTGTGTAGACCTAACATTTTGCTGGTCAAAGTAATTTCCGGAATTTGGAGGAACAAAAGAACGCTGCTCTTGGGTTAACACACCTCGACCTCTACCTCTATTTGCTGACTGAGGACCACCACGACCTCGTGAAGCAGATGTTGCTCCATTACGCTGCAACAATGCCGGACAACTGTTCTTAAAATGACCTTCCTCCCTACAATAAGCACATTGATTGGGACCTAGCAAAGGTCTTGGAATGAATGGTTCAGGCTTTTGATACAACCTCTGAAACTGCAGAGGCTGTTGAAACTGAGGCTGAACATAACGAGGAGGATAAGCCTGTTGCAAGAGAACTTTAGTTTTTAATTCTTTCGTCTTTTTCTCTTGTTTTTCCCTTTCTTCTTTGTCTCTATTTTCATAATATTGTGCAGTAGCCAATATCTGGGCGGAAGAAGAAACTGCCCATGAACTCTCGGAGTCTTTTAGCTTGTGTGATAGTTCAGGAAGCAAGTTATATACGAACTTATCCACAAATAATCGCTGTCCCCCTTCTGTAGCCATATCTTGACCACTGTGATCAATGAATGTCTCCTCGAATCGGGTAAAGAAATCGGAAACACTTTCATCTTTCTTTTGTTTACATGCTGCTAGCTTATCCCAATTAACTCTCAAAGCAGGCATCATTGTTTTCATTAATGTAATAATCCTACCAGGGAGTTCTGAGATCAAAGCGTCGGGCTTTGCACCACCTACTTGACCTCTATCTGCGGCAATAATAGCGTTCCAATCGCCGCCTAATTCTTGAGCGTGATCCTCTCTACGAATTTTAGCCCATATTGTCTGTGGAACTACATTTCCCATCAACATGTCAATATCTGCTAGATTCATAGTACATGCATCAACTGTTTGCGACAACTCTTTATAGTAACCAGCAGGATTTTTGCGTGAATCTGGTAGTGACTGTTTAAGTGCTAAAACTTCAGACCTTTTCCAGGGGACATGTATCCATATGCGCTGAAAATGCGCAGGAATAGCTGGATTAGCACCTGCTGCTGCAACTTCTTCCTTCCATATTGGAGAAACCTCTCTCATGGGATAGTTTTTCAGTGCTGTCCTAACTGAAGGATCAGAATCAGGAAAAGTCTGTGAGAACAATAGGGATCTGAAAGAAATAAGTGTTCTGACAGCGTTTTCAACCTTAGGACCCACAATAAGTCCTTTGTCAAAGTCAGCCTGAACATCTAACAGATCCTGTGGGACCGAACCCAAATTCATATCCTCCCATTCTTTAGCGAGAGTATCGCACATAACTTTAAAAACATATCTCTGCGTAGGTGCATTTCATTGCAGAAAGGTGGACATAATATCAGATGTACTATATTGGGGACCCTTCTTGATCCATCTACAAGCAAGTGAGTCCAATTTTTCTCGCTCTTCGGAGTCTGGGAATTGACTACGAGACTGTCTTCGAGAAAAAGCTGGAGACACATTTAAAGCTTCAAAGAAAGGTGATAAGAGACCAGAGACAGTATCTGCAAATCGCTTACGCATAGATGGAGAATTTGACATAAGGATAGGGGACAAGGTATTAGGTGAATTAACTAAAGGAGCATTAGGAATTGCCAAAGGAGCAGAAGGCAAAGGAGTCAAAGGCAAAGCTGGCATAGGCAATACTTGAGGAGGCAAATGTGGAAAAGCTGGAGCAGGCGGAAGCACAACTGGCGGCTGAACAGGCTGTAACATCGGGGGTGCATTAGCACCTTGTACATAGGGCGGAGGCAATTTCAATAAGTGGGACATTAAGGAATCTTCCTCAAAATCTTTTCTCTTATCAAGGGAAGAGATAGGCAACGTCGGATAGCATTTATCTATTGCCATTCGATGCTGTCTGTCTGAAATTTCCATTGCATTATCTATTTCATCATCTTTGAATTGCTGAGCAGCCTGTATAATCGTCATTCCCTGTGTTTTCCTATCTCGTTTCGCTTGTTTAATTTCTCTCTGTTTGGCTTCCTTACGCCAAAGGCGAAAAGAGTCAAACATTGCCGGCCGGGCTTTTCTTTTAAATAACGTTGCTTCTAAATTATCTAGCACATCAGTTTCGAAACTACCATTTTCTGGCCATTTTAAAACACCATCTTTCTTTGTATATCGGGTCCATGTCTTATTAAAGGCAATAGGACCAACACCATGTTTAGAATAGAGCTCATATGTGGGAGTTCCAACCGAAGGAATCGGACAGGAGTCCTCAAGCTGGGAGTCCCTATTACAACCAAAGCAACAAAGTTTTCCAAACTTAGTCAGACCAGACATCTCACGATTTTTACTGGCTGTTCACAAACATCAAGGGGGTAAAACTTTCAGTTTACACAGCACAAATGCACTTACCCCTCGGCTTTGGCCACTGCAATGGCCAAATCTAAGGACCTAAGGACAAAACAAAGACCAAAATTTGTGGGCGCGACCCACCAAATACTTAACTAAGGATGTCTTCTTACACCAACAGAGGCCCGTCTATCGTCTCGCTTTACCATACATCATCAAAGAAAGGGCCAAGGCAGGGCGGCAGTCAGGGCAGCAGTCGTCAGTAGCCGTCAGGAAGGAGTAACCGCGCTGAAAAAGACCTTCGGACCACTTCGACATACAGGGGTCGCTTGACGTGGCTCGCGATTCCTCCAGAATTTTCTTGCGGGGTTCCTCACGACCTTCAGGCAGAACCGGTACCGCTGAAGCCGCCCCACGTTGGGCGCCAGTTGAAGAACCAGAACCTTATGGGCCTGGCGGCGCAGGGTACGCCTGAAATCTCCTTGGATTCACCTGCCTCAACTAACAGAGACACGGGACACTCTGTCAGGCGTAAAAGATCAGATTTTATTAGCTGCAGCTAGTACAGTTGTCCAAGAAGTACACAAGGTATGTTCTCAGGAGACTGCCACTTTACTTTGTGGCGCACAATCTTATATACCGTATAAAAACCATTTATTAACTACATACACTCCCAGAACACATAGAAAGGAGCCAGTAAGAATAATGTAAAGATAGAACAGAGCCAATAGAAATGTCGGAAAACAAGACAGCACCAATAGAAGGAATTGGAAAACAAAGTATCAAGTGACTTAAGGTTGCCTCCCCTCCAGCTGTGTTTGTCACCCCTCCCTTGAACTAATTCATTAACCGATCCACAACGAAGTTGCATGTGGTGCGATAAGTTTGTGTGCGTTTGGAGGACAGTTGTGAAATGAGAGAATACTAGCAAAGGACAGCGAAGGCCAGACGATAAGATAAGATCGGCGGAGAATAGTGTGAGCCTACAGATAGTTGAAACAAGGATTAGAAAACCAGACAGGGATTAGTGTACTCGGTCAGACCTTAATACCAGCCTTGTAAAGATAGAGGCAGAAGGCTGTTATGAACACCATGTTGCAGAATAAGCAGAAAAGGCAGAATGGACTTCGTTCGCTGTGCTGCCTGAGTGAAGGCAACATAAAATGGCGGCGGGCCACAAAATGGCGGGTCGATACGATCGTATTAAAAATCGAATTTCCTCACTGTGAGGGGTGTCCATGCATTGGTATGGCATGCAGGGCTTGGCATTGGGATGAGTGGGGTGTGATGGTTGGGTGTGTGGGAGGTGGTGGAGTGATGGGAGTGAGGGTGAGGTTGAGGGTATGTGATGGCATGCAGGTAGGGTGGTAGTAGTAGAATAGGGTTGACTTACCGGAGTCCAGTCCTCCTCCTACTCCGGCCATGCCCTCAGGATGCATGATTGCCAAGATTGCTCCTCCCATGTTGTTAGTTGTGGGGGAGGAGTTGGGGGTCCACCGCCAGTCCTCTGTTCAGCGAGTTGGTGTCTTGCTGCAATGGAACGTACCTTCCCCCGTAGGTCGTAGCACGGCATTGACCCTGTCCACACTTCTACGCCATAGCTCCATTTTCCTAGCTATTGATATCTGCTGCACCTGTGCTCCATATAACTGAGGTTCTACCCTGATGATTTACCCCACCATGACCCTTAGATCCTCCTCTGAGGGGGTGTCTTTGTGGTGCCATGGTTGTTGTGTAAGGTGTGTAGGTGAAGGTGTGTAAGGTAATGTGTTGGGCTGTGTCATGTGGGGTGTGTGAGTGGTGTACAGGTATGAGTGGTATGTGGCTCTGGTTGTGTGAGTGGCCTTGCTGTCTCTCTCTGGAGGCAATTAATTATAGTCGTAAAGAGTTGTGGGTAATGGGGGTGTGTGTTTTATAGTGGTGTGGGTGTGGTGTGTGCATGGGTGTCAGGTGTGTGTAGTTTGAATTGTCCAATGTGGTGTTGTTTTGTATATGTGTGTGTATTTTGAGTGCGGTGGTATGTACCGCTAGTGGTTTACCGTGGTTGAATGTCTGCCGTGGTGATTCGTGGGTCATATTGTGATGGGCGTTGTTCTGTTGGTGTAACAATGTGAGTTTTGATACTGCCAGTGTATCAATGACCTTTGGTGTGGCGGACTTGTACCTGTGGCTGAATAGTGATGGATTGGTGTGTGTAATTATATGGTGAATGGATATCCACCATGGCAGTGGTATGTTGGCGGCAGTCAGCATGGCGGTAAGTGGGATTTACCGCCAATGTCATAATGAGGGCCTAAATCTCGTACCTGGAGGATTCTCCAATTGGAGCTGATTTTTTCTTCACAGGGCGTGGGAAGTTAAGATATAGCTCACTTAAAGGATGTAATTCTCTTGCTCTGTGAACTGTTTGCTGCCGCTGACCTCAATTCTTCCACAAAAACCTCTGCCTGCTACAATTCCATAGACTTGAGGGTGTGAGACTTGGAAGTAATAACTTAATATAGATATTTATATAGGCACTTCTGCACTGTGTGTGCCTTCAGAGGTGCTGGTGGAACTGTTGGCCCACATTCCGGATAATTTGGGGCTGCAAGAGGTGGCACAGTCTTCCATATCCTCTGCTGTAGCTCCACTGTAAAACAATGCTGTTAGCAAGTACCAATCTTCTTTGGGTTGCTTGCCAGCCCCTTATGCCAACTATTCATTCCTCAACTCAAAAGGAATGGCTACAACCATAGAAGCTTGTCGTCTCACAATACTGGAAAAAGTTGTATCCTCAACTGGGTTATTCGGATAAATTTTCCTATATACTAAAAGTTGATTGTATGTTGCTATTCTAACAGCCTTAATTTTAAAGGGGGCAGACCTCCCCCAGTAGTTGGGTGCACTAAGTGACTAAACTCAACTTAAGGGGATGTTGGGGTGGGGAAGAGTCCATGGAACCTCCTTTCCCCTCATCTAATGGCTGCCCACACGTGGTGGGTGAACTGATTGCGTACTACCTCTTTGTGGAGTACAGCAAGTGTGCATCCTCACGGTCTCTTTGCCTCTGCACCAATCCCTGTAATACGGCACGGGCACTGAGACAAAGGCCTTTATTAATACTTTTTGATGCAAAACTGCACAAACGCAGTTTTGCGTCAAAAAGTATAGCGTCTGCTTGCGTCATTCTAGAGCGCCAGCCGGGCGCCAAATTTATAGAATGCTGCTGTAGGAAGGTAGCCGCTATCTAGCCTATTTACCCCCACATTTGGCCTGTTTGTGAGTATATGTCAGGGTGTTTTTACTGTCTCACTAGGACCCTGCTAGCCAGGACCCCAGTGCTCATAGTGAAAACCCTATTTGTCAGTGTGTTTTATATGTCTCACTGGTATCCTGCTAGCCAGGACCCCAGTGCTCATAGTTGAGGCCTGACTGTGTGTTACCTGTGTGGTGCCTAACTGTGTCACTGAGGCTCTGCTAATCAGAACCTCAGTGCTTATGCTCTCTATGCCTTTAAAATTGTCACTGCAGGCTAGTGACTATTTTACCAAATCTAATTGGCACACTGGACAACCCTTATAATTCCCTAGTATATGGTACCTAGGTACCCAGGGTATTGGGGCTCCAGAAGATCCCTATTGGCTGCAGAATTTCTTTTGCCACCCATAGGGAGCTCAGACAATTATTACACAGGACTGCCACTGCAGCCTGAGTGAAATAACATCCACGTTGTTTCACAGCCATTTTACACTGCACTTCAGTAACTTATAAGTCACCTATGTGTCTAACCCTCACTTTGTGAAGGTTAGGTGCAAAGTTACTAAGTGTGAGGGCCCCCTGGCACTAGCCAAGGTGCCCCCACATAGTTCAGGGCAATTTCCCCAGACTTTGTGAGTGCGGGGACACCATTACACAAGTGCACTACATATAGATCAATACCTATATGTAGCTTCACAATGGTTACTCCAAATATGGCCATGTAACATGTCTAGGATCATGGAATTGTCCCCCCCATGCCAAATCTGGTATTGAGGTGCCAATCCTATGCATCCCCGGGGCTCCTGCATGGACCCTGGGTGCTCCCAAACCAGCTCTCTGGGGTCTCCACTGCAGCTACCGCTGCTGCCAACCAACAGACATGCTTCTGCCCTCCATGGGTCTGGGAAGCCCAGTCCCAGGAAGGCAGAACAAAGGATTTCCTCTGAGAGAGGTTTTTAAACCCTCTCCCTTTGGAAATAGGTGTTAAGGACTAGGGAGGAATAGCCTCTCCCAGCCTCTGGAAATGCTTTGAAGGGCCCAGATGGTGCCCTCCTTGCATAAGCCAGTCTACACCGGTTCAGGGATCCCCCAGCCTCTGCTCTGGTGCGAAACTGGACAAAGAAAAGAGGAGTGACCACTCCCCTGTCCATCAACACCTCAGGGGTGGTGCCCAGAGCTCCTCCAGTGTATCCCAGACCTCTGCCATCTTGAATGCAGAGGTGTGAGGGCACAATAGAGGCCTCTGAGTGGCCAGTGCCAGCAGGTGACATCAGAGACCCCTCCTGATAGGTGCTTACCTGACTAGGTGGCCAATCCTCCTCGGAGGGCTATTTAGGGTCTCTCCTGTGGGCTTCTCTTCAGATAACGAATGCAAGAGCTCACCAGAGTTCCTCTGCATCTCCCTCTTTGACTTCTGCCAAGGATCGACCGCTGACTGCTCCAGGATGCCTGCAAAACAGCAACAAAGTAGCAAGAAGACTACCAGCGACATTGTAGCGCCTAATCCTGCCGGCTTTCGTGACTGTTTCCTGGTGGTGCATGCTCTGGGGGCTGTCTGCCTTCACCTGGCACTGGAAGCCAAGAAGAAATCTCCCGTGGGTCGACGGAATCTTCCCCCTGCTAACGCAGGCACCAAACTTCTGCTTCACTGGTCCTCTGGGTCCGCTCTCATCATGACGAGCATGGTCCCTGGAACACAGGAGCTGGATCCAATTGACCCTGATAGTCCAGTGGTCCATCTGTCCAAATTTGGTAGAGGTAAGTCCTTGCCTCCCCATGCCAGACAGTAATCCTGTCTACTGCGTGAACTGCAGCCGCTAGGGCTTCTGTGCACTTTTGCAAGGAATCCTTTGTGCACAGCACAGCCCAGGTCCCCAGCACTGCGTCCTGCATTGCGCAACTCGCTGAGTTGACCACCGGCTTCGTGGGACCCTCCTTTGTAGTGTTGATGCGACTGCCGTGCTCAGTTTTCTTGAACCCATTTTCAAGTACTTCTGCGGGTGCTGCCTGCTTTTGCATGGGCTCTCTGTGTTGCTGAGCGCCCCCTCTGTCTCCTCCTCCAAGGGGCGACCTTCTGGTCCTTCCTGGGCCCAGGAAGCACCCGTCTTCTTCAACCTCAACCTTTGTAGCTAGCAAGGCTTGTTTGTGGTCTTTCTGCGTGGAAACAACTCTGCATCCTCCAGCACACCGTGGGACATCTTCTGTGCAAAGGAGAAGTTCCTGGCATCTCCCGTTGTTGCACAATCTTCAGCTTCTTCCACCCAGGGGCAGCCATTTTGCACCTTCATCCGGGGTTTAGTGGGCTCCTGCCCCCCCCCGGACACTTTCGTGACTCTTGGACTTGGTCCCTTTCCTTTACAGGTCCTCAGGTCCAGGAATCCGTCTTCAGTTCTTTGCAGTCAGTTGTGGTCTTTGCAGAATCTCCTATCACAACTTTAGTGTGTTTCTGGGGAAGTAGGGTAACTTCACTCCTACTTTTCAGGGTTTTGGGGTGGGGTATCTTTGACACCCTTATTGTTTTCTTACACTCCCAGCGACCCTCTACACACTACACTAGGCCTGGGGTCCCTAAGTGGTTTGCATTTCACTTTCTTAGTATATGGTTTGTGTTGCCCCTAGGCCTATTGCATCCTATTGTATTCTACAGTGTTTCCACTACTTTTCTAACTATATACTTACCTGATTTTGGTTTGTGTGTATATTTTGTGTATTTTACTTACCTCCTAAGGGAGTATTTCCTCTGAGACATTTCTGACACATTGTCACTAAAATAAAGTACCTTTATTTTTAGTAACTCTGAGTATTGTGATTCTTATGATATAGTGCTGTATGATATAAGTGGTATAGTAGGAGCTTTGCATGTCTCCTAGTTCAGCCTAAGCTGCTCTGCTATAGCTACCTCTATCAGCCTAAGCTGCTAGAACACTACTGATCTACTAATAAGGAATAACTGGACCTGGCACAAGGTGTAAGTACCATCAGGTACCCACTATAAGCCAGGCCAGCCTCCTACATTGGTGGTGCATCGGTGGGATAAGTACTTGTAACTGCTTTACCACTTTGTCATTGGTGCTTTTCATAAGAAAAACATATTCCAAATACTTAAAAATATACACAGTTAACCTAAACAGTTTAACTCTCTTTCTACAAACTTTCTTAAAAGTGTCTAAGAAGTTTTCAAAAGTTTTGAAAAGTTTGAAAAGTTTTTCTCTTTTCTTTAAAAAGTTTCTAAACATTTTCCTCTCTGTCCTCAACCCTTTCTAACAACTATGTCTGCAGTAGAGCTTACTCCCACAGTTGTCCAGGCAACCTATGGTAGTTTAAACTATAAAAGTTTGAGGGGTCTCTGCATAGAAAGAGGTTTAGGCATTGGTGAGAACCCTACCAAAGATCTTCTTCTTAGCCTTCTCCTAGAAAGTGACCAGAACCAGTCTGGCCCATCCTAGGATCAGGAGGTAGAGGAGGGTTTACCCAGCAAGAATCAGAAGAGGGTCCTGAGGACTCTGGGGAGGGTTCATCCAAAGACCTGCCAGCTAACAGGCCATCTAGTGACACTGGTAGTGGGAGGAGGTCACGCACTAGTAGGGCACCTTTTACTCCAAAAGGCCAAGTAACTAGATTCCAGCCAGTTAGAGACAGATCCACTTCTGCCAATTCCCAAATTTCCTCTGTGTCTCAGAATTCCTGAGCCTCCCACCTTGAGAATGACACCCTAGATAGGGAACTCAGAAAGCTGAGGTTGGAAGAGGCCAGACTCAAGCTGAGACAGCAGCACCTGTCCTTAGACAGGGAATCTCTAGATATAGAGAGGGAAAGGCAGAGGTTGGGGTTAGTTCCCCATAGTGGCAGAAGCAATGTTCTTGATAGTAATCCTGTAAGAGAACAAGATTCTAGGAACCTGCATAAGATAGTCCCCCCTTACAAGGAGAGGGATGACATTAACAAGTGGTTTGCTGCCCTTGAGAGGTCCTGTATGGTACAGTTGGTCCCTTAAAGGCAGTGGGCTGCTATCTTTTGGTTATCATTCACTGGAAAGGGTAGGATAGGCTCCTTACTGTCAGAGAAAGTGGTGCCAAATAACTACAATGCTTTGAAAGATGCACTCTTAGATGGATTTGGCTTACCCACTGAACAATACAGGATAAAGTTCAGAGATACCAGAAAAGAGTCCTCTCAAGACTGGACAGACTTTGTAGACTGTTCAGTGAAGGCGTTGGAGGGATGGTTACATGGCAGTGAGGTGACTGACTATGAAAGCCTATATAATTTAATTCTAAGAGAGCATATTTTGAATAATTGTGTGTCTGACTTGTTGCACCAGTACTTGGTAGACTCGGATCTGACCTCTCCCCAAGACTTGGGAAAGAAGGCAGACAAATGGGTCAGAACAAGAGTGAGCAGAAAAGCTCATACAGGGGGTGACAAGGATGGCAAAAGAAAGATGGTGAGAAATCTCAGGATAAGTATGGAGATAAAGGTAAAAACAAAGATCCTTCTTCACATCCTAAACACTTTTCAGGGGGTGGGGATAAATCATCTTCTAACTCTTCTTCACAATCCACACACACTAAAAAGCCTTGGTGCTATGTGTGTAAAAATAAAGGCCATTGGCCAGGGATAAGTCCTGCCCAGGTAAAGCCTCTGAGCCTACCACCACTAATACATCAAACATTAGTGCCTGTAGCAGTAGTGGTAATAGTGGAGGGCTGCTGGCAACAGTCAAAATAAGGGTGTAGTTGGGTTAACTTTTGGGTCCATCATAGAAACTTGGATAGTCAGTCCCAAGACAGTTTCTGTCACACCTGGTGGCACTGACCTTGCCACACTGGCTCATTGTCCCCTTACAATGGATAAGTACAGGCAGTCAGTTTCAATAAATGGTGTTGAGGCTCAGGCCTACAGAGACACAGGTGCCAGTATTATTTTGGTGACTGAGAACCTAGTGTCTCCTGCACAACACCTGATTGGACAACAGTACAAGATTATTGATGTCCATAACTCCACTCAGTTCCTCCCCTTAGCATAGTTCAGTTTAGTTGGGGTGGAGGTACTGGCCCAAAGCAGGTGGTGGTATCACCTAGCTTACCTATAGATTGTCTCTTAGGTAATGACCTAGAGACCTCAGGTTGGGCTGAGGTAGAGTTTAATACCCATGCATCCATGCTGGGTATCCCTGAGGAATTGCTTCCTCTCATTTCAGCTGAAGTGAAAAAGCAAAGGAGAGAAAAAGGCCTGAAAACACAGGATCCTTCTCCAACAACAGGTAAAAAGGGCATCAAAGTATCCCCTACCCACCCTCCCATTAAGGATACCATTCTGTGGTGGGAGAAACCTCTCCTAGGGTGGAACCTGTACCAGTGAACCATCAGCTACCACAGCTGTACTCCCTGAGGTGAAAGTACCTCTCTGTGGGATAACTAATCCTGATGTGAAAAATTGCACCATTTTAGTTAACATGGAGCATCCCGCCAACCCTCCCAGAGAAACTTTAGTGCATCAACCCTGCACTGCCTCACAACACTTAGGACAGCAGCCCGGCCCTAGTGTGGAGCTTATAGAACAGCAGCCCTGCCCTGCTCCAACACAAGAGAAACAGCAACCCTGTTCTCTCTTACAGCCATATGGACAAACGTTTTACCCAGCTATGGCTTTATTGAGTTAGCATCCCTGTCTGACATTCTCATCATTTGATATAGGCCCAGTGGACCAATCCCACTGCTCTAAACTAAAACATTCTAATAGGAACTCTGAGAATATATCTTCACATTCTTGGCTAGCTAAAAACCTTCAAACAGGGTGGTTTACATCCCCACGGGGTAGTAACCATACAGTGGATGGTAAAGGGAGTAAACAATCTATTGCAGAGCTTCTCTCCACTTATCACCACTTAGACAATAAAGACTCAACAGGCCAAGGTTAGCCTTATTTTCCTATGTTTGAGGGGGGGGGCTTTGTGTAGTAAGGTAGCCTCTTTCTAGCCTTGTTACCCCGACTTTTGGCCTGTTTGTGTTTATATGTCAGGGTGTTTTTACTGTCTCACTGGGACCCTGCTAGCCAGGACCCCAGTGCTCATAGTGAAAACCCTATTTGTCAGTGTGTTTTATATGTCTCACTGGGATCCTGCTAGCCAGGACCCCAGTGCTCATAGTTGAGGCCTGAATGTGTGTTCCCTGTGTGGTGCCTAACTGTGTCACTGAGGCTCTGCTAATCAGAACCTCAGTGCTTATGCTCTCTCTGCCTTTAAAATGGTCACTGCAGGCTAGTGACCATTTTTACCAATTCTAATTGGCACACTGGAACACCCTTATAATTCCCTAGTTTATGGTACCTAGGTACCCAGGGTATTGGGGTTCCAGGAGATCCCTATGGGCTGCAGCATTTCTTTTGCCACCCATAGGGAGTTCAGACAATTTTTACACAGGACTGCCACTGCAGCCTGAGTGAAATAACGTCCACGTTATTTCACAGCAATTTTACACCGCACTTAAGTAACGTATAAGTCACCTATATGTCTAACCCTCACATAGTGAAGGTTAGGTGCAAAGTTACTAAGTGTGAGGGCACCCTGGCACTAGCCAAGGTGCCCCCACATAGTTCAGGGCAATTTTCCTGGACTTTGTGAGTGCGGGGACACAATTACACGAGTGCACTACATATAGGTCAATACCTATATGTAGCTTCACAATGGTAATTCTGAATATGGCCATGTAACATGTCTAAGATCATGGAATTGTCCCCCCAAGCCAAATCTGGTATTGGGGTGCCAATCCCATGCATCCCCGGGGCTCCTGCATGGACCCCGGGTACTGCCAAACCAGCTCTCTGGGGTTTTCACTGCAGCTACCGCTGCTGCCAACCCACAGACAGGCTTCTGCCCTCCTGGGGTCTTGGCAGCCTAGTCCCAGGAAGGCAGAACAAAGGATTTCCTCTGAGAGAGGGTGTTACACCCTCTCCCTTTGGAAATAGGTGTTAAGGGCTGTGGAGGAGTAGCGTCCCCCAGCCTCTGAAAATGCTTTGAAGGGCACAGATGGTGCCCTACTTGCATAAGCAAGTCTACACCGGTTCAGGGATCCCCCAGCCCCTGCTCTGGCACGAAACTGGACAAAGGAATCTTCCCCCTGTTAATGCAGGCACCAAACTTCTGCTTCGCCGGTCCTCTGGGTCCCCTCTCATCGTGACGAGCGTGGTCCCTGGAACACAGGAGCTGGATCCAAGTGACCCCAACAGTCCAGTGGTCCATCTGTCTAAATTCGGTGGAGGTAAGTCCTTGCCTCCCCACGCCAGATAGTAATCCTGTGTACTGCATGAACTGCAGCCGCTAGGGCTTCTGTGCACTTTTGGAAGGAATCCTTCATGCACAGCACAGCCCAGGTCCCTAGCACTCTGTCCTGTATTGCTCAACTCGCTGAGTTGACCACCGGCTTCGTGGGACCCTCCTTTGTAGTGTTGAGACGACCCTCATGCTCAGTTTTATTGAACCCATGTTCAAGTACTTCTGCGGGTGCTGCCTGCTTCTGCGTGGGCTCTCTGTGTTGCTGAGCGCCCCCTCTGTCTCCTCCTCCAAGGGGCGACCTCCTGGTCCTTCCTGTGCCCGGGCAGCACCCATTTTCTTCAACTGCGAGCTTTGTAACTAGCAAGGCTTGTTTGCGGTCTTTCTGCGTGGAAACTACTCTGCATCCTCCAGCACGCCGTGGGACATCTTCTTTGCAAAAGAGAAGTTCCTGGCATCTTCTGTTGTTGCAGAATCTTCAGTTTCTTCCACCCAGAGGCAGCCATTTTGCACATTCATCCAGGGTTTAGTGGGCTCCTGCCCCCCTGGACACTTTTGTGACTATTGGACTTGGTCCCCTTCCTTTACAGGTCCTCAGGTCCAGGAATCCATCTTCAGTGCTTTGAAGTCAGTTGTTGTCCTTGCAGAATCTCCTATCACGACTTTAGTGTGTTTCTGGGAAATAGGGTAACTTTACTCCTACTTTTCAGGGTCTTGGGTTGGAGTATCTTGGACACCCTTAGTGTTTTCTTACACTCCCAGCGACCCTCTGCACACTACACTAGGCCTGGGGTCCCTAAGTGGTTTGCATTCTACTTTCTTATTATGTGGTTTGTGTTGCCCCTAGGCTTATTGCATCCTTTTGTATTCTACAGTGTTTGCACTACTTTTCTAACTATTTACTTACCTGATTTTGGTTTGCGTGTATATTTTGTGTATTTTACTTACCTCCTAAGGGGGTATATCCTCTGAGATATTTCTGACACATTGTCACTAAAATAAAGTACCTTTATATTTAGTAACTCTGAGTATTTGATTCTTATGATATAGTGCTGTATTATATAAGTGGTATAGTAGGAGCTTTGCATGTATTCTAGTCCAGCCTAAGCTGCTCTGCTATAGCTACCTCTATCAGCCTAAGCTGCTAGAACACTACTAATCTACTAATAAGGGATAACTGGACCTCGCACAAGGTGTAAGTACCATCAGGTACCCACTATAAGCCAGGCCAGCCTACTACATTGGTCCAAAGGGTGGGCTAGGGTAAAAAATTATGACATTAGCTGGGTGGTGGTGGCGGTATAGGAGAAGGGGGGTTTGCACCCAAAAAAATTACGTGATCCTGGATAGAGGCAAAGAAATTCCTCTAACCAGCCTAGCATCATTTTCTGACGCAAAACCATGCATACCACATAACTTCTGTCTTAGGAAAGACAGGATTCGTGCCCACCACCCCAGTGGCCAGCACAGGGGACCAGTGTGCCCTGGGCATGGCCAGTGCATCCTGTGCCATGCAGGGTGCCGCAAATTGGGCCTCCGATAGCACTTTCATTTAAAAAAAGAAAAAATATGCTATACTTAACCCTACTTACCTGGGATGGGGTCTCCATCGTCCGGTGTCCCTCTGGTGTGGGTGGGGGTGTTCCTGGGGCATGAGGAGGGCACCTGTGGACCCATTCCATGGTGTTCAATCATGGAAATGGGTCCACAGGTCCCCTAGCGCCTGGTCTGATCCAGGTGTTAAATAATGGTGCAAAGCAAGCTTTGCACCATTATTTAGCCCCTCCTCCCACCTGTGTGTCATTTTAGCATGGAGGGATAAATATGGGGCTAGCTCCATTTTTTAGATGGGAATGCCTAACTTGCATCTTATTGACGCAAGGTAGTTCATGCATCTAAAAATGGTGCAAACTCCAATATTTTGACGTTAGACAGGTCTAATGTCAAAATAGAAATATGAAGTTAGTTTTGCGCCAAATTTGCGTTAAAAAAAAATGACACAAATTTGGTGCAAATGGAGTATATATATGCCCCAAAGTGTTTCACATCCCCAATGAAAATGAAAGAATACCCCCTTGGAATTGTGCTGGTGCAACATGTACACTGGCATGATTTCTATTACAGAAGGAACTGTGCAAGAGTCTGTGACCCCTTCTGTAATACCAAAGTGCCACATGCATACAGAAAACAGGTCCACATGCCAGTTGTGGCGCCAGGGCACTATTGATAATTCGGCCTGAGTGTTTTGTGAGTATTGCAGATTTTCAGTGTCTGTACATAGATATGCTTGTCAGTTTCTGAAGGGAGTTCAGCTTGCCCAGCCTAGTTAAGGCCAGTGGTTCTCTCCTGCGACCTATCTCTTCTTCTTTTTTAAAGCTACTGGAAGAGGCTCCTGTAAGGAAATGCCTCCTTGGCATGGTTACCCCCTGACTTTTTGCCTTTGCTGATGCCAAGTTATGATTTGAAAGTGTGCTGAGGCCTGCTAACCAGGCCCCAGCACCAGTGTTCTTTCCCTAACCTGTACTTTTGTTTCCACAATTGGCACACCCTGGCATCCAGGTAAGTCCCTTGTAACTGGTACCCCTGGTACCAAGGGCCCTGATGCCAGGGAAGGTCTCTAAGGGCTGCAGCATGTCTTATGCCACCCTGAGGACCCCTCACTCATCATAGGCACACTGCTTGCCAGCTTGTGTGTGCTAGTGGGGATAAAAAGACTAAGGGGGTCATTCTGACCCTGGCGGTCCATGACCGCCATGGCGGAGGGCGGCGGAAGCACCGCCAACAGGCTGGCGGTGCTTCTTGGGCGATTCTGACCGCGGCGGTAAAGCCGCGGTCAGAAAAGGGGAGCCGGCGGTTTCCCGCCGGTTTCCCGCTGGCCCAGGGTATCCGCCATGGCGGCGCCGCCTTCCTGCCAGCCTGTTTCTGGCGGTGTCCACCGCCAGAACCAGGATGGCGGGAACGGGTGCCATGGGGCCCCTGGGGGCCACTGCACTGCCCATGCCACTGGCATGGGCAGTGCAGGTGCCCCCTAACAGGGCCCCACAAAGATTTTCACTGTCTGCTTTGCAGACAGTGAAAATCGCGACGGGTGCCACTGCACCCGTCGCACCCCTGCAACTCCGCCGGCTCCATTCCGAGCCGGCTTCATTGTTGAAGGGGCTTTCCCGCTGGGCCGGCCGGCGGTCTTCTGGCGGTCGCCCGCCGGCCCCGCGGGAAAGCCAGAATGGCCGCCGTGGTCTTTTGACCGCGGAGCGGTCTTTCGGCGGGAACCGCTTGGCGGGCGGCGACCGCCGACCGCCGCGGTCAGAATGACCGCCTAAGTCGACATGGCACTCCCCTCAGGGTGCCATGCCAACCTCACACTGCCTACAGGTATGGATCAGTCACCCCTCTAGCAGGCCTTACAGCCCTAAGGCAGGGTGCACTATACCATAGGTGATGACATAAGTACATGAGCACTATGCCCCTACAGTGTCTAAGCAAAACCTTAAACATTGTAAGTGCAGGGTAGCCATAGGAGTATATGGTCTGGGAGTCTGTCATGCACGAACTCCACAGCACCATAATGGCTACACTGAAAACTCTGAAGTTTGGTATCAAACTTCTCAGCACAATAAATGCACACTGATGCCAGTGTACATTTTATTGTAACATACACCCCAGAGGGCACCTTAGAGGTGCCCCCTGAAACCTTAACCGACTACCAGTGTAGGCTGACTAGTTCTAGCAGCCTGCCACACACCAGACATGTTGCTGACCACATGGGGAGAGTGCCTTTGTAACTCTGTGGCTAGTAACAAAGCCTGTACTGGGTGGAGGTGCTTCTCACCTCCCCCTGCAGGAACTGTAACACCTGGCGGTGAGCCTCAAAGGCTCACCCCCTTTGTTACAGCACCCCAGGGCACTCCAGCTAGTGGAGTTGCCCGCCCCCTCCGGCCACGGCCCCACTTTTGGCGGCAAGGCCGCAGGAGATAATGAGAAAAACAAGGAGGAGTCACCGGCCAGTCAGGACAGCCCCTAAGGTGTCCTGAGCTGGAGTGACTCTGACTATCCAATAGGGATAGGGATGTGCCCCCTCCCCTCAGGGAGTCCACAGACAATTATTGGTGCACTATCCGGACTTGTGTAGTTCGTGTACATATTTGTATATACTGATTTTTTAAATTGCACTATCTGATTTTTATTGATTACATTCGTTCAAATCAATTCCTTTTGTCCTTGCGTTATTGAAGGGCGGGGTGGGGGGTGTAAATGTAATGTTGCCGCATGTATTTGTGTGTATGTTGTTGTGGGTGGGGGTGTTGTGTGTTGCATGTGTGTGTCACTCTCTTTTCCCTCCCTCCTCCCCTGTGTTGTTGGTGCAGTACACACCATGGTCGTCGCCGCTGTCTTTGTTTCTCCTGATAGAGGAGCAGAAATACCATCGCAGGGAGTATTTGGAGTTCTGGCTCCATGGCGTCCTGGTTCCTCGTGGGGTGTGGAGAGGTGAGTGTTTTCCCTTCCAAGTCCTGTTTCCACCGTGTTTTTGTTCACGTTGGTTCTGTCCCGGAAAAGGTAGTGGATTGGCCTCTCATAATAGTGTTGGCGGTGATCGCTGCGCTGTTTGTTTGTACCGCCGTGGCGGTCAGAGTGTTAAAGTGGCTGTCTATGTTGGCGGTTTCCGCCACGGTCGTGATTCCATTTTTTTTTCCGACGCCCTGTTGGCGGTATTACCTTCACTTAAACACCGACCGCCAGGGTTGTAATGAGGGCCTATATGTGTTTCTGGGGTCTTATTTATAACAATCCACAGGAAGGCACCACACAAGTATGCCTGAACTTACTGATATATTCACCCTTTCAGCCATAGCAATAGTGATTTTCCCATTTTCCCTTTCCCTAAATTTCATGTTCAATTTTGAAACAAATCGATTGCCTATATGACATCATCTAATGCCTCACAGTGAATCACCCACTCAAGGTCTCAGTCATATGCCACAATAGCAACTACAACTACATGACCTATGATGCAGCACTAGATCTCTAGTGCAACAGCCATGGACACGCTACTCAGTCAGCAATGACCACTTTGTGTACTTGTGTACTTGTGTACTAACCCTCCAGATTCGAGCCATGAGTGAGCCCTAAATAATGCGGTGGTACTCCTGTTCTGCTCTGCTGCTGCAGTAGGCATCTCATTAGGAATCTCAAGGATACTACTGACACCCAAAGACAGTGCGATACAAATGGAGAATAAGAAACGTATGACCCAACAAAAGCCTGTCCCTGACAATTCTTCACAAAACTGTAGTATCAGCTCTGCACCCTTTTTGGGTGTACGCAATAACATTTAGGCACTGACTCAACAGTAAGCTCCAGTCTTTCCTGTCTAGCTCACTTGGATCCAGTCAAAAGTAGGCTGCGCTACCTTTCTACTACTTGGGTCATGGTAAGGTAAGCTACTAACTTTACTGAGTCCTGCTGTTAGAAATGGGGTTTCTGGTGGGCTAGGGTATTGCCCTAAGTCAGGCAGAACCCACCACTCTAGTCAGGGCAAGTGAGTTGCACAACAAAGACAACCAATGATCACCCCCTGGTAGCTTAGCACAGACCAGTCAGGCTTATCCCAGAGTGTAGGAGGCTGGCCTAGTTTGTAGTGGGTACCTTGGATACTTACACCTTATACCAGGTCCAGTTATCCCTTATTAGTGAAGTAGTAGTGTTCTAGAAGCTTAGGCTGATAGAGGTAGCTATGGCAGAGCAGCTTAGGTTGAACTAGGAGACATGCAAAGCTCCTGCAATGCCACTTATAGTTACACAATATGTATACACAAGTAAAGACAATATTCACTGTTACCAAAAATAAAGGTATTTATTTGGGTGACACAGTACCAAAACTATCTTAGAGACAATACTCCTTCTGGAGATGAGTATTATACACAATATATACAGTAGACACGAAAATTAGACAAGTAAATAGTCATAGAACAATGCAAACAGTAGGAAATCCTATAGAATGCAATGGGAGAAAATAGGTCTAGGGGCAACACAATACAATATACAAACCATATACAAAAAAAGTGAAATGTGAATCACGAATACCCCCCTAGACCAGTGTAGTGTGTGCAGAATTGCTTTGAGAGTAAGAATACAGTAAAGGTAAGTAAATTACCCCGCCCCAGAGCCCAGAAAGTACTGCAAGTTTCCTTAGGACACCACACCTCGTTTTGGGGATTTTGCAGCAGCCAACCAAGTCTGCAAAGAACAACTGCTGGATCATTGGACCTGAAGACCTGCAAAGGAAGGGGACCAAGTCCAAAAGTCGAAAGAAGATCCAGGCAGGACAGGAGCCCAGAAGAGGGTGCAAAAGAAGAGTCCCTGGTTAGTTGAAGACTGCAGAAATGCACCCTAGGAAGATGCCAGCAGGTTCCTGCATGATGCAAAAGATGTCCCACGGCGTGAAGATCGTTGCAGACAAGATTTCGTGTTAGAAGGTACCAACAAGCCTTGGCTACGGCAAAAGTGCGTTTTTCATCAAAATGGCGCTGGATGGACCCAGGAGGGACCTGGGGACCTTAACTCTGCGTGAGGAGGAAGAGGGGACTCTCAGCACTTTAGCGAGGTCTCAGGATGCCAGTCAGCACCCCCAGAAGCCTCAGGATCCGGGTTCAAAGGAGGTGCAAAACGCAGTTGATGCAGCACCACAAAGGAAGGTCCGCTGGAGAACAACTCAGGCAGTTGAGCATCGCAGGGTGGAGTGCTGGGGACCTGGGCCAAGCTGTGCACAAAGGAATTTTGCAAAGAGTGCACAGAGGCCTCAGGAGGCGAAGAAGACACAATACACAGGGGTACTGTTGTTCTCAGGGAAGGCAAGGTCTTACCTTCTCCAAATTGCGTCAGCAGGACCTCAGGACAGTCTATGTCGATGATGTCCACCCTCTGTGTCCTTAGGAGCCCACTTGTTGCCGTGAGAGGAGTCCCAGGGTACTAGTCGTTGCCATGGAAGGTGCCTGCCTGGAGCAGGGGAGTGACTCTGTCACTCCATAGGAGATTTCTTCGGTCCTTCTGGTGCAGGATGAAGACAGGGAGTCCCCAGAGCATGCACACCATGGAAACTGTTGCAGTTGCTGACTTTGAGCTGAGGTTGTTGAAGAAAAGTGTCTCTTGTAGACACTTTATTGCAGTTACAGCGTTTCTTGGAGCAGGCTGTGGTTGATCCGAGGTCAGAAGAGTCTGAAGTTGTTGCAGAGGATTGATTCCTGAAGGAAACTTGCAAGTAGAATCTGAAGAGAACCCACAGGAGTGACCCTAAATAGCCCTGAGAGGGGGATTGGCTACCTTATCAGGTATGGACCTATCAGGAGGGGTCTCTGATGTCACCTGCTGGCACTGGCCACTCTGAGCTTTCCAGAGTGTCCACACACCGTGCAAAGCAAGATGGCTGAAGTCTGGGACACACTGGAGGAGCGCTGGGCACCACCCCTGGGGTGGTGATGGACAGGAAAGTGGTCACTTCCCTTTCCTTTGTCCAGTTTCCTGCCAGAGCAGGGGAGAAGGGGTCCCTGAACCGGTGTAGACTGGTTCATGCAAGGAGGGCACCATCTGTGCCCTTCAAAGCATTTCCAGAGGCTGTGGGAGGCTATCCGTCCCCAGCCTGTGACACCTATTTCCAAAGGGAGAGGGTTTAACACCCTGCTCTCAGAGGAAATGCTTTGTTCTGCCCTCCTGGGACTGTGCTGCCCAGACCCCAGGAGGGCAGAACCCTGTCTGTGAGGTGGCAACAGCTGTAGCTGCAGTGCAAGCGTCAGAGAGCTGGTTTGGCAGTACTGGGGGTCCATGGTGGAGCCCCCAGGATGCATGGAATTGGCTCCCCAATACCTGATTTGGAATGGGGGGCCGATTCCATGATCTTAGACATGTTACATGGCCATATTCGGAGTTACTATTGTGAAGCTACACATAGGTATTGACCTATATGTAGTGCACGCGTGTAATGGCGTCCGCGCTCACAAAGTCCGGGGAAATGGCCCTGAACTATGTGGGGGCATCTTTGCTAGTGCAAGGGTGCCCTCACACTTAGTAACTTTGCACCTAACCTTCAGCAAGTGAAGGTTAGACATATAGGTGACTTATAAGTTACTTAAGTGCAGTGAAAATGGTTGTGAAATAGTGTGTGCACTATTTCACGCAGGCTGCAATGGCAGTCCTGTGTAAGGGTTTGTCTGAGCTCCCTATGTGTGGCAAAATAAATGCTGCAGCATATATGGATCTCCTGGAACCCCAATGCCCTGGGTACCTAGGTACCATATACTAGGGACTTATGAGGGGGGTCCAGTGTGCCAATTGAAATTGGTAAATAAAGTCATTGGCCTACAGTGACAAATTGAAAAGAAGGGAGAGAGCATAAGCATTGAGGTTCTGATTAGCAGAGCTTCAGTGACACAGTTAGGCACTACACAGGTATACACATTAGGCCACAAGCTATGAGCACTGAAGTCCTGGCTGGCAGGATACCAGTGAGACAGGCAAAACATACTGACATATAGGTTTTTATCTATGAGCACTGGGGTCCTGGCTAGCATGATCCCAGTGACACAGTAAAAACACACTAACACATACTCACAAACAAGCCAAAAGTGAGGTTAACCATGCTAGAAAGAGGCTACTTTCTCTTACACTCCCAGCGCCTCTCTACACACTACTCTTGCCTAGGTGGGGGACTGACTGAACTACTACTTCATCCTCTAACCTCGGATCAACCGCAGCCTGCTCCAGGAACAGCTGTAACAGCAACAAAGTATCCGGAAGGGATACTTTTCCTCTGCAACTTCAGCTCCAGCCAGAAACTGCAATAGTTTCCATGGTGTGCACGCTCTGAGGACTCCCTATCTTCATCTTGCACCAGAAGGACTGAAGAAATCTCCCATTTGGGTGACAAAGTCACTCCCCTGCTCACACAGGCACTTTCTAAGTCGACGACACAGACTGTCCTGAGGTCCTGCTGTCCCAATTTGGAGGAGGTAAGACCTTGCCTTCCCCCAGAACGACAGCACCCCTGTGCACCGCATCTTCTTAACCTCCTGAGGCCTCTGTGCACTATTTGCAAACTTCCTTCATGCACTGCCTGGCCTAGGTCCCCAGCACTCTATCCTGCGCACTCAACTTGCTGAGCTGTTCTCTGGTGGCGTGGGACCTTCCTTTGTACTGCTGCACCAACAACATTTTGCACCTCCTTTGTCCCCGTGTCCTGGGACTCCCGTGGGTGCTATCTGGTGCTCTAAGGGCTCTCTGAAGTCCTGGGGGCCCCCCTCTTCCTCCTCACGTAGAGTTGAGGCCCCCAGGTCCCAGCAGGGTCCAGATAGCGCCTAGTTGATGCAAAACGCAACTTTGCCGGAACCAAGGCTTGGAGGAATCCAGTGCCAAAACTGACCTGCATCCAACTTCACGCCGTGGGACATCCAGTGCATCATGCAGGAACCCGCTGACATCTTCCTAGGGAGCATTTCTGCAGTCTTCGTCCAACCGGGGACTCTTCTTTTGCACCCTCTTCTGGGTTGGCAGGGGCTCCTGTCCTTCCTGGAACTTCTTTCGACTTCTGGACTTGGTCTCCTTCCTTTGCAGGTCTTCAGGTCCAGGAATACACCATTTGTTGTTTGCAGACTTGGTTGGTTCTTGCAGTAATTCCAATCACGAGGTGTAGTGTCCTAAGGAAACTTGCAGTACTTTACTCCTGCTTTTCTGAGCTCTGTGGTGGGGTAATATACTTACCTTTACTGTATTCTTACTCTCCCAGTGATTCTGCACACACTGCACTTGTCTAGGGGGAATTGGTGATTCGCATTCCACTTTCTTAGTATATGGTTTGTGTTGCCCCTAGACCTATTTTCTCCCATTGCATTCTATAGCATTTCCTATTGTTTGCACTATTCAATGTCTAATCACTTGCCTTATTTGGTGTCTAGTGTATATATTGTGTATAATACTTACCTCCAGAAGGAGTATTGACTCTGAGATATTTTTGGTAATGTGTCACCCAAATAAACTACCTTTATTTTTGGTAACACTGAGTATTGCCTTTACTTGTGTATGAGTACTGTGTGACTATAAGTGTCATTGCAGGAGCTTTGCATGTCTCCTAGTTCAGCCTAAGCTGCTCTGCAATAGCTACCTCTATCAGCCTAAGCAGCTAGAACACTACTACATTTCACTGATAAGGGATAACTGGACCTGGTATAAGGTGTAAGTACCTAAGGTACCCACTACAAACCTCCTACAGTACCCCACCCCGGAGCCCAGGAAAACAGGAGTACGGTGGAGCAAGTTTCCTCAGAACACACTAGGAGTCGTGGTATAGGATTATGTGAAAACCAAGCAAGACTGCAACAATGGATTCCTGGACCTGAAGACCTGTAGAGAGAGGAGATCAAGTCCAAGAACAGATGAAGAGTCCAGGAAGAACAGGATCCCCTGTTAACCTGGATGAAGGTGCAAAAGTGGATTTGCCAGTTGGAAGAAAAAGTCAGAACTGCACCAAAGAAGACAGCTGCAGGTTCCTGCTTGGTGCAAGAGATGTGCCACGTCGAGTCGTTGGATGCAGGCTGGTTTTCGTTGTTGGATTCCGCCAACAAGCCTTGGCTCATGCAAATGTTCAAATTGGCGGGAAAAGGCGCTACCTGGCCCAGGAGGGACCTGGGGGTTTCAATTTGAACTGAGGAGACAGAGGGGGCTCTCAGCGCTTTAGAGAGCCCTCAGAACACCAGGCAGCACCCACAGGAGTCCCGGGACATGGGGACAAAGGAGTTGCAAAACGCTGTAATTGCAGCACTACACAAGGGGATCCCACGTCGCCAGAGAACAACTCAGGGAGCTCAGCATTTCAGGATAGAGTGCTGGGGACCTGGTCTACTCTGTGCGCAAAGGATGTTTGGAAGAAGTGCACAGAAGCCCTAGGAGCTGAAAAACACATGCTGCACAGGGGTACTGTCTGGCTCGGGGAGGCAAGACCTTACCTCCACCAAATTTGGACAGCTGGACCTTTGGATAGTCAGGATCACTTCGGTCTACCACCTGTGTTCCAGGGATCATGCTTGTTGACAGGAGAGGATTCCCAGAGTACCAGTTGTCATTGCAGAGAGGGGCCTGCTGAAGCAGGGAAGTCACCCCGTCACTCCACGGGAGATTCCTTCAGTCCTTCTAGTGCCGGATGGAGACAGGCAGTCCTCAGAGCGTGCAGAACCTAGGAACTGTTACAGTTACTGGCAGGAGCTGGAGTTACAGAGTTGCAGTAGCCTTCTTGGATACTTTGTTGTAGTTGAAGAGTTCCTGGAGCAGTTCTGCGGTTGATCTGATGGTAGAAGGTGAAGCAGAGGAGTCCTGATGGAATCTTGCAAAACCAAATCTGAGGAAACACCCAGAGGAGAGACCCTAAATAGCCCTGAGAGGGGGATTGGTCACCTAACCAGGTAAGCACCTATCAGGAGGGGTCTCTGACGTCACCTGCTGGCACTGGCCACTCAGAAGCTCCCAGAGTTCCCTGACGATCCTTAAAACAAGATGGCACAACCCAGGGACACTCTGGAGGAGCCGTAGGCACCATCCCTGGGGTGGTGATGGACATGGGAGTGGTCACTCCCCTTTCCTTTATCCAGTTTCGTGCCAGGGAATGGGGGTCCCTGAATCGATGTAGACTGTATGATGCAAGGAGGGCACCATTTGTGCCTTTCAAAGCATTTCCCGAGGCTCTGGGAGGATACGCCTCACATGCCTGTAACACCTATTTCCAATCGGAGAGGGTGTAACACCCCTCTCCTAAAGAAAATGCATTGTTCTTCCTTCCTGGGTTTGAGGAGCTCAATCCCCGGGAGGGCAGAAACCCGTCTGTGAGGTGGCAGCAGCTGGGACTGCAGTGGAAATCTCATAGAGCTGGTTTGGCAGTACTGGGGGTCCATGGTGGAGCCCTCAGGGTGCATGGAATTGGCCCCCCAATACCAGAATCGGATTGGGGGTACAATTTCTCACTCTTAGACACCTCACATGGCCATATTCGGAGTTACCATTGTGGAGCTACATATATGTATTGACGTATATATAGTGTACGCTTATAATGGTGTCCCCGCACTCACGAAGTCTGGGAAATTGGACCTGGACAATGTGAGGGCACCTCAGCTAGTGCAGGGGTGCCCTCACACACAGTAGCTTTGCACCTAGCCTTCAGTAACTGAAGGTTAGACAGATAGGTGACTTATAAGTTACCTGGTGCAGTGAAAATGGCTGTGAAATAGTGCTTGTACTATTTCACTCAGGCTGCAATGGCAGTCCTGAAGGAGTATTTATATGATCTCCTTATGGGTGGCAAAAGAAATGCTGCGGTCCAAAAGGATCTCCTGGAACCCCAATGCCCTGGGTACGTAGGTACCATATACTAGGGACTTATAGGGGGTCCAGTATGCCAATCTGGAGTGGAATATGGAGTCACTAGACTATATTGACAAATATGGAAACAGAGAGAGCATAAGCACTGGATTTCTGGTTAGCAGGACTCCAGTGACGCAGTCAAGCATACGGACAACACAGTAAACCAAACCGACATATAGGCCACAAACTATGAGCACTAGGTTCCTGACTAGCAGGATCCCAGTGAGATAGTAAAAACATACTGACAAACAGGTAGAAATTGGGAGTAACATGCCAAGAAGTATGGTACTTTCCTACAATTGCCTGTCATAAAACCCAGAGCATGCAGTAATGCATTTGGTGTTAAAGAAATGGCAGGGACGGGGCCTCCGATGAGGATTCCTCCCACTCCTGCCAGCAGTTCCAGGAGCCTAATGCTCCTACTCACAGATATGCCCTAAGGGTAGGGGGGCGCACTCAGCTCCCACAGTGATGGGGAAACCTGTTGGGGTTCCCTGCAAAGAGAAAATCACCAGGCAGCTGCCCGCATCAGCGTGGGGTGGCTGCACACTCCTGCAGCTTCCTCTTGAGCTACCTCTCACCTCTGTAGCCTGTCAAGTGCCCTCCAGGGCCTCCCAGACCACTACCTGTGTTTTCCACGAAGCCACTGCCTGGTGAGTAGTTGTGCTCTACAAAAACTGATTGATTGATTGACAGTGGAACAGGGCTCTCTGTCCCAGTCGTCTCTCACCTGACATACTCCATACACACTGTAGGTAGGAAAAGTAGGGAGCACTGTCCCTGTGCTCCCAATGGGATGAAAGAGCCGTCCAACACAGCTCTCCACACACTGGAAGGAGAGCTAACCACTACACAAACACACGGGGGAACACATCACCCAACCCCTGGAGAACAACTGTGGAGCACCAAGCAGGAGACCAGCAGCAGGCCAGCACATCAGGCAGCAGTGCAAAGTGGCAGTTCTTTCAGCCACCCAACAGTCAGTAGGTAGCAGAGCAGTCCAATGAGGCAAGCAGTTCAAATGGCACTTCCTTCCTGGCATACAGTTCCTTCCAGCAGCATCTTCTCCAGGTCAACGCAGTGTCTACCATCATGGGGTACAACCCCTGTACTTATACTCAATTTGTCTTTGATCTAAGAGGGCACTTCAAAAGACCTTTAAAAGTGCACAACACACCCTTTCAACCCCAGCCCTGGCTCCAGACATCAGTAGGCGGTAAGCAAGCCCTTTTCGTGAGGGCAGGACACAGCCTATACAGATGCAAGTGTGCCCCGCCTTCCACTCTCCCAGCCCAGGAACACCATTCAGTATGCAGATGTAATCCTATTACACCTCCATCCTCCCTGCAAGTAAGCACAAAGCCCAGCTGACACTCTACCCTAGACATGGATTGGAGTCAGGCTGCAAAGCAACAAAAAAAGGGTCAGAAAAACAGGAGGATGAAGACAAAAAGTTTGGGGATTACCCTGCAAAAAGGGCCAGGCCCAACATAACCCCCCACCAGCCTAAAGCCAGGGGAGACCAATCAATACCTTGATGGGCTTCCATGCTTGGGGCGATAGAACATGGACCCTGTTCCACAACAGCAGGGGGAATGTTCCAGTTCTAGGCCAACCTGAACCCAGTTGGATCCCTCTGGCTGTGTTCCCCAGACAACCTCAGACAACCAATGGGGCTCCTCAGCTGTTGGTAGCCAGAGCTAGGCCATCCAGGGACTTCTGGTCTCTGTAATCTCCCTGAGTGGGGGCGGTAGTCCCAGGTGCATAGCATCCTTTCTCTGCTCCACTTCCCACCAGTTCAGGGATTCTACCCTGCCACTGGTCTTCCAGCCTAGGATCTACACCCATAGACCTGACAGGGGTCAGGGGCGAGGATCTCCTCCCAGTACCTCTCTTTCTGGGCTACCAAACCCTCTCCCCAAGGAGGGTAACCCCAGAAGACAGAACTGTCAGGGGGCTGGTGATAGCCGCTCTGCACAATTCTCCCACCAGTCCATGGGTTCTACCCTGCAACTGATCTCCCAACCCAGGGTCTGCACCCTTGGATTGAACCAGAACAGGGGTGAGTCCTTCCTCCCCCTGTCCCCGTGTCCCCCTTCCATAGTTCCCCCCCCACCAAGGAGGGTACCCCGTGAGGACGGTAGGTACGGTTGTGGTAACCACTCCACCCTCCAGCTCAGGGGTGTCACCCTGAGCTTGACCTTGCAACCTAGGGCCAGTACCCTCAGACTGAATCTGTGCCTGAAAAGCCAGGACATATTATTCATGTGTTGTGTAAGAGTACATCTGGCGCTGGTCTCCTGACACCTGTCCATCTGGCAGAGCATAAAGCCCCCCAGACCAGAAGTGGTGTCACCGGGGTCATTCCTGGGAGGCTCTGACCTAGGAGCTGGCTTCTAACCCTCTGGTTTCCCCACTGGGGACTGCCTCCCCCCTCTCACCCCTCCATCTGGCACCCCACACCCTCCACCGCTGAGTGGTACTGCCAGATACCCCAAGTCCTCCTCACGTTATGGGGTCCCCCTTAATAGATGGCCCCCGATACAGACTAGGGTGGTCATTCCAACCCTGGCGGACGGTGTTAAAGCAGCGGAAATACCGCAAACAGTCCGGAGGACAAAAAAAGGGAATAATGACCCTGGCGGAAACCGCCAACAAAGACAGACACTTTAACACTTCGCCCGCCACGGCGGTACAGACAAGCAGCGCGGCGGTCACCGCCAACAGATAGGCGGAAGACAATGTACCGCCCACACTATTACAACCCGCCAATCCGCCACCTTTTCCGGGGCGGATTCACCGTGGATAAAAACACAGCGGAAACAGCTTTTGCTATGGGAAAATGCTCACCTTAACATATCCCACGAAGAACGAGGAATCCATGGAGCCGGAACTCCAAATACTCCCTGCCCTTGTGTTTCTGCTCTTCTACGACCAACAGCTACGTAGGCGCCGCAGACAACGGTAAGTACTGCACCTACGACATGGGGGAGGCAAAAGTTAGGGGGACACACACCAAACACCCCCACCCTCGCATATTACAACTAACACACCAATGCATTCACAAAAATCACAATAACAACCCACAATCCCCACAGAAGAATGAATACACAAAGCGAAAATCGGTCAAAC
Source organism: Pleurodeles waltl (assembly GCF_031143425.1). Lineage (NCBI taxonomy): Eukaryota > Metazoa > Chordata > Amphibia > Caudata > Salamandridae > Pleurodeles > Pleurodeles waltl. The sequence continues at coordinate 1,549,586,545 of NC_090440.1, forward strand.
AATGTAATGTGCCAATATACATGTCATACAAAAATATAAAGATATATATTTGAAAATCAGTCACAATTATATACAAGACGAGAAGTAGTGCAGATATGTACATAACAATGTCCGTGCACCATCAGTCCAAAAATACATGGGCGAGGCCCACAAATGATACCTGACCACAATCGGAGAGAACACTGCCGGGGCATCAAATAGAAATTCTACAGGCATCTCAGGGGGAATGAAAGGGGGGGGCACCTCAGCCGGATGACTGCAAAGCTAGATCCACGATGGGGCTCCATGCCCATTCATGCCCTCCTGGGGAGTGCAAAGCCACAGTCTCTCAAGTCTCCACAGTGGGTGGTTTGCCCACTGTGCCATCCTGGGGAGTGCAAAGCCACAGTCTCTCAAGTCTATACAGTGGGTGGTTTGCCCACTGTGCCATCCTGGGGAGTGCAAAGCCACAGTCTCTCAAGTTTCACAAGTGAGTGGTTTGCCCACTGTGCCATCCTGGGGAGTGCAAAGCCACAGTCTCTCAAGTCTATACAGTGGGTAGTTTGCCCACTGTGCCATCCGGGGGAGTGCAAAGCCACAGTCTCTCAAGTCTATACAGTGGGTGGTTTGCCCACTGTGCCATCCTGGGGAGTGCAAAGCCACAGTCTCTCAAGTTGATGCAGGTCTCTACTGGTACTGGGGGGGACTGGTGCACAGACTGGATGAGTCTCCCTGTGAAAGGTCGTGTTCTGTCACTGTCCCAGCTGCACAAGGGATAAGGATGCCTGATGTGGCGGGCCATTCATTCCTACCCGGTGCAGTTCCCTGTTCAGCGGTGCTTTGACATGGTGGTTCAGGACAGTTCAGCGGTGCTTTGCCATGGCGGTCTGTGCCCTGTTCTGCGGTGCATTGACATGGCGGTCTTTGCCCTGTTCAGCGGTGCTTTGCCATGGCGGTTCAGGACAGTTCAGCGGTGCTTTGACATGGTGGTTCAGGACAGTTCAGCAGTGCTTTGCCATGGCGGTTCAGGACAGTTCAGCGGTGCTTTGCCATGGCGGTCTGTGCCCTGTTCAGTGGTGCATTGACATGGCGGTTCAGGACAGTTCAGCTGTGCTTTTCCATGGCGGTTCAGGACAGTTCAGCGGTGCTTTGCCATGGCGGTTCAGGACAGTTCAGCGGTGCTTTGCCATGGCGGTCTGTGCTCTGTTCAGCGGTGCATTGACATGGCGGTTCAGGACAGTTCAGCAGTGCTTTGCCATGGTGGTTCAGGACAGTTCAGAGGTGCTTTGCCATGGCGGTTCAGGACAGTTCAGCTGTGCTTTGCCATGGCGGTCTGTGCCCTGTTCAGCGGTGCATTGACATGGCGGTCTTTGCCCTGTTCAGCGGTGCTTTGCCATGGCGGTTCAGGACAGTTCAGTGGTGCTTTGCCATGGCGGTCTGTGCCCTGTTCAGCGGTGCATTGACATGGCGGTTCAGGACAGTTCAGCGGTGCTTTGCCATGGCGGTTCAGGACAGTTCAGCGGTGCTTTGCCATGGCAGTCTGTGCCCTGTTCAGCAGTGCATTGACATGGCGGTCTTTGCCCTCTTCAGTGGTGCTTTGCCATGGCGGTTCAGGACAGTTCAGCAGTGCATTGACATGGTGGTCTTTGCCCTGTTCAGCGGTGCTTTGCCATGGCGGTTCAGGACAGTTCAGCGGTGCTTTGCCATGGCGGTTCTGATAAGGACATTGGTGTGTGGCATGATGTTTCATCATTGCCCAGCGGGGCTGTGGCAGCCGGAGCCCTCCAGGGCACTGACTCGGGTGGTGGCAGTGGTCTCCTGACCAGTGACAATACTTGGGCCCTCCTGGGCTGTGACTCTGGCGGTGGTCTCTGGACCAGTGACAATATTTGGGCCCTCCTGGGCTGTGACTCTGGTGGTGGTCTCCTGACCAGTGACGATACTTGGGCCCTCCTGGGCTGGGACTCTGGCGGTGGTCTCCTGACCAGTGACGATACTTGGGCCCTCCTGGGCTGTGACTCTGGCGGTGGTCTCCTGACCAGTGACGATACTTGGGCCCTCCTGGGCTGTGACTCTGGTGGTGGTCTCCTGACCAGTGACGATACTTGGGCCCTCCTGGGCACTGACTCTGGCGGTGGTCTCCTGACCAGTGACGATAGTGGGGCCCTCCTGGGCTGTGACTCTGGCGGTGGTCTCCTGACCAGTGACGATAGTGGGGCCCTCCTGGGCACTGACTCCGGCGGTGGCGGTGGTCTCCTGACCAGTGACGATACTTGGGCCCTCCTGGGCTGTGACTCTGGCGGTGCTCTCCGGACCAGTGACGATAGTGGGGCCCTCCTGGCCTGTGACTATGGCAGTGGTCTCTGGACCAGTAACGACGGTGCTGGTGGTTGTGTGTTGACCGCCGGAAATGATGGCGCACTTCTCCGCCGTGACACTCACAACAGGCTGGGCAGACTTCCTCTGGCCCTTCCCCACCTTTGGTGGAGTCACAGCTGACTCTCCAATCCCCTTGGAACCCATGTCAGTTGTTTTCCCACCTGGAGTCTTAACACGGTCCCGTCGTCCACTCTCCAATTTTATTGCCTTTACAGGGGGTGGGCTGCCAGTGCCTTGGCTCCGGGTCCTACTGCCTGCCCTGGTGGCCGGTGCACTCCAAAAACCTTGAACAGGCACCACTGGTATTGGAGGCTTTTTGGCTGAGGCGCTACGACAGGACTGATGAATTGGAGGGGGTGGGGCAAAAAGGTCAACTTTACAGAGGGACAGTTTCTGACGAACACTGGGATGGGTAGCTGGAGGGGGTCTGGGAGTGGAGGAAGAGGAGGTGGTTGTCGGAGGTGCCACGTTAGGTGTTTTGGGGGCAGGTACTGGAGGCTGTAGTGAGGTGGATGGATGTTGGGTGAGTGATTGCCGGCGTTTGGGTACTTTGGGAGGGGGCGTCACAGACACACTGGGAGAGGACACAGGGGACGTGTAAATGGCAGTGGAGGTGGTGAGTGCAGGTGAGCGGGGTGTGGTGCTGGGTGTACTGGTGCGAGTCCTAGTGGCTGTAGATGTAGTGCATGCAGGTGAGAGTGTAGACGACACTGGGAGGGAGGAGGGAGAAGAGGAGGAGAGGGACACAGTCGAGGCAGTGGATGTTGTTGTGTCTGTATGTGGGTGAGGCTTGCGTGAGTGCTTGTAGTGTGTGTGGTGCCTATGTTTGCTTGAGCTACTTGGGTGTGTTGACTTATGTGCATGCTGGTCTGTAGCTGTGCTTGGGATGGGCTGGGGTACAGGAGATTGGGTCTGGGTGGAGGAAGTTGGAGGAGGGAGGCTAGACACAGGGACAATTACTGCCATCAGTGCTGAGGCCAAAGATTGCAGGGATCGCTGAAGGACAGCCTGACCAGAATGAATGCCCTCCAGGAATGCATTACCGTGTTGCAACTCTCGTTCTACACCCTGGGTGGCATTCACAATGGTAGACTGCCCAACAGTGAGTGACCTGAGGAGGTCAATGGCCTCCTCACTGAGGGCAGCAGGGGTGACTGGGGCAGGGCCTGAGGTGCCTGGGGCGAAGGTGATGCCCACCCTCCTGGGTGAGGGGGCACGGGGCGAACGCTGAGGGGCTGCTGGGAGGACGGTGCTGGTAGGTGAGGTGGCGGCTGTACCTGTAGAGGTGGGGGGCACAGATGGTGCCGCCACCACAAGGGAGCTCCCATCGTCAAACGAGTCTGTATCGCTGCTTGGTGAGCCGGTGGCCGACGTGAAGCTCCCCTCGCCTTCCGTCCCACTGGTGCATTCAGAGTCTGTGGTGTAGCCCTCCATGGCCATGTGGGATGCAGCTCCCTCGTGCTCCGGTGCAACTGTACCTCCGCCTGTTGATGCTGATGTACAAAAGGACAGGGAGAGCAGACAAAGGGGGGGAGACAGAAGAAAGAGGGTTTTAGTGCATGGCATACCGCTACCGTTGGCGGACAAGACAAACGTAGATGCCTCCTGCATTACGCCATGCTCCTGCCCTCTGCACATGCAATTTCTGGGATATGGCCTATATGGCAATGGTGGACATCGGCGCACATGGATGCCACAGGGGCAACTATACCTCGACTTGGCACTCTGCTGAGGTGGGGTAGAGGTCCACATGGCCTACATTACGGAGGTGCCTTGCCTACCTAACTCGCCCTGGCCTAGGGACACCCACAGCCCACCTCCCCACCCAGACACCTCCACTGCATGCAAAGTCTGCAGAATGAGGTTGTACTCACTCCCTTGTGTCTGCTGTGATGGCCTCAAGTGCCCATCCAACTCCGGGTAGGCCACCGCCAGGATCCGGAACATCAGGGGGGTCATGGTGCGACGGGCACCCCTCCCACGTTGGGAGGCCATCCCCAGCTGAGCCTCCGCCGTCTTCTTGCTGCAGCGGCAAATGTCCTCCCATCTCTTACGGCAGTGGGTGCCCCGTCTCTGGTGGGCCCTCAGGGTCCGGACCTCCTTGGCGATGGCACGCCAAATGTCCCTCTTCTGGTGGGCGCTGACCTACATGACATGCACAAGGAAAGAGGAAAAGTCATTACCAACTGCATCATCGTTGTGAGTGGCCCCCTCCCTACTCTGGCCATGTGGCCCATTCCTTCCCATGCATTAATGTTCTATGGACTCTGCCCCCTTCCCTCTTCCAACCAGCCCTCTCCACCCAGGCCTCGCCCATACAACGTGCTCCCTGTGTACTAACCTGTTGGTCTGGAGGACCGTAGAGTAGCGTGTACTGGGGGAGGACCCCGTCTACCAGTTTCTCCAACTCCTGTGCAGTGAAGGCAGGGGCCCTTTCCCCCGACGCAGCAGCCATTGTCGCTTCCAGACCGAGGTCACAGCAGCACTTCCAGTGTAGGTCCTCTCCTGTCGAAGGTCAGGTATCTAGTGATTGAACAGATAGAAAATGACGGTGACGTCCACGGCGGTGCGCATCATCACCGCCGGCGCACCTGTTCATTGGCTCCCATAGGGTCCAATGTTAACCAATGCGCTGCGGTCTACGACCGCCTACCGCGACGGTGTGTAACGCCAGCTCAGTTACCCCACAATCCCATTGTCCCAGTTTAGAGGTCAGGCAGCTGCCATTTCAGGGGCCCACATGGCTTCATTTCATACTGCGTCACACATAGCTAGGACTACACTCAACACACATACAGGAAGGGTTATGTGAGTGGTGTAGTCTTGTGTGTGACTGTGGGTACATACCTGGAGGACTAATGACTGGTTCTTCGCTGTTGTCCTTCGTAGGCACCGTCTGCTGGGACATATGAGAAGATGGCGGAATCCTCCGGTGTACCGACCGCTGGTGGACCTGTTGACAATGGAAGAGCGACATGTCATCGTAACCTACCGGTTTGACCGTGCCACAATCCAGGAACTATGTACCCAGTTGGAGCCAGACCTGATGTCACCAATCCGCCATCCGACTGGAATCCCCCCTGACGTGCAGGTGCTGTCAGTGCTCCATTTCCTTGCAAGTGGGACTTTTCAGACAACAGTGGCCATGGCATCAGGTATGTCCCAGCCTATGTTTTCCAACGTGTTGTCCAGAGTGTTGTCTGCCCTGCTGAAACACGTAAGGAGATACATCATTTTCCCTGAGGTGGAGGATTTGCCTACAGTGAAAGGTGACTTCTATGCCCTTGGACATATCCCCAACGTCATAGGTGCTATTGATGGGACCCATGTAGCTCTGGTCCCCCCCACAGGAGTGAACAGGTGTACAGGAACAGGAAGAGTTATCATTCGATGAATGTACAGATGGTATGTTTGGCAGACCAGTACATCTCGCAGGTAAATGCTATGTTCCCTGGCTCAGTGCATGACGCCTACATCCTGCGGAATTGCAGCATCCCTGATATGATGGGTCAACTCCAGAGGCACTGTGTATGGCTTTTGGGGGAACTCTGGTTACCCCAACCTTTCGTGGCTATTGACCCCAGTGAGGAATCCCACGACAAGGGCAGAGGAACGCTACAATGAGGCCCATGGGCGGACTAGGAGGGTGATCGAATGCACCTTCGGCCTCCTGAAGGCCAGGTTCAGGTGCCTCCATATGACAGGTGGATCCCTATTCTACTCACCGAAGAAGGTGTGCAACATCATCATCGCCTGCTCCGTGCTCCATAATTTGGCATTGCGACGCCAGGTGCCTTTTCTGCAGGAGGATGATCCAGATGACGGTGTTGTAGCAGCTGTGGAGCCTGTGGAGCCTGTGGACAGTGATGAGGATGAAGCTGATGAAGAAGACAACGACAACAGGGAGTCAGTCATACAGCAATATTTCCAGTGACACACAGGTGAGAACATTTTCATTTTTAGCATTACATTAACTTTCACACGTCTACCTCTATCCTGTTTTTCGATTTAAGTCAACATTTGGTAACTGAGTTGTACCCTTCCATTACGGTTTCACAGGTGTGGTTACCTACGTGTCAACTGCTTGCATCCTTCAAGGGCTTGTGATGTGTGACCTATGTATGTTAGCTTTAGAATGGTACACCCATTATGACACTGTCATTGATAATACATTTTTACTAAATCACAGACTGACTCCAGATTGTTTTGTGTTTCAAGGGTGTTTATTGAAGTGCTCAGAAATGGGAGGGGGTTGTAAAATGAGGATGGGTGATGGTGGAGGAATGTCCATGCCAGAGTCCAGTCTATTAGTCTCACAGGTGCACTGCCCATCTGGGCATAGGAAGAGGAGCTGGGGCAGTTAAAGTATGGACAGGGTAACAAAGTGGGACAGTGGGAGGACAATCAGGGTGGTGTCATTTCCTGGCGGGGGTCTTGCCATCTTGCTCTGTCCTGTTCCTGGATCTCGGGGACCGCTTGCATGGTGGTTGTCCGTCTGCAGGGGGTGGGGTGCTGGTGTGTTGGTCCTGTGGCGGGGCGTCCTGTCCACTAGCGCCGGCGGAGGTGGTGGGCATTTCATCGTCCTGGCTAGTGTCAGGGGCCCCTTGGAGTGCCACGGTGTCCCTCAAGGTCTGCTGTATGTCCTTCAGCACCCCTACGATGGTGCCCAGGGCAGAGCTGATGGTCCTGAGCTCTTCCCTGAATCCCAAATACAGTTCGTCCTGCAGGCGCAGGGTCTCCTGCAACTTGTCCAGAACCGTCGCCATCGTCTCCTGGGAGTGGTGGTATGCTCCCATGATGGAGGAGAGGGCCTCGTGGAGAGTGGGTTCCCTTAGCCTGTCCGCCGCCAGTTGCACAGCAGCCCTTCCAGTTCCCATGTGTTCCTGTGCCTCCGTCCCCTGGACCGTGTGCCCACTACCACTGCCCCCAGGTCCCTGTTATTGCTGGGGTGGTGGGTTATCCTGGGTGCCCTGTAGTGGTGGACACACCGCTGATTGACTTGTCCTGGGTAGGGAGGTTTGGGCCCGCTGGGTGGGTGCAGTGCTGGTGTTACCAGAGGGTGGAAGGTCGGTGTTGGGCTGTGCCTGTGCAAGGGGAACTGACTGTCCCGAGGCCCACGATGGTCCGGGCTGGTCATCAGGATCCAGTAGGGCAGAGCTGCTCTCGTCACTGTGGGCCTCTTCTGGGGGTGGAGTGGTGTTGTTTGGACCCTCTGGTGTGGTGATGGTCCTTCGGGTTCCTGCAGGGGCATAACAGCATGATTATTGCATGTGTGTGTGTAATGGTGTGCAATGGGTGGGTGTTTGTGTACCCCAGTGCATGCATTCCTGTGTGTGAATTTGTGAGGTGATGGTTGGGGGGGTGTTCTGGGTATGTGCAGTAGGCATGCTTTAGTGAGGGGAGTCCATGCTTAGTTGTGTCATGCAGGGCTTGGTGTTGGGATGGGTGGTTTGTGTCATGGGTAGATTAGTGAGGAGTTGTAGTGATAGGGGAGGGGGTGAGGGAGGGTGTGTGTGATAGTATGCAGGTAGGGTGGGGGATATGATAGTTAAGATTTGACTTACCAGTGTCCCATCCTCCACCGACTCCTGCGAGGCACTCAGGATGCAAGATGGTCAAGACTTGCTCCTCCCATGTTGTTAGTTGTGGGGGAGGAGGTGGGGGTCCGCCGCCAGTCCGCTGTACCGTGATGTAGTGCCTGGAGACCGTTGAACGCACCTTCCCCCGTAGGTCGTTCCACCTCTTCCTGATGTCCTCCCTATTTCTTGGGTGCTGTCCCACGGCGTTCACCCTGTCCACTATTCTGCGCCATAACTCCATCTTCCTGGCTATTGATGTGTGCTGTACCTGTGAGCCAAATAGCTGTGGCTCTACCCGGACGATTTCCTCCACCATGACCCTGAGCTCCTCCTTGGAGAAGCGGGGGTGTCTTTGGCGTGCCATGGGGTGGTGTTGGTGATGTGTGGGGTGGTTTATGTGTTGATGAGTGTGGTGAGTGTAGTGGTGTGTGGTGTTTTGTGCGTGGATATTGTGTGGGTGATGGTGTTGTGTGCCTCTGTGTAGTGGGGTTGTCTATTCTGTGCTCTCTCTCTGTCGCCTTCGTGTCTAATTTTTGGTCGTAGGGGTTTGTGGGCGATGTGGGTGGGTGTTTTATATTGTGTTTGGTGTGTGGGAGTGTTGTTTGTATGTGTATCAGGTGTGTGTATTTTGAATTGTCCAATGTGGCGGTGTTTTGGAGATGTGTGTGTATTTTGAGCGCGGCGGTTTGTACCGCCAATGGAATACCGCGGTTGAAAGACCGCCGTGCGGATTCGTGGGTCGTAATAGCATGGGCGTGTTTCTGTTGGCGTGGAGGTGGAGGATTTGTTTCCGACAGTTTATCACTGACCTTTGGTGTGGCGGTGTTGTGTGGGTGTCTAAATTTCGGCGGATTCCAAGATGTGTGTCATAATAGCTGTGGCGGAACCGCTGCGGCGGTGTATTGGCGGTCTTCTGCACGGCGGTAAGCGCCTTTTACCGCCAATGTTGTAATGACCCCCTAAGTTCCCTTCCTGGAGTCCTGCGGGGTCCTCTCCAGGTTCGGGGGTTGGGCATTGTGCAACGTGGGAGGATTCCCAACTCTAGCTCTCCTATTTTGAGAAGGGATTTGGGACCCTTCACCCACCCCACTGCAAGGTGACCTGTCTGGGTCACTCTGAAACTCTCCTGCCTCCTTCAGTTGGGGAAACCTGAGCCACTCTCTTTAGGATCACTCCCAAATGCCTTTACATACCCTCCGGCACTCATCTAGAGGTCTGACTCCTTTGCAAGTGCCCTGGGGTCAGAGAACTCACACTCCAACAGGTGTTGCCATAGCCCTGGAAAACAACAATGGAACATATGCTCTCTGACAATCAGATTGAACAGCCCTTCAAAATTGTTTACTGTGCTACCCTTCGCCCATCCCTCTAGTGCTCTGCAACAATCCTCCACAAACAGACCCCAAGACTGGTGAGACAGTTTCCTACTGCCCGAAGCCTCAACCTATACTCCTCAGGGGTGAAGCCATACTTTCTTATCAATGCCTCCTTCATGGGGGGAATACACCTGCCTGTCACTCTCTTCTAGGGCCAGTAGGGCATCTCTCTTCTGCTCAGGAATGTAGCTCCCTAGTGTAGGATGTTGGCTCTCTGTATAGAGTACAGAAATGATGTGCAACGTGTAGAGGGTCCAAGCAACCCCACCTTAGTATCCAGAGGTATTAAGTAGAACACCTAATACTCTATTTTAATGGTAGCTTGGTCGCGCAGTTAGGCTAATCTTGGAGATAACTTGAGACCAATTTACAAAAATAGTCAATTTTTTAATAACATTTTTAAGACCAAGATTATCATAATCAGGTAAGTACTTTTTAAGTTATGGTTTTTCAAAGTTTAGCAAAAAAAGTCTTTATGTGTGTAGTTACGCACCATAGGAATCAATGGGAGAAAATGTTTAAAATGCATACAAATCAGGCACTGCTCTCCAAGTGTCACCTTCTGTTTGTTTTTAGGTTGAGGTCATCAAGATGTCCTGTGGGCCAGCCGTAGGCGTTCAGGCGGTTCCCAGTTCAAGCGGGAGCAGCGGCTGAAAGACTTGGAGCTGGTGCAGAATAGAGAAGGGGACCACTGGCAAATACACTGCACTGGAGGACTTAAAAGTAAGTCCGGTGGGCCCCCTTGGAGTGTAGAGGTCGCATGGGGTTAGAGACCCATAGAGCACAGCTGGTTTTCTGATTAAGGGGCCAGGGAGGCCGGGTGCAGTGCAGATAGGTCAGCCAAGGGGTCAGGGTCCTGGGGTCCTTAAAGCCAGGTGTAGGTCATTTTAAGGGAGAACTGCAGGTCAGCAGGGCCTCTCTGGGGAGTGGTTCTTGGATGTCTTGAAGCCCCTCGACTGGAGCTTGCTTCTGGTCCTCGGAGACTACGGAGTGGACTTTTCTCCTGGGTGTTCGACGTTGGTGGTCCAGTACCCTGGGCTATGACACATTTCTGCCACTGGAAATTGCAGTGCCACCCAACTTGGCACACTAGCAGGGTTTGTTCCCCAGGTCCATCGGGTGAAATGTTGTCGAGCTGCTGTGTCCGGTTCATTGGTCAGCGGCCGGTTAGTGAACTGGACTTCACTGGTTCTTGCCTGCTGGGTGCAGGGAGTGATGCCTTCCCTCTGGAGGGAGGTTCCCGGCAATTATTAGAAGGTTAGAGGTCCTCTGGGGTTTCTTAGAGTCTGTCTGATGTCCAGTTGACGCCCCAGTGGCGATTGTTGAGTCCTGTGTGCAGCAGGCAGGGCTTGGCACCTTTTTCTCCTTGCAGCAGGACTTCTGTTCTAAAGCCTTAGGTCTTCTTTGTGGCTGGTCTTCTTGTGTCCATCAAATCTGATCTGCAGGTCTAGGGATGCCTAGGAAATATTGCATTTAGTGGTTGTTTAGGGGAGTAACTCGTAGTAGCCAATTGGCCACTTACCTTAGGATGGATATACCCACTATGTGACCACTTCCTGTGGGAAGAGGTCACATCCCTAACATTGATAGGCTGATTTCCTGCCATCCAAGATGGGGGGAAATGACATGGAGGGGTCACCTCGCCTGCCACACCTTGAGGGGTGCAGGCTGGTGGTGGTTACTCCTCCTACTCTGGCTGAGTAGTGGGGGTCAATCATGGTGCAGCCATCTGCTGCTAGCAGCAGAGTCATAGTTCAGATTTCAAAGGCAGTAAAGGCTTTGAAGCTGACTGCTGGGCCTGTGTGCCTGCCTGGGGGGAGGTGTAATACCTCCACCCAAAGGCTTTGTGTTCTGGCTCCTGAGAGCAGAGGCTCTCACCTCGGGAGTCCGGATCAGTATCTGGTGGTGGAAGGCTGGTAAAAACCAGTCAGCAACCATGCCAGGGCTTCTAGGTTTGCAGGGGGCACCTATGGGTAGATGTTATAATACATCCAACACTAACCTAGGCATTGGTTTATTATTCTGAGCTGTTTGATACCAAACAACCCAGTATTCAGAGAGTCCATCATGTAGCTGGGGAACTCATAATGACCTGTGTCCAGCACATGTATTTGCTATGGCTTCCTAGTACACTTGCTATGTTGTAAGGTTTTGTAAAGACACAGTAGGTACATATTTGCTCATGCAAACATATGCCCTCATATACATGCTTTATAGTGCACCCTGCCTTAGGGCTGTAAGGCCTGCCAGAGGGGTGACTTACCTATAGTGCATTAAGTGTTACTGGATAGGGCACTCTTGGTGAGTGCCATGTCGAAATTGTAACTTTTAAATACACCTTGTCATGCACTTGCAATGGCAGACTGCATGAGGCTGATGTGGGGCCTCTCAGAGGGGCACATATGGTGCTGCAGCTCTGAGAGGCCCTCTTCAGTACCCATGCCCTAGGTACCGGTGATACCATTTACTAAGGACTTACAAGAGTAGCTGAAGTGCCTATAAATGGTATAGATTTGGAGAAAGAGATCTGGTCTTGGGGACCTGTTTAGGAGGGGCCCAAAGCACTTACAGTTTGAAACAACATCACTTTCCAAGCAAAAGGGGGGGGCTAACCATGCAAAAAGAGGCCCTTTCTCACACCCAGGCCAGTTCCCCCATCCTCCCCAGGGATCCTGCGCTACCAGAGACTCCTCATATTCCTGTAACCACTGATGTAAGTTATTCCCCTTCTTCAATCCAGGTACCAAGTCTGTGGGAATGTGGAGATGAAAACAAGTTACTTATCTGTAACTGCAGTTATCCAGTATTGGTATCTTTCATAGATTTGCATGCTTGAATCATTCCTTGTTGTTGAAGTGGGAGTCCCACAGTACCTTAGGAAAGCAGTATGTAGGAATTATAATAGGCTGTAATGTTAATGTTCCTTAAACCTACAGCCTATCTACGTCCTCTTGAAAAAATAACCAAACTTGACATATAACCAACCAAACTACAGCACCCTCTAGAACAGTGGTTCCCAACCTTTTGACTTCTGTGGACCCATACTTTATCATTACCGGAACCCTGGAACCCCCACTGAATTATTATTGGAATCCGGAGACCCCCCCTGACACTGAATCGTTATTGGAATCCAGGGACTCCCCACTGAATCATTACTGGAAGACGGGGACCCAGGCCTAAACATCATCGATGATTTGAACTGCAAAACAATACACAAAAAAACAGAAACAAGCATTCATCAAACACATTCACAAATGATAAGACATTTTATTTAATTTGCAAACAAAATTAAAAAAAACATTATAATTTTAATAGGAAGGTTGAAGCTTTTGTAAATTCATTTGAAGATGCACATCGAACATACTATATTCTGTATGATGCACCTGTACTGCTTCCACAAACCAATCTGAGGATACTAATTTAATTTTTAGCCTCTAATTTCAAATTCCTTAACATTTACTGTAAGTTTTAAATTTTCATTTGTACAGTTAGCCACTTTATTTATAATCACTTTATTTAATCTGTTAATATTAGTTAATATTCTAAGCAGCATGGACCCCATGAGGAAGCTTCACAGACCCCCAGGGGCCCCTGGACCACAGGTTGTGAACCACTGCTCTTTCCCTCAGATTTTCCAGCACAAGAGTGAATATGCATACATATATATCAGGAAGGGGAGCCTCACAGGAGAGGAGGGTGGGTTGCATGTGTATCTATTAAAGATACCAATACTGTATAACTGCAGTTACAGGTAAGTAACTTGTATTCTTATCCAGTATTGGATCTTTCATAGACCCACATGCTTGAATCAGAATAGCAAGCAATATTTAAATACCAATGTTGAACTTTTAGCGGATGGTGGGTCAAACATGACAATTCAAATGAACTAGTGTCAGCAATAAATAAATGTGATTAAGCAGTATCTATTTATAAACATATAATTTGATATGCAATAGCGAAAACCTGGATAAGGAAGTGAAACAAAGAAAAAATATAATTAAGAAAGAACATTTTGTATTGAGGCTACCTTAGCGGAATAAATAGTGAAGCACCGCTTGCCCTACAGCCGAGTTGCTGTGCTGGTTGGATTTCAGACAATAATGCTGCTTTAAGGAATGAGTGGTCTTCCATGTTGCAGCTCGCCATATCTTGATTAGGGCTATGCCAGCGAAGAGAGCAGCTGAGGTACTGCTTTAGTTGAATGTGCCCTTGGTGGTCTGACCAGAGGTTTGCCAGCTTTTGTATGACAAATTTGAATGGTGGATGCAATACATTGGGCTGTTGTTCTCTTTGTGACTGCTGCTCTTTCATGGCCTTGACAATAAGAGACTAGTAATAGATCTGTTTTCCATAAGTGTTTGGTATGCTGAAGGTAGAATTTTAAACACTGATTGACATCCAGCGTGTGTAGAGCTCTTCTTGCTGGAGTGGACGGATTCAGGAAAAACGTTTGTAATACTACAGGTACGTTGAGATGAAAATAAAATAAAACTTTAGGATTATATCTTGGGTTTGTTCTGAGAAGAACAAAATTGTCAGTGAAATATAAGAAGGGATCCATGATGGTAAGGGCCTTTATGCCACTGACTCTCTAGTGGAGGTGAGTTTAGCTTTATGTATCGATTCAAAAGGAGATTTCATTAGCTGAGAAAGGACCACGTTGAGATGGTGGTCGCACCGGAAGAAAAGGCTCATAAAAAATGAACTGTTTTATGATCCTGAAAGAATAGAGAGAGCGTGTATCTGCAGAATGCCTATATCTAGAATTTGCAGCTTGGTGCACCTTAATTGAAGCATGGACGATCCTGGATTTGGCAAGAGATAGGAGGTAAGGCATGGTTTGTTCAGGAAAGCTTTAAATGGATGCAAGATGTTTTGTTGGCACCATATGCAGAATCTCCGCCACTTGAGCTTGTGGGCTTTGTTTGTAGATTCAGCTCACGCTCTGGATAATATTTCTCGACATTCCCGATCAATGTTCATAGAACTCAGGAGCCATGCGGGCAATTGGAGAGAGTCTAGTTCCGAATGCAACATCTTCCCTCGGTTCCTCGTTAATAGGGTCTTTGTCTTGGGAAGTCACATGGGTTTGGTCACAGACAGGAGAATGAGTCCTGTGTATCAAAGCTGCCTGGGCCACCTGGGATCTACAAGTAGGAGCCGGCAATACTCTGTCTTCATCTTCTGGATGACCTTGGGTATCGACAGGAAAGTGAGAAAAGTGTATGCAAAGATCTTGGACCATCGCATCAAAATGGCATTCTCTCACGATCCTGGAAGTGGATATCGACTGGCGTAGATGCGGCATTTGGCATTCGCAGTAGTAGCAAAAATATCCAGTGCCAGTGATCCCCATTAGAAGAAGATCTTGCCCACTTTATGGTGATCGAGCTCCCATTCGTGACAGCTGTCATCTGTCCTGCTGAGTGAATCTGCAAGAGCGTTGTTGGTGCCAGACACGTTCTCTGCTCTCAGAGATATTTTGTGTTGAGTGAGCAAGTTTCAGAGGGCTCGAGCCTGTTGCGAGAGGGAAAGCAATTGAGTTCCTCCCTGTTTGTTGATGTAATACATGCTGGTTGTGTTGTCCGTACGGACCAACACAAATGAGCCTGATATTCGAGGAAGGAAAGCTTGGAGCATGAGAAAAATTGCCTTAAATTCTAAGCGATTTATGTGGATTTGTTTCTCAGAACTGGAACACTTTTCCTGGATGCACATGTCTTGTAAATGACCGCCCCAACCTTCCAGAGAGGCGTCTGTTGGGATGATGAAATCTGGAATAGGGGTATGGAATGTTCATCCCTGAGAAATGTGATCTATTTGAGTCCACCATGTAGGCAAGTACCATCTTTCTTGGCATATTACCCCCAATTTCTGCCTGTTTGTCATTATATTTTGCCTGTCTCACTGGGATCCTGCTGGCCAGGACCCCAGTGCTCACAGTTTGTGGCCTAATGTGTGTGTTGTCAGTAGTGCTTAACTGAGTCACTGAAGTTCTGCTAACCAGAACTCCAGTCCTTATGCTCTCTCTACTTCCAAATTAGCCACTATAGTTTAGTGACTCCATATTCTAATTCCAATTGGCACACTTGTTCCCTCCTTATGAGTCCCTAGTATGTGGTACCGAGGTACACAGGGCTTTGGGGTTCCAGGAGATCCTTATGGGCTGCAGCCTTTCTTTTGCCACCCATAAGGAGCTCAGACAGACCTTTCTTCAGGACTGCCATTCCAGTCTGAGGGAAATAGTGCCCATACCATTTCACAGCCATTTTCACTATATTTAAGTAACTTATAAGTCACTTATCTGTCTAACCTTCATTTACTGAAGGCTAGGTGCAAAGTTACCAAGTGTGAGGGCACCCTTGCAATAGCAAAGGTTTTGCGTCCACTTGGTTGGTCTGTGAAAATGAGGGTATTGCAGCCGGTACCCGATAAAAATCATTGTCTATGGATGGCTTCCCGGCTTTGGGAGGCCTCTTTCTTTTTGCCACTTTGCTTGGAGTAGGCCGCTGCAGGTGGTTGGCAATACGTCTGGTGGTAAGATGGTCTGTACTGAGATTGGGTTTGATGCTGTCTATGGTAAGCACCTCTGAATGATTAAAAAAAACCTTCCTTTGGCTCCACAAAAGGGCTGCCTTCTAAACTGTATTGTACCAAGGGAATGGACAGTGTCCGTGTCACTTTTGGTAGCCAACAGAGCATCATCTACGTGCTTGCCAAATAGGGTTTTGCCATTGTAGGCCATATGCCTGGCGGTAGGTGTTAAAGTGGCGTTAATACCGGCAACAGGCCGGCGGTAAAAAAAAAAGGGATTTTGACCCTGGCGTCATCAGAGACAGCCACTTTAACACACTGACCGCCAAGGTGGTAACGGCGGCTGGGCTGGAGACTTTGGTCTCCAGCCGGCGGGCGGCGCAATCCCACCCTCGGGATTACGACCCAGCCTACTGCCATGGTTTTTGTGCCAATCTTGTTGCCACGAAAACCATGGCGATAGGCACTATCAGTGCCAGGGAATCCCTTCCCTGGCACTGATAGGGGTCTCCCCTGCCCCCTCCCCCTCCTCAGAGTCCCCCCACACCATCTCTCTCCCGCCCCCACACATGTACACACCCACAAGCGCACCCAAATACACACATGCACACACACATACCCACTACCACCCAAGCATGCACACATACATACCCACACACCGCAACACACGCCAACATACTTTGTCGCACACACGCATTCACAACACACAACATACACTCACATTCAGTCATGAACGCACTCATTCAACGCGACCCACACCCGCATGCACGCATACCAAAACATACACACACGCACCCACATACACACAACACCCCCCACCCCCCTCTCCTATCGGAAAGCCCGACTTACCTGCTTGCAGGGGGTCCTCCGGCTGGAGACGGTCCGCGGCGCTGCTGTCAGCAGCAGCATCCACCAGCAAAACACTGCCAGGCCTAATCATTGGTCATGATACGGTCGGCAGTGTTTTGCTGGCGTGGCGGTGCTGCTGTCAGCAGCGCCACCTTACCGCCGTCTGCCGCCATGACCGTCAGCGGTATTCCGCCAGCATTCTGGCGGAATACCGTTGGCGGTCATAATACGCATAGACGGCTGGTAGCCACGGCCGCAATATGTTGGTGGCTGTCGCCGTGGCGGTAGGCGGCAGTTACCGCCAAAGTCATAACAATGGCCCTAGTATTCTTGACTGAACCTCGTGTCGAAATGAGGTAGCTTTCAGCCAACCCTGGCGATGTAAGACTGCTGCCCCTGCCAGCTGTCAAAATCCTGTGGAAGCAATGTCGAAAGCACACTTGATGACTTCCGAGGATATGCTCTTGTAGTATCCTCCAAGTCTCTGGTTGTTTATCCTAGGGATAAGGTTGAGAAAGCTACTCATATTGGACCACTTCTGACGGTCGTAACGTTCTAGGATCGCTAGAGTATTAGCTGCTTGGACGGTGATCCTTTTCCCTATATTGTCTAATCGCCCACCCTCTTTTGTCTTGTGGCGCCGAGACAGGAATTGATGGATTTTTAGATCGTTGTTGGGCAGCTTGAGAGACAACTGAATCTGCTTCTGGATGCCCTGTTAGACTGGCCGGATAATTGTCAGTTGCCTTATACTTTTTATCCAGTCTAGGTGGTACTAGAGAGACTGTCGCTGGATTCTTCCTTATCTTCAAGCCTTCATTCCAAATACATCTATTATGGGGATAGCCCTTACTGATTTTCTTGCCTGCTCTTTAAAACTATGTAGAAAGCAACCAGAGTGAGAGACAGATGTTGACAGATGGAAACGTGTAGCTGCCCTGCCCATCAAATTATGAAATCCCCTGATATCTTGAGGAGGCGAACCTGAAGGTTGGGGCATTCGTGGTGATGGCGTAGGAGCTAACTAATTATCCCACTAGTCACTAGGTTGCTGTGGAATAGTAATTTCACCTTCTTCTCTCTCCTCGTCGGAGCAGGTGACATCTTCTCTAGGAGGTGCGGCTATTGTAGAGGCTGGTGTGAATCTGGGTATTGCTGGAAGTGGAGGCAAGTTTCTGGGTTTAGCCAGCGAGGTAGGTTGTGGTTGGGAAGGTTGTTGTGGTTCATCCGTAGCCGAATCCAGAAACCTTCCCTTGTAGTCATGCAGGATGGACTGAAGATCAGAAATAAGGGAAGCTGGCATCTTTACCAAACTATGCGGTTGGTGATATTGTGATGATTGGTAATAACTGCCATGGGGTGTATCATAAGATTCCTATTGCTGCTGCTCATCGTCGTGGTCATCGTCTTGATATTTAACATGCAGCTGTGATGGACTGTGTGCGTCACCAAATGGCCCTTTGTCATCAGATCCTTCTTAATCTAAGAGGTGACTAGGTAATAAAGTTGACATCTTACTGGGAGATGTTTTATCCGGACGCAGGTTAGATTGTTGTGTAGCCATTTTAGGTATAGCTCCATGCACGTTAGTTTAACACACTAGGCCGCTGTGCACTTTGACCTAGATATATTTTATTCAGCTTTGCATTTTTATTTTTACAATAATCAGTTTTACGGTCTTGTTTTAATTTCATCTATCTAACTGTTTTTGCTTAGCCCAGCACTGTGTTCTCAAACAAGACATTCTTGATCACTTTGTGCTTCAGTCAAGGCTACAGTTTGGTACATTGCCGGTGAACGTGGTAGAAGTTTAGTCTCCAACATTCGTAGAATATACATATCCTTACATAAGGGATTTTTCTTAGAACATCAGCTGTGGTGTTATAAAAACACTTCTTAGTCCCATTACACGGTAAGAGGGAGATTCCAGCCAGGGAACCACGACTGTATGCTTATTGCTGAATGCTTCGCTGCAGATGCTAATGCAAACTACAGGCCTTTGCTCAGGTATGAGGGTTGATGTCTTCCCGGGGGAACCTGAAAGGCAGAATTAGTTCTTAACATGCTGTGCTCAGATTATGAATTAGATACGAAATAGTCCATAAATTCTCGTGACAATGTGGTAGCGTTATTCTTATGCTTTACTCTCCTCGTCACCATTTTAATCTTGTCATGTTGTGTCGTTCTGGTTATTGCAGCTCACGCTTTGCTATCTAAAATGCAGTCATTTTATTAAACTAGTCTTTAAAACTCATACTGCTTTTTACTGTCATTTATATATGAGACCGAAATGTGAATGAGAGAACCAGATGCGACCTGAGTGACCACGACTTCCCTGAGAAGTATGATATGTCATGCGCTCGGCTGCCCAATCATCTCTATCTCTTGGCAGAGACGAGGCACTGCTAGTTAGCCAGAGCAAAACCCGGATTTAGAGCGACAGGTGTCACCCACCGTGGGTCAGACTCACATACCATGGACGATCGTGCTGCTCTAAATCCATTAGTCTCATTAGAATAATGAGAGCCTACATGACATGGTGCCGCCAACGTTTGGTCAGGCTCTAATTTTCGGGCCCTCCGGAGTATCTCTGTCTCATTTATTTATATATAATGACACCTCAGTGCTGTATACGGAAACGTCCGTGGTACTGAGGATTTCCACCACAGTTGTCTAGGTAATTCTACTTCAACTGGCAGTTGTTCAAGCTTGAACTTTAAAAGGAAACCCCATTTTGGCGTGCCCTCGCTGAACTCATAGTGTTACTATCATGGCGAATCCCCAACAGGTACAAATAGCCGTTAATATGAGACAACCTCTCAAAGCACACTTACTAGCAAATGGCCTAACTGCCCAGGGAGGTCCAGTCACATTTGTGGTGGACGCCCATGCAGCTTATAGAACAGAACTTTTTTACTCTTGGGTCACATTTCCAGCAGTTGATGGGAACACAAATACATTTCATCAATATACACCTGCGAATGCGCCTGGACAATACAGAGCATACGTATATTTAGAGATACCTCTATCTTATCAAGAACATAATAATAGGCTTGATGGTGCCCTACCCCACACAATATTACCAGTAAGGTTAGGTCCACTAAGTAATGACGGTCCTACCTGGCCTTTATTGGCCACCTATACACCAGATCATGCGGTAGCAAATTTAGCAGTAGCTGAGGTTCGGCGCTTATATATTAAGTTAATTAATAGCAATATATAGATGATTAGTACAATTTGTGATGCAAACACTAAATACAAAACCAGCACGTGCTGCTCCAGCACATCCACATGCAGTAACGCCAGATATAAATCCTGCGACTGTACATTCGATTATGGATAAAGTACCCGCCAAACGAGAGGAAACTCCGTTTTGGTTAGCACCGAAAATGAATACGCTGGGGGCAGTATTTCCCCATACGGGACCTCAGGATGAACATAGAATATTAACGAAGTACTTGCCCCTCGGGATGGTCCCTACAGTAGAAAACTGTAATACCTGGGGCACGGTAGTTGCCGCGCTCTACACAACCGCACACAGTACACCGATACTTGCCAATTTACCAGAAGTGTTGAAACAAATTCAAGATGAATATGGGGCTGCCCCGGCCCTAGATTTGGGGATGCAATTGATGGGCAATTTTGCCGCACTACCCTCAATCATTTTAAGTAACCTTAAAGGGGAAGCCGTCGCACTTGCAGTGTGCATGCGGCTTCGTGACGTTCCGCAACAAGATCAAGAACGAGAGCTACCTAAAATAACAGCAGAGACCAATTCAAGAATCGGTCAAGATAGTCTAGGGGCCAGACCACAGAAATCTAAATTTCAGGGAAACTCAAACAAAGATACCCCCAAGCAAGCACCTGAGGGTAACAAGAAATGCTGGGATAAAAAGCAACAATCTCCTAAGAAAGAAAGGCGAGAATCTCCCCGTATGGAGACCCCACAGAATAGGTATAGTCTCAGAAATAGAGATAATATCAAAACGCCTGATGGATATCAATATACTTATACACACCAATCTTGTTCCTTTCAGGACTCATCAGAAAAATGAAATGAGAGAGGTGGGCGATCAGATCGAAGAACAGAGTACGTGAAATCGAGACAGGAATCACAATGCTCTTCGGAGGTTTCTGTTGAAAAGGAAGAGAAACCTGCCCAACAAAAACAACAATTTAAAAAGAAAAAAGTGGCAGCAGTCGCAGTCCAACATGCCACACAGGAAGAGGGTCCTCTTGAAGAACAAGAATTGGGCTCTAGCATTGCTAGACAGCGCGGCAGAGGTCACAATAGTTCGCTGGAATCTTCTAGAGCATCTGGAGGTGAAAGCAACTGATGACTTTATACAAGTAGAAACTGCGGACATGCTTGTCTCCAAGCCTCATAGGGTGTACAAAGTAACGCTACAATTAGAAGGAGACATTGAAAGCACAATAGATGCAATCTTTTGGGATCGTATAGTAAAAGTATATGATGTATTGTTGGCTGAACAAGATTGGCCACCTGACTTTGTCCGTACCTGCCCATATGGAGAAGATATAATTAAGCCTTCTTTCTTGCCCCTTGTTCCAGAGGAACTCGCTGAATCCTATTCCATTGAATGGGTTCTAGCACAAGCACCCGCATTATACAGAAATCCCGTAGGATGGGAGAAGGAATCCCCCTACCATGTAATTCCAATTAAAAGTGAACCTCAGCCACAATCGCAGTATCCTATAAAACATGAAGCAAAAGCACCAGTGAGGGAAATACTCATGCAATTAGAGTACCAGGGTGTGATTGAACCCTGTGTCTCACCAATGAATAACCCATTATTTCCCGTAGCTAAACCAGACCATTCCTACAGAATAGTCCTAGACTACAGACATTTAAACAGTCATACACGTACCTATGCTATCCAAAATTCGCATAGCACAGCACTAACGAGCAACATAGTGCGTAAAAAATACAGAATAATACTAGACATTTCCAATGGGTTTTTCTGCCAGAATATAGCGCCTGAGAGTAGAGACTTAACAAGTTTCAGCTCACTAGGCTCCCAGAAAAAATGGTGTTGTTTACCTCAGGGGTATAAGAACAGCCCAGGACTGATCGCAGCTTGTGTCACTGCTATATTGCACGAGATTGACCCTGAAGCATTGTCCTATGTGGATGATATATATCTCATGGATTATGAGCTACTACAACATTTAAGATGGGTAGCCCGCATTGTTGTAGGGTTTGCTGAATTTGGCTACAAATGTAACTTCAAAAAAACATAAATAGCCTTCCTCAGCGTCTTGTTTCTAGGATATGAGCTGTCAAGTGAAGGGAAGAGCCTAGCACCACAATTCTCACAAAAGTGCGCACAGTTACAACCACCGAATACGATTAAAAAACTCCAATCATTATTGGGTTTCTTAAATTTTGGCAGAACCTACATTCCAGATTATGCTACACGCATAAAACCTTTATATGACTTAATACGTCCCGATTTTTCAAGTAAATTCTGGACAATTGAACATACATGTATTCTTCGAGAATTGCAGACAGACATGCTTGTAGCACAACATTTACACACAAGGGACAACAAAACACATTTGGTCATCAGAGTAATAGTTGGGGCCATCGGTTTCACCTATGTGACATTTAATGAAGGTGAGACAGTCCCGATAGCATACAAATCGCATTTGTACTCAGCAGCTGAACAACGCTTTGCTCCCACAGAGAAAATTCTCACTGCTGTAAAGATGGC
Organism: Pleurodeles waltl; assembly: GCF_031143425.1. NCBI lineage: Eukaryota > Metazoa > Chordata > Amphibia > Caudata > Salamandridae > Pleurodeles > Pleurodeles waltl. The sequence continues at coordinate 1,549,608,976 of NC_090440.1, forward strand.
TGTCATTAAAGAAAGACCTCTTGCCCAAGGAAAACGCATTATTGTCGTTTCTCCAATCCCAGCCCTGGAGGCTGTTACAAAAGCTAGCGTTCCAAATGCAAAAGCGTTACATCCACGTTGGATACAATGGGCTATGTCTCTGACAGCCACTGATGTAGACTGCATTTTTGACCCAAAGCTACAAACTCAGGAATTTCTACAATATGAAGTAGAATATCCAGTTCCAGCAAACACTTTGCCTATTGATCAGTAACATAGAGTCATGTACACCGATGGCGCTGCACAACCTGCAATTGGAACTAAACACCAATTTCTGCTGCTTGCGCAGTCGTAAGTGGCTATATGGAAGGGGACAAATTTTGTCCTTTAAATACCTTTACACAAACCCTAGGAGATTGTAAAGCACAATTGGCTGAGCTGAAAGCTCTGCTGATGGCACTGAAACATATGGATCCGGCACAGCCTACGCTGATTGTTTGTTATTCATATTACTGTGTCCAGTCCTTTAATGAATACCTGCATTATTGGCGCCAGAATGGGTTCAGAGATTCCAAAGGCAACACCATTAAACACAGACTACAGTGGGGGAAAGTAGCTGACCTGAAAGAGACGCTACCGAAGGTCCATGTTGTACATACACTTGGACACCAGCGCGTTGGAATACATGTTGCTGGAAACACATTGGCTGATGAAGCCGCAAAGTCAGCAGTGGCAGTAGCCACTGTAGCTGCAGTGACTCGCTCGAGTTCCAAACAGGATGCAGACATTTGGGCTGCCGTGAAAGCTACGGCTGATGGTGCGCCCCATCCTAAAGGATTTCCTAACAAATATCATTATCGTATGGGAAGTATGCTGAACGCTGAAGTTAAGATACCAGGCGTAGGTGTACGAGACATCCCTAATAAAGACATAGGACCACAATTGATTAAAGCAGCGCATGAAGGGGTGGCATCTGCCCATGCTGGTGTGGGGGCTACAATTTCTTGCAGGCCCGTTATTGGTGGCCAGGTCTCTACAAAGAGACTAAGCAGTATGTCCTTTGTTGTGACATCTGTCAACAAATCAAAGTTTCCACTGCCAAGCGCCCGCCGCAGACACCCCTCTTAATTTCAAACACGCCATTACAATGTGTGTACTTGGACCATTGTGGTCCCTTATCACCTGATAGTGCATACAAATATATTTTAGTTGCTGTTGATTCATGCTCCAGATTTGTATGGGTGTGGCCACAATGCTTGGCTGATGCTCGGACTGTTATTAAAGATTTGCGAATCTTTATCAGTACATATACAGTTGCGGCTTTCCATTAGGACCAGGGCCCTGCTTTCGCCTCAAGGGCATTCAGGGACGGCATGGCTTCATTGGGGGTCCAACTCCAGTACTCGTCTCCATTTCATCCCGAGGGAAATAGTGTCATAGAGCGATTAAACCGTGATTTGAAGCAATCATTAACAGCCGGAGTCTTAGGTACGGGTCGCAGTTGGCTTAACCACCTGTATGGAGTCCAGAGATCACTAAATAATCTGCTGAGAAGGTCCCTGGGGGGTCGTACTTCATATGAGTGCCTGTTCGGAACTCAAATGTATGTTCTGGATCTTGATGGTCCTGGCGTGGAGGCAGCAGAAACACCTTTTGACATAAATCAACGTGTCACTGTCTTACAGGAATTGCAACAGTTCCGTGATGATAATTCTTCCAAGAGTGCCGCCTCCACAGGAATTAAGGATGTGCCTGTAACATCTACCGGCTGGATTCCCAGAGTTGGGGATCTTGTGCGTGAAAAAGTTGCAGTGAAAAAGAAATTTGGCCCTTCTTATCGAGCACCAGTCCCTGTACTAGGGATACACGGTACCAGAACTGTTATTCTACCATCGTTGGCAGGTGCCAAAGAAAATCGTTTTTTCTCTATTGACAATGTCAAATTACTCTATGTGGCCGATCCTGCACAGCCGACCAAGAGGAACATCCAGTAGTTCCTGAATCCCTCTCACTACTGGTGAAGAAGTTCCTCTACAAGTAGTTTACAACAACACCGACAACTCTCAGAGCGTGGGGAGGGTGGAAGATGATCTTGCATTAGTTCCATTAACGTCAACTAATTTAGAAACATTTGACCAAGTCAACTCGACTTCAAGCCAAACGGATGGTGCCATCTATAGTGTGCCACCGCAGGAAACACCAACTCCATCACTGACAACGGATCCGCCATTTGCACAAACTGCCTCTGTTTATTTCGCCGACTTCAACAATGATTTTTCAGATTAATTTGCCTCGTCAACAGCTGATTTGTCAAGTACACGTAAGCTAACTAACTGGCTTAAAGAAACTTATTTTATTTTTCCATGGAACTGTCTATGGCTCTCTCTGACTGTCCTAGCCTTTCTTCTTTGGATTGGTTTTGTCATTACCTTTCTCTTATTAATACATGGTCATTTACTTCCTGAAAGATCAACAGTTGAACTGGAGGAGGAGGTTTTTAAACCAAATTTTTCATCACACAAAGTCCGAAGAGACTTATCCTTTGTGAACATTTCAGCAGTGCCAATTCCTGATGGGATTGTTTGGGACAAACTAATGTTTGATATATATGGTCCCACAGAAATTATTCAAATACTGTATGTGTTCAAATTGTCAATGAATGATATAGTGATACCAGGCATTGTTTCTGATGATTGGGATGTGAAAACAGTTGATTCTATGATGACTGAATTGCAATATTATACTGTCTTTGAAAACGAAGATGTTTACCAATTTAAAGAAAATTATGGTGATATGTTTTGCTATAATTACTATGGGCACCATTTCATACATAGAGCGAGCAGTCCCAAAACTCTTCTTAATTACACGCAATGGGAACATTGCCCAACTCCGCCACAAGGGAGTTTCAAAACATATTCTGAAAAGTTTGCACATTATTTGAAAGTACCATCTACTAAGGATATACACATGTTATTGACCAATACGAAATGTATATATTCAGAATCCTTTGTTTCTCGGTTATCGATAGAAGGCTATGAATATTGGTCCAAATCAATTGATCTGAAAAGTGTCTGGGGAACAGAAAATTGGCAAATTAAGGGAAAAGAAACATTGTTTAGAGCATGTCTTATTCCTGTTCAAATGATCTTTTTAAATGAAACAGTGCAACAAACAAGTTGTTTAGGCTTAGCAACAATCAGGGAATTAAACATGGCCAGTATACCTGCCCCGGCAAAATTTTACAAATGGCAAAAATATACGAATGCAACTGATGATGAGCTCGATGAGTGGGTCCAGAATGGTACGTTTAATGCTTCACTAACACGTCCAGGCGGGTGGTTATTGTGGCCAATAAATACCAATGGGTGTCATCAACGTTTTATTAACTCCTCGGGGGTTTTTAGGACGAGTAGGCCAGACCCTCGCTATATATCACCTGAGCATGCAGATATAATTACAACATATAGTGTGGGAAAATTATACCAACAGTGGTTAAAATCATCCTCACTGAACGTGGTTAGAGAACACCTCAATCTCCTGTCTAACTCCACTGACTTACAAGATTTCTTGTCAGGCCCTAGAACACCATGTATGAAGCATTTTTTAAATGCAGTACACAATGAGATTTGGAAACTTTCCCAACAAGATGCTGCTGCCCGGTTAAGGCAAATAGACCAGGAAAGTTTAAAAAAGGCATTAGCTGTTGTGGATAATGGGATTAACACTTTGCCCGACCGGAGATATACCATTAATAATATTGGCTCTTCTGCTATAGACATTATACAATCTGATATGTCTTCCTTACACCATGGACAGAGTCAGATCAGGTCCATTATGCATTTGGGTTGGACACTTCAAACATTGAAGGCGGGTCGCGTTCCATGGCAGCACGTCAGTGCAAGGGAGATATTTTCTTCCTTTAATTTAACGTCACAACAACAACTAATGGCTAATAAGGAAGCGATGTATGTCATGCTTAACATTGAGAAATTAGAAAAATTGCCTTTTACCTTGGCCGAAATACCATCAGCTGAGTGGTTAATACATGGGGTTATTAATCTGCCTATTTTCACACTACAATTCACCTCCTGTTTAAAACACATTCCGGTAGGCAGATATGAAAAGCTGGGAGATAGTTACATCCATGAGGTGTGGGAGCTTCCCTTCTCGTACAAATGCTTCAATGCCATGAAAGAGGTCTTTCTTAGCGGTAGTGAATGCGAGACTTCAGTCAGCCATTCGATGATTTGTAAACAGCTGTCCTTGCATGGGGCATGTAACACCTCGGCTGCAAACTTGGCTTGTTATCTTAAGGGAGTCCCAGGCCCTTTGATTAGACCAACGTTCCAGGTGCTTTCAAACGGCAGCTACGTCCTTCACAATAGTGAAGGCTGTTGTGGAATGCGGGCCGGAATAGTTTACGTTGTTTCGGTCTCTAAGGTTGTTACATGCTGCGGGAATGTACTGTTTCCCCCCACTAAATTTAAGGAGGTAGCTGATATTTGGCCTTACATTGCTACTTCGAATGTGAATTTTGATAAGTTGAGTAGACTCAAGGCTTTACTGTTTCAAAAGCATGTGGCCCTTACATCTGCACGCGAGATCTACGCACTTCAAGTGGCAAAGTCATCAGCAGAAATACAGTCTCTATTGAATACGGACTTTCCGAGACACTTTGGTGAACTTGTAAGACGAATATTTAATGCGTCCAGCACGACTGGAATAGCACATTTTTTCAAAGCTGTTGGTTCTGGTTTCGTTCACACCTTCTCCTCCATATTCGGTTTGATACCTTCAGCTATCCACTCAATTTTTGGTAGTATTTTTGGGGGATTTCCGATAACTTTGGCTTTATTCGCTGGCATCCTGATGTTGCCGTTGTTTATGCTCAATGGCTGTCCCGCCGCAACGAGGAGAAATGACGGCGCTCACATCAGCCCAGCTGTGTCGTGAGCGTATGATGCAGCATTTTGGAGCAACACTCCTGGAGCAATTGGAGTGTGACTGGTCTTTGTCATTCAGACCGGTCCTGTATTGTGTTCAGCCCGTGTTTCGGTGCCTCTAGTGTTCTACATGCACTAGAAGTTTGTCTTTCACAGCAGCGCCCCCAGCAATAGATGCTGATCTGTGGATGTTCTCGCTGAGGGTTCATTACCAGACATGCGCACTGAGGTTACGTTTGCTATGTGAAGCTGATTATGAGTTACCCTTCCTGGAGGAAGTTGCCAACAACTCATCAATGGGCACTCCACGGGATGCCGCCTTGGTTGACACAGGGGCTATGGAACACACTTGCTCCTTGCTAATTTTTGGCGCGGACTTTCCGGTTCTGACACCTGCCGAAGTGGAAGATCTCCTGTTCTCCATGACTCGCAGTTAGTTTAGAACTTTTCTAAATTGACATGTCTTTGCAATTCGGTTATAAGTCACATGCTCATGTTTTAAATTGTCACGTAGTGTGTGTCCTTTTAACTTGTCAAAATTAACCTGGGTTTTATATATATCTTAGGTTGAGCTTTCAGAAATGAAATTCTAGTTTTGGCTTTGAACCACTTTCAACCAACAAGGGGAGGGTGTTGTGTAGCCACTTTACTTATAGCTCCATGCATGTTAGTTTAACACACTAGGCTGCTGTGCACTTTGACCTCGATATATTTTATTCGGCTTCGCATTGTTATTTTTACAATAACCAGTTTTACGGTCGTGTTTTAATTTCATCTATCTAACTGTTTTTGCTTAGCCCAGCACTGTGTTCTCAAACAAGACATTCTTGATCACGTTGTGCTTTAGTCAAGGCTACAATTTGGTACATTGCCGGTGAACGTGGTAGAAATTTAGTCTCCAACGTTCGTAGAAAATACACATCCTTATGTAAGGGCATTTTCTTAGAACATCAGCTGTGTTATTATAAAAACACTTCTTAGTCCCATTACACGTTAAGAGGGAGATTCCAGCCAGGGAACCACGACTGTATGCTGATTTCTGAATGCTTTGCTGCAGATGCTAACGCAGACTACAGGCCTTTGCTCAGGTATGAGGATTGATGTACTCCCGGGGGAAGCTGAAAGAAAGAATGAGATCTTAACATGCTGTGCTCAGATTATGACTTAGTTAGGAAATAGTCCATAAATTCTTGTGACAATATGACAGCGTTATTCTTATGCTTTACTCTCCTCGTCACCATTTTAATTTTGTCATGTAGTGTCGTTCTGGTTATTGCAGCTCACGCTTTGCTTTCTAAAATGCAGTCGTTTTTATTAAACTAGTCCTTAAAACTCATACTGCTTTTAATTGTTATTTATATATGAGACCGAATTGTGAATGAGAGAACCGGATGCGACCTGAGTGACCACGACTTCCCTTTGAAGTATGATATGTCATGCGCTTGGCTGCCCAATCATCTCTATCGCTTGGCAGAGACGAGGCACTGCTAGTTAGCCGGAGCAAAACCCAGATTTAGAGCAACAGGTGTCACCCACCGTGGGTCAGACTCAGTCTCCCACGCCGTGGACATCTTGCTGCTCAAAATCCAGTAGTCTCATTAGAATAATGAGAGCCTACGCAAGAAGATGTGGTAACCTTTGCGATTTTTATTGTGGTGCAGAGGTCAGGAGAGTCTGTACTGGTGGGCATCACAGTGTATTGTGAAGTTGTTTGTTTTATCGTAGACGAAGATGTTGTTGTCAACACCGACGATGGTCACGTTGATGGTGGCATCGATGCTGGTCTCGTCGATGGTGGTCTCGTTGACGATGCTGCTGTCAACAGTGTTGTCGATGGTTTTGTCGTTGACGGTGACTTTGATGAAGATATTTTAGTCGACAATGGCTTTGTCGACTGATGTACATTTGACGGGGTTGAAGAGTTCGTAGATGGGCCAGGGTGGTCGTCGTCGATAGTATAGTTGGCGCTATAGTCGTCGACTTAAGGTGAAGTGATGATTTACGTGACGTGACAGCTCAGAGAAAGGACAACAATGGTGACCCTCCTTTTTGCAATGTGGCGAAGACAGCTGTGAAGAGGCTGACCCTGCAAGACTTTTATTCCTAGAAGAGTCTTTCTGAATAGATTTACATTACTTTTTGCTCTCCTCAGAACACCCCTGGTCAGATGGTCTTGACCTTTTCTGGGGTCTTGGAGCAGTGTCACTGTCCTCACCACAAGTTCTGTATTTTGCTTGAAACCATAGTAGAAGTCTGCCTTCTCTGTCCCTCAGAGTCTTAGCAGAGAAGGTGTGATAAATTTTGCAATCCTTCACCTAGTGTGTGGGATACAGGCAGTACAAACAGTCCTTATGAGGATCATCAATGTGTAGCCTTATTCTGCCACAGGTTTTTCAAGGACAAAAAATGCTTTTTTGGAAGTATCAGACAGTTTTTTAATAAAAAATAGTATTCAGAGGAAAATACTGAGCATGGCTCAGGGAAAAAAAACCTGTAAACTTCGCACTTGTATAGTGCACTACTCACCCGTTAGGGTCTCAAGGTGTTGTACGCATACTGCTGTGGAACCCCTCCTGGCTTTTCCCTGTGAGGAACCCACTCCTGGACAGCCCCAGGGTGAAGCCAGGCATACAAGCGCTGTGAGGTCCGTTGTGGAGATTAAGCAAGCTATTGCCCAGAGCTACAGAGTGGGACCCATCAATTAGATTAGGCACAGAGGCAAGAATTATCTGGTCCAAAGGAAGTGAGCCCAAGACCCTCCGAGGTGGGAATTGAACCCTGGTCCCGGGCCAGATCTCTGCATCAGGGTCTGCCATTCTAACTATTGTGCGACACTTCTCTACCTCTTCCAGACTCTCTTCACATGATGTGAGGTAGAACATATGAGGGAAATAACCTCTCTTGGGAGTATTCTTGAGGGTGCTGTCATCTGATTGATTATAGGTCAAGTTTGGATCTTTTTTCAAAAGGACATAGGTAGGCTATAGGTTTAAGAAACATTACCATAACAGCCTATGATTATTCCTAGATGCTGCTTTCCTAAGGTTCTGTGAGACTCCCACTTCAACGACGGGGAATGATTCAAGCATGTGAATCTATGAAAGATCCAGTACTGGGTAATGTTCCTAACACTAAACACCAATTCACTGCCACCACTGGACTCCACCTGCAGCCTGGTGAGCCTAGAACTCTCAAACTACGCTCAAGATTTAGTTTTTTCCTGGCAAAGTCCCTTTCACCTTCTACCATCTTCTCCTGGACAAAGGCTTTCTTCACCTCAGCCCTTCTCTCCTCCACACCCAGCTGCACTAGCTGCAACCTCAGGTCCCTCTCTTCCTGTCTATTTCTGAGGTCCTGGAGGGACAAGGAATGGGAGGTTTCACTTCTCCTGGCACTGGACCCAGCAAAGGACTCCCTGTCTGAGGGATCCTCCCTGTCTACTGGCATCCCCACCTGGTCATTCCCTCCTTCCGGGTGTTGGGTGCTGCACGCATAACGTGGCTTCCCCTTTAAGGTGGAGCGCGTAGCCTTTAAGGCTAGGTGCTGCACCATGATGACTGCTTGTCTTCAGCTTCCCTCCCCCTCTACTCACCCATGCAGAGGATCCATCCTCCGTTCGTCACATCCTTACTGAGCACTTGGCGTCCTCACACAGTGGTTTCTCTCCATCGGGTCACGGTTTCCCTGCTTCCATGCCCAATATCTGCCTGCCAACATAAAATCGAAAGACATTGAAGCGACAACCAATATATTGGTAACAGATACATTTTGTAGTAAAAAACAAGGAAGGAATACTTATCTAAAGGAATACTGTTGAAAAGGTCTGCTGAAGTCAACAATTGTTTTTGTTGCTGTTTCTGCCATAGGAAAGAAAAGACATGTATTAGTGTTTTCAGCAGCGTTTTTGTTTATATCAAGGACTTTCATTAAGGTTGTTATTAGTACCTGTCTAACACATTAACTAATGCGCAGTGGTTTTTTAGTCAGAGTAATGACATGCTGTGTATTTATGGTTTCAGGAGATGGACGCCTATTACGCCTAGGAATCATTAATTGAACCTTGATTCATTGTAAAGGACTGATGAATGATTATCTAGATGTGTAAAGCATATATACTTAGGTAGGTGTTAGTGCGAACCGTTATATGTGTACCAGTACCTGAGAAGATTACCTGTGGAATTAATTATCTTGAATTTGTCTTTTAGAAGTATTGCATAACAATTCAGCCTACACGAACCAGCACCTAAATAAAAGGAGAAGGGACATTAGGTAATCAAATGTGGGTTACATAAAATTGGGAAGAACTTAAACTGAGTATTCTAAGGTACTAGAGGTTTTTCTTATGTTTACAGAAAACTGAAAAGACACCAAACATCGCACAGTGGAAATTTGGCCTGGTCCTGGCCAAGGTTCGTCCATCATCCCAGTGGGTGTGACTTCTTTTGGAGTCTGTTTGTTTCATAGAGAAGTTGGGAACTACATCGTGTCCATTTCACTCCTGCGGAAAGATACAAGCCTGACACCTGGTCAGTCTCTTTAGAGTCGCTGCCCTCTGGGAATATGGTCTGGGAGCCTCACTAAACTCAGGATCCTCCTCTGGGTGTCCCACAGAACCACTACCCCCCCTGGTTCTGTGTCACAAACTTTCAAAGACTCTTGCAAAAAAGTATAGGGTTTTCACAAGGTCCCCACTCTCTGGTAGTTTCCTCTCCCCACAGAAAACCTTTAATTCCTCCTAAGTGACATACAACAGTTGTCTAGAACAAAGGTTAACCCCATTTTGACAAGGTACCAAGGATATACAAGTGCAACAACAAGGTACCCAGGTGTAAGAGCTGAAAAGGAAAAAATGACCAATGAAAGCAACAGATGAAAACAAAATACGTAATGGTTTAAGTGCAGAGTTTGTAGTGCAACAACAAGTCACTATGATATTGTGCAAGCACAAGTCCTATCATCACCGCTGATCACCAGTGTTAGAAATGGGATTCCTGGTTGACTAGGGTAGGCACCTAAGCCAGGAGAAACCACCACTCCAGTCAGGGTAAGTGAGCTACACACCGAAGATAACCCCTGCTTTACCCCTCAGTAGCTTTGGACAGAGCAGTCAGGCTTATCATGGGGGCAATATGTAAAGCTTTTGCACAACACACACACCCACTAGTGACACCATGAATAAATCACAAAAGAGACTTAACATCAGGTTATATATAAATAAACTGTATTGCACATAAACTGTAGACCAAAACAACAAAAATCAGTAATTACCTCTCCAAACAGGCAATTGTCAAACCATCATTGTAAGGAAATGCCTCCTTGGCATGGTTGCCCCCTGACTTTTTGCCTTTGCTGATGCTATGTTTACAATTGAAAGTGTGCTGAGGCCTGCTAACCAGGCCCCAGCACCAGTGTTCTTTCCCTAACCTGTACTTTTGTATCCACAATTGGCAGACCCTGGCACCCAGATAAGTCCCTTGTAACTGGTACTTCTAGTACCAAGGGCCCTGATGCCAAGGAAGGTCTCTAAGGGCTGCAGCATGTCTTATGCCACCCTGGAGACCTCTCACTCAGCACAGACACCCTGCTTGCCAGCTTGTGTGTGCTAGTGAGGACAAAACGAGTAAGTCGACATGGCACTCCCCTCAGGGTGCCATGCCAGCCTCTCACTGCCTATGCAGTATAGGTAAGACACCCCTCTAGCAGGCCTTACAGCCCTAAGGCAGGGTGCACTATACCATGGGTGAGGGTACCAGTGCATGAGCATGGTACCCCTACAGTGTCTAAACAAAACCTTAGACATTGTAAGTGCAGGGTAGCCATAAGAGTATATGGTCTGGGAGTCTGTCAAACACGAACTCCACAGCACCATAATAGCTACACTGAAAACTGGGAAGTTTGGTATCAAACTTCTCAGCACAATAAATGCACACTGATGCCAGTGTACATTTTATTGAAAAATACACCACAGAGGGCACCTTAGAGGTGCCCCCTGAAACTTAACCGACTATCTGTGTAGGCTGACTAGTTTCAGCAGCCTGCCACAAACCGAGACATGTTGCTGGCCCCATGGGGAGAGTGCCTTTGTCACTCTGAGGCCAGTAACAAAGCCTGCACTGGGTGGAGATGCTAACACCTCTCCCAGGCAGGAATTGTCACACCTGGCGGTGAGCCTCAAAGGCTCACCTCCTTTGTGCCAACCCAGCAGGACACTCCAGCTAGTGGAGTTGCCCGCCCCCTCCGGCCAGGCCCCACTTTTGGCGGCAAGGCCGGAGAAAATAATGAGAAAAACAAGGAGGAGTCACTGGCCAGTCAGGACAGCCCCTAAGGTGTCCTGAGCTGAAGTGACTCTAACTTTTAGAAATCCTCCATCTTGCAGATGGAGGATTCCCCCAATAGGGTTAGGATTGTGACCCCCTCCCCTTGGGAGGAGGCACAAAGAGGGTGTACCCACCCTCAGGGCTAGTAGCCATTGGCTACTAACCCCCCAGACCTAAACACGCCCTTAAATTTAGTATTTAAGGGCTACCCTGAACCCTAGAAAATTAGATTCCTGCAACTACAAGAAGAAGGACTGCCTAGCTGAAAACCCCTGCAGCGGAAGACCAGAAGACGACAACTGCCTTGGCTCCAGAAACTCACCGGCCTGTCTCCTGCCTTCCAAAGATCCTGCTCCAGCGACGCCTTCCAAAGGGACCAGCGACCTCGACATCCTCTGAGGACTGCCCCTGCTTCGAAAAGACAAGAAACTCCCGAGGACAGCGGACCTGCTCCAAGAAAAGCTGCAACTTTGTTTCCAGCAGCTTTAAAGAACCCTGCAAGCTCCCCGCAAGAAGCGTGAGACTTGCAACACTGCACCCGGCGACCCCGACTCGGCTGGTGGAGATCCGACACCTCAGGAGGGACCCCAGGACTACTCTGATACTGTGAGTACCAAAACCTGTCCCCCCTGAGCCCCCACAGCGCCGCCTGCAGAGGGAATCCCGAGGCTTCCCCTGACCGCGACTCTTTGAACCTAAAGTCCCGACGCCTGGGAGAGACCCTGCACCCGCAGCCCCCAGGACCTGAAGGACCGGACTTTCACTGGAGAAGTGACCCCCAGGAGTCCCTCTCCCTTGCCCAAGTGGAGGTTTCCCCGAGGAATCCCCCCCTTGCCTGCCTGCAGCGCTGAAGAGATCCCGAGATCTCTCATAGACTAACATTGCGAACCCGACGCTTGTTTCTACACTGCACCCGGCCGCCCCCGCGCTGCTGAGGGTGAAATTTCTGTGTGGGCTTGTGTCCCCCCCGGTGCCCTACAAAACCCCCCTGGTCTGCCCTCCGAAGACGCGGGTACTTACCTGCAAGCAGACCGGAACCGGGGCACCCCCTTCTCTCCATTCTAGCCTATGTGTTTTGGGCACCACTTTGAACTCTGCACCTGACCGGCCCTGAGCTGCTGGTGTGGTGACTTTGGGGTTGCTCTGAACCCCCAACGGTGGGCTACCTTGGACCAAGAACTGAACCCTGTAAGTGTCTTACTTACCTGGTTAACCTAACAAATACTTACCTCCCCTAGGAACTGTGAAAATTGCACTGTGTCCACTTTTAAAACAGCTATTTGTGAATAACTTGAAAAGTATACATGCAATTTTGATGATTTGAAGTTCCTAAAGTACTTACCTGCAATACCTTTCGAATGAGATATTACATGTAGAATTTGAACCTGTGGTTCTTAAAATAAACTAAGAAAAGATATTTTTCTATATAAAAACCTATTGGCTGGATTTGTCTCTGAGTGTGTGTACCTCATTTATTGTCTATGTGTATGTACAACAAATGCTTAACACTACTCCTTGGATAAGCCTACTGCTCGACCACACTACCACAAAATAGAGCATTAGTATTATCTATTTTTACCACTATTTTACCTCTAAGGGGAACCCTTGGACTCTGTGCATGCTATTCCTTACTTTGAAATAGCACATACAGAGCCAACTTCCTACATTGGTGGATCAGCGGTGGGGTACAAGACTTTGCATTTGCTGGACTACTCAGCCAATACCTGATCACACGACAAATTCCAAAATTGTCATTAGAAATTGATTTTTGCAATTTGAAAAGTTTTCTAAATTCTTAAAAGACCTGCTAGGGCCTTGTGTTAGATCCTGTTTAGCATTTCTTTTAGAGTTTAAAAGTTTGTAAAAGTTTGAATTAGATTCTAGAACCAGTTGTAGATTCTTAAAAAGTATTCCAACTTTTAGAAGCAAAATGTCTAGCACAGATGTGACTGTGGTGGAACTCGACACCACACCTTACCTCCATCTTAAGAGGAGGGAGCTAAGGTCACTCTGTAAAATAAAGAAAATAACAATGGGCCCCAAACCTACCAAAATACAGCTCCAGGAGCTTTTGGCAGAGTTTGAAAAGGCCAACCCCTCTGAGGGTGGCAACTCAGAGGAAGAGGATAGTGACTTGGAGGACAATTCCCCCCTACCAGTCCTATCTAGGGAGAACAGGGTCCCTCAAACCCTGACTCCTAAAATAATAGTCAGAGATGCTGGTTCCCTCACAGGAGAGACCAACACCTCTGAAATCACTGAGGATAGCCCCAGTGAAGAGGACATCCAGTTAGCCAGGATGGCCAAAAGATTGGCTTTGGAAAGACAGATCCTAGCCATAGAGAGGGAAAGACAAGAGATGGGCCTAGGACCCATCAATGGTGGCAGCAACATAAATAGGGTCAGAGATTCTCCTGACATGTTGAAAATCCCTAAAGGGATTGTAACTAAATATGAAGATGGTGATGACATCACCAAATGGTTCACAGCTTTTGAGAGGGCTTGTGTAACCAGAAAAGTGAACAGATCTCACTGGGGTGCTCTCCTTTGGGAAATGTTCACAGGAAAGTGTAGGGATAGACTCCTCACACTCTCTGGACAAGATGCAGAATCTTATGACCTCATGAAGGGTACCCTGATTGAGGGCTTTGGATTCTCCACTGAGGAGTATAGGATTAGATTCAGGGGGGCTCAAAAATCCTCGAGCCAGACCTGGGTTGACTTTGTAGACTACTCAGTGAAAACACTAGATGGTTGGATTCAAGGCAGTGGTGTAAGTAATTATGATGGGCTGTACAATTTATTTGTGAAAGAACACCTGTTAAGTAATTGTTTCAATGATAAACTGCATCAGCATCTGGTAGACCTAGGACCAATTTCTCCCCAAGAATTGGGAAAGAAGGCGGACCATTGGGTCAAGACAAGGGTGTCCAAGACTTCAACAGGGGGTGACCAAAAGAAAGGGGTCACAAAGACTCCCCAGGGGAAGGGTGATGAGACAACCAAAACTAAAAATAGTAAAGAGTCTTCTACAGGCCCCCAAAAACCTGCACAGGAGGGTGGGCCCAGAGCCTCTTCACAGAACAATGGGTACAAGGGTAAAAACTTTGATCCCAAAAAGGCCTGGTGTCATAGCTGTAAACAGCATGGACACCAAACTGGAGACAAGGCCTGTCCCAAGAAAGGTTCCACTCCAAACTCCCATCCAGGTAACACTGGTATGGCTAGTCTCCAAGTGGGATCAACAGTGTGCCCAGAGCAAATCAGGGTCCACACTGAAGCTACTCTAGTTTCTGAGGGTGGGGTGGATTTAGCCACACTAGCTGTCTGGCCGCCTAACATGCAAAAATACAGACAGCAACTCTTAATTAATGGGACTAGAATAGAGGGCCTGAGGGATACAGGTGCCAGTGTCACCATGGTGACAGAGAAACTGGTTTCCCCTGGCCAATACCTGACTGGAAAAACTTACACAGTCACCAACGCTGACAATCAGAGAAAAGTACATCCCATGGCAATGGTTACTTTAGAATGGGGAGGGGTCAATGGCCTGAAACAGGTGGTGGTCTCCTCAAATATCCCAGTGGACTGTCTGCTTGGAAATGACCTGGAGTCCTCAGCATGGGCTGAGGTAGAACTAAAAACCCATGCAGCAATGCTGGGTATCCCTGAACTGGTGTGTGTGAAAACCAGAGCACAATGCAAGGCACAGGGTGAACAAGTAGAGCTGGAGTCTGGAAGAATGGCCCAGCCTACCAAGAGGAAAGGAAAGTCAGTTGGGAAACCAACTGCAACACAGCAAAAGAAAGGGAACCTCTCTTCTCAGGAAGAAGTTCTGCCCTCTGAGGGAACTGAGCCTTTGGAGCTTGAACCTTATCAGGTTGAGCTCTTAGGCCCAGGGGGACCCTCAAGGGAGGAGCTGTGTAAGGGACAAGAAACCTGTCCCTCTCTTGAAGGCCTTAGGCAGCAAGCTGCTGAAGAGTCCAAAGGCAAGAAAAATGGAACCCATAGGGTCTATTGGGAAGATGGACTCCTGTACACTGAGGCCAGAGACCCCAAACCTGGTGCCACTAGGAGAGTGGTAGTGCCTCAGCTGTTCAGAGAGTTCATCCTAACATTGGCCCATGACATTCCCCTTGCTGGACATTTGGGACAAACCAAGACGTGGGAGAGGTTAGTCAACCACTTCTACTGGCCCAATATGTCCAACATGGTTAAGGAGTTTTGCCTCTCCTGCCCCACCTGTCAAGCCAGTGGTAAGACAGGTGGGCATCCAAAGGCCCCCCTCATTCCACTTCCAGTGGTGGGGGTGCCCTTTGAAAGAGTGGGTGTGGACATAGTTGGTCCACTAGAACCTCCCACAGCCTCAGGAAATATGTATATCCTGGTAGTAGTGGATCATGCTACCAGGTATCCTGAAGCTATTCCCCTTAGGTCGACTACTGCCCCTGCAGTAGCCAAGGCCCTCATTGGTATCTTTACCAGAGTGGGTTTCCCTAAGGAGGTGGTGTCTGACAGAGGTACCAACTTCATGTCAGCATACCTAAAGCACATGTGGAATGAGTGTGGAGTGACTTATAAATTCACTACACCATACCATCCACAAACTAATGGCTTGGTTGAGAGATTCAACAAGACATTAAAAGGCATGATCATGGGGCTCCCAGAAAAACTCAAAAGGAGATGGGATGTCCTCTTGCCATGCCTGCTTTTCGCTTACAGAGAGGTGCCACAGAAGGGAGTAGGATTCTCACCCTTTGAACTTCTGTTTGGTCATCCTGTAAGGGGACCACTTGCCCTTGTTAAAGAAGGCTGGGAGAGACCTCTCCATGAGCCTAAACAGGACATAGTGGACTATGTACTTGGCCTTCGCTCTAGAATGGCAGAGTACATGGAAAAGGCAACCAAAAACCTTGAGGCCAGCCAACAGCTCCAGAAGTTTTGGTATGACCAAAAGGCTGCACTGGTTGAGTTCCAACCAGGGCAGAAAGTCTGGGTTCTGGAGCCTGTGGCTCCCAGGGCACTCCAGGACAAATGGAGTGGCCCTTACCCAGTACTAGAGAGGAAGAGTCAGGTCACCTACTTGGTGGACCTGGGCACAAGCAGGAGCCCCAAGAGGGTGATCCATGTGAACCGCCTTAAGCTCTTCCATGACAGGGCTGATGTGAATCTGTTGATGGTAACAGATGAGGATCAGGAAGCAGAGAGTGAACCTCTCCCTGATCTTCTGTCATCAGACCCAAAAGATGGCACAGTAGATGGAGTGATCTACTCAGACACCCTCTCTGGCCAACAGCAAGCTGATGGTAGGAGAGTCCTACAACAGTTTCCTGAACTCTTCTCCTTAACCCCTGGTCAGACACACCTGTGTACCCATGATGTGGACACAGGAGACAGCATGCCTGTCAAAAACAAAATCTTTAGACAGTCTGACCATGTTAAGGAAAGCATCAAGGTGGAAGTCCACAAGATGCTGGAATTGGGAGTAATTGAGCGCTCTGACAGCCCCTGGGCTAGCCCAGTGGTCTTAGTCCCCAAACCTCACACCAAAGATGGAAAGAAAGAGATGAGGTTTTGTGTGGACTACAGAGGGCTCAATTCTGTCACCAAGACAGATGCCCATCCAATTCCAAGAGCTGATGAGCTCATTGATAAATTAGGTGCTGCCAAATTTCTAAGTACCTTTGACTTGACAGCAGGGTACTGGCAAATAAAAATGGCACCTGGAGCAAAAGAAAAGACAGCATTCTCCACACCTGATGGGCATTATCAGTTTACTGTTATGCCCTTTGGTTTAAAGAATGCCCCTGCCACCTTCCAAAGGTTGGTGAATCAAGTCCTTGCTGGCTTGGAGTCCTTTAGCACAGCTTATCTTGATGATATTGCTGTCTTTAGCTCCACCTGGCAGGATCACCTGGTCCACCTGAGGAAGGTTTTGAAGGCTCTGCAATCTGCAGGCCTCTCTATCAAGGCATCCAAATGCCAGATAGGGCAGGGAACTGTGGTTTACTTGGGCCACCTTGTAGGTGGAGGCCAAGTTCAGCCACTCCAACCCAAGATCCAGACCATTCTGGACTGGGTAGCTCCAAAAACCCAGACTCAAGTCAGGGCATTCCTTGGCTTGACTGGGTATTACAGGAGGTTTGTGAAGGGATATGGATCCATTGTGACAGCCCTCACTGAACTCACCTCCAAGAAAATGCCCAAGAAAGTGAACTGGACTGTGGAATGCCAACAGGCCTTTGACACCCTGAAACAGGCAATGTGCTCAGCACCAGTTCTCAAAGCTCCAGATTATTCTAAGCAGTTCATTGTGCAGACTGATGCCTCTGAACATGGGATAGGGGCAGTTTTGTCCCAAACAAATGATGATGGCCTTGACCAGCCTGTTGCTTTCATTAGCAGGAGGTTACTCCCCAGGGAGCAGCGTTGGAGTGCCATTGAGAGGGAGGCCTTTGCTGTGGTTTGGTCCCTGAAGAAGCTGAGACCATACCTCTTTGGGACTCACTTCCTAGTTCAAACTGACCACAGACCTCTCAAATGGCTGATGCAAATGAAAGGTGAAAATCCTAAACTGTTGAGGTGGTCCATCTCCCTACAGGGAATGGACTTTATAGTGGAACACAGACCTGGGACTGCCCATGCCAATGCAGATGGCCTTTCCAGGTTCTTCCACTTAGAAAATGAAGACTCTCTTGGGAAAGGTTAGTCTCATCCTCTTTCGTTTGGGGGGGGGTTGTGTAAGGAAATGCCTCCTTGGCATGGTTGCCCCCTGACTTTTTGCCTTTGCTGATGCTATGTTTACAATTGAAAGTGTGCTGAGGCCTGCTAACCAGGCCCCAGCACCAGTGTTCTTTCCCTAACCTGTACTTTTGTATCCACAATTGGCAGACCCTGGCACCCAGATAAGTCCCTTGTAACTGGTACTTCTAGTACCAAGGGCCCTGATGCCAAGGAAGGTCTCTAAGGGCTGCAGCATGTCTTATGCCACCCTGGAGACCTCTCACTCAGCACAGACACCCTGCTTGCCAGCTTGTGTGTGCTAGTGAGGACAAAACGAGTAAGTCGACATGGCACTCCCCTCAGGGTGCCATGCCAGCCTCTCACTGCCTATGCAGTATAGGTAAGACACCCCTCTAGCAGGCCTTACAGCCCTAAGGCAGGGTGCACTATACCATGGGTGAGGGTACCAGTGCATGAGCATGGTACCCCTACAGTGTCTAAACAAAACCTTAGACATTGTAAGTGCAGGGTAGCCATAAGAGTATATGGTCTGGGAGTCTGTCAAACACGAACTCCACAGCACCATAATGGCTACACTGAAAACTGGGAAGTTTGGTATCAAACTTCTCAGCACAATAAATGCACACTGATGCCAGTGTACATTTTATTGAAAAATACACCACAGAGGGCACCTTAGAGGTGCCCCCTGAAACTTAACCGACTATCTATGTAGGCTGACTAGTTTCAGCAGCCTGCCACAAACCGAGACATGTTGCTGGCCCCATGGGGAGAGTGCCTTTGTCACTCTGAGGCCAGTAACAAAGCCTGCACTGGGTGGAGATGCTAACACCTCTCCCAGGCAGGAATTGTCACACCTGGTGGTGAGCCTCAAAGGCTCACCTCCTTTGTGCCAACCCAGCAGGACACTCCAGCTAGTGGAGTTGCCCGCCCCCTCCGGCCAGGCCCCAGTTTTGGCGGCAAGGCCGGAGAAAATAATGAGAAAAACAAGGAGGAGTCACTGGCCAGTCAGGACAGCCCCTAAGGTGTCCTGAGCTGAAGTGACTCTAACTTTTAGAAATCCTCCATCTTGCAGATGGAGGATTCCCCCAATAGGGTTAGGATTGTGACCCCCTCCCCTTGGGAGGAGGCACAAAGAGGGTGTACCCACCCTCAGGGCTAGTAGCCATTGGCTACTAACCCCCCAGACCTAAACACGCCCTTAAATTTAGTATTTAAGGGCTACCCTGAACCCTAGAAAATTAGATTCCTGCAACTACAAGAAGAAGGACTGCCTAGCTGAAAACCCCTGCAGCGGAAGACCAGAAGACGACAACTGCCTTGGCTCCAGAAACTCACCGGCCTGTCTCCTGCCTTCCAAAGATCCTGCTCCAGCGACGCCTTCCAAAGGGACCAGCGACCTCGACATCCTCTGAGGACTGCCCCTGCTTCGAAAAGACAAGAAACTCCCGAGGACAGCGGACCTGCTCCAAGAAAAGCTGCAACTTTGTTTCCAGCAGCTTTAAAGAACCCTGCAAGCTCCCCGCAAGAAGCGTGAGACTTGCAACACTGCACCCGGTGACCCCGACTCGGCTGGTGGAGATCCGACACCTCAGGAGGGACCCCAGGACTACTCTGATACTGTGAGTACCAAAACCTGTCCCCCCTGAGCCCCCACAGCGCCGCCTGCAGAGGGAATCCCGAGGCTTCCCCTGACCGCGACTCTTTGAACCTAAAGTCCCGACGCCTGGGAGAGACCCTGCACCCGCAGCCCCCAGGACCTGAAGGACCGGACTTTCACTGGAGAAGTGACCCCCAGGAGTCCCTCTCCCTTGCCCAAGTGGAGGTTTCCCCGAGGAATCCCCCCCTTGCCTGCCTGCAGCGCTGAAGAGATCCCGAGATCTCTCATAGACTAACATTGCGAACCCGACGCTTGTTTCTACACTGCACCCGGCCGCCCCCGCGCTGCTGAGGGTGAAATTTCTGTGTGGGCTTGTGTCCCCCCCGGTGCCCTACAAAACCCCCCTGGTCTGCCCTCCGAAGACGCGGGTACTTACCTGCAAGCAGACCGGAACCGGGGCACCCCCTTCTCTCCATTCTAGCCTATGTGTTTTGGGCACCACTTTGAACTCTGCACCTGACCGGCCCTGAGCTGCTGGTGTGGTGACTTTGGGGTTGCTCTGAACCCCCAACGGTGGGCTACCTTGGACCAAGAACTGAACCCTGTAAGTGTCTTACTTACCTGGTTAACCTAACAAATACTTACCTCCCCTAGGAACTGTGAAAATTGCACTGTGTCCACTTTTAAAACAGCTATTTGTGAATAACTTGAAAAGTATACATGCAATTTTGATGATTTGAAGTTCCTAAAGTACTTACCTGCAATACCTTTCGAATGAGATATTACATGTAGAATTTGAACCTGTGGTTCTTAAAATAAACTAAGAAAATATATTTTTCTATATAAAAACCTATTGGCTGGATTTGTCTCTGAGTGTGTGTACCTCATTTATTGTCTATGTGTATGTACAACAAATGCTTAACACTACTCCTTGGATAAGCCTACTGCTCGACCACACTACCACAAAATAGACCATTAGTATTATCTATTTTTACCACTATTTTACCTCTAAGGGGAACCCTTGGACTCTGTGCATGCTATTCCTTACTTTGAAATAGCACATACAGAGCCAACTTCCTACAATCATCATGAGTGCAACTAAAAAGAAACATTTCCATATTGCACGTCATAATGCAACATCAGGCCATGAATGGTAGTGAGAACACATAGAGTAAGAACACACACAGATTACTCATTATTCCTGTAGAACACACCACTTTGGTACTTAACCTGTTCCGTAATCTCGGGACTACACAGCCCTCCTGGATACATAGGTGCTGTGAGCCTGCACCTTTACTACAGTGCATGTGGTAGTGCTTTGGTGCGAAAGATATGGCAGGGTCGGGCCTCCAATGAGGATTCCTCCCTGTCCTGCCAGCAGTTCCAGGAGCCTAATGCTCTTGTTCACAGATATGCCCCCAGGGTGGGGTGGGGGGGCATTCCCGGCTCCCACAGGGGCAGGGAAGCCTGTCAGGGTCCCTCACATAGACAAAATCACCAGGCAGCCGCCCAGGTCGGCGCATCTGCTCACTCCTGCGGCTTCCTCCTGAGCTGCCTCTCACCTCTGTAGCTTGTCCGGAGCCCTTCAGGGCCTCCCGAATCACTACCTGTGTTTCCCACAAAGCCGCTCCCTGCAATCAGGCAGCACAGCGGCTCCAATCAGAGAGGGCTGTTCGCCGCTTCAGCCTGGCGGGCCGCCCGTGAAAACAGCGTGGCGGTTCCAATGCTCCCTCTGGCCCCCGTCCCCTTGGCTCTCCTCAGGGTAGGAGCAGAAAATGTATAGGCATGACACTGGGTCTCCCTCACACCCATATTGGAAGGGGAGAGGGTCAAAGCTCTCCTGACGGCTCAGGCCCTGGTGGTATTCGGCCCCACACAGAGGAACGGGGCGTGGCCTCACTCTGGAGCACAGCAGAAGGAGTGAGTGCCTGCTTGTGCCTTGGGGTAACCCAACAGAGCATGCCTTGTCTGCGCTTCTCGGACATGGTCGGCAGTCACCGCCTCAGTTCTCCCTGCTCCCATCCCCTCCTGGGACCAGGGATTTACATAAAGGAGATGCTGTCTCCACCTCCTCTCTCACTTGACATACTCCATACACGCGGTAGGCAGGAAAACCAGGGAGCGCTATACCTGCGCTCCCAATGGGATCAAAGGGCCCTCCAGCACATGTTGGAAGGAAAGCTAAGGTCCATACAAACACATTGGAGGTACACACCACCCAACCCTTGGAGAACAACTGGGGAGCACCAAGCAGGAGACCAGCAGTAAGCCAGCATATCAGGCAGCAATACAAATTGATAGTCCCTTCAGCAACCCAACAGTCAGTAGGTAGCAGACCAGTCCAGAGAGGCAAGTAGTCCAAATGGTGATTCATTCCTGGCACACAGTTCCTACCAGCAGCATCTGGTGCAGGTCCATGCAGTGTCTACCAACATAGGGATCAACTCCTGAAATTATACTCAATTTGTCTTTGATCTAAGGGAATACTTCAAATGACCTTTAGAAGTGCACAACACCCCCTTTCCACCCCACCCCAGCCCTGGCTCCAGGCATCAGTAGGGGGTAAACAAGCCCTTTGTGTGAGGGCAGGACACAGCTTATACAGATGTGAGCCCTGCCTCCCACTACCCAGCCCAGGAAAACCATTCAGTATGCAGATGTAATCCTATGACACCTCCACCCTCCCTGTGTGATGGCTGTCTGGAAAGTAGGCACAAAGTGTCCAGCTGTCATTCTACCTCAGACACGGATTGGAGTCAGGCTGCAAAGCACAAGAGTCATAAGTACAGTGAATACCCACTTTCTAAAAGTGGCATTTACACAATGGTAATAAACAATCCACCTACACCAATAAGCAGGATTTCTCACTATCATTCCAAACATACCAAAATGCTCATGCTACTCCTCATAGATCAGAAACTACCACTTAGACATATATAAGAGAATTCCCAGTTCAAACCTATGAGAGGGGAAGCACTCACAGCAATGAAAAATCAAAAAGGCTGTTCGTCACTACCAGGACATGCTACACAGTAAAGGCACATGTCCTACCTTTTACCTACACAGCACCATGCCTATAGGGCTACCTAGGGCCTACCTTAGGGATGACCTATATGTAGTGAAAGGGGAGTTACTGGCCTGGCAAGTACTTTTAGATACCAAGCCAATGTGGCAGTAAACTGTGCACGCAGGCCCTGCAGTGGCAGGCTTGAGACAGGTTTGAAGGGCTACCTCTGTGGGTGGCACAAGCTGTGGTGCAGGCTCATTAGAAGCATTTATTTAATTTATAGGCCCTGGGCATAAGGGATACCACTGTACAAGGGGCTTACAGGTAAATTAAATATGCCAATCAGGTGTGAGCCAATCATACCAAGTTTAGAGGGGATAGCACATGCACTTAAGCACTGGTCAGCAGTGCTAAAGTGCCCAGAGTCCTAAAGCCAACAAAAAGAGGGTCAGAAAAACAGGAGGAGAAAGGCTAAAAGTTTGGGGACCACCCTGCAAAAAAGGCCAGGTCCAACAACCCCCAATATATTGCCTACTGATCAGAATATTCCATTACTTTTTAGAAGTGTCTTGCTCTCCATACACATCATAATGATGCACAGATATTTTTTATCTTTTTATTCTAGAATGTTCATAGGAAGCCCAGGGATCCACTGTTATGCTCCCGTAAGAAGTCAGATTCTTGGTTGAGGCAACAACCACAATCCATGTTAGAGTGAACCACAAAGGTCACTAAACTAATGTGTGCTTAATCCATGGTAGCTTGGCACAAAGCATTCAGGCTTAACTTAGAAGCAACTTGTAGTGTTCATACAGCTCAGAAACAGTAATAAAATGAAGATACAACACAAGGAAAATCCCAAGCCGCTTTAGACAAGTAGAGTAAATTGTAATAAATGAGACCTTAATGACTAAAATCCAATAAGTAGAACTGGATATATGCATTTTCAAAGATTTAGGTAGGTATAGCACCTAAAACCACAAAGCACCTTCCATGGTCATCTGGATATGCTAGACAGAGAAAAATTCACAAGTTTAGGCAGACCACAATAAAGTTGGGGCTGCATATAGGGACCAGGTTAGTCTTGCTGAAAACAATTACCTTCTCAAAGTTAGGCACGAAGAGTTCGGTCCACGGGGGAGAAGGCCACGAGGAGCAGGGACAGCGTCACCGATGGTCGTCGCTATAATGCCAAGAGCAGGCCGGGCATCATGGGCTGTTGCTGTACCATAAGGAGCCAGTCAGCAATCGCAGACGGTTATTGCTGTTTTTTGTTTTGTTTGCATTTCTCGTGTTGGAGGTCAGCACTGGCAGTTGCTGCATAGCAAAATGTTCACCAGAGCTTTGCATTAGCAGTCATCATGGGTGGCAGAGTCTTGGCATGAACAGGCCCGTTCACAGTCACAAAAAGCCCAAAACCTCAGGGTTTCACCTTTCTCTACAGGATGAGTTCAGCTGATGCCAGCCAATAAATCAGGACCTGGGAAGGCACCTCTTGGGGATCAGGAATTTACTCCAACAGAGGCCAGCAGGGCTCATGCAGGTCCACTTGCAGGTCCAGTGCAGAACATCAGCTGGACAGTTGCAAGGAGGCCTCTGGAACTTGTTGTGTTCCTGGAAATCAGACAGGAGATCAGCCAAGTGACCTTTGGAGTCACTCAGATTAGCCTGGGATGAAGGGAGCAGGTCCAGTCTTCCTTTTCAGAGAGCAGGGCAGTCCTCAACCAGCATGACAGCTTTCTGGGGTCAAGGCAGTCCTCAAGCAGCAGGCAGTCCTCTGGGGAGCAAGGCAAGCCTCCAGTAGCAAGTTGTTCCTCAGGGGAACAAGGTAGTCCTCCTTCTGTAATGTCCACAGGCCCAGAATTGTACTGAATAGTGGCTCTGGAGGTCCAACATCTATACCTGGGGCCAGCCTTTGAAGTGGGTGAACCTCTGGTTCTGGAAAGCTCTTCCCTTCCCCTGTCAGCGATTCAAAACATCGGGGTGACAAAAGACTAGTGCCAGGTTCCTTTGTATGTGCAGGAGGCAAACCTCTTTGAAATGTAAGTGGGGCTGGGTACACCACTGCCCTTAACCGTTCTGGCAGGGTGGCCAATCCTATCTACACCTAATTCCCCTTTTCTGTCATTCTCTGGAAGAGTACACAAACTCCAACAGCAGAGCCATTCACAGTCATGTGGCCTAGTATACTGACAAAAGGCACAAATGTTTAGGACAAGAAAATGCCAAATTTCTAAAAGCATCAGTTTCAGAATTGCGATTTAAAATCCAACTTTACCATTAAAGAGACTTTTAAATTGCAAATCGTTAAAGTCTAAACAGCATATCTCTATCGCTTGTAATACAAATTTAGCACTTATTAAGTGTAATGAAGTATGCTAGTGTTAGTTGATGGGAGAGATGGACATTGCAATAGTGAAAAACGACTTTGGGAGTGTTCACAGGTATGACATGTAAAACTTGAAGCCACATGTTCTATTTTTTAAATGCAGTGTGCCCTACCCTATGAGCCATTAGGACCTAACTTATGGGTGACTTGCATGTAATACAAAGGAAGGTTTAGACTTGGCAAAAGGTTTATTTTGACAGGTTGAAATGGAAGTTTAAAACTGCTCTACAGGCTGCAGTGGCAGGCCAGAGACTTGTTTTAAAAGGCTAATTTAGTAGTTGGCATAATGTGTGCTGCAAGCCCCCTAGAAGCATTTATTTTACAGGTCCTGGATATATCTAATACCATTTACTAGGGACTTGCAAGTAAATTAAATATGCCAATTAAGTGTAAGCCAATTTTACCATGTTTGAAGGCGAAAACAGAAACACTTAGGGGGTCATTCCGACCCTGGCGAGCGGCGGGCGCCGCCCGGCAGGCGCCGCCCGGCAGGCGGAAACCGCCCAAACACCGATCCGCGGTCAGATGACCGCTGGGGGCATTCCGACTTTCCCGCTGGGCCAGCGGGCGATCTGCAAAAGATCGCCCGCCGGCCCAGCGGGAAAGCCCCAGCAAAGATGAAGCCGGCTCTGAATGATAAAAGGAGTAGAACCAGTTAAAGTTAGTGTGAAGCCGAATGCTGTGTTCCCCCAGGTACCACAGTACCACATGGCGCAAGATGTCCTTATACAGGTAGCGCAGTTAATTGCGGACTTTACGAAGCAAGGAGTTTTGAAAGAAGTGATGAGCAGTCCATGTAATTCAACAATAATGGGACTGAGAAAGCCTTGTGGGAAAGTTCGAATTGTCCAAGGCTGTAAAAGTGGAGTTGGCTCAGTCTGTATTAGCTTTGGTCTTGTGTATGCCGGATCTGACGGCACCATCAAATTCATAGTAGTCTCTAATATTGGGACATCAGGGTAGAGCCTCTGAACCTTTGGTGGCTGCAGCTGTGTTTGCATCTCTGGAGCAGTAGACACACTGACACTATTCTGTATTGGAACTGGTGTTGCAACAGTATTTACCTGTACCGTGTTTGTTGTCCCCTGGGTCTGCGTCGAATTTATAGGACCTGCAATAGTACTTGGTCTATTGTCATCTAGGGCGTATGGCGGTGGTTGGTCATTTAGTAACTGATTAAGGAACTCATTATCATCTGAGTCATCTGCCTCTGCCCAGGACTTCTTAGACTCCTTTTCTTTGCTAGACCCTTTTCCATCTTACAAGTGGCTTTCCCTCCTTGGGTTCTGCCTTCTTGAGTTATTGGCGGAAACATCCTAGCTCCGTCTATTATTTCTCTCCTCCAAACCCTCTATCCCACCTAGCCTCCGCTAGTGTCTTTTCTGCTTTCCTCATTCTCCTCTCAAATTTCTGTTGCTGTTGTCGTATTGCCATCAGTTCCCAAATTGCTAGCGGCTCAAACTGTGCTGGCCTCGGAGGTAGCTTTTGCTGATTTAACACCCTCTGCAAATTTTCCAAAATCCTTATATTGAACATTCCGTGCTCCGGAAACACCAAGCACTCTTCTTTCTCTGTCATTTTGCACCATTGCTTTAGCTAAAGACAGGGCGTGACTCCCCTCTCCTCCATTACGGCATAAGCCTGTGTATCCTCTGGCAGTGTAGGCTCCCCTACACTCGCGGTAATGTACACATCTCCCCTCAAAGTGCTCTTTAGAGCCTTGAAAAACTTCATTTTTACGTCTTTTATTTTTATAACAATCGAATCAGGAAGTGACTTTAATTCCCAGAACTCTCTTTGCCCACCTTCTCAACCAATTGCCTCTCACGGACGGCTGCCAATCCGTGCGCGACCCTTCTTACTAACTGACCTATCCCAGCGCGGCTCAAATGACGTAACACTCACACACACTGCGGCTGACAAAGTCTTGCGGCTTGTTTTCCTCACTCTCCGCTCACACAAAAACTACTGCAATGTATTGCGAGCACTAACAAAAACTCAAATTTGCCGGTTTACTACAGGAAAGGGTAACACATTAGCTTCAGAACTTTACAGAGATTTTGCTCAGCCTCAGCCGCTACTCTCTCTTTCTCAGATCCCACACTCGAAAGCAAAATTTGACCCGCAAATTCTACTCTCGACTTGTCAATGGGTTGTTCTGGTGCACTTTAGAACTCACCAAATCTCCATTGAAGTTTTCATTCACTCACATTGACTCAAACTCGACTCGTCAACCACGCCCGATTGACCTATTAAACCGCACAAATTACAACATAAACCAAGTGTCTCATACACTTATCAACATACTCCGGAGTCTCAGACCACGCAGGGTCCGTGCATCACCAACAACCACGTGGACAATTTTTTCGAGCACAAAGCGCCACACTCACATGAAGTTCGCCGACTTCCCTACTCTCATACTGCGGAGTACGCCCACTCCTACTAAAACATCACCTGGCCTAAAATTCTCACAAACCTCACAAATCACCTGCAGTATGCATAAGCTGTGCAAGCGCAAACCCTATGTCACTCACACTATCACTAGAACGCCAAGAGCATACCCAACTCACTTCAGCAAGCTCCAAGATTCCAGGAAAGTCATTTGGGACTTAGGGGCAAATCATCTCTCCAATTTGCATTATTTCAAAAACAATTTTTAAACAGTGGTCCCTCGTCCTAGGGCCCCAAAGGGCCAAAACCGTCCTCTGCCACCAGAACTGATAACGCGTCAGAACCTTGATAAGTAAACTTACAAGAAGACACGTCTTAGGCCAATGAACCTTTTGACCACGTTTGGGGACTTCCCAGAACGAGATATCCGATTAGCATTGCAGTCAATAAATCAATAATCTTGTCAATATTCACAATAACTAATCAATCCAGTTAATCAATAACCTTTAATAAGAATCAAATGCACCATAACCTTGCAGGTCATGAATAACCACACCAATCTAGTAAGAGTTAGGATATTTATTCCCTATTAGTTACAATCTAGAATCAAATTTAGTAGTTTCAATATCAATAAGCGCATCATAACCACTATAACTTGGCAATCTGAGCAAAACCTAATCAAAGCATAGATCATAAACATTTAGGATTACCCACAACGTTGGTATGAAACAACTTTAGCAGAGTATCATTAGTACATTATTCAACAAAGCAAGAATTCAGTTATTTGTCTATTTGCATTCGGTTTTGGTGAACTCCTTAACTAACCTCTAATTAGCATCGGCATGTTGGGCTGCATGCAAAACAATTTAACAAACACAAATTTGGAAAACATCTAACTATGGCCTCTATCAAAGAGCAGTTGGTACCTAGAAAGAAAAGGCACACAGACAATTACAATTTATCATCAGATAGTTACCCATCCGAATGGGTCAGCAAACAGCGCCAGTCTTCGTCCTCAGGACATCAGTCGATTCTCCATCAGCCAGGGTAAAACAGGTAAGTCTCAGTAGGGCACCGTAAGAAAAAGGCTCTTCCCTCATAAGAAGGAGAAGTGCATAACAGGCAAGGAGGTACGATGAGGATGGTTTAAAGTATCAGACAGCTAAGGGCAAAGTCTCTCAGAATGGCCAGGGATGATGAAGAATAGCTTCAAAAGTGGCAAAGTAATGGCTGATTTCTCCTTGGGTCATGCCGTTATATCAAAACTGTCGAACAAGTCTCTAATTTCCCATTGGGCAATATATGGTGTATCATTATCTCTGTCCAATAATCCTTCTCACACCTTACTAGAATTTTCACCTAACATGGTTCTCATGCCGTCGATTGGCTCCTGTGATTGACGTCTTCATCGGGTGGAATGTCAGGTAAGAAAAGTTACACTTGTCGCTCCAGTCAGTAGTTCCATTGTCTTCTCCTAGTCCAGGCGACCTTGCACCTGTTGCGAATTACACTGTTGCACTTGGCAAGAATGTCTCCTTGAGCAAATCGGGTCCCATGAGAAAGAATTTACTACAGCTACACACATATCTCCAGCTTCTGGAAAAGTACAGCTTCGTGTCCTTCAGGAAAGCAGCACATTGCACGTTAGAAAAACACAATTAATATGAGACCAGGCAGCTAGGCCCAGACCTTTGCTAACTAAGGCCTAGTGATTAATTTAGCATAACCGAATACATAACTCTTAATGCTAATACAAAGTCATACATTAGTACATTGTTAATTAATTATCAGTCAGTTTCATTAATCATTGTATACACTGATGGCCACTCCCCGTGGGCACATTTCAAACGCGTACATTATTTTTCTAGGTTAACATATCTTCTATGCGGCTTCATTACCCATTATATTGCAAGCTTTTCATGTTAATATTAATTATTATTAAAGGTCACACTCCAACACTGTCTGGCCTGGCATGATGGGAAAAAACGTGGACTGGAATGCACCCACTAGTAAATAGCTTTGACACATATCAATTCAAGCAATCTACCCATTACTTTTTGTTGACCTCCGCATGGTGCCCTAAGTGCAACATGTATTCCCGGATGTGGATCCCATGCTGACTGTGCACTATGACTCAAGATGCACCCTACTGACGGTTCTGAAATAGGCCAAAATCAGTCTTGGGTTGCAGGTGTTCCTGTTCAGAGGTGGCCTTGCCCGGCAGTTCAGGCTCAACTATTCCTTCTGAAGCAGGACCAAGGCTGATCTGCATATGGCTGGTTCCTGTGTGAGATGGTATGGTGCGAAAAAAAATAATGGATTAGATTGCAGCCAAGAGTAATTTGCCAGTGGCTTAGATTAAATCGACCAATTAACCCATCATGTGTTTGTTTTCCTTTGAGATAGAAATAAGGGTATTCTATTCAATAAATAAATAAGGCAGGGCAAAGAGAGCACCTGGAATGCAGGAAATATCCACTCCACAGTGTCTACAGCTGGTCCTCTCAAGAGCCTCTCTCTGATTATTGCATTTATCGTTGGGCTTATAGCAGTGCTTAATTTGTGCTTGTTGTTTCCGGTGCTCAGCACCAGCACTTATTTTTGAGGGTTGGCGCTTTTTCCTCTGCCCCAAGCATTTGCTGTGAGCAAAAGTCATAAACGGGAAAGAGGGAGGAAGAGAAAAACGAAAAAGTGTTACTATGGAAGAAAACAGGAAGCTGCAAGAGTGACTGAGGGGGCAGGGAGTGGCTGTAAATGGATTTAAGGGGCTTCAGGATTACGCTGCTTTAGTATTCCGTGTTCCCACATTTAATTGCAGCAGCCCCAGGTGTAAGAGGAGGGCTTTAAGCACTGGCAGGTTTTTATTTACAAATTAAGCACTGGCTTACAGCTGAAAAAAGAGAGATGGGAGAAGGTTTTGAGAAGCAAAGAGAACATGATAGGTCTTTACCGATAGTTTAAGGTGAAGGGAATGAAAGGGGTCAGTTAGTAGGAATGGCAGTGCTTGAAACGAAACATACTGTTGAGACATTTACTGTTGTAGAATAACTGCTATCTGCTCAGAAAAGTCAATGCTCTGAAAATCATAGGATGTGGCAATTACGATTCAAACAATCGCAATCGAGGCAGGAAATGAAGGTGACCTCTGTATAGGCTATCTTAACACTTCTATATGACAACTATAAAAAAATGACTAAGTGAGGTCTTTAATGTTGTGAAAAGACCCCTTATTGAAAGTTATACTGATGTATTGATTTTGAACACGATACTTTGTTCATAAAAATAATTTCACACTTTTCAACATGTATTTCACAACTTTTACATAGGTAGTCAATTTCTCAGGTAAAATATATGCATGTTTTAGATATTTTTGACTGATTGCATACTTTCAGGTAAGCCTTTGTATTTATGGCAGGACAAACAAACAAATACAAAGATAGCAGAACCCAATATTGGAGCAGTCAATTAAACAAAACATGCCAAAGTGCTTTTTTTTTTTTTATAAAGGAACAGCTTTGCAGGAAATTGCAGCTTCCAGTCAATCCAAAACTAAAAACAAAATTTGAAAAAAAGAACGAGATGGGAAATGAGGAGCAATTATGGAGCAGGCAGGGTGGAGTGAGATTAACACTGTCCAAAGACGTGAGTAGGGGGAGGGTGAGGGTTATAAAAATAGAAAATAAAAAGAGCTGGATAGGTAGGCACTGGAGAAGCCAAGGATGACCTGGGTGTCAGAGGAGAGCAACACTGAGCGCATGGGTGGGGATATGAGTGTGGCAATAGCAGACGAGGGAGACAGTAAGAAAGCACATTCACTCACAGTGAGTGCTGAAGGAAAGTTTTAGTTACCTGAATGTAAGCAATGGAAGGATACAAGCCATCCTATCAAAAGGATGGCGAAGAAGCTATGCTCCAGTGGAGGGACAAGGACAAGAGGACAAAAGAATGCCACGGAGTAAGCATAGCAGACAGTGAAAAGCTGCCTGGGGCCCTGTCAGGGGGCCGCTGCACTGCCCATGCCAGTGGCATGGGCAGTGCAGGGGCCCCCAGGGGCCCCACGACTCCCCGTACCGCCAGCCTTTTCCTGGCGGTTCAAACCGCCAGAAAAAGGCTGGCGGTCGGGGACTCGTAATCCCCTGGGCAGCGCTGCTAGCAGCGCTGCCCAGGCGGATTATCACTGCCGTGGCAAATGTGGCAGAATACCGCTTCCGCCGCGGTCATAATACCCCAGGAAGCACCGCCAGTCTGTTGGCGGTGCTTCCGTCATTTTAGCTCTGGTGGTCTTGTACCGCCAGGGTCAAAATGACCCCCTATATTTGTAGCCGTTCTTCCCCATTAGGAGCACAGCCAGTTCTGGGAGTGTGCAAACATTTTTCTCAGCATGTAAAAACATACATTGGTCAATGTGTCAGTATCTCAGCCTTGTTTTTCTCTTGTCAGTAGGAGGCAGTTGATCTCGTATGAACTATAATTGTAGCTATTTAAATTTGATGTACCTTTGTACCTTGTGAATGGTTTGCTTCTCATCTCTTCCGGAGAAAACAAAATTGCCTTTCCCTACACTCGTAGCTGCCAAGTTTTCAGATTGCTGATTTGTGACATTTTCATGGTTTCAGTCGACTTATGAGTGCCATTCAATGACCAAATGAGTGACACCTCCTCACTAGCAAAGCCAAGCAATGAAGTACAAAGAAACAGATAAATGTCAGAAATTACACCCATTTGAGCAGCGAAAAAACACTGAAGTGCTTTCAGTCACTGGCTGGGACCTCATAGCACTATATATACCCATAGTCACTATTCCACTTTAGCCAACCAGGATTCATTTCCTTTTCTCCCTCGTTACACAGTGACAGACATGATATGTAGTGACTGTGATGCACTCGGAACCCTCACTGGAATCCTCAACAGGAACCAACCCTGATACCCCACTCTTATTCAGCTTTCTGCCATGCACATATTACTCCAACACCCTTCTCCTAACTTGCACAACCTCCCCGCATCCTACATTATGTTACACCTCTTCTGACCACTGCAGCTGAGCTACCTGCAGTACCATGGGCACATTATGACATTTACTGGTGTCTCAGATTAGTCAGTGTACAATTGCCAGTCAATTGTAACTTGCAATAAACACTTTTTACCACAGTGTGGAAGTCAGATTCCAACTTCTTTCATCTATCTATAGAGTACTACCACATTAGTATATCAGTCTCAAACAGCAGAGTAACAGACATCACCAACTCAGTCTCTTAGGGCTGGCATTAGCGCTGGTGGAGCCTGGTGTGATAATCTTCTTTGGTCCCCCCCAGTGGCCTCCTTCTCCACGGATTCCCTCACTATCACCCTTCAACATTGCCCCTCATCTCGCCATAGCCCCTCTTTCACATCCATTTCATTTTGTAGTGAATCCTAGTTTGTTTTAATGGGATAACAGGAGTTAGCTTAGCCTTTGGCTTGCAGACTCGTGCCCCCGTCACCTAGTGACTTTTAACCTACTTAGCTTGCTCTGTCTTAGCCCATTTAATTATTTAATTCTTCTAAGGTGGCTGCCTTGTTTATAGTTAGGTCACTTGTCATGATTTGCATTATCAGTGCCACCGCGTTAAGGCGTCAAGATCAAGTGACAAAGACAAACAAACAGTAGGTGTTCACACTTAGGGACTTTCCCTCTCCATGCTTTCGAGGGAATTGTTTATATTAATTGCCGCCCCAAGCATGCCTGTTATCTATTGTTTGGGAACACACCTACGTCAGGGGTCCAAATAGATCTGTATAAATACATCACACTTTAGACAGATAATCAGAGGGATTCTGACCAGAGGGCATCGCCACCATCGCTGATATCGATGCTGCACGTCGTCTTGGCGCTGACCCAGTCTTCGGGTCCCTACGAAGTCTGAGATAGAGACCTCATTCTAAGGTAACGAGGGTTGGGGCTCCTCTCATGGACATGGCACTGGCAGACTAGGTTTCACATACCCAGCTCTCCTTAAAGTAGGAGGTTAGGCGTGCCATCCTGGGGAGTGCAAAGCCACAGTCTCTCAAGTCTCTACAGTGGGTGGGGTGCCCACTGTGCCATCCTGGGGAGTGCAAAGCCACAGTCTCTCAAGTCTCTACAGTGGGTGGGTTGCCCACTGTGCCATCCTGGGGAGTGCAAAGCCACAGTCTCTCAAGTGGATAACAGTCTCCACTGGTTCTGGAGGGGGACTAGTGCCCAGAGTGCTTCGTGCAGCCCTGCCCGACACAGATGCGGGCCTGCCCCTTCCGCCAATGGGCCAGTGGTGCTTGAGATGAAGGGCCCAGTTCAGTGGTGCTTGAGATGAAGGGCCCTGTTCAGCGGTGCTTGAGACAGCGGTGCCCAGCGGAGCGGTGCTTGAGATGAAGGGCCCAGTTCAGTGGTGCTTGAGACGGCGGTGCCCAGCGGAGCGGTGCTTGAGATGAAGGGCCCAGTTCAGCGGTGCTTGAGACGGCGGTGCCCAGCGGAGCAGTGCTTGAGATGAAGGGCCCAGCGGAGCGGTGCTTGAGATGAAGGGCCCTATTCAGCGGTGCTTGAGACGGCGGTGCCCTGTTCAGCGGTGCTTGAGATGAAGGGCCCAGTTCAGCGGTGCTTGAGATGAAGGGCCCAGTTCAGCGGTTCTTGAGACGGCGGTGCCCAGCGGAGCGGTGCTTGAGATGAAGGGCCCTGTTCAGCGGTGCTTGGGACGGCGGTGCCCAGCGGAGCAGTGCTTGAGATGAAGGGCCTAGCGGAGCGGTGCTTGAGATGAAGGGCCCTGTTCAGCGGTGCTTGAGACGGCGGTGCCCTGTTCAGCGGTGCTTGAGATGAAGGGCCCAGTTCAGCGGTTCTTGAGACGGCGGTGCCCAGCGGAGCGGTGCTTGAGATGAAGGGCCCTGTTCAGCGGTGCTTGAGACGGCGGTGCCCAGCGGAGCGGTGCTTGAGATGAAGGGCCCAGTTCAGCGGTGCTTGAGACGGCGGTGCCCAGCGGAGCAGTGCTTGAGATGAAGGGCCCAGTTCAGCGGTGCTTGAGATGGCGGTGCCCAGCGGAGCGGTGCTTGAGACGGCGGTGCCCAGCGGAGCGGTGCTTGAGACGCCGGTGCCCAGCGGAGCGGTGCTTGAGATGAAGGGCCCAGTTCAGCGGTGCTTGAGACGGCGGTGCCCTGTTCAGCGGTGCTTGAGATGAAGGGCCCAGTTCAGCGGTGCTTGAGACGGCGGTGCCCAGCGGAGCAGTGCTTGAGATGAAGGGCCCAGTTCAGCGGTGCTTGAGATGGCGGTGCCCAGCGGAGCGGTGCTTGAGACGGCGGTGCCCAGCGGAGCGGTGCTTGAGACGCCGGTGCCCAGCGGAGCGGTGCTTGAGATGAAGGGCCCAGTTCAGCGGTGCTTGAGACGGCGGTGCCCTGTTCAGCGGTGCTTGAGATGAAGGGCCCAGTTCAGTGGTGCTTGAGATGAAGGGCGCAGTTCAGCGGTGCTTGAGATGAAGGGCCCAGTTCAGCGGTGCTTGAGACGGCGGTGCCCTGTTCAGCGGTGCTTGAGATGAAGGGCCCAGTTCAGCGGTTCTTAAGACGGCGGTGCCCAGCGGAGCAGTGCTTGAGATGAAGGGCCCTGTTCAGCGGTGCTTGAGACGGCGGTGCCCAGCGGAGCGGTGCTTGAGATGAAGGGCCCAGTTCAGCGGTGCTTGAGACGGCAGTGCCCTGTTCAGCGGTGCTTGAGATGAAGGGCCCAGTTCAGCGGTGCTTGAGATGAAGGGCCCAGTTCAGCGGTGCTTGAGATGAAGGACCCAGTTCAGCGGTGCTTGAGACGGCAGTGCCCAGCGGAGCGGTGCTTGAGATGAAGGGCCCTGTTCAGCGGTGCTTGAGACGGCGGTGCCCAGCGGAGCGGTGCTTGAGATGAGTGTCCTGGTGAGTGGATCCGGACCAGGCATGGATGTCACTCGCCACCTGACATGTGGCTGGCGGGGCCTTCCTGCCCATCTGTCTGGTGGCTTGCGGGGCCGTCCTGGGCTGCAGTTCTCGGCCTGTGGGTGTCCTCCTGCCCACCTGGGACGTGGCTTGCGGGGCCCTCCTGGGCTGCAGTACCGGGCCTGTGTGTGTTCTCCTGCACACCTGGGATGGGGCTGGTGGGGCCCTCCTGGCCAGCTGGCCTGCTGCCGGACTTGTCGGGCGTGCTGCCCTTCCCACCCTTCCCTGCACACTTGTGGCCCTTTCCCACCTTTGGCGGTGTGCCAGGTGGCACCTGACTTCCTGCCGGAGCCAATGTAGGGAGTTTTGTCCCTGGGGTCTTTGGTCACTCGCGCCGGGCACTGGCAATCTTAGGATGCTTTTCCGGGGGTGGGCTGGCCGTGCCTTGGCTCCTAGCTGAACTGGATGCCCTTGAGGGTGGGGGACTCCACAGTCCATGGACAACAGTCTTCACAGGTCCCGGTTTTGTGGTGGCTGAGGTGCTGATTGGAGTCTTATGAGATGGACGGGGTGGGGGAGTTGTAGGAAAGAGGTCAAGTTTGGAAAAGAAAAGCAATTTGGAAAGAGAGGGACGGGTAGGTGTAGTGGGTATGGGAGTGGAGGAAGAGGATGTGGTTGTAGGAGTGTGAAGTCTGGTATCTTTGGGTGCAGGTGCTTGGGCTGGAGGCTGTTGTGAGGTGGATGGCTGTTGGGTGGGTGGCTGCCTGCGTTTGTGTAGTTTGGAGGAGGGGGTGACAGACACACTTGGAGAGGACACAGGGGATGTGTAAATGGTAGTGGGGGTGGTGACTGCACGTGTGCGGAGTGTTCTGGTGGGTGTGCTGGTGATGGACGTAGTGGCTGAAGATGTTGTGCATGCAAGTGTGAGTGGAGACGTCACAGGGAGGGAGGAGGGAGACGAGGAGGAGGGGGACACAGTGGAGGCAGTGGCTGTTGGTATGTCTGCATGTGGATGTTGCTTGTGTGAATGCTTGTGTGATGTGTGGTGCTTATGTCTGGATGAGCTTCCCTTGGGTGTTGAGGTGTGTGCAGGCTGGTCTGTAGGTGTGTCTGGGATAGGCAGAGGTACAGGGGATTGGGTCTGGGTGGAGGAAGTTGGAGGGGGGAGGCTAGAGACAGGGACAATTGCTGCCGTCACTGCTGAGGCCAGAGCATTGAACGATCGCTGATGGGCAGCCTGACCCGAATGAATGCCCTCTAGGTATGCATTACTCTGGTGCACCTCTCTTTGTACACCCTGGATGGCATTCAAAAGGGTAGACTGCCCAACAATGATGGTCCTTAGGAGGTCAATGACCTCCTCACTGAGGGCAGCAGGGGTGACAGGGGCAGGGCCTGAGGTGCCTGGGGCGAAGGAGATGCCCACCTTCCTGGGTGAGCGGGCACGGGGCAAATGCTGAGGGGCTGCTGGGAAGGCAGTGCTGGTGCGCTGGGTGGCGGCTGTACCTGTTGTTGCGGGGGGCACAGATGTTGCCGCCACCACAAGGGAGCTCCCTTCAGAGGACGAGTCGCTGTCACTGACATCAGCACGAGTCCCCGCTGTGGAGCTCCCCTCGCCCTCCGTCTCACTGGTGAAATCCGAGTCAGTTGCATGGCCCGCCATGGCCATGTGAGATGCAGCTCCCTCGTGCTCCGATGCCACTTCTCCTCCGCCTGATGATGCTAATGCACACATGAACAGGAAGACCACAAAAAGGGGGGGAGGAGAAATAAAGACATGTTGAGTGCATGGATTACCGCTACCGTTGGCGGACACAGAAGCCCCCTGCACTACGCCGCGCACTTGGGGTCCACTACGCAATCCGTGGGACATGGCCTACAAGCCTATGGACGACAACTGCACACATAGATGACACAGGGCCATGGATACCTGTATTTGGCACCCTACAGAGGTGGGGGGCGGGGGCACAGGGCCATGCCTTACGGAGGGGCCTAGCCTACAGAAATCGCCCTGGCCTAGGGATACCCACAGCCCTCCTCCCCCACCCAGGCACCTCCACTGCGCGCAAAGTCAGCAGAATGTATTTGTACTCACCCCCTTGTGTCTGCTGTGATGTCCTCATGCGCCCATCTAAATCGGGGTAGGCCACCGCCAGGATCCGGGACATCAGGGGGGTCAAATGATGACTGGCACCCCTCCTACGTTGGGAGGCCATCCCCAGCTGAGCCTCCGCCGTCTTCCTGCTCCAGCGTCGGATGTCCTCCCACCTCTTCCGGCAGTGGGTGCCCCGTCTGTTGTGGACCCCCAGGGTCCGGACGCCCTTGGCGATGGCATGCCAAATCGCGACTTTCTGGTGGGCGCTGACCTATGTGACATGTACAGGGAGAGATAAATTGTCATCACCTTCTGCATGCTCGATGTGAGTGGCCCCCAATCCCCACCCTTGCCATGTGGCACATGCTCTCATCTGTCGTTTGATGCATGCCTCAATTGCTCCCCTCCCCACCATCTTTCATCCACCCCACTCAACCCAGGCATTGCCCACTAAGCATGGTCCCAGTGTACTTACCTGTTGGTCTGGAGGACCGTAGAGTAGCGCATATTGGGGGAGGACCCCATCCACAAGTTTCT
The DNA here is from genome assembly GCF_031143425.1 of Pleurodeles waltl. Taxonomy (NCBI): domain Eukaryota; kingdom Metazoa; phylum Chordata; class Amphibia; order Caudata; family Salamandridae; genus Pleurodeles; species Pleurodeles waltl. Next base: position 1,549,646,871 of record NC_090440.1, read on the forward strand.
CCAACTCCTCCGCAGTGAAGGCAGGGGCCCTTTCCCCAGTCGCATGAGCAATTGTCTCTTCCAGACCGAGGTCACAGCAGCACTTGCAGTGTAGGTCCTCTCCTGTCGAAGATCAGGTATCGAGTGATTAAGCAGAGAGAAAATGGCGGTCACGCCCACGGCGGTGCGTACCGCCGCGGTGCGTACCGCCGCGGTGCGTACCGCGACCGCTGGCGCACATCGTCATTGGCTCCTGAAACCCATAGGGTTCAATGTTAACCAATGCGGCTTAGCGCCGCGGTCTTCGACCGCCTACCGCCGCGGTGTGCCACGCCAGTGCATTGACCTCACATCCCACTGTCGCACTTCACAGGTCAGGCAGCCGCCATTTCAAGGGCCCACATGGCCTAATTACCAACGGCGTCACACATACCTAGGCCATGCACCAACACTCATACAAGCCATTCAATGCATTGGGAATCGTGTTATGTGCAAGCTGTGGTTACGTACCTGTGGGTTGCTTGAGTCTGTGCTCGCTGTTGTCCTTCATAGGCACCGTCTGCTGGGACATGCGAGGAGATGGAGGAATCTTCCCGTGTACAGACCGCTGGTGGACCTGTCCACAATGGAGGAACGACATGTCATACTGACATACAGGCTTGACCGAGCCACTATACAGGAACTGTGTGCCCAGCTGGAGCCAGACCTGATGTCACCCATCCGCCAACCCACAGGGATCCCCCCTCTAGTGCAGGTGCTGTCAGTACTCCATTTCTTAGCAAGTGGGTCATTTCAAACAACAGTGGCCATATCATCAGGGATGTCCCAGCCTATGTTTTCCAAGGTGTTGTCCAGAGTGTTGTCTGCCCTGCTCAAACACATGAGGAGCTACATCATTTTCCCTGAGGTGGGGGATTTGGTTACAGTGAAAGGAGACTTCTATGCCCTTGGACATATTCCCAACATCATTGGTGCCATTGATGGGACACATGTTGCTTTGGTCCCCCCCAGCAGGAGTGAACAGGTGTACAGGAACCGGAAGAGTTATCATTCCATGAATGTACAGATGGTGTGTTTGGCTGACCAGTACATCTCCCATGTGAATGCCAAGTTCCCTGGGTCAGTGCATGACGCCTACATCCTGCGGAATAGCAGCATCCCATATGTGATGGGTCAACTCCAGAGGCACCGGGTGTGGCTATTAGGGGACTCTGGTTACCCCAACCTTTCGTGGCTATTGACCCCAGTGAGGAATCCCACGACAAGGGCAGAGGAACGCTACAATGAGGCCCATGGGCGGACTAGGAGGGTGATCGAGCGAACCTTTGGCCTCCTGAAGGCCAGGTTCAGGTGCCTCCATATGACAGGTGGATCCCTATTCTACTCACCAAAGAAGGTGTGCCAGATCATCGTGGCCTGCTGTATGCTTCACAACCTGGCTTTGCGCAGCCAGGTGCCTTTTCTGCAGGAGGATGGTCCACATGGTGGTGTTGTAGCAGCTGTGGAGCCTGTGGAGAGTGAAGAGGAGGAAGCCGAAGAGGACGACATAGAGAACAGGAACACAGTAATACAGCAGTATTTTCAGTGACACACAGGTAAGAGTAGGCACCGGCATATTACATTTACTTAATGACTCCTACCTCTCTACTGTCTGACTTTTTCCCCCAGTGTAGGGTAACTGTGTTGTGACTTTCCCTTCCGTTTTCAGAGATGTGGGCCCCACTGCGTGACATCTGCTTTGTTTCCCCATGGACTACAGCTGTGTGACAGCGGTTTGTTAGCATCACAATGTGAATGAACATTTTGGCACGGTCATGTCTAATACATTTGTTCTAAATCACAGCCAGACTCCAGATTGTTTTGTGCAATAAGTGTTTTTATTCAAGTTCTCTAAATTGGATGGGTGGTTGCACATCGGTGAGGGGGGATGGTGGAGGATTGTCCATGGCAGAGTCCAGACTATCAGTTTCACAGGTGCATTGTCCAAATGCCTGTGGGAAGTGGAGCAGGGGCAGTTTAAGGTTGGACAGGATGACAATGTGGGACAGTAGGATGACAATCAGGGCGGTATCCTTTGCTGGCGGGGGTCTTGACATCTTACTCTGTCTTCTTCCTGGATCTCAGGGCCCGCTTGCGGGGTGGTTCTCCTTCTGCAGGGGGTGGGGTTCTGGTGGCCTGTTGGTCTTGTGTCGGGGCCTCCTGTCCACTAGCTCCGGCGGAGGTGGTAGGCAGTTCTTGGTGCGTGCTAGTGTCAGGGGCCCTTTGAGGTGCCACAGTGTCCCGCAATGTCGTGACTATCTCATTCAGGGCCACTACGATGGTACCCATGGCGGAACTGATGTTTCTTAGTTCTTCCCTGAACCCCATATACTGTTGCTCCTGCAGAAGCTGGATCTCCTGAAACCTGGCCAGGACCATCGCCATCGTCTCTTGGGAGCAGTGGTATGCTCCCATGATGGTGGAGAGGGCCTCGTGGAGAGTGGGTTCCCTGGGCCTGTCCCCCCCCTGTCGCACAGCAGCCCTCCCAGTTCCCCTGTTTCTCTGGGCCTCTGTCCCCTGGACCGTGTGCCCACTACCACTGCCCCAGGTCCCTGTTGTTGTTGGGGTGGTGGGTTAGCCTGGGTTCCCTGTAGTGGTGGACACACCGCTGATTGACGTGTCCTGTGGACAGAGGTATGGGCCCGCTGGGTGGGTGCTGTGCTAGTGTTCCCAGAGGGGGGAAGGTCTACTGTGGCCTGTGGCTGTGTGAGGGGAACCGACTGTCCCGAGGTCCCCGATGGACCGGGCTGGTCATCTAGATCCAGGGAGACAGAGCTGCTGTCCTCACTGTGGGCCTCTTCTGGGGGTGGAGTGGACATTTGTGGACCCTCCTGCGCGGTGACGTGGCGTTCGGGTCCTGCAGGGGTATAAAAGTATGGTTATTGCTTCTGTGTGTGTCATAGCGTGCAATGGGTGGGTGCCCGTGTACCCCAGTGCTGGCATTCCTTTGTTGGGGCTGTTGTGACGGTGGTTGGGGGGGGTTGTATGTGTATGTGCAGTGGGCATGCTTAGGTGATGGGTGTCCATGCTTTGTGGACGCATGCAGGGTTAGGTGTTGGGATGGGTGGGTGGTGATGGTGAGACAGTTGCAAGGAGTAGGATGTGATGGGGGTGAGGGTGAGGGTGGGGGTATGAGTTGGCATGCAGGTGGGGTGGGGGGACGAAGTAGTTAAGATTTACCTTACCAGAGTCCATTCCTCCGCCTACTCCGGCGAGGCCCTCAGGATGCAGGATGTTCAAGACTTGCTCCTCCCATGTTGTAAATTCTGGGGGAGGAGGTGGGGGTCCGCCGCCAGTCCGCTGCACCGCGATGTTGTGCCTGGATACCATGGAATGCACCTTCCCCCGTAGGTCGTTCCACCTCTTCCTGATGTCGTCCCGATTTCTTGGGTGCTGTCCCACAGTGTTGACCCTGTCCACTATTCTGTTCCATAGCTCCATCTTCCTTGCAATGGTGGTGTGCTGCACCTGTGCCCCGAACAGCTGTGGCTCTACTCGTACAATTTCCTCCACCATGACCCTGAGTTCATCATCAGAGAACCTGGGGTGTCTTTGCGGTGCCATGGGGTGGTGTGGGTGATGTGTAGGGTGGATTGTGTGGTGCTAAGTGTGGTGATGTGTATTGTTGTGTTGTGTGAAGTGCGTGCAAATATTGCTGGGTGACAGTGAATTGGGCGTCTGGGTGCTCGGATGTCTTTTCTCGGTGCGTGTTCACGAATCTCTAGGAGTGGAGGTTTGTGGGTGATGTGGGTGTGTATTTTATATTTAACTGGGTGTGTGGGAGTGGTGTGTGTATGTGTCTCAGGTGTGTGTATTTTGAATTGTCCAATGTGGTTGTATTTTGTAAGTGTGTGTGTATTTTGACTGCGGCGGTGTGTACCGCCAATGGAATACCGCGGTTGAAAGACCGCCGCGTGGATTCGTGTGTCGTGATAGTGTGGGCGTATTTCAGTTGGCGTGACGGTGGAGGTTTGGTCATCGCCAGTTTCTCGCTGCCCTTTGGTGTGGCGGACTTTTGTGGATGTCTGTATTTTGGCGGTTTGCCTGCTGTGGGTCGGAATGACCGTGGCGGTTTACCGCGGCCGCGGCAGTGTTATGGCGGTCTTCTGAACGGCGGTAGGAGCCTTTTACCGCCGAGGTTGGAATGACCACCTTTATGTCTTTCCATGTTATTGCAAGATTGTGGGGGTTTTTTTGCACTGTTCATTATCCTAATCATTGCAGCCCATGCAACTTATCGCAGATTGCAGTTGTGTTAAATAAAAACTATTGAAACTTTACTGCATCTTTGTTATTGCCTGTGTTTGGATGAGGCATGATATAGCTCTGAGAAAGGGGTAATCTCCATTTAACCACGACACTCCCTGAGATGTCATACTCTCGAGTCCATGCGTAAAGGCTGCCACAAATCACCTTTTACTATTTGGGCTTTGGTGAGGTGCTGCTAGTGAGCCGGAAGGGTTGGGACGACAGCTGCGACTTGTTGTAGGATAGGCATAGTCACCTACAAACATAAGTACTGTCATCTTTAAACCAGCAGTCTTGCCTAGAGCAAGAGTCCAAACTACGACAATTTGTTTAATAGTTCTACTCATACCAGTGTTGGAGCACTTTGATTCACACACACATTATAAGTAGACAATTAATAATACCCTTGTAAATCAGTCTAGGAAATGTTACATCACGCCAAAGAGGATTACAAGGTGTAGGAAACACATCATCCATAATAGTAAGCAGTACATTTTAAGAGTATTTTGCCTCGAGAAGCACAAACTTAGGTGGTCATTACAACATTGGCGGTAAAAGCTGCTTACCGCTGTGCAGAAGACCGCCAATACACCGCCGCGGCCGCAGAATTCCGCCACAGCTATTATGACACACATCTCGGAATCCTCCGAAATTCAGACACCCACACAAGTCCGCCACACCAAAGGTCAGTGTTAAACTGGCGAAAACAAATCCTCCACCTCCACGCCAACAGAAACATGCCCATGCCATTACGACTCACGAATCCACGTGGCGGTCTTCTAACCGCGGTATTCCATTGGCGGTACACACCGCCGCGCTCAAAATACACACACATCTCCAAAACACCGCCACATTGGACAATTCAAAATACACACACCTGATACACATACAAACAACACTCCCACACACCCAACTCAATATAAAACACACACCCACATCACCCACAAACCCCTACGACTAAAAATTAGTCACGAAGGCCAGAGAGACAGCACAGATTAGACAATCCCACCACACAGAGGCACACAACATCATCACCCAGACAACATCCACGCACAAAACACCACACACCACTACACACACCACACTCATCACCACATACACCACCCCACACATCACCCACACCACCCCATGCCACGCCAAAGACACCCCCGGTTTTCCGAGGAGGAGCTCAGGGTCATGGTGGAGGAAATCCTATGGGTAGAGCCACAGCTATTTGGCTCACAGGTGCAGCAAACCTCCATAGCCAGGAAGATGGAGCTATGGCGCAGAATAGTCAACAGGGTCAACGCTGTGGGACAGCACCCAAGAAATCGGGAGGACATCAGGAAGAGGTGGAACGACCTACGGGGGAAGGTGCGTTCAACGGTCTCCAGGCACAACATCACGGTACAGCGGACTGGCGGCGGACCCCCACCTCCTCCCCCACAACTAACAACATGGGAGGAGCAAGTCTTGACCATCATGCATCCTGAGGGCCTCGGAGGAGTCGGTGGAGGAATGGACACTGGTAAGTCAAATCTTAAATATCATATCCCCCACCCTACCGGCATGCTATTACACACTCCCATCCTCGCCCCCTCCCCTATCACTCCAACTCCTCTCTAATGTACTAAGAACACAAACCACCCATCCCAACACCAAGCCCTGCATGACACAACTAAGCATGGACACCCATCACGAAAGCATGCCCACTGCACATACCCATAACAACCCCCTAACCATCATCACACAAGTCCCCACACAGGAATGCTTGCACTGGGGTACACGCACACCCACCCATTGCACACCATCACAAACACACTTGCAATAATCATGCTCTTATGCCCCTGCAGGATCACGAAGGACCGTCACCACACCGGAGGGTCCAGACATCTCCACTCCACCCACAGAAGAGGCCCACAGTGACGATAGCAGCTCTGCCCTACTGGAGCCTGATGACCAGCCCGGACCATCGTGGGCCTCGGGACAGTCGGTTCCCCTTGCCAGGCACAGCCCAACACTGACCTTCCACCCTCTGGTAACACCAGTACAGCACCCACCCAGCGGGCCCAAACTTCTGTACCCAGGACAGGTCAATCAGCTGTGTGTCCACCACTACAGGGAACCCAGGATAACCCACCACCCCAACAACAACAGGGACCTGGGGGCAGTGGTAGTGGGCACACGGTCCAGGGGACGGAGGCACAGGAACACAGGGGAACTGGGAGGGCTGCTGTGCGACAGGGGGCGGACAGGCCAAGGGAACCCACTCTCCACGAGGCCCTCTCCTCCATCATGGGAGCATACGACCACTCCCAGGAGACGATGGCGACGGTCCTGGACAAGTTTCAAGAGACCCAGCGCCTGCAAGAGGAACAGTATTTGGGGTTCAGGGGGGAACTCAGAACCATCAGCTCCGCCCTGGGCACCATTGTAGGGGTGCTGAAGGACATACAGCAGACCATGAGGGACACCGTGGCACTCCAAGGGGCCCCTGACACTAGCATGGACGATGAACTGCCCACCACCTCTGCCGGTGCTAGTGGACAGGATGCCCCGCCACAGGACCACCACACCAGCACCCAACCCCCTGCAGACGGACAACCACCACGCAAGCGGTCCCTGAGATCCAGGAACAGGACAGAGCAAGATGGCAAGACCCCCGCCAGGAAATGAGACCACCCTGATTGTCCCCCCACTGTCCCACTTTGTTACCCTGTCCATACTGAAACTGCCCCAGCTCCACTTCCTATGCCCATATGGGCAGTGCACCTGTGAGACTAATAGACTGGACTCTGCCATGGACATTCCTCCACCATCACCCATCCGCATTTTATAACCCCCCTCCATTTTTGAGCACTTAACTAAACACCCTTGAACCACAAAACAATCTGGAGTCAGTCTATGATTTGGTAAAATGTATTATCAATGACAGTGTCAAAATGCGTTTCTAGTTGTAAAGGCAACATACCTATGTCACACATCACAAGTCCTTGAAGGATGCATGCAGATGACACACGTTGGTAACAACACCTGTGAAACCGTAATGGAAAGGAACAACTCAGTTACCAAATAATCCCATTAAAATACACACAGGATAGAGGAAGACGTGTGACAGTGAATGTAATGGTAAAAATGAAAATGTTCTCACCTGTGTGTCACTGGAAATATTGCTGTATGACTGACTCCCTGTTGTCGTTGTCTTCTTCCTCAGCTTCCTCCTCATCACTGTCCACAGGCTCCACAGCTGCCACAACACCGTCATTAGGACCATCCTCCTGCAGAAAAGGCACCTGCCGTCGCAAAGCAAGATTGTGAAGCATCGAGCAGGCGATGATGATCTGGCACACCTTCTTCGGTGAGTAGAATAGGGAACCACCTGTCATGTGGAGGCACCTGAACCTAGCCTTAAGGAGGCCGAAGGTGCGTTCGATCACCCTCCTAGTCCGCCCATGGGCCTCATTGTAGCGTTCCTCTGCCCTGGTCCTGGGATTCCTCACTGGGGTCAATAGCCAGGACAGGTTGGGGTAACCAGAGTCTCCTAATAGCCACACCCGGTGCCTCTGGAGCTGACCCATCATATCAGGGATTCTGCTATTCCGCAGGATGTAGGCATCATGCACTGAGCCAGGGAACATAGCATTAACCTGGGAGATGTACTGGTCTGCCAAACATACCAGCTGTACATTCATCGAATGATAACTCTTCCTGTTCCTGTACACCTGTTCACTCCTGTGGGGGGGGACCAGAGCTACATGGGTCCCATCAATAGCACCTATGATACTGGGGATATGTCCAAGGGCATAGAAGTCACCTTTCACTGTAGCCAAATCATCCACCTCAGGGAAAATGATGTATCTCCTTACGTGTTTCAGCAGGGCAGACAACACTCTGGACAGCACGTTGGAAAACATAGGCTGGGACATCCCTGATGCCATGGCCACTGTTGTCTGAAAAGAGCCACTTGCAAGGAAATGGAGCACTGACAGCACCTGCACGTCAGGGGGGATTCCAGTGGGATGGCGGATTGGTGACATCAGGTCTGGCTCCAACTGGGTACATAGTTCCTGGATTGTGGCACGGTCAAACCTGTAGGTGACGATTAAATGTCGCTCCTCCATTGTCAACAGGTCCACCAGCGGTCGGTACACTGGAGGATTCCGCCATCTTCTCAAATGTCCCAGCTGACGGCGCCTAGGAAGGACAACAGCGACGACCGAGTCAATTTTCTTCAAGGTATGTACCCACAGTTACACAGAAGACGACACCAAACACAAAACCCTTCCTGTATGTGTGTTAACTGTAGGCCTAGCTATGTGTGACGCAGAGGTAAATGAAGCCATGTGGGCCCCTGAAATGGCAGCTGCTTGACTTCTAAACTGGGAGAATGGAGATTGTGGGGTAACTGCGTTGCTGTGCACACCGTCGCAGTAGGCGGTCGTAGACCGCGGCGCAATGCTACATTGGTTAACATTGGACCCTATGGGTCCCAGGAGCCAATGAACAAGTGCGCCAGCGGTGATGATACGCAGTGCCGCGGACGTCACCGCCGCGGACGTCACCGCCATTTTCTATCTGTTGAATTACTAGAGGACCTACACTGCAAGTGCAGCTGTGACCTCGGTCTGGAAGCGACGTTGGCTGCTGCATCTGGGGAAAGGGCCCCTGCCTTCACTGCTCAGGAGTTGGAGAAACTGGTAGACGGGGTCCTCCCCCAGTACATGCTACTCTACGGTCCTCCAGACCAACAGGTTAGTACACAGGTAGCACGTTGTATGGGTGTCACCATGTGGGGATGGAGGAACCACTCCAGACTGCGTTATTGGATAAAAACGAAGGATGTTAATTGATGATATGGTATACAGGTAGGTTTGTTTCAGTCTTTGTGCAATTGGGTTCCATTGGTGGGGTGTTCTTGAGGTCCAGTTCCTTTACTCGTCTCTCTCTTTCTCTCTCTGGTTCACAGGCCTTTCCCCGGGAAGCGCATGTGGAGAGAAAAGAATAAGAACTGTAAGTGATCTTTTAACGTTATATTGTTTCTAATACAATGTCGCTACGAATCCTATCTTTCCGTTCCTGACATTGTTAAGTTACTCTTCTTGTTTCAGTTTAGCCCGTACGTATCTGTGGTTTCTGTTCTATTCTGAGTCTTAATCGTTTTTTTTAATCTTTCTGTTTTCCTCTAGTATAGAGTCGTTTCTGTGCTTGGGATTCGGCTGACTCATTTAAAGGTAACAGTAGTCTACTATGCCTTTTGGTAAGTTCTCGTGTTTCTCCCTCCTTCTCATGTGTTTTCCCTCTTTCCCCTTCCTATTTCCCCAGTGCTCGTGCCCTTCAGTTTCCTCGGTGTTTGTCTATTCCCTCTCCCCGTATCCAAGTGCTTCCCCGTCACTCCACTCCATTCTCTCACTTATTTACAGTCGCTCAGGGACATAGTCCCACGCACCTGAATGGCCACGCTTCTCCTGGAGCGTGGCGGGATGCTGCAGTGTGTCCTCCCGGTTGCCTGGAACAGGGCCGTCTTGGAATCGCCTCTCAGTGACTCCTCCGATACCCAGAGGGTACCTCTGCTGCTGGTTCACCGTCGAGTTCTCCTCCTCGTCTCTCTCCTTTTCGCCTCTCAACACCGAAAGTGCTGACACAGGTTCCTTTGACCGACTGGCGTCCCGCCGCTGCGGAACGAATGACCAATCACCGGCAGCAGGACCAGGAAGCTTCGGGTCAGCAGTGGCAGAGTCAGCACCAGTGATAGCTATGTGCGGGCGCGCAGGTTCTAGCCCGTCACATACACTCCCCCTAGGGAGCGGCCTGTCGAGACGCTCCAGAGCCGGATAACGGGAAAGAAAATCCGCTGTCACCATGTGTTTTCCAGGCAGATGTTGGATCCGAAAAGAGAAGGGCTGCAAGGAAAGGAACCAACGAAGAACACGGGCATTAGTGTCCTTATGATGGGCAAGCCATGTGAGAGGCGCGTGATCAGTGATCAGGGTAAAAGTTCTGCCCGACAAGTAGTACCTGAGAGATTCAATTGCCCACTTAATGGCCAAACATTCCTTCTCTATAGTCGGATAATGACATTCCCTCGGTAGAAGCTTTCTGCTGATGTACAACACAGGGTGGAGAGAATCATCAGCCTGTGGTTGGGATAATACTGCCCCAAGTCCCACGTCAGAAGCATCAGTCAATAACATGAAGGGTTTATCGAAACAGGGCAACACAGCACGGGTTCCGAAGTGAGAGCGGTCTTAAGTTGTTCAAAACTACATACAGCAGGCATAGGGGGGGAGCCAAGGGTGTTGGGACAGGAATTCTTCAATAGATTAGTCAGGGGTTCTGCAATGGTGGAGAAATGAGGGATAAATTGCCGATAATAGCCAATCAAACCCAGGAAAGCCCTAATATCTTTCTTTCTCTTGGGAAATTCCATATTAGAAATGGCCTCTACTTTTTCTACTTGGGGACTAATTCTACCATTCCCCACAATATAGCCCAGATACTTGATACTAGTCTGTCCGAGTTTACATTTGTCAGGATTGGCAGTTAAATTGGCCTTTCGTAGAGCATGCAATATGGTCCCTAGATGTGTCATGTGCTCCTCCCAGGTTTTACTGTATACAACAATGTCATTGAGGTAGGCAGCAGCATATTGCTGAAAGGGACGTAGGATTTCATCCATGAGCCTCTGGAAAGTGGCGGGGGCACCATGGAGGCCAAAAGGAAGGATAATAAAGTGATATAACCCCGAAGAAGTGGCAAATGCTGTTTTTTCTTTATCGTCCTTTCTTAAGGGTATCTGCCAATAACCCTTCGTGAGATCTAAGGTGGATAAGTATTTGGCTTGGCCTAATCTCTCAATTAGTTCGTCTATTCTAGGCATAGGATAAGCATCAAAATAGGTGAGGTTGTTAACACCTCTGTAATCCACACAAAACTGTGTGCTGCCATCGGGCTTGGGTACCAATACGACTGGCGAGCACCATGGACTGGTTGATGGTTCTATGATACCTGCTGTCAACATATTTTGGACCTCTCTTTCAATTATCTTTTGCTTTGCTTCAGGGATGCGGTATGGCCGCTGTCGTGAGACAGTATTTAGTTTCAAACGGATGGGGTGTTGGACTAGGGTAGTTCTCCCCGGATATCTAGAGAAGACATCTTGATTATGCTGTACTAACTGAGTTAATTGATTGTGATACCCTGTTATAAGGTCAGGATTGATCCATGGGTTTACCTGGTTGGACCGATCCTGGGAAGTGATCTTGGGATATGGGATGTCGTCAGGGATCTCAGAGTTGATAAAGTGAACAGAGTTGTCTCCTGTGGGTTCTAACCATTTCTTTAGTAAATTGATATGATATATCTGCTCCCTACCACTCCCTTGGGGAATGGCCAATTTATATGTGGTGGGGTTGATCTGAGCTACCACTTCGAATGGTCCCTGCCATTTAGCCAATAGCTTGTTGTCAATGCTAGGGAGCAAGACCAGAGCTTTATCTCCTACTGAGAGGGTGCGAGCAGCACTCCGGGTATCGTAGCTTTGTTTCTGCTTATCCTGTGCTTCTTGTAAGGCCGTATGGCCTTCTTCCCATACTGTATGTAGATTGTCTCTTAAATCCCTGGTGTAGGACAAGAAATCTTTTACTTCCTCCTCTGTATCCTCCCACTGTTCTGCTAACATGTCTAACAGGGTGCATGGCTGTCGGCCGAATAACATTTCAAAAGGACTATGGCCCAGTGAAGCTTGAACATGTGTACGAATAGCATATAAGACCAATGGCAGTTTCTTTTCCCAGTCTTTCCCAGCTTCAGATATACTTTTTTTTAGTAAGGTTTTAATAGTTTTGTTATATCTTTCTACTAACCCATCTGTTTGCGGATGATAAACCGAAGTACGGATTTGTTTCACCCCTAATTGTCTACATACTTCTGCCATTAATTTGGACATAAAAGGAGTCCCTTGATCCGTCAGGATCTCTTTCGGGAAACCAACCCTGGAAAAGAACTCTATCATGGCCTGAGAGATAGCCTTCGTGTGGGTACTGGGAAGGGGTATGGCCTCGGGATATCGGGTAGCATAGTCTACCAAAACTAATACATACTGTCTTCCCCGATTTGAGGGGGTAAGGGGCCCGATAAGGTCCATTCCCACCTGGGTAAAAGGAATGTCAATAATGGGAAGTGGCTGGAGGGGAGCGGGTTTTTGTGGGGAAGGATTATATAACTGGCATTTGGTACACTCGGAACAATGCTTGCGTATCTCGCCATAAACCCCGGGCCAATAAAATCGTCTCAGTACCGCTTCTTCCGTTTTCTCCCTTCCTAGATGACCTTCCCCATTATCCCCATGTGCCAGCTGCAATACCTGTTGACGGTGGCTTTTAGGTATTACCAATTGTAGGTTATTTCCTCTGGTGGGTGTGGGATTTCTGTATAAGAGATTATTACGAACCAAGAATCGGGGACCTACCCCTGGTGCTATTCCAGACAGCCTGCTGCCAGGCGTATTTTAAGGTGGGATCCTCATTTTGATTCTGTCGGAAATCTCCGGTGACTGTGCAAACCTTTCCCATACTAACGGAATCTTTGTGAGTTAGACAGTTCGGCATATAAGAGCGTAGTTGTTCTCTTTTCTGTCTCCGGCTGAGGGCAATTTGTACTTGTTTGGGCTCATCTGGGTCCAATACTCTAGGAGCTTCCCTCCACCATTCCCTCAGAAGGTGCTCCTGTCCTGCTTTCTCCAATAAGGAGGGAAAATCCACATAATCTGTCCCGAGGATTATATCCTCATCGAGGCTGGGAAGCACCCCAACCCTGAGGTTTTCAGTTTGTTCTTTCCATTTCAACTGTATTGTCGCAACTGGATACAATCGTTGATCCCCATGTACGCAGGTAATGAGCACCTGTGTCTCAGTTTCTATTTGTCCTGGTAATATTAAATCATCCCTGATCACGCTCTGGCTACATCCAGAATCAATTAGAGCTATCCTTTCTACTTCATTGATGAGTAGAGAGAGGGTGTATTTGTGTTGCTTTCCTCCAGCCCAAAATACCTTTCCTTTTGTCAGGCCTATCTCCATAGGTTCTTCTGTTCCTTTCTTTTGCGGGCAATGCCGGGCAATATGACCCCATTCTGAACAGTTATAGCATTGGGGTCCATGACTGGTGTATCCAGAGGGACCCGGACCTGCTGGTTGTGCTCGGTCAGTTCCAGCATTTCCTACCGGTCGTGGCAGAGGTAGTCTAGGCATGGCCGGATGGGTCGGGGTTGGTGGGGTCCTACTTACATTAGCCCTAAAGTCTGAGCCTCTATGATAAACACAAGCCAGTTCTATGGCTGTTTCATTGGTGAGACCGGGATGTTGCCGAATCCAGTTCCGGGTGGTAGGTGGGAGAGCATCTAAGTATTGTTCCAGGACTATAATGTCAAACATTGCTTCTCTTGTGTTCTCTGTTGGTAGTAACCACCTCCCAGCTGCATGCTGGACTCGATAATACAAGGTACGGGGGTTCTCTTGTTGTTGCCACTTCACGTGTCTAAACTTAGTGCGATAACTCTCACTGTCCAAACCTACTCTTTCGAGAATTGTTTTCTTAAGATCTTTGTATGGAAGAGTCCCACTGGGATTAACAGCTTGATATGTCGTTTGTAAATGGCCGGTGAGAAGAGGGGCGATGTACTGACCCCGTTTATCCTCTGGCCAGTTAGCAGTGCTGGCCACCCTCTCAAAACTGGTGAAAAACGAATCAGGGTCTTCCTGGTCCTGATAGCGTTGCAACACACTACTCGGTACTGTGGGGTGTACCTTTGTATGAGCGATGGTAGCGGTAAGTTTCCCCAAAGCAGTCTCATGTACGAGTTGATTATTGGCCATAATCGTGGCCTGACTCTTAAGAGCTGTTTGCAGTGCCTCTCGTTCCTCTTTAGCTTCTTTCATTTGTTGTTCCCACATTATCTGGAGATGCCGTTGTCCTTCGGCCAACTGAGCGATTATGTCTGCCATTGTGGTCTTTTCCTCCATGGTGACGGTTTTTCTACTGGATCCCACTTCTGACACCACTTGTCACCGTGTGGGAATGGAGGAACCACTCCAGACTGTGTTATTGGATAAAAACGAAGGATGTTTATTGATGATATGGTATACAGGTAGGTTTGTTTCAGTCTTTGTGCAATTGGGTTCAATTGGTGGGGTGTTCTTGAGGTCCAGTTCCTTTACTCGTCTCTCTCTTTCTCTCTCTGGTTCACAGGTCTTTCCCCGGGAAGCGCATGTGGAGAGAAAAGAATAAGAACTGTAAGTGATCTTTTAACGTTATATTGTTTCTAATACAATGTCGCTACGATTCCTATCTTTCCGTTCCTGACATTGTTAAGTTATTCTTCTTGTTTCAGTTTAGCCCGTACGTATCTGTGGTTTCTGTTCTATTCTGAGTCTTAATCGTTTTTTTTATCTTTCTGTTTTCCTCTAGTATAGAGTCGTTTCTGTGCTTGGGATTCGGCTGACTCATTTAAAGGTAACGGTAGTCTACTATGCCTTTTGGTAAGTTCTCGTGTTTCTCCCTCCTTCTCATGTGTTTTCCCTCTTTCCCCTTCCTATTTCCCCAGTGCTTGTGCCCTTCAGTTTCCTCTGTGTTTGTCTATTCCCACTCCCCGTATCCCTGTGCTTCCCCGTCACTCCACTCCATTCTCTCACTTATTTATAGTCGCTCAGGGACGTAGTCCCACGCACCTGAATGGCCACGCTTCTCCTGGAGCGTGGCGGGATGCTGCAGTGTGTCCTCCCTTTTGCCTGGAACAGGGCTGTCTTGGAATCGCCTCTCAGTGACTCTTCCGATACCCAGAGGGTACCTCTGCTGCTGGTTCACCGTCGAGTTCTCCTCCTCGTCTCTCTCCTTTTCGCCTCTCAACACCGAAAGTGCTGACACAGGTTCCTTTGACCGACTGGCGTCCCGCCGCTGCGGAACGAACGACCAATCACCGGCAGCAGGACCAGGAAGCTTTGGGTCAGCAGTGGCAGAGTCAGCACCAGTGATAGCTATGTGCGGGCACGCAGGTTCTAGCCCGTCACAATTGTCTAGGCCTGGGTGGAGAGGGCTGGTTGTAAGAGGGAAAAGGGCAGAGTTCATGGAACATGAATGCATGTGAATGAATGTGCCACATGGCTAGGGTAGGGAGGGGGGCCACTCACATCGACGGGGCAGTTGGTAATGACTTTGCTTCTTCCCTTGTGCATGTCATGTAGGTCAGCGCCCACCAGAAGAAGGACATTTGGCGTGCCATCGCCAAGGACATCCGGACCCTGGGGGTCCACCAGAGACGGGGCACTCACTGCCGGAAAAGATGGGAGGACATTCGTCGCTGGAGCAAGAAGACGGTGGAGGCTCAGCTGGGGATGGCCTCCCAACGTGGGAGGGGTGCTCGTTGCCCCATGACCCCCCTGATGTTCCGGATCCTGGCGGTGGCCTACCCTGAGTTGGATGGGCGCTTGAGGGCATCACAGCAGACACAAGGGGGTGAGTACTCTGTCATTCTGCTGACTTTGCGCGTAGTGGAGGGGTCTGGGTGGGGGAGGAGGCCTGTGGGTGTACCTAGGCCAGGCAGAAATACGTAGACTAGGCCCCTCTGTAACGCAGGCCATGTGGCACTCTACCCCACCGCAGTAGAGTGCCAAGTACAGGTATAGGTGCCCCTGTGGCATCCATGTGTGCAGATGTCCACCATAGCCATGTAGGCCAGATCCCAGAAATTGCATCTGCAGAGGCCAGGAGCATGGCGTAGTGCAGGGGGCTGCTGTGTCTGTATTGTCCGCCAACGGTAGCGGTATGCCATGCACTTTCTTCTGTCTTCCCCCCCCCCCCCCCTTTTTGTGCTTTCCCTGTTCTTTTGTGCATCAGCATCATCAGGCGGAGGTACAGTGGCACCGGAGCACGAGGGAGCTGCATCCCACATGGCCATGGAGGGCCACACCACGGACTCAGAATGCATCAGTGGGACGGAGGGCGAGGGGAGCTTCACGTCGGCCACTGGATCACCAACCAGCGACACGGACTTGTCCGCCGATGGGAGCTCCCTTGTGGTGGCGGCACCATCTGTGCGCCCCACTTCTACAGGTACAGCCGCCACCTCCCCTACCAGCACCGCCCTCCCAGCAGCCCCTCAGCGTTCGCCCCGTGCCCGCTCACCCAGGAGGGTGGGCATCACCTTCGCCCCAGGTACCTCAGGCCCTGCCCCAGTCACTCCTGCTGCCCTCAGTGAGGAGGCCATTGACCTCCTCAGGTCACTCACTGTTGGGCAGTCTACCATTGTGAATGCCATCCAGGGTGTAGAAAGGGAGTTGCAACACGGTAATGCATTCCTGGAGGGCATTCATTCTGGTCAGGCTGTCCTTCAGCGAACCCTGCAATCTCTGGCCTCGGCACTGATGGCAGCCATTGTCACTGTGTCTAGCCTCCCCCCTCCAACCTCCTCCACCCAGACCCAATCCCCTGTACCCCAGCCCATCCCAAGCACACCTACAGACCAGCATGCACACACGTCAACACACAAGGGAAGCTCTGGCAAACATAGGCACCACAAAACCCACAGGCACACACACAAGCATCACCCACATGCAGACACAGCAACATCCACTGCCTCCACTGTGTCCCCCTCCTCGTCGTCTCCCTCCTCCCACCCAGTCTCGTCTACACTCTCACCTGCATGCACTACATCTACAGGCACCAGGAGTCGCACCAAAACACCCAGCACCGCACCCCGCTCACCTGCACTCACCACCGCCACTCCCATTTACACATCCCCTGTGTCCTCTCCCAGTGTGTCTGTGACGCCCCCACCCAAAGTACACAAACGCAGGCACCCACACACCCAACATCCATCCACTACACAACAGCCTCCAGTACCTGCACCTGCACCCAAAACACCTAAAGTGACACCTCCTACAGCCACCTCCTCTTCCTCCACTCCCAGACCCCCTCCAACTACCCATCCCAGTGTTCGTCAAAAACTGTCCCTCTGCAAAGCTGACCTTTTTGCCCCCACCCCCCCTCTAATTGTTCAGTCCCATCGTAGCGCCTCAGCCAAAAAGCCTCCAGTACCAGTGGTGCCTGTTCAAGGTGTGTGGAGTGCACCGGCCACCAGGGCAGGCAGTGTGACCCGGAGCCAAGGCACTGGCAGCCCACCCCCTGTAAAGGCTCTGAAATTGGAAAGTGGCCAACGGGACCCTGTGAAGACTCCTGGAGGCAAAACAACTCACAGGGGTCCCAGGGGGATTGCAGAGTCAGGTGTGACTCCTCCAAAGGTGGGGAAGGGCCAGAGGAAGTCTGCACAGCCTGGTGTGAGCATCATGGCGGAGAAGAGCGACATCCTTCCCGGCGGTCGGGATGCCACCGCCAGCACCGTCGTGACTGGTCCAGAGACCACCGCCAGAGTCATTGCCCAGGAGGGCCCAAGTATCGTCACTGGTCAGGAGACCACCGCCAGAGTTATTGCCCAGGAGGGCCCAAGTATCGTCACTGGTCAGGAGACCACCGCCAGAGTCAGTGCCCAGGAGGGCCCAAGTATCGTCACTGGTCAGGAGACCACCGCCGGAGTCAGTGCCGAGGAGGGCCCAAGTATCGTCACTGGTCCAGAGACCACCGCCACCGCCAGAGTCATAGCCCAGGAGGGCCCAAGTATGGTCAGTGGTCAGGAGACCACCGCCAGAGTCATAGCCCAGGAGGGCCCAAGTATCGTCAGTGGTCAGGAGGCCACCGCCAGAGTCAGTGCCCAGGAGGGCCCAAGTATCGTCACTGGTCAGGAGACCACCGCCAGAGTCAGTGCCCAGGAGGGCCCAAGCATCGTCACTGGTCAGGAGACCACCGCCACCGCCAGAGTCATAGCCCAGGAGGGCCCAAGTATCGTCAGTGGTCAGGAGGCCACCGCCAGAGTCAGTGCCCAGGAGGGCCCAAGTATCGTCACTGGTCAGGAGACCACCTCCAGAGTCAGTGCCCAGGAGGGCCCAAGCATCGTCACTGGTCAGGAGACCACCGCCACCGCCAGAGTCATAGCCCAGGAGGGCCCAAGCATCTTCACTGGTCAGGAGACCACCGCCAGAGTCAGTGCCCAGGAGGGCCCAAGTATCGTCAGTGGTCAGGAGACCACCGCCACCGCCAGAGTCAGTGCCCAGGAGGGCCCAAGTATCGTCAGTGGTCAGGAGACCACCGCCACCGCCAGAGTCATAGCCCAGGAGGGCCCAAGTATCGTCACTGGTCAGGAGACCACCACCAGAGTCAGTTCCCAGGAGGGCCCAAGTATCGTCAGTGGTCAGGAGACCACCACCACCGCCAGAGTCAGTGCCCAGGAGGTCCCCGGCTGCCACAGCCCCGCTGGGCAATGAGGGAACGTCATGCCACACACCAATGCCCAGTCCAGAGAACGTCATGCCACACACCAATGCCCAGTCCAGAACCGCCATGGCAAAGCACCGCTTAACAGTCCAGAACCGCCATGGCAAAGCACCTCTGAACAGTCCAGAACTGCCATGGGAAAGCACAGCTGAACAGTCCAGAACCGCCATGGCAAAGCACCGCTGAACAGTCCAGAGACCGCCATGGCAAAGCACTGCTGAACAGGGCATGCACCGGGGAAGAATGAAAAGGCCCCCATATCAAGCATTGTTATCCCATGTGCAGCTGGGACAGTGACAGGGCAGGAACTGTCACGGGGAGACTAATCCAGTCTGGGCACCAGTCCCCCTCCAGAACCAGTGGAGGCTGTTATCTACTTGCGAAACTGTGGCTTTGCAATCCCCAGGATGGTCCAGTGGGCAAGCCACCCACTGTAGAGACTTGAGAGACTGTGGCTTTGCACTCCCCAGGATGGTACAGTGGGCAAGCCACCCACTGTAGAGACTTGAGAGACTGTGGCTTTGCACTCCCCAGGATGGTACAGTGGGCAAGCCACCGACTGTAGAGACTTAAGAGACTGTGGCTTTGCACTCCCCAGGATGGTACAGTGGGCAAGCCACCCACTGTAGAGACTTGTGAGACTGTGGCTTTGCACTCCCCAGGATGTAACAGTGGGCAAGCCACCCACAGTAGAGACTTGAGAGACTGTGGCTTTGCACTCCCCAGGATGGTCCAGTGGGCAACCCACCCACTGTAGAGACTTGTGAGACTGTGGCTTTGGACTCCCCAGGATACATCAATGGGCATGGAGGCCCGTCGTGGATCTGGCTTTGCACTCATCTGGCTGAGGTGCCCCTCCTTCCCTTCCCCCTGAGGTGCCTGTAGTATTTCTATCTGATGCCCCGGCAGTGTTCTCTCCGTTTGTGTACAGGTATCTTTTGTGGGCCTCGCCCATGCATTTTTGGACTAGTGGTGCACGGACATTGATATGTGCATATCTGCACTACTTCTCGCAATGTATATACTTTTGAATGATTTTATAATATATCTGTATATTTTTGAGACATGTATATTGATACATTACAATGTTTGAACTGATTTCGTTTTGTCTTTGCATTCTTCCGGGTGGATTTTTGTGAATGCATTGGTGAGTGTGTTGTAATATGCGAGGGTGGGGGTGGGGGTGTTTCGTGTGTGTCCCCCTAACTTTTGCCTCCCCTATGTCGTAGGTGCAGTATTCACCGTTGTCTTCGCTGGCGCCGCCGTTGCTCTTCGTAGATGAGTAGGAATACAAGGGCTGGTAGGATTTGTAATTCCGGCTCCATGGAGTCCTCCTTCCTCGTGGGATGTGTTCAGGTGAGCGTTTTCCCATTGCAGTAACTGTTTCCACCGTGTTTTTAACCACGGTGAATCCGCCCCGGAAAAGGTGGCGGATTGGCGGGTTGTGATACTATGGGCGGTACATTGTCTTCCGCCTGTCTGTTGGCGGTGACCGCCGCGCTGCTTGTCTGTACCGCCATGGCGGGCGGTGTGTTAAAGTGGCTGTCTTTGTTGGCGGTTTCCGCCAGGGTCATGATTCCCTTTTTTTCTCCGCCGGCCTGTTTGCGGTATTACCGCACCTTTAACACCGTCCGCCAGGGTTGTAATGACCCCCTTAATATTTAAAATGCAACAGTGGTTGGGTTTGGCTTCACTAAAAAGAATGTATTGCTTCCCAAACTAACCCTTTTTATCAATATTTGGATAATGAAAGAATGGGGAAAAACATAACATTTTAACCTACACCAGGCAGTTTTCATGCAGCTCTTTGATGACATCTCACAGGCCACTGTAGCGTTTCAGGATTGTAACTTAAAAACTGAAAACAACAAAAGTATGTCTGTGACATAATCAGTAACCCACTGACCTATTCACATAAAAACCAGTTCAGGGATCTGCATAGTATAGGTTCTTTGCACAAGGCATAGTAACTTTCTGCACTACTTTATGGTGAGTAAAAACTGCCACTTGACAAAACTCTGATCTCTCTCCAGCAGGAACATTAATCACTAGTTATCTTGGCATCTGTATTGTGGCCTGAAAACTTCTGGATACACAAGGAACACTGCAGCAGATACTTGCCATTAGTGATTCCTAGCACAACACACCAGCTCAGTGCTAGATGTGGCTGCATGGGTGGCATCAGTGAGATCACTCTAAAGCCGGCCCTGTACAGCACCCTTAGTGTTTTCCTCCCTTTTGTTTGGCCACTATTTTTTACTCAACATCTCAGAGTGACTATTGAAAAAAATCATGCCTGCTGCCTTGGACTGCTGCTGTTGCTATAGCTGCTGAAGTCTGTGGTCTCACACTCACAGCTGCTCAGACAGTCGCTGCAAGAGACATAACTGAGTTGCCAGTCCGGTCAGGCGAAGGCTGGCACAGGCGATGCTCCTCTCTGTGCTCTCTAAAGGTGCTGCACGAACTGCGGACTGGTGAGAGCTCATGGTGCAGCAAACTTCTTCACAGGCCTCGAGATATACTGACCCACCCGCTATGGCAAGTCAGATGTTATCAGGGCGAGCTATTTTTAGGAACTACTGGTCTGGTAGGAGACTCCAGCCGACAAAGACCAGGTGTCCTTATAATTAAGAATGTGAAAGAACAATAAAGATGCCTTTAAATCTTGGTATATTTGCTGTGCGTTCAAAGACAAAGGTCACATGTCCACTTATGTTTTCTTACATATTATTCTTTATTTTATCATGGAGATCGTGTTTACAAAATACTTTGCAGTCAGAGAAAGAAAAGTAAAGTGAGCTGTCTGACAGTCATGCTGTGAGCAATGAGAGGCTATATGATGTCATTTTTGTTTAAAAAAAACATTTAAATACCTTGTAAATGAACTGTCCAAATATTTCAAAATATATTTCAGTAGTTGGGAAAGCACTTTTAAAAAAGAATTCTGATGTGTGATGGAAATGAATATTTTAGTACGATCAAAACAAATCAGAACACTTTACTTTCTGATGTGCCAATGATTAATACTTGCTGATGCTATATAGTTTTGTCAGTAAAACTGCATGCCAGTGAAAACGTTTGTGGTCATTTCGATGGAAATGTGCTGGCTGTAAATGACAGTGCATTCCCACATCAAGGCTTTATTATATATCTATTAAAAGTGTGAGTTTTGAAACATGAAATTAGAAACATTCCTGCTCCCTCCCTGATGACAATGCTATTGACGAACCAAGAGGTCATGTGTGCCTTGTATGTGGGCTACATCTTTATTATACAGGGTGCAAATATTTAGTCTACTAAATCCAACATAGGAGTTTATGTATAGCAGACGTGCTGAACTCACATATTTGAAGGTGCTGTCATATTTAATAAGGAAAAAAAGGTGACTCGATGAAATAAAATATTCGCCTAGGATCACCCAATTTGGACCAATTTATGGGTCATGTACATTATAGTTAGGTCAAGTAGAATATTCAAGTCTTCTTGAGGTCTGCTTCAGAGCCATTTCATGTGCCTTTTAAACATACCACAGTCAGCACCTGTTTTCACCGACAGGACACAAATGACACCCAGGTAAACTCCCCTACTTCCAACTCCCCCCCCCACTCCACACAAGAGCAGGGCAGATGACAGAACTCAGAGATGGCCTTTAATTTAATTCCAGGCGGGTAGTGCAGCACAAGATAAAAACACTTTTGCCAAAGCCATCAGAATGCCTTCAGCTGCCACAGAAAAGGTCAGTGACTGACAACACTATACCGGTGTGGAGGCGCCAATTGCCAGAAAAACAACAATAGGCAAGACGCCACACCCTCAGATTCAAGTAAGGGCACTTCCTGTGATGATACTGACAGAATAGGATGTGACATGCAGGCCTCGTGACATGTAAGGCCTCTGAGGCGGCTGTACTGAGGTCCCAGCTTGAATCAATGCAGTCAGCCTGAGCCCAGACCATGCAGATCGCCGTAGGAAGAGCAGTTGCAGGCAGCGCTGCTTAGATAAATATGCTAAAATTAATACATAAGCTCTAGTACTCACACAGAGACTGAGGCAGCTCAGTAAATGTGTGGGTCTCTGCAGCTCAGGGTGCACAGCCCTGACCATGCTACTATTAATGAAGCTCTTCTTGAAAGTCACAGTCACTCCCAGTTTGTTCCTTGCAGTGTGCAGGTGGTGTTAAGGCATTAGTAACCTCTGGTGCGTGGCACTTTGCTGAACTGTACAGTATTCCTGCAGTGCAGCCTTATCACTTGTGAATTAAGGAACGTCGAGAGTGGAAAACTGCGTTTAGACCATTATTTGACCACTAAAAGTACAGGGTAATGTCATTTGAATTGTTTAATGCTAAAATAATATTTTAAGGACTTTATATTTCTGATATGTTGAATAAGTTTATTAAAAATATGAGGACAATGTACTGTTAGCTCCTCTTTTCTGAAAATACCTGAATGGCATATTATCATACTAGATATAAATACTAGTATTATGTATAAACCATTAGGTAATAGAAACAATAAAGGAAACACTACAATTACTCATTGTGCAGACTAGAAGTTATATCACTGCATTGATTTATTGTAAGAAAATAGGAATTGTTAGTAGTGATTACTAAACAATAATAACGCTGTCGGAATTTCAAAGTAGCTGTAAATAAAGAAGACGCAAAACAAATGTTCTATAAGAGGACATTCCTAGGATGAGAAATGTTGTACAACAGAAAATGTGTCATGTAAGAGGACATTCTGGCCCTCATTATAACATTGGTGGTAAAAACCGCCTACCGCCGCTTTGACGGCCACCAAAAGACTGTCGCCGCGGCTACCAGCTGTCCGCCATATTATGACCACAGCCGGAGCTCCAGCCCAAGAAGGGCGGAAATCCAGCTGTGGCCATACCGACGGATGGTGGTAAGGTGGCGCTGCTACCACCAGCAGCGCCACACCGATAGACCGCCGCTAGCCGTATTATGACAATTAATACGGCCTGAGGGTGTTCTGCTGGTGGGTGCTGCTGGCAGTAGCAGCGCCCTGTCCCGTCTCCTGCCGGAGGACCCCGTGGATCCAGGTAAGTCGGGTCTCCGACAAGGGAGGGGGGAGTTGTGTGTGTGTGGTGGTGTGTGTGAATGTATGTGTGTGCATGAATGTGGGAGTGTGTTGAGTGTGTGTGCACGTACGGACATGTAAGTGTGTGTATGTTGTGAAATGTGAATGCGTGTATGTCTGGATGTGTGTGCTGATGTGTGTGATTGGATGTATGCATGCCTGTATGTATGTGTGAATGAGTGTGTATGTGTGTGTGTGAAGGGGGTGTGCATGTAGGGGGGAGGGGTAACTGGAGAGGTGGGGAGGTAACTGGAGAGGTAGGGGGGAGACCACTATCAGTGACAGGGAAGTAATTCCCTGTCACTGATATGGCCTACCGCCATGGTTTTTGTGGCTTTACGAACGCCACAAAAACCATGGCGGTAGGTGGGGTCATAATCCAGCAGGCGGCACAATGGCAGCTGCCGGGCTGGAGATGGATATCTCCAGCCCGGCGGCTGTTACCCCTGTGGCAGTCGGAGTGCCACATTATCGCTGACCCCCAGGGTTGTAATGACCCCCTCTGTCTTTAGCCATGTTCTTTGGTGCTCCAATCTGGCCACCAGTTCTACTTCGTGTCTGAAACTGTTAGCTCTCTACCTTTGCCAGGTAGGTGGCAGTCTGAATGTGAGTAGAGGCACTATTTTTTTTGAGGTTATTGGACCGGTAGCTACTTGTGAAGAATTTACTTTTCCAGTCTCCACTGGGTCACTTCTTTGCAGTCCCTCTCTTGGGAGGGACCTCAGTAGTTTTCTCTCAATGGGAAATCCTATTTTATTCCCCTCACTTCCACCTCTTCCACGACCCCTTTTGTGGTGTATTTACCACCCTTCTTCCCTGACCTAAGGGTATCAGTTACACCGGGGCTGCAATAGAGGTGGTGAAATCAGACACTACTATTCGATCAGGTTACTGTGTCATAGGTGTACCCAAAAAATGTTGTGCTAGTTGGGCATAAACAGAGACCACTTCCCTCTAAGTTGATTACCAGCTGGGTTGTGCTACCTGGCTGTCTTCAAATGATGGCGCCCATCTTCAGAAATGGTAAGCTGTTCCAGTCTCTGTTTAGGTTCCTTTGACATGTTGATGTTAATGACTTGAGCCAAGTCTCAAATTTATCAACAGGGCTGGTGCTTGCCACCGTGCACCAAGGCCTTAAAATATCTGGATTTACCTCCTGTACATACTTTAACAATTGCCTGTTCCCAAAGAGCACAGTGAGTGTCTACATTGAGGACTGCAAAAAGTTAGATTACACATGAGCCGTCTTAGCTTGTGGTTCTCTGGCAACCCAAGTAATCTTTTTTTAACAATTATCTTTAGCATTGTCAGTTTGCTTCTTTGAATGGACACCATGCTGCCATGCTATTATGCAGAACTGGTGTGATCTTAATCATAAGAAATTAGGATATACTTTCAAAACTACTGGCAGTTACTGAAAACTGTAAAGAGTTTAGCAACTATCTGATTCTTTTTGTGCCTGAGACTCAGAAACTCCTGAGAGGAATAGGAAGAATAAGAGACACAGAAAATAATTTAATTTTCAAATGCTTCCTCTATCAACATTAGTTTTTAGTTTCTTTTAGTGTAATTTCAGTATAAATTGATAGACCTGGACTAGCTATTATTCCTTTTGGGATTATGCCAGAATATAATGTCCAAAACTACTGGCCTTCATAAGTATTGCAGCCAGGATATCGACCACCTCACACATTGAAGGTAAGTATGCGTAGGTAAATATAAGTTTACTATTCCTAACCCCACGTCTAGGTATTTGGAAGATACAAAGCATTGAATCAGTTGTGCCTTGCTGCGCACTTCAAACCAGTGGTGATCTGTCAACAAGAGCATGCAATTATATATAATTGATCTCCTATACCTAAGATATGCCTTTGATGATGTGCCACTCCTGGCAATCCTATGTTAACTCTACTTTCCCTTTTGGAGCCCCCATTTGCTCTTCTACTTGATGAAACTGGGCTGGTAGGCCATCTCCCTGTCACAGAGTCAACCTAGGCTAGTGTCATTCTGCTCCTCCTTTTGTAATTTAAGGACTTGAAGACTTTAAAATCCTTCAGATCCCATATTTGGTAGGTTCTTGCCATCAAGGCAGCATTTCCTGTCCTAAATGCAATGTGGAATCATCTCTGCTCGAGGTCATACACAAATTGTTGTCTGATAATCGTCAGACCAACTACTGGCTAATCTCTAGTCAGTCTATTCTTTCATTTCTCCACTTCTTGCATGCCCGCAGTCTTGCTGTCTGTCGGACATCACCAACAACAATGCCCGATGTTGTTTCAATTGTGCAACTATATTTATACCTGCCCATCAAACTCAATCCACCCAGTGTACAAAACATGCCACTGACCCCTCTCAATATGGCAAAGAGTCATACAATTTTGATGTGATGTTATCCTTTTAAGGTC
Organism: Pleurodeles waltl; assembly: GCF_031143425.1. NCBI lineage: Eukaryota > Metazoa > Chordata > Amphibia > Caudata > Salamandridae > Pleurodeles > Pleurodeles waltl. The sequence continues at coordinate 1,549,673,005 of NC_090440.1, forward strand.
TGGTGTTAGCCAAGTCCATTTGTTAATACAGAAAAAATATATATATATAATATACTTAGAGGGGCTTTTAGCCATCCCTCTGTATCCGTTGGTCAGTTGTTGTGTCATTCCCAGTTTACTTCCGTCCCCTATAGCATACACCATGGTGCAATGTATCAGCCGACTTCAGACACTGGCTAACTTCACTGTGAATGACAGCATTCTGCTCTTTCATAAGGAGCACATCAGTGTACAAAAGGCAGATTTACTAAGGGCTTCCATTGACTTTCATCACACAAGGCAACGCAAGCCCTTAAATGGGATATACTAAGCCACGCGAAGCCACCTTGTGTGGCTTAGGAAAACCATAGTAATGCATTCTACGTTGAGAAGGTCTTCCGTGGGTGGAACATGGGCATTCCCATGCATTCACCCATGGATTTGGAAAGAATCTCACATTTGCTAAAGTTTACTAAGGTCAGTAATCTTGGGGTTGTTTCAAAATTGGATGCATTCCCAAATGAGGCGTAAAGAGGAGAAATCTCTTTATTTCTCCTTGCTATTTCCTGTTTCCGTGTGTGCTGGATTCTCCAGCACACGTAGAAAGATGAAAATGTCTCCAAGAATTGTTTTGGCGCAGGAAGGCATTCCTTCCTTCACAATAACAACCCTGCCTACCCTGGTGCAAGGGTGCCTGTGCTGTTGCTAGGCAGCACATAGTGTACCAGCACAGGAAGAGAGCAGAAATGCGCTATATCTTGGTAGATATGGTGCATTTCTGCTCTCTCTCTGTCACGCAACACAGCGCAGCAACTTGTCTTGCTATGTTGCATGACTTCTTAGTAAATCTTCCCCCAAGACGTTTTGTCTAGTGTGAGGGGCTACTATGGCAATGTGTGGTATCTGAAACCAATTGCTTTTAGCAATTTTGCCTTATATTGCTGGGTTCTCCTCCATCACTAAAGTTCTATAAAAATCGTGACAAAACAAGCATTGACCATGCCAAAATGCTGGCAGTCAATGCCATACTTATTGGATTTGGCAATGCTTGTTATTCATTTGGTGCCCCCAGACGTTTATGGCTGTTCTAATATAATTAATTCTTTCATCCTAAATACTAGTAAACTCACAAAAGTGGAGGGCAGCCGCCAGGGGCTGCAGTATGTCAAGGGTATCACATAATGGTACATTTTGCAGTATATCAGGATGTACCGAGAGTCAGCGACAATAGCGCTTTGGGAAGTGCACAAACTTGCAGATGTGATGACGTTACTTGAAGGTATGAGAAGACAAATAAGCAGGTTTATGCATGAACATTTTAAGATAAGCCTTTATCCTAAAGCTTTCTGACTCTCATTGTCTTCTTGCAGGCCATCTATGATAGGCAGGTGACGATTAACTCTGCTTACTTTTGCCAAGATTTAATTACTTGTGCCCAATAGAGTGACAAAGACAAGCAGTTGGTTATACAGTATTGAGTCCTGATCTCCGGTTCAAGAACAGGCCACCGCTCTATGGCGACTTTGCATACTTCTTCGAGTATGTTCATGTATGATTGTTACCCTGATCTAAAGTTGTGCCTTATGAATAGTCTGCATTGCATTCGGCGGTGGTGAATTTCGGCCTGGTATTGGATAATAATTTATTATACAGAACACTTTTCCCTTCTTAGCGAGTTGTGTTTAATAATGGCGTTAACTGGTGTTTCCGCACGTCCCTGCCTGCCAGTTAGTTGTTCAACAAAGTGCAACAAGAGTAACGCCGAAACTGAACAAAAATGCGGTGAATGCACTATATTAAAAACAAACTTGGGCCAGCGAAGGTTTCAGTTCAGTTCTTTCTTGCCCTTTCAAGTCATTTGAAAACAGGAAGTAGCTGAGCTCTCGATTGCATTGTTTCTTCAGAAAATAAATCAAGCATGTGAAGTTAGCAGGTTTTTGGCAACATCTGAAGCAAAGAATCTAAGTCAGGAAATTCATAGGAAGTAGGTATAAACAAAAACAGAATGTATTCTGATTGAACTGTGGGGTTTAAGGAGAGATGGCGATTCATACAAAGCTGTGTTATTGCCTAAATATTATTTCCAGTGCAGAAGATTACACGAGGAGCGCAGCTGGGGGTTAAATGTTCATCCTGCGTAGTTTTAATACATCACAAAGCATATTTAGAATATTTTACCTTTTTGTTTCTGGGTGTGTCCTAATGTAATCCTCACAGTTAACGCCCTATGTGCTCATAGTTGATTAGCTCTATAGTGGGGAGGGGAGGAGGTGGTGAGGGGCACTGATACCTCTGAATAGTGACGTTAGTCAATTCTAAATTTGGTTAGAAACACAGCAGTGAGCAAAAAATAAATATGGAGCTCTTTCATTAATCAAAATAGTAAATCCCAGCATTATTCTCTACATTAATTTTAAACTGACAATTAAGTGAAAGGTTCTAATATGACACATGTTTGTCACTGGCTGTGAAGAAAGGTGGATATCTCCTTTTGCCTCTCCTAGCATGGCAAAGTATACAAAAAAGTGACGGATGGAATGTTTAAATTAAATTTAGCTACTGATAATTATTCTATGCCACATTCCATATTTATTTTGCACACCAATTCACCTCAGTTTGTTATGTTAATCGGATTTATAAATGTGCATAACTCATCCTTGAGGGGATATCCTCATGCAGTCTACCAAACTTGAATAAAAGCAACAATACCCATATGGGAGCAGGGAATAAAAAGTGGAACATCCACGTTTTAGTGCTTTCCTTACAGAAAGAAGATCAGGAAAAGATGTATCCTAAGTGAAAGATTATTCCAGTGCCTTACAGATAGAGAGGAGAAAGGACGTCACCTGTCCTCACTCTACCAATGCGGGTGACCTTCACAAGGATGTGGTGATCTTGCTGGCCGATATCTTATAATTCTGTTACACTGCTAAGCAGGTCCGTAACTATAATAAGCCCGATGAGCATGACAGAGCAACTTAAAGTTTGCCCTCTTGCGCACTGGCAACCAGTGAAGTGACTCTAAAATTGGAGCCAGCGATTATGCTCGGTAAAGAACAAACTAATCTGGGTGCTGTGTTCTGAATTACCTGAAGCCGCAAAAAGTGAGGTCTAAAGCAAAAAGTACTTAAGTGAAAAGGAAAATCAAACATTTCTTGCTGTGAGTTCAAAACTCTATTCTTTATTGTCAACAAACACTGGCCGTCACTTGTTTCACGACTTCAATGTCGCTTCTTCAGAGCCGAAACAATGGTTTCTAAAGTATAATTCATCATCTGAAAGACAAGGAACAAAACCATATGCAGTAAAATAAAGAGAACATGAAATAAACAACAGAAACACAAATTGAAAAAAAAACCAATGCTTGAATTACAGTAGTTCCAACCTTTTCATGAAGAATCAATTTCAATCAGGATCCTAAATGTTACACCAAGCTAGAACCTCCTGTTCAACAGAAAGACCCATAATTCCCAGTTAGAAAAGAAAGCCATGCCATCATATTACAAATGTCAAGTTCCCAAAAATTCGAGAATCACTAAAAAAAAGAGTGGCCATGTCCTGTGCAAAAATTCTGAAGAGACAATATTTGTGACTTAACCTGTCTGATGCAACAACTCATAAGGAGTAACATCAAGCATCACGATAAACACACAGAGGTTCTTCTGACTTATATAGTAATTAATCAAAACCAATTATGATTGAAGAAAAAACAAAAACAAAGTGCTCAGAAGCTCACCTAGGAAAACCATGCTTATAGAATCACCCATTTTCAAACGAAAAGAAGTGAGCAAAAAAAAGCAATGTGTTAAAAAGAAAATAATATAATCAAACGTGCTTATCATCACAATTAATGGATACAATACCCTGTACGCGTTTACAGTGAATGAAGAGTTTAAATGCTTCGTTTTATTTTCTTTGTGATAGCAAATGTATATTAATAATTTTCATCCTAAACCTTCAACAGCAAAAGTTAATTCATGATATTCTGTGAGACACCAATATTCACATTATTTGACTGTCTAGCAAACACTAGGTTTCCTCTTAGATTACTTACAACTGCTGCTTATATTGTTGCAATGTTCAAAGGTAGGTATAAATCTTGAAAATTAATCTTTGGTTGTCTGACTGCATTACTAAAAGGCAAGAGAACAATAAGGGATTAAGATTTAGGTCTCATCAATTAGGGGAGAGTGGCTAGGCACCAAGCAAGATGGCCTCATAACCAAGTGACTCTACGCCGGCCTTCTACATTGCCCTTAAATCCACCCCCATGAATCCTGCCAAGAGTCGGGGGTAAACTGACAGGAACTGCCCACACATTCCTAGTGGCACTGCCGGATCCAAATTGAAGTTCCCAGGGCCTGAGATGCCGGAAATATCGAGGGGGCAGTGCGCCAAGCAACAAAATGAAGGGCTGAGGTGTTGAGTCCACCTGAATAATCCAGAGCAATCTGCGTGTGCGGCTCGGCTCCACGCTCGGAAACGGACTAGAACGCGGGTGAGAGCTGCTACAAAAAACTTGCCTGCAGCTGAACGGAGCACAGTTTGCTCCCTAGTCCGATTCCCGTGTGACATGAAACAGCGGGCGAACGGGCGGCCCACCTTGGGGATCAGAGTAACGGCACCGAAGTGAGGCGTGGGAAGTGCAGGGAGAGAGTAGAGGGCTGCATCAGCTTCCATGTGATGCCGGGGGCTAGCGCTGGCCTAAACAGTGTCCAGGACACATGGGGGCTTGGAGGGAGTGAGGGCTTGCACGGTCTCCCCCGGGCAGATCGGGCGTGGGTGGTACAGTCCACCATGTGAATTCCGATTGGTGTAAGGGAGCGGAAAGGTGGGCCTTATTAGGGGGCTATATATGGAAGGGGCAGGGCGTGGGCAGCCTCTTTGGCCGTTTTGCCACACCCAGGGTAGTTGTTTGGCTATTCTTGCGAGGTAGGCCTTAGAATTAGTACTAGGTTAGTTTGTATATTGGCACCTTTTGTGTAGTCAGATATGGATAATTCGAATAGGGTTATTGAGGCTTTGAAGGTTTTGCAGGAGGAGGGCAGGGAGGATCTTCTGCAGCAGGGTGTGTTGGAGCAAGAGTGAGTGGGTTTGAAGAGGCCTAAGAGGGCGTCCTCTGAGGGCGTGGCGGCGGCCGTTATGGCCTGTTCGTCACCTTTGCGCTCCTCAAAAAAGTTTAAGCAAAAAAGTGTGATGGGGTGTAAATACACAGAGTCCGGTGGTAATTCTGCTTTAGTGGCAAGTTTGGCAGGCAGCGACTCACCTCGGAGAATTGTAGGTGCCAGGAGCGGCGGCACGAGGTTCGCGCGGCACGCAGGAGCTTCGATTAAGCAGTGAGTAGCCTCTTGAGGGAGAGGTGCTGCTGAGTTGTGTGCGGTGGCGGCTGTTGGCCGCATGGGGCCTGAGGCGCGTGCGCATGGGCCGGTGTCATTAAGAAAGGTAGCGTGAATGAAAAAACAAGCCCTACTCCCCTCGGAAAGGGTTGGTAACCGAGAGGGAGGAGTGTTTAGAGGAAAGGTCGTTAGAGGTGGGCGCCAAGTTGGCGGCACGCATAGGGGATCGGTGGGAGCCAATCCTTATTTTATCAGACTCGGAGGAGGATGGTTGTTGGGGTGAATTTGGCAGTGTGCATGAGTAGGGAAGGGTAGAGGCCTCCCCCTTGAGTAGTCAAGGTGAAAAGGTGCAATTTGTTCCCAGATTGGTCAGTCCTATGTTGCACAAGGTGCAGCATTGGGATGTCGAAAATAGGACATTATTCCAGACAGGGCAGATGGTTGCATTTATGGATAAAGGTGAAATTGGTATGAAAGGTATATTAATTGGGGAAGCAGATGTTAGTGGCAGTGCGGGCAGGGCTCAGGTTAGGTTGGATTTTTGGCGCCCTGGTGCTTCAGTTAGTGTACCTGGGTGGAGCAATTCACATGCATTGTGCGGGCATAAGGAGCACATTGCAGGGGCAGAGCATGGGCGGTCTGCCTTCAACCAAGGACACACCGTGGGGTTGGTACACCCCTAAGACACCGGAGCGAAGAGAGGTTCAGACCCGGAGCGGCTCTCCCAACGTCGGGGGATGCGCCTCCATCAACACAGGGATTAGGTGGGTAAGGGAATAACAAGTTTCGGAGTTTTGGTGTTTTACAGGAGCAGAGGAAGGCAGCGGTCTGGAGCGATCGTCACTGAGCGAGTCGGTTGCACTGCTTGTTTTGAAAGTTACCAAGAGGTGAGGAGAGAAGTGATATTTCGGGCATGGGTAGAGGGGTAATTTTGGAGAAAAGGTCATTGGTTGGGTGGACATTGGTCAAAGATATGGGTGTTCAGACAGGTAATTCTGATAAGGATCAATTGGTTCAAAAGGATGCAAACTTGGAGGTAAGTGTTTCGGTGACAAGTTCAAGTAAGGCAGAACCGGAGCGTTTGGCCCAGAATCAAGGTAACGATAGTCAAGTGGAAAGTGTGGGGGGAAGTGTGAAGAATAAAAAGCTTCCTTACATGGGGGTGTCGATGCCTTTGGGGGCGCATCTCACTCAATCTTTGAAGGATAAGATCTGCAGGGATGAGTTTACTGATGTATTTAAACTATTGCACAGGGAGATTCAGGCCAAGGAGGGGTCAAAGGAAGAAGAGTGGGAGTTGGCTCGTAGGCCAAAAGTACCAACTACAATTGAGAACTGGATTTCGGCTTTTATGATTTTTGCCAGCGTATATTGTGAACGTTTTCCAGATAGGAGTGTGGCTTTATTTAAATACATGGATATTGTTCGGCGGTCTCAAATGGATTATAGTGGTTTTGGATGGTTTCGTTACGATGAGGAATTTCGTGCTAGAATGTTCGTCTATCCAGATAATGAATGGGGTGAAATTGACAACGAATTATGGATGCAGTGGTTCAGGACAGCAAGGAATGCGCCAGTCATGCATACGGCTAGCGGTTTACCTTGCAGTACAAGCCCTTTCAAGGCCGTCCCACCCAGTATGGGATGGGGAATACCTCAAAGGGTCAATTGCCACAAAATGGGGCTTGCTGGTCATTTAATAGCGGAGGGTGCACAAGGCAGCAGTGTAAATTTAGGCATGACTGCTCAAGTTGTGGAGGTAGACATCCTGTTTTCCAATGCTTGGGGGGGCGTGCACTGGGGTTGGCAGGGATTGCAGGGAAGAGGAGGGGACAGGGGGAGGGGTCACGCGCAGCATGTGGCAGGTAAGGGGTCCTACACCTATTAACCTTGATGTTTTAAGTAGGTGGTTGCAAAGTTATCCTAAGGAGTCTGAAGCGAAGGCGCTGTGGTGGGGATTTTCATTTGGTTTTAGGCTGTGTTATCAGGGGCCGAGAAGCAGGAGGTGGGCAAGGAATCTGAAATCGGCATTAGTTCATTCGGAGGTTGTGAGGGAAAAGTTGAGAAACGAGCTTAGTCTGGGCAGAATTGTTGGTCCATTTGATAGTTGGCCTTTGGAGAATTTGACCATTTCCCCACTTAGGGTTGTGCCGAAGAAACAACAAGGCGAATTTCGCTTGATCCACCATTGGATCAAGCCGGTCGCTGCATCCATTAAAGATTTTATTGTCACAGAAGATTCTGCTGTACATTATGCGTAGGTAGATGAAGCAATTGCATCAGTGAGACGGTGTGGCAGTGGGGCAATGATGGCAAAGTCGGACATTCAATCTGCTTTTAGGCTCCTTCCGGTGCATCCTGATGACTTTTCTTTGCTTGGCATGCAGTTTGAAGGTGTCATTTATGTTGATAGGATGTTGCCCATGGGATGTTCTGTTTCATGTTCGTTGTTTGAAATGTTCAGTTAATTTCTTCAATGGTATTTTCAGATCAGGACAGGATATAAATTGGTGACTCATTATTTGGATGATTTCTTTTTTGTGGGTGCTTCTGACTCAAGTGATTGTGAGGAGGCGCTGTCTGGTTTTCAGACAGTCATGTTGGAGTTGGGAGTTCCTTTAGCGCCTGAAATAACTGAAGGTCCAGCAAGTTGTTTGAATTTTTTAGGAATTGAATTGGATTCACAAAAAATGGAAGTACATTTGCCTTCGGACAAAGTGCAGTTATTGATTGGATTGCTGGAAGAGGCTGTACAAAAACCTAAGTTGGAGTTGAGGCAGGTTCAATGTTTGCTTGGGCATTTAAATTTTGCTTGTAAAGTTTTGAGAGTTGGAAGGGCGTTTTGTAGAAGGTTAGGTTTTTCTATTAGGGGAGCGTTCTTACCTCACCATCATGTCCATTTGTGAGCAAGCGTTCGGGAGGACTTGAAGATGTGGATTGCCTTTTTATGGGAGTTCAACTGAGTCACAATGCTGGTGGATGATGCGGATTGTTTTTGGCAAGTCCAAGTTTTTTCGGATGCAGCAGACGCTCATGGTTTTGGAGTTTTTTGGGATGGGCATTGGGCCGCGGAGGCTTGGGCGACGACATGGAAGGAGGCTCACCATAGTATTGCATTCTTGGAGTTTTTCCGTTGGTGGTGACATTGTTTATTTGGGGTCATGCCTTAGCTCATAGGAACGTGATTTTCAATGTGGACAACCAGACAGTAGTGAACTTGGTTAATGGTCACAAGGCTAAGGACGAAAAAGTTTTACGTCTTCTGCGATTATTTCTACTGATATGTTTGCAGTTTAATATAATGTTCAAAGCCAAATATGTTCCAGGTGTCAATAATGATATTGCTGATGCGCTATCTCGTTTGCAGTGGCAGAGATTTTGTGGTCTTGCACCTGGATCGGACGTGCTGAAGACACCAGTTCCGGGGGCATTATGGGAGTTGGGAATGTGAGGATGCTGGAGCTGATTCAGCAGTCTATAGCCCCTTCTACGAAGAAAAGTTACAATCAGACTTAGGGCCTGATTACAACTTTGGAGGAGGTGTTAATCCGTCCCAAATGTGACGGATATACCACCAGCCGTATTACGAGTTCCATAGGATATAATGGACTCGTAATACGGCTGGTGGTATATCCGTCACTTTACCGTCACTTTTGGGACGGATTAAGACCTCCTCCAAAGTTGTAATCAGGCCCTTAGTCTGAATTCATAAAATCAGGGGCGGTTAGAAGAGCTGGTGGGGTTTTGGTTATGAAAGAAAGACGGGAGGATGCTGTTCGTTTTATTATGCAGCAGATTGAGTTGGGTTTATCTGCTGTAAGTATATCCGGTAAGTTGTCTGGTATTTCGTTTTACGGTAAGTATTTTTGGGGTTATGACCTGATGGAAGGCGAAATTTGTAGGAGGATCATTGCGGGTTGGGCTAGGGTGGGGGGGTGCACGGCACGATCGGCGACACCCTGCAACGTCACAGTTGTTAAAAGAAATTGTGTTGGTTTTGAAGGACGTCTGTTTTTCCCAGTGGGAGGCTAGTTTAATGGCATTATGCATGTCATGGCTTTTTCACTGAGCTTTTAGAGTTTCGGAGCTTATGGGCTTAAAAGGTAAGGAGGGTATCTTATGCTCTGAGGTCAAAGAAAGGCAAGGTGGGGTTTATTTGTGGTTAAGGGCTTTAAAAACGGATCAGTTGGGCAGGGGTAGGGAGGTGGCATTGCGAGGGGTTCAATCTCCTGAGGGGCCAGTGTATTGTTGGTGATCCTTTGCGGGTAAGTTGCCGGCGAGTTCTCGGTTGGTATTTGTCAACGAGGATGGTTCTTCATTCTTCATTGAAGTCTCATCAGTTGCTGTCAGTTTTGAAGATGTGTCTGAGGAGGTGGGGTTTGGTATGGTACTCATTCTTTCAGAATTGGAGCTGCTACAGAAGCTCAGCAGCGTGGGTTCTCGGAAAGGGCAATAATGGATTTGGGGCATTGGAAGTCTCAGTGTTTTAGGCGCTATGTCAGAACGAGTCTTTTTTAGGACTATTGATGTAGTGAATTCGTTTTATTCCGTAGGTAATGTTTTTTCTGTTTTTTCTGCTTACAGGTTGTGTAGCTGGCCCTCACAGAGCAGTTTGTTCGGTCTGGATAGTGGGGCACTCGTTTCTGCGGTGGGCGGAGAAGCAGGCATCATCAAGACACTTTGGAAGACAGTTGGGTTTGGATGGGGCCAGAATTAGGGTATCTTGGATCAGTAAAAGCGGTATGAAGTGGGGTGAATTGTTGTATGTACTTTCAAAAAAATTGACTCAAGGGGTGTGTCCTGATTTATTAGTGCTGCATTTGGGAGAGAATGCTTTGGTAGCTCTAGCAGGTATGGGACTGTTGAAGGCCATGAAGATGGATCTTTTGAGGACTAAACAGAAGTGGGCGGGGATGCATATAGTTTGGACAGAACTGGCTCCTAGAAGGGTTTGGAGGGGAGCGATTTCATTTAGAGGGATTGAGAAGCAGAGGAGGAAGGTAAACAGGGAGATGCAGGATTTTTGTTTGGCTGAAGGTTAGCGGCATAGCGACATTGTTCATGGTGATCCACATCTGTCTAGACAAGATGGTGTACATTTATTGTTCTTGGGCAATGAGCATTACTTGCTGGAGCTTAAGATTCAGATATCTGAGTTGTTGGGGGAGAAGTTATGGCATCATCACTGAAGGTCAGGATTCATTGGTGGGGCAGGAAAACGCCTGTCGAGTTTTCCTGTGTGGTGGGGTCTTTACAGATACGCTTTGGGGGGGAAGGGTAAGGATGCACAAAGTTGAGATGGCGGGGAGTTTTGGACAAAGAGCAAAAGGGAGGAAAAGGCAAGGGGATAATACAGAAGGTGGGCAGCAGGACAGATGGGTACTGGTTGGGTCGAGGCAAGTTGGGGATGGAAAGGGGGCATTGATGAGGGGTAAGTTTTGTAGAGGGTGTGGGTGGGATGTTTAGGATGTGTTCATGTATTATTGAGGTGTTTATAGTTTTGTAAGGCTAAATGCCAAGGTTTTTATCAGACCTGTTCTATTAAAGCTGCCTTTTAACCCCCAAGTCTGAGTGTTCGTGGTTTGTGCGCGGTTTCGCCCAATGGGGGAATAGGGGTAGCGAGGGCTTGCCTGGTCTCTCCCCCGGGCAGATCGGGCGTGGGTGGTACAATCCACCGCACGAAGTCGATTGGTGTAAGGGAGCGGAAGGGTGGGCCTTATTAGGGGGCTATGTATCGAAGGGGCAGAGTGTGGGCAGCCTCTTTGGCCGTTTTGCCACACCCATGGTAGTTGTTTGGCTATTCTTGCGCCCTCCCGCCCTCCCAGTGCATTAGTAGTTCCTCGTTTTTTGTTTTTCTCTTCCCATCATCCATTTTCCTTTTCTAATATTAGGATTTTTGTAAAAGGGTTGGGGGTTGTTTTTTTCTATCTTAGTCGCTTTATTTGGGACTTTCTTAACTGGCTTGTTTGTAAGCTTCGAATAAATTTCATACTGGCAAGGGTTGGATTTGGCATTTGCTGGTGCTGTGTTTTAAAAGGACAGGTCGTGGTTTGCTTTTTATGTTAATTTTGTCGGTGATAGGCAGGTCTGGCAAGTGGGGTCTTTACAGATACGCTTTGGGGGGGAAGGGTACGGATGCACAAAGTTGAGATGGCGGGGAGTTTTTGACAAGGAGCAAAAGGGAGGAAAGGGCAAGGGGATAATACAGAAGGTGGACAGCAGGACAGATGGGTACTGGTTGGGTCGGGGCAAGGTAGGGATGGAAAGGGGCATTGATGAGGGGTACGTTTTGTAGAGGGTGTGGGTGGGATGTTTAGGATGTGTTCATGTATTAGTGAGGTGTTTATAGTTATGTAAGGCTAAATGCCAAGTTTTTTTATTGTCCAGACCTGTTCTATTAAAGCACCCTTTTAACCCCCAGGTCTGAGTGTTGGTGGTTTGTGAGCCGTTTTGCCCGACGGAGTACATCAGGAACAGCGCAGTGGGGACGGAGGTGCCACACAGGAAGAAAGATTGGTGCACTGGGAGGAGACCCGGTGGGCTGTGTCCTGGTAGATGAACGCACAATCGGGGCCGCCTAACAGCTAAACCGGCTTCACTGCAGAAGAAAGAAGGAAAGTGGGGGCGGGGCAGGGCAGCTGTAGAGAGCCTGACTGAAGAGGCGTGAGTGCGTGAGGACAGCCTGGAGAGCATGATGGGAGAGCAGAGGCCCTAGGCGGCCCCCAGAGATCTTAGATGCTGATACTTGTAAAGCCGGCGCCCAGGGGCCAGAGGAAATGGGGAGGCCTGCAAGAACAATAGAACAGTGGGTGGCGGGCTGGAGGCTGAACACAGGACTGACACAAGCAGAACAGGCCATGCTGGGTATTGGAGCTGGCTCGGGCCTGGCATGGAGGAGAACCTGGGGCCATGGGGTCCTGGGAGCCAAGGCATAGACTGCACCACTGTTCAGGTTTGGGGTCACATGACAGGACAACTTGTGACAGCAGCAGGCCTAAAATCCGGATGCTGGCACTCCCAGCCTTGGCCAGCCCTTCAGCAATCCCCCCTCACAACTCACATTAGCAGCGGGCCCAGAAGGGAGAACGTGAAAAAGGACTGATAACCCTGGAGCAGCAGACCCCTAAATCCAGAACAGGGAGACACACGGGGGGCTGCAAGAGACACTGGAGCGAGGGGCAGTAGAAATGGGGTGCAATTGAGGCCTGAAGAGTATACAAATCAACAGCTTAGATAAATATTTCATTCCAGTACTGACATCAGGAATTGAGAGGGACATGTCCATCTCTGCAGTGGAAGCCTTGAAGATCCATATGGAACGTGACCCCACACTCTGGGAGTTAAAGGAAACCATACAGTCTTTCTGGTGCACCATAGAGCTAAAAATAGACACAGTCACAATTGACATCAACCTCTTGAGAGCCAACCTTCGCAAGGTGACGAACAAAGCCACTAAAGCTGACAGCCAAATACACTGATTTCAAGCAGTGACCAAAAGACTGGAAAACTAAGTTCAGGAACTCATGAAACAACACAAAGTGGTTGCAGCTAAGCTGGAGGACCAGGAGGGCAGGGCCCGCCGAAACAAAATACGGGGAACGGTCATTCCAGTAGGGGCCAAAGACATCAAGTAAATGATGCTCTTCCCGGCCAAGCTGCGGGTAGTGGTGGAAGGCATGTCCTCGCTCTTCCAGTCCCCAGAGGAGGCATGGGACTGGCTTGAGGGCTGGCATGTAGTGGGTTGAGGCGCCCTTGGTACCCAGGAGCACTGCAGGGTGCATGGGTCTATGGCAGCCGCCGACCCACTCTCACAAGGGTCTCCTGAGATGGAGAAAATTCAGCCGAACAACTGTCACCAAGCGAGAGACAAGAGAGGCGGTCCCCATCCTGCTCAGAGACTATGCTGGATCCGGGAGATCCAGGAATGGACCGCACCGAGGGAGAAGAGAAGACCTGTGACTACTGCAGGGGGAGTAGACCACCCCAGACAATATTTTGAGGGGTATGCTGGTGCCTACCGACATACTGGCTAGAAAGTCTTTCACATGCAAAGGACAAGACCATCCGTACATGTGGATATTTTCAATTGTTGTATGCAACACAAGCCCACCCACAGTTCTGTTTGTAGGTTATGGGGCGACAGGCACTCTGACAGTTTGAACAGTAGGTAGTTGGGGACCCGCAAAGCAAGGTAGCATGGTGGTGGGAGGGGAAAGATAGGGGGTTTGGTTAATTTGCGCAGGTCCCAGTGGTTAACTTATAGTTGCGTACATGCAGTGTGTGGTGCAGGGGCAGATGGAATGCATAGACTTACTAAGGATAGACCTTTGGGGTTTGGGATCCCAAAGGGGGGAAGGTAGACACTTTACCTCCAGCTTACACAATGGAGACCCGAGCACAGTGGGAGGTGAGCATCATGTCTTGGAATGTGATTGGGCTGAGGAGTAAGATTAAAAGAACAATTGTCCTACAATATCTCTGCCGGCTGGCCCCAGGCATTGTCCTGCTACAGGAGACCCACCTGTGGGGGAATTACTACAAAGCCCTAGATAGATTTGGGTACACTGCAGATTACTCGACAAATGGCTGGGGGACAGGAAACCTCCAAAACAAATCTCTGCCTTACACACTCGCCCATACATGGGCAAACCACCTTGGCCTCTACGTGGCGATCACGGGACAATGGGAAGGCCTTACCCTCTATCTATGTTCCCTATACATCCCCCCACATTTGCCTGGAACAACACTCCTGGATTTCAGTGCCCTCCTCCTGGATTTGCCACCCGGGATCCTGGTCATGGGGAGTGACATAAATGCATTAGGCGACCCTCAGATAGTCAGACTGAGTGGGCATTCGCTGTAAGCGGAGGAGAGTCGGCTGCAGTCCTTTATAGATGCCATAGGACTGGCTGATATATGGCGCGCACAACACCCGCACTCTTGGGACTACACATACTACTCTGCCCCCCCAGGAGTTTCTCCCACATTAACCAGGTCTACACAGCAAGTCCACGCCATGGCCTTGAGCCATGAGGCAAGGGGTAACTCCGGTCATTCACCAGTGAGAGTGACTCTGAGGGAACGGACACGTGGCAAGGTACTTCCACCTAGACTAGACACATGGTATCTGAAAGATGCCGGCATTAGGAAGAAGCTGAGGGAAGGGACAGACCTTTACTTCCAGGACAACACAGGGACAGTTGCCTCTAACTGTGCACGATGGAAGACCTTTAAAACAAGAGGTTTACAGACAGGCCCAAGCTTTGATAGGGGGAAAGAAAAAGGAAAAAAAGAAGTAGGGGCCCTAGCAGCCCGCCTCTCGGGGAAAATATTGTGGAGCTGTGCCGCAGCTTACAAGCCAAACAAGCGGAACACCGAGACCTAGCTGAGGATAGCGCCCAGAAGCACTCCCTGGTGTGCTGCTTTACTCTTCAGAATATCAAAACTATGCACTTCAGGATATTTTAAGGCACAATGTAAAGCAATCACTCTCAAACACCTTCGTAAGTAGAATAATCAAGTTTATTTAAGGGGCAAGTTCTCAGCTAGCAAAACTAAACCACACTAATATATATATATATACACATCAGGAGAATAACATGAGAATAATGATAAAGATATAAGCACTCTGTGAATAATTGCAAGAGTAAGTGCATATAATACAAGCACACACAATATACCTCAATGCTCAATAGCATGAAAATGACTGCAAGAATAAGTGCATATTACGCGCGCACACACAATATACTTCAATGCTCAATAGCATGAAAATGACTGCAAGAATAAGTAACCATTACGCGCGCACACACAATACACTTAATAAATTGAAAAGCTTCACCGAAAAGAGCGTCTGCATCCCTCCGCCGTACACAAAGCTGGGGAACCCAAATCAGCTGGCACAGGGAGCCTCTGTTCGGGACAATCAGTCCTCCTGGCGTTGCGTCCAACCCAGAAGAGAGTTCCTAAACCAGCCCATCCAGGCCCCCAACTTTTATAGTATTTACTAACGCCCAGGAGTCTTTTCTAGAAAAAGACCCCCTCCTTTACAAATTGTGCAATCGGCGGTACCTTGTTCACCCTTCGAGACGTCTCCTCAGAACGGGCCAAGTTCCCAGGAGAGGACTCCAAGGTGAAGCTTGCATTCCTCCTTGTGTACAGGCGCATCCCCCTGTTGTTCTAACTGATAGCTCGTGGAATGTAAATAGCGCCCTTCGTTCCAGGCAGATGGAGCGAAGTTGAGCAGAAAAACACCCCACCCTTCAGCTTGCCGAAGCTTGTGGAAAAACACAGAACAGTGCCTTACGCACCGAACCAGACTCGACAAAATGGAGTCGTGAACCAAAATGGAAGCGAAGGCCAATGAAAGCAGAGGCCAATGGTCCACACCCTGCACCACTGTTTACCTTGCACGTAGTGCTGCCGCATGCACGTAGTGTATGTAGCAATACATTTCCACCCTTGGACCATTTGGCCAACTTACAACTAAGTATATCCTATAAGCTGAAATGGCAATGCTCTTGGGCGAAACTGAGATAGAAGGTTAGGCACACACTGAATACAACAACATAATGAAATTAAAATAACGGTTATGATAATGATTACACCAAAGATATAACGCAGTTGGCCTAAATTAGGCAGCCTTCCAAAAGCCCAATCCCACCACCCCTTGTCAACATCCTGCTGCACCCCCTTCACCAACTTATGCAGGGCCTCTATGTGGGAGTTGATTGATATGGAGTGGTCGGATAAATTGAAGCAACATAATCCTTCAAAATCACTGCAGCCATGGTTGTGTTTAAGCAGTAAATAATCAATAGCAGCGCGATTCTGCAAAGCAGCTCTTCTAATTCCCTGTACATCTAATAACAGCTCCGCTAAGGGAGCTGATGTATAGTTAATATTCTTGACTACTAAACATGCAAGTTTATTAATAACTCTGGTATTATATACTGCAAGTCCTGGCACCCCTACGATAGAACCAGCTAAACTAACATATTCTGTTTTGGACAGCAATGAAATTTCAGAATCACAGTCCGTAGGTAATTGAATAGTGTCTCTGGCATAGCGAGGGTGTAGAGCAGTATCCATAGGAAACATGAGAAAGCCTAAGCGTGACCAGGCACAAGGCCCTCCGGTTAGATTGGCTGGAATATAAGTAAAAGAAAGATTACCACAAGAAAAGAGCCAACCTTTAGGCAACTTAACATTTTGAATGTGGCTGGCAGCAGGCACCACATGTTGGCAAAACATCAAATTATTTACATTCAAACAGGTTAGGTCATTCCGTGAGTGGCACAACGTCCGTTGTGCAGCAGTTAAGTTTTTGTCTCTTTTCTCCAATTTGAGCTGAGCACATTTACCTATTTTCATAGGATCACAGGTCAATGAATAGCACACATCCCCATTTGAGATGTTAAACGTGAGTATAGATGTCATGTTCCTCCACAACCGCCTGCCCACCTCCGGGCAATGACGGCAGTACTCATAGAGTGACAGATGGGAGCGAACGTCACTCACATCCACCATTCCATCCTGGTTTGTATTGTTAAAGATATGTAATAATACAGCAGCAGGAGTGGGCACTGCCACTAGACAAGTGGTAATCAAATCTTGAACGCTTTGCATGTTACTCATACAGAAGTGAGATATATTCAACACTTCCTGCGCTAGATGAATCCAAACATTGTTCGGTTGATGCAGCAGCGTTGGCATCTGCGGCTGACGGTTGAATTTTTGGGCTATGAGCCCCTCCCGCTCCCCGGTGGAGTCTCCCGAACGGGCTCCATACACCACACTCATGGCACAGGCACTCCACAGGATGATCTGAAAAGAACAAAGGACAAAACACGTATTATCATTCTCGCAGATAGCATTTGTCAGCGGGAACATGTTCCCATTTGTCTTGACCAGGTCGCATAACTACCAGGACATTGTCTGGTCCAGTGGCGATGACATCAGCGGGTTGAGGAGGGTTATTTGGGGATTCAATCCACACCTTGGCCCCTGGGTTCTTGTCAGTAGATCCGAACCCTCCTTTGCCTCTCACAGTGAGAAGAGCTGGGGCGCTCCCCTTCTTAACAACACCTCCATAAACCGGCATAATGACAATTTGGGCAACGCGATCACCAGGTTGCACCACTAGGTCTGTGTCACCACTGTTCAAGAGAATGACTTTCAACTCGCCTTGGTAGTCTGCATCTATCACGCCTCCTAAAACTTGGATGCCCCTCAAGGCAAGCCCAGATCGAGGGGCGATCAGACCGTAATGCTCAGGGGGAATCTGAATTCCCACCCCAGTTTCAATCAGAGTGATGTCTCTAGGTTTCAATCGATGCATGTGTAAAGCATGTAAGTCAAGTCCTGCAGATTCTGGTGTAGCTCAATATGGGGCCAAAGCTCCTGGAGCTGTTTCCCAATACATAATGGTATTACTCGTTGTAAACGGATTAATCTGTAAAGCAGGTGTCAGCATTCTCATGAGAGGTGTCTCGGCATTTGTTAGGGGTCGGGTGTTCAAAATTTGCAAAGCATCATACAAATTATCCCTCCACCCCTTCAGTGTCCCATCATTCAGTTTACGCAATTGTTCTTTCAGCAACCCATTCATTCTCTCAATCAGTCCCGCTGCTTGTGGGTAGTAAGGTATGTGAAAAATCCACTCAATATTGCGTTGTGCACAATAGTCCTGCACTAGTCTGCCCTTGAAGTGGCTGGCGTTATCACTTTGAATCTGGAGTGGCACTCCATAGTACAGAATCAACAGATCTAGTGTTTTTCAGGGTGCTCTGCTGAGTTGCGCGCTTGCAGGGAAAGGCTATGAGATAACCAGAGTAAGTGTCTACCACAGTGCAGGCATACTGACACCCTCTGCTCACTGGCATTGGTCCAATGTAGTCAATCTGCCAAATCTGTCCTGGCAATTTACCTCTACCTAGCTGGCCTCTCACCACCTGTGGGACCGGTCTGTGCTGTGCATGCTGACAAATGGGACATTCAATGATCGCTGTTTTAATCAAATCTAGGGGAAGATGCATCCCTCTAATCTCAGCCCACCTGTGAGTAGCCTTTTCTCCAAGATGTCCGCATTTCTGGTGTGCCCATTTAGCCATTCCCACCAAATCAGAACTCTGCGCCTCCACTTCAGCCTCTTGAATCTTGGCTCGATCGTCTGCAAGACAATTGAACCATCGGTCTAATGAATCAGTTGGACAGTGAGCGTCCACATGATAGACAGTCACGGTGCTTTGAGGTAACATTTCCCAGATCTCCTGCCATAACTCCTTCCCCCATACCTCTTTGTTATGGATTTTTGTACTGATGTGCATGCCACGTGGGAAGCCAAGTAGCTAACCCATTGGCGGTAGACCAGGAATCTGTATAAATGTGACATTTTCCGGGTAGCTCCTGTTTTAAAGCCTGATACACGGCATAAAGCTCTGCATACTGGCTACTTTTTCCCTGTCCTGTAGTTGTCAAAAGCTTCTTGGTAACAGGATTATAGGACACTGCCTTCCAGTGCCTTTTCGCTCCAACATATTTTGCTGAACCATCTGTGAACCACACATGTTTTTTGTCATCTGCAGACAAGTCTGCGAACGGCTGGCCCCACCCTACTGGGGATTCACACACTGAAGGTACATCATGCAACATTTCGGAATTCTCCACTGGAGCCTGCGCTACCTGCTCATGCAAAACGGCGGTCCCTTTTGGACCCGCTCGTGCCCTGTCCTGGACATACCATTTCCATTTTATAATGCTGGCTTCTTGCGCATGTCCAATTCTATGAGTTTTTGGGGAACTCATCACCCACTGCATGATGGGAATTTCAGGCCTTAAAATCACATTGTGTCCCAGTGTAATTTGCTCAGTATCAACCAGGGCCCAATAGCAGGCCAGCAGCTGCTTCTCAAAGGGAGTATACCGCTCTCCTGCCTCAGGTAACTTCTTTGTCCAAAATCCCAGGGGCACCCTCTTTCTTCCTTGTTTTTGCCATAAACTCCAATTGGCATACTGCCCCTGGACTGTCACATTCAACTCAATGTCTCCCTCTCGAATCGGCCACAAATCCAAAGCATGCTGAATGGTGTCTTTCGCCAATTCAAACGCGCGCTGCTCCTGCTCTCCCCATTCAAACGCATTTTTCTTTCGTGTAGCTTTGTACAATGGGGCCAAAATCTGAGACAAATGGGGTATATGTTGTCTCCAATACCCGAATAGTCCAATAAAACTCTGGGCTTCCTTCCGATTTCGCGGTACTGCGAATTCCTTAATCTTTTGTTTCACTTTTGGCAACACTTCTCTGTGTCCCTGATTCCACTGAATGCCCAAAAATTTCACGCTCTGAGACGGTCCCTGCACTTTCTCGGGGTTAATCTCCCACCCTTGATTCTGCAAATGTTCCACCACCCTGTCTAGCTGAATTTGCACCTGTTCTTGCGTCTCTCCCTGCATCATCACGTCATCTATATAGTGAGAAATTTGCACTCCAGGAACCACTGGTACTTCATCCAAATGCTCTGCCACCAGCCGGTGGCAGATAGTGGGGCTATGTAAATACCCCATGGGTAATCTACAGAAGGTGTACTGACGCCCCGCCCACTGGAATGCCAGCTGAGGCTGGCTCTCAGTAGCTATTGGTATCGTAAAGAAGGCATTGGCAATGTCAATGGTTGCATACCAAGTCCCACTGTGTTTCTGTATGTTCTCAATCAAGGTAATGGTGTCTGGGACCGCTGCAGTCAGAGGAGGTGTATGTTTATTCAATTGGCGATAATCAATGCAAATCCTCCAACTGTTATCACTTTTACGAACAGGCCAGAGGGCATTATTCCACGCAGTGGTGATGGGAACTATTACCCCGGCCTCTAGTAAATCATGTATAGTCTGGCTAATCTCCTCATGTCCTCCCGGTATTCTGTACTGTTTCATTTGAATCACCTTAGTAGCTTGGGGAAGTGTTACCGGAGGAATCTTCAACAGCCCCACCCTTGCGGCGGCTATTGATATAAATCTTTTGGAACCAAATTGATAACATCCATCTTCCAAATGTAGGGTCATCCCTTTCAAAATGTCAATTCCAATAATGTATTCGGGAATGGGCACAATCAGGACAGTGTATTCTCTCTTTGGAAGTGCCCCTATTTTCATGGGAACCACTATCTGCACTGCCGGGGTTTCTTTTCCGCCCAATCCCGTAATGGTGAAGTACTGTCCCCTGAATTTTCTTGGATTGCCATGAATCAAAGTGGCCTCCGCTCCGGTGTCAACGAGGGCTCGAACTTTTTGAACATTTCCACGTTTCCAATAAATTTCTACTTTGACATGAGGTCTGTTATCTTTGCGAGCCCATCCCTGCACCGGAGTTTGGCCTGTTTCCTAATCTATTTTCACTCTGCGCACATCAGAGTCTGCCCAAGTCAAATCTGGATACAGTTTGCGGTAATTCTCAGGGAACTCCTCCTCCCTGTCTCTGCTTCGCAGCCTCTCTGAGCTTACCAGCTCCCTCTCCCGCTCTCTTCCTCGAGTTTTCCCAGAACCTGTCAGTTCCCGGTCTCTCTCCCTGCTCCGGGTTCCCTCTGCGCTTCGGTGCTCTTCCTCCCAATTTTCGTCCTCTGGGGATCTCTCTCTACTGTGGGGTTCTCTCCCTCTCTCTCCCTTTTCACCCTCACGCTCCTCCCCTCCTGCCTTTCTCTGGTTCACCACTTTGTTATCCTTCTTGTTCCCTTTCCTGCTCCCCTCCTTTTTATCCAAACCGCGTTTGCGATACATTTCCCACATGTCCTTGGTGCTTATCCCATCAATTTCATTCCTGGTCACCCCATCTCGCAGCAAGGCCTGAAACATGTCTCGCCTTGTCACCCTGTTGTTATCAGTTCGATTCTCAGACCGTGAATTCCTCTCTGGCTTAGCCCATTCTCCTAAATCACTTAACTCACGCACCGCTTCTACCACCTGAGACAATGGGTTACCCGTCTGATTAATTAACAAAGTCATGATGACATGCTTATATGCAGGAGGAGCGGCCCTAATCAGCCGGTTTCGCACAGACACACTTAAAATTCCATTCATCAAATCATGGGCATTACCCATAAAGATAGCTGTTTTCATCCCTTCTTCCTTCAATCTCTGTACTGCATCTCTCAAAGTATACCAAGGTTTATCTTTAGGCGGCCAGTCTGACTCTGTCGGATACTTCTGAGCACACCCTTGCGCAGCTAGCTCTAACAAATTGGTCATGGGACCATTCCCTGGATAGGTTCTAAACTCATTTTGAATAACCGGGTCTGTACTTAACATACAAAGCCTCGGTGCGTCGCCGTGATCCAATTGGACCCCCTGGCCTCCCATATCGTGCACCCGCACCAACCACGTAAGCAATGTTTCCCCAGACCTCTGTCGAAATCTGTCTATCACATCACTTAGTTCTTGCTGTGTATAATCCTCCAGGGCATCCAACATCACCCCTCCAGGATTAGCTGGGCTATGCTGTAACTTTCGCCGATATATGGGCTGCGCACGGGCAACATTCCTGCGCTCTGTCTTCTCCTGTCTAACATCTTGGCAGTCATCGCCCCCGGACCCATCTGAAAAATCAGATGTATCCCAGATGTTTCCATCCCAAAATTCAGGGTCAAAGGCTAATCCTGCCTGAGAGATAGCTAAATGCACCTTCTTTTTATTAACTTTCCCTCTTCGTTTCTTGTGTTTATATTTAGCTACGCTAACGGCCGTTCTCTCTGCAACCAGTTGGTACATTTCCAACTTATCACTTAATAATTTATTTTGACAAGCTAGCATGGTAGAGGAATTTCGGGCTTCTACTAACTCCTTCCCCAGCTGCTCGTGGTCTTTTTGTAACTGTAAACATTTTTCATACAACTTTCGGTACGCAGAAAGCAAGATCCAGCCTCGCCTCCCCAACGCACAAATCTCCCTTCCCTTGTCAATTGAAACTTTCTGTAAGCATATAAGAAGATCTTCAGGTTCCACATTCAACATACACGCATTCCAATTTTCACACAAACCAGCACAACGTGACCATTCCTGAGCTAAAAGTTTATACGGGGCAGTTTCCCACCCCGGTATTTCTATGTCTGGATTTGCTACATGAGAACCTGCTTTTGAGCTCGCTTTGATCTTATTAAGCATTTTCCCTTTTTTTTTTTTTTCGAATCCTGCAAACGACTACGCCAATTTGTGCTGCTTTACTCTTCAGAATATCAAAACTATGCACTTCAGGATATTTTAAGGCACAATGTAAAGCAATCACTCTCAAACACCTTCGTAAGTAGAATAATCAAGTTTATTTAAGGGGCAAGTTCTCAGCTAGCAAAACTAAACCACACTAATATATATATATATACACATCAGGAGAATAACATGAGAATAATGATAAAGATATAAGCACTCTGTGAATAATTGCAAGAGTAAGTGCATATAATACAAGCACACACAATATACCTCAATGCTCAATAGCATGAAAATGACTGCAAGAATAAGTGCATATTACGCGCGCACACACAATATACTTCAATGCTCAATAGCATGAAAATGACTGCAAGAATAAGTACACATTACGCGCGCACACACAATACACTTAATAAATTGAAAAGCTTCACCGAAAAGAGCGTCTGCATCCCTCCGCCGTACACAAAGCTGGGGAACCCAAATCAGCTGGCACAGGGAGCCTCTGTTCGGGACAATCAGTCCTCCTGGCGTTGCGTCCAACCCAGAAGAGAGTTCCTAAACCAGCCCATCCAGGCCCCCAACTTTTATAGTATTTACTAACGCCCAGGAGTCTTTTCTAGAAAAAGACCCCCTCCTTTACAAATTGTGCAATCGGCGGTACCTTGTTCACCCTTCGAGACGTCTCCTCAGAACGGGCCAAGTTCCCAGGAGAGGACTCCAAGGTGAAGCTTGCATTCCTCCTTGTGTACAGGCGCATCCCCCTGTTGTTCTAACTGATAGCTCGTGGAATGTAAATAGCGCCCTTCGTACCAGGCAGATGGAGCGAAGTTGAGCAGAAAAACACCCCACCCTTCAGCTTGCCGAAGCTTGTGGAAAAACACAGAACAGTGCCTTACGCACCGAACCAGACTCGACAAAATGGAGTCGTGAACCAAAATGGAAGCGAAGGCCAATGAAAGCAGAGGCCAATGGTCCACACCCTGCACCACTGTTTACCTTGAACGTAGTGCTGCCGCATGCACGTAGTGTATGTAGCAATACACCTGGCCACACAGAGGCAATGATATGACATAGACAACAAAGCAAGCAAGTTGTTAGTGTGGTTAGACAGGAGGGACCAGGACCAGAGGGGGTTACAGGAGATAGTCGACGAAATAGGGGAAGTGAAGCCGACCATGTAAAAAAAGCCAAAGCTTTTGACTCCTGTTACGAGCGCCTGTATGCTTCTACCTTGCCCATGACAGAAGGAGACTGTGATAAATTCCTAAAGGATATCGCCCTTGTGACTTTCACAGATGAAGATAGGGTGGCATTGGAGGAAGACCTGACGGTAAAAGGAATAGGGCAGGCGCTCAGGGCATAGCAGTCTGTAAGGCTGTGGGCCAAATGGGCTCCCAGTGGAAGTACACAAAGGGCTGGCAGACAAGGTAACTATACAGCTGACTGATATGTTCCAGGAAGCATTTATGGACCACAGACTCCCTGTACACCAACATATAGCAACAATCATGGTCATACACAGGTGAGGAAAGTGTGCCACAGAGTACGGTTTATACAAACCCATCACTCTCCTAAATGTGGAGGCAAAAGTGCTAGTCAAGGCACTTGTGACTCAATTGCAGAAAGTTATCACCTCTATAGTCCACTCTCATCAATCGAGCTTCATGCCCCGTAGGAGTACCCGCCTCAACCTCCGCCGGTTGTATGGAGTACTCCACATGATGCAGCAGTAGAGAGATGCCTGGCTGTCCTCCTAGCCCTGGACACCAGATTGGCTTTTGACAGTGTAGAGTGGGGATACATGCTCGCAACACTGCGGAGGATGGGCTTTGGCCCACAAATCTATGGCTGGGTCAAACTGTTGTATCATGAATCCTTAAGGAGGGTGAGAGTTAACGGTGTTGTGTCCCGGGCTTTCACCCTACAGAGGGGTACGCAGCAGGGATGCCCCTGTCCCCAATTCTCTTTGCACTGGCTCTGGAGCCGCTAGCGGACTGGATACATCAGGACCCTCTGGCCCAGGGCATTCCGGGTATGGAGGAGGACATCTCCTTGTATGCGGATGATGTGTTACTCTATGTCACTGACCCGGCCCTCTCCATTGATAGACTCTTGCAAATATTCCAAATCTTCGGGGACCATTCAAGATATAGCTTTAATTGGGACAAATCCCTGCTCTACTTGCTAACAGGGGAGATTCCCAGAGTCCTTCCCCGCAACACAATACCGGTGGAAAGGGTGAGCTGTCAGTACCTGGGAGATATGTCACACAAGACCCACAAGAATTCCTTTGCCAGAACTTGACCCTTAAGCTAGACAGGCTAAGTAGGGACGAAGACCCCGAACATTGCTATTGCGTATGCGGTGAGCAAGCTTCAAAGGAGTGCCTATGAAGGGGGACTGGCAATCCCAGATGCACGACTGTACTACTGGCCGACTCAGTTGGTGGTGATTAATGACTGGGACTTTGCAAATCAAACACAGCCAGCTTACCGAGTCGACAGGGAGGCCATGGGCATTACGTGCTATGATGGGCATTAAGTGCATACTGTCAGCGGGGAGTCCGGAGCCTACCAAAACACACAAAGAGTAGTGCAGGCCTGGAGGGAAGCTAATCATTATTTGGACAATAGGGAAATGCTGTCTATGTGCACCCCACTCTGGAACAGTGACCTCTTGCTGAAGGCGAGTGGGTTGAAGGGATTCCCCAAATGGGCACTTATTGGCATAGAACACCTGGGGGACATCTGGAGAGATAATGCCTCCATATCCTTTGAGGAATTACAACAGGAAAATGACATGAAAGGGATTGAATACTACAGGTACTTACAGTTAGTCCACGCGTTCCGGAGGCACATCCTGGAGGTGGAACAGCTTTGAGAGATGACACTGCTTGAGGATAGGGCTCTTACATAGCCACTCCTCTCGACAATCTACAGGAAACTGATTAATAACTCACCTGGTCCCACAGGGAGGTTGTGCATGGCGTGGTAAGAAAACGTGGATACTTTTGACGACGATGATTGGGTGGATGCCCTAAAAAGCACCTGGGAAATAGCAATACAGGCCTGATTCTGATTTGTACAACTACTACATAGGTCCTACCTCTCCCGAGTACGCCTCCACAGGATGCGGGCACTACCTCGGAACTATGTGTGCGGGGATGTGGGATTGTGGAGGCATTCTACCATATCCCATGGGATTGGCCCCAGATCCAGCTTTTTTGGGGAGGGGTGGTGAATGAAATGTCTCAAGTTCAGGGGTTTCGATCCCTAAAGACCCCAGGTGTTTCCTCCTGTCAGTAACCGGAGACTCCTTGTGGACAAGATATAACGCATATGGCTTTGGCTTGCAGCTGGGGTGGCCAAACACAACGTGGCCAAGGCTTGGGGGGCTCCCCAGCACCCAAATGTGGAGGAGTGGGCCTCAGATATGGACTGGTGCTAAAGAGCAGAGAGGGTGGTCTATCAAAGTGGGGGTTGTCCCAGGAAATGGGAGAGGGTGTGGGGCCCATGGAATGCCATTCATGGAAACTGAGGGGACGGTGAGGAGAGCTGAGGACAGAAAGGGTAGTAGTTGGAGGGGAGATGGGGCTGGGCTGGCCCATTAAGACAAGTTCGAGACAAAAAGAGATACTGCAACTACTTATCCCTTCAGCTCATTCTGAGTGGATTTTGTGCTCTGATCCACACTTCTGTATGATGATGTTTAAATTTTCTCCAAATCATCCATTGTATGCCTCACATTGTTTAATGAAAAGACTATTAAAAAAAAATCCCATCAATTAAAGTCTATTCACAAACCTTGCAATCTAATACACCTCCAGCTTTCTACACAACTTGTGCCACATCAATGACTCCCTTCTCATTGTGAACATTTATTACCTGCAGATGTAATACTTTCTCACTTTGTGCTAGTTAGGTGAAAATCACTATCTGTTAAACAACCACCTTCCTTCATAGCCATGCATCTCCTTGAAGGCCTTGTGGTACAAGCTGTCTAATAACCAATATCCAGTATCCCTGAGGTTAACTATTATCTTTTCGAAACGTCAAAAAAATCCAGAATCATGGCTAAGTACACATTCCAATCAACAGATGACATCACTCAGCATCTAATACTTAATACATTGGTTCATACTTCTAAACAATCCAACAACCTACTGTCATGATAACCGTCTATGCAGAGTCAAGAGTGATTTCTTTCTGGTTCTCACAGCGTTCACCATGAGTGCCATTATTAAATCCTCCAATCTTGCAAGTTCCCTTTATACCAACTTTCTTGTGTTTGAACAACTAGACAGCTAACCAATAAGCCCGGTGATCCTGAAAGGGCACCAAATCACCCTAAATCAAAGTAATAGCTGTACTGTATACAGTTCGTACCCTATGAGAGTACACCAGATTTATAAAAGTCTCTATCTGAAAATGTATTTTAAAAAATGCACCTAATCTTTTAATATTTCTTTACTCTGAGTTTTGGGTCACCAAATACCATACATTTGGTTTTGGTGCTGTTTATTTGTAAGCCATGATCCCTGCAAAACCCCAAACATTTCTCCAAGAGCCTTGATAATCCCAAGGCAGTTTGAGATAAAAGCAGGGTATCATCAGCAAACACAGTGTCTTGGTACCACCCAATTTCGGAGCGTCATTTAAGCTATCAAATAAATACGTAATGCAGGCGTTTATGAAGAGTAAAAAAAGAGTTGGAGCCAGAACACATCCCTGTTTAACACCCTTCTGAATGGGAAACTCATCAGATAATTCTCCATCCCTCCCCCACCTTACTCTAGCAAAACTCTCTGAGCATAATTCCTTAATCAAATTTAAGAGGGAACCCGGGACTCCAATTTTTGCCAAAATCTCCCATAAGTTCGGACGAGGGACCAAATCAAAGGCGGATCTGAGATCAACGAAGGCGACAAACAGCCTACCAACGTCTAGGTCCACCACCTTCCATTTGATTGTAAGAAAGCGGAAGAGCTGGTCCACCGTGCCTGTCCCTCGCCTAAATCCCACCTGCAAATGGCTTAAGGCCTCACTTTCTTCGTTCCAGCCTCTGAGCCTACCCAAAACCTGGAAGGAAAAAAAAATCTGAAGATTGTCTAAGAGGCTGATCGGTCTGTAGTTTTCCAGAGCTGATTTGTCTCCCTTTTTATAGATAGTGACAATTATAGCATGAATGAGGGAGCATGTTATTCTCCAAGATAGCATTTGAGGCTTGATTAATATAAGGGCCCCATAATGACAAATCAGACTTGTACAGGTCAGATGGAATCCCGCCCAGCCCAGGAGCCTTTCCTGGTTTTTGGGCCATAATGGCTATCTCTGTTTCTTTCCTAGTGAACGGTGCAATAACACCTGCCCCATCAATCTCCTTCATATGTGGACCCTCTATGTCTACTGGGAGAACAGGGTCCTGGCTATAGAGTTTAGTAAAGTAAGAGGTCCAGGTTTTGGGAGGGATGTGACAGTCAGGCTTAGAACTCAAGTTTCGTCCTTCTTGGGAGACCAGCGACCAGAATCGCTTTTTGTCCTGATCCTTGGCTGCTACCAACAAATCTTGTCAAACATCCTCCACCCACTGTGCCTTGCTAGACTTAATTACGGCAGCATAGTCACACCTTGCCTTCCTTATAGCAGATCTATCCTGTTGTTTAACTGCTTCCAAAAGACCATGCTTTGCCCTCCTGCAGGCATTGTTAAACCATGGATTTAGTTTGGGCGCCCTGCATTTCCCGCTTCCCTACATCCCCTAATGAAAAGGGCCTTTAGGGAAGAAAAAAGCTCAATGTGATGTGCCATGATTTGATCAGCGGAATAAGGATTAGGTACAAGGGCAGCAGCATGCATAGAGACCAAGTTTAACATTTGAGCTACTAGAGCACCCTTGTTCATAAAAGCCTCCCATCTTAACACACGCTGATTACTGGCCACCTCCAAAAGGGACGTAGATCTCTGGTCTTGCTTTTTTAACCCAGGAACAGAAACCCACCTGTCCCACTCTATCAAAAGGGGAAAGTGGTCACTATAGCATTGGTCCCCCACTTTAAGGTCTTTAATCTCATGCCAGATCCTAACATCAATAAGCAGATAGTCAATCAGACTACTATAAGACCCTCTGGAGAAAGTGGGGCATGTTAGAATATCAATCATGGCCGTAGGCCGTGTAGCAGCATTAACTCAATGACCTGCAACGCCCTTGGGCCAGGTTTGGGCTGGTTTCTCAGTGTGGAAAAATGTGGAATTTCCCATATTGCATCCTCTTCCTGAGTTAACTCTGCAAAAAGGGAGTTAGGCTCCAGAAAAGCATTGAAGTCGCCAGCTATGATAACAAAATGCGAGGGAAGCAAATCAGCCACAAGTGTGTTCAACAAAGATATAGGGGGTTATTACAACTTTGGAGGAGCTGTTAATCCGTCCCAAAAGTGACGGTAAAGTGACAGATATACCACCAGCCGTATTACGAGTTCCATAGGATATAATGGACTCGTAATACGGCTGGTGGTATATCCGTCACTTTTGGGACGGATTAACACCTCCTCCAAAGTTTAAATAACCCCCATAGTTTCTGAAGTTTTACCAGAGGGACCTGGTCTGTTATAGAAATTGACACACAAAACCAGGGGACCCAATTTCGGTTTGATTGAAACTGCAAATATATCAGGTGAGTTCACGTAGATTTCCTTTGCTTCCCCTACCTGGGAAATCTTTACCCACGTAATGAGGCCCCCTACTGCCCTCTCCGCAGCTGACGGTATGGCCTCTTTACAGAATGAAATATACCCTTGTCTATGTACATTAGTACTAGCCCATGTTTCCTGGAGAAGACAAATACTGCAGGTATCAATAAGGGAACCCCAATCTGGATCACCAATCTTATTCTGCAAGCCCGCTATATTCTAAGAAATTAAAGAGGGGGAAAAGAGCCTGAATCCAGGATGGGGATCATTCACAATCGTATGGCAGGGCGCTAAAAGCAATATTGCTAGGTCGTCTGATGTCCGTACACTCTCGTCCCTAGAGGCACCCCCCACAATGGACTCCTGGGAACTGCCATCCAAGTTCTTACGTCAGTTTCCACCCTCATGCAATGAGCTAGTATTCGGATGAACTATTATATCTTTTAGTCAATCAATATCTGATAAGTCAGAACTAGATGTTTTATTTAAAGATTTCGGCTGCTTGCCCCGAGTCTCGCCCTCCCTCCAGAAGTGTCCACAAGAGGAGGCGTTGAAATGGGACTTGGTGTCTCGACAGAGCCTGTAATAGCGGTACCACTTCCCGAGGTGACAGATACTTCCTTGACTGTGGTCTCCCAAACGGGACAGTTCGTCTGAAGAATGATATTCAATCCATTTCCTAGTGGGTTCCGGGCCTCCAGGTATAACAGGCCTTTGACCAAGTCAGGGGTATCTAATACTAACACAACAGTGTCCAAATGGTCTGGCTTGTCTATATGGTGTTTGGCAAAAATAATGTCTGAATGGATGATATAACTACATTTCCTAACATGCCTTATCCAGTGGGTGGCCTTATTTCTTAGTGACAGGCTATCTTCATACATATTTGCTGCTAATTTCGGAACATTGCACATATAGATTGAATGGTCTTTTTTATGGTTGATCCTTGAGGGTTGCCTAGAGGGGGTATTCTGTAGCACTCCTATGCAGGAGCTAGGCTGCGAGAAATAGATGCTGCCACTAGATGCTCCATGGGCTTCTGTACTTCCCAGTGATGGTCCTATTCTGGTCAGTAGCTTATCAGGCCCTACGCCGGATTCCTTACTCCAATCTTTGACAGTAGGTAGGTTTGGATTGGATCTTTTCCCATGTGGGATCTCCCCAGCCCTCTTCTTACCCTCCATACAAAGTAAGATGAGAGCCTCAGTCAACATCCGTTTTAGGTCTGTTACCTCTTGTTTTAAGTCCATAATTAAGTTAACTACTTCTGCCTGAAAACTACCACCCATAGCCTGGCTACTGGTTATTTGAAAAATAGAATCCGGACAACCATTCTCTGTATTTTGATCAGAATCTCCTAATACAGAAAAGCGATTTGAACAGGTTATGTCATGAACTACTATGGTTCCATCAACAACACCCGGATCTCCTGTTTTTGCGGGACTTTGTGTAAGACTTTGGCTTATGGCCCGTGAATCGACTGCATCGTCCGTCCCCGCTGTAGTTAGCAAATTTAGGGCAGGATCTGTGCAGCTACCTGGATTGGCCCTTTTAGGTGCTCTAGGCCTAAAAAAGATGGGAGGGGGGCACTGGTTGACCCTTTTGTCACTCGACTCTCTTTCCCATTTAACATAGACTCCACCTCTTCAATTAAGGTATCAATTTCTTTGGTGGCACAGTTAGAAAATCTCTTTTTTAGTTTTTATGAGATTTAGAGATTTTAAATATTGTAACAGCTGCCACAGGACTCCCTTGTGCTTTGCTCTTCCCCATTCTATAGTTAGTATCAAGGAATCAAAAGATGTATCCAAAAGCAAGTAGAATGACAAACTAAAAACGTCTACCTTTGAATCAAGAGATGTGGCCCAGCCCGGCCTCTTCCAGTCTGTGACGGGCTGGGACGGGCCTGCCCTTGGTCTAGACTTCGCCCGGGTGCAGCCCACGTGTGTCTCGCATTGCGGGACCGGCGAAATGCGCTATAAGCGCTTGAGGGCCTGGCTCCGCCCCCCTTGTGCTGCTGGTCTCCTGGCCTCCTGGGACAGGTAGTCGACCTCCAAAATGCTTGTAACCCGCGTTGAGGGACTGACGAAATGCGCTATAAGCGCTTGGGGGCCTGGCTCCGCCCCCCTCGTGCTGCTGGTCTCCTGGCCTCCTGGGACAGGTAGTCCCCCTCCAAAATGCTTGTAACCCGCGTTGCGGGACCGGCGAAATGCGCTAAAAGCGCTTGAAGGCCTGGCTCCACCCCCCTCGTGCTGCTGGTCTCCTGGCTTTAATATTTAATACAACTGAATATTTCACAAATAAAGATATATATATATATATATATATATATATATATATATATATATATATATATATATATATATACACACATACACACACACACACACAAAAGATAATGCTCCATCCCAGGAACCTTCAAATTTAATGGCTTATGGCATCCACGTCACACCCAACACTGACGCGTTTTGATAACTTAATCATGGTGAGTGAGTCCTTACTTGATTTCTCAATTAATACCTTCGTCCTTATAGCCATTACAAGGTATTCTGGGAATTGCAGTGCAAACAGGCCTTACTTTTATTTATAATGACGCTCCAAGGGAAATGCATCAGTTATCTCCATGTTTCACAGTCATTCAAATCCAATTGCAGCTCAGTGCCATTATCTTGAAAAGTTCTTAGTTTATGAGTAGCTGTGAATGGTCACCACGTTTCTGCATCTACCCTATGAGCATATATTTCAGTGTATGATAAAACCTCATGTTTGCCTTGAGTACATGTTTTCTTAATGTCCTGTTTCCTGAAATGTGCATTTCACATCCATTCTCCCATTTTACAGATTTACTCACATTGAAGGACATCTGGATTGTTATCTTCACTTGTGGGGTGGTGGATGGCACTTTCCATCATGTCACACAGAACGAAGATGCCGGGCCCCTTTCAACTGATTGTCACCAGTAGTCCTGGGGCAGAACTGTCCGGAAAATCGGATGTTTGACATTAGAAAGCCATAATAATGGTAATGGTGATAATATATATATTACCTGGTGGCAGTCACCACTAGGTAGTTATAGTTAGGACCTAGTTTCTATAGAAAAAGCGTTTTTTTACTTGCCTGAATCTTTGGGGCTGTTTGATGAATCTTCATGAAATTTTCCAAAACAAATTGACGCACATGTCAGCTGCTGTCTGGAAAGTTTTGGGGTGATCCATCAAGCAGAGACGAGAAAAAGGGGGGTCCCAAAAAGCGAAAAGATTTTCCCATTTAATTCTGATAGGGGTTTTGAACAGGTCTACAACCTGAACCGCTGCATGGAATTATACCAAATTTGGCAGAAAGTAGCTCTTGGTCCAGAAAGCACCCTTTTTACTACTTGGTGTAAATGCGTCCAGTAGTTTTTGAGACATTAAAGAAAATTCAAATTTGTTTATATGGGGAGGCAAAGCATCAGCGAACCCTCCCTATCTCGTCCTAAGATCTGATAGGGTGGCAACACTTTAACAAGGAAGTGTTGGCAGCCATCTTGGAACTCGGCCAAGTCCCTGAAAAAAAGATAAAAAATAAGAAAAGGGGCCAGGGTTGGGCCACCCTGACCCTTTAGCTCTGCTGCTGGGGTCTCAGAGGGACCCTTCAATAGCAAAAAAAAAAGTGCTTTAAAAAACAACTTTGGAGTGAATTTGTGACAACGCTTGTTTTAGGAAAGCCTTTGGGGGGGCCAGGTCCCGGGGGCATATCAAAAATAAAGAAGGGAGTGCACAGGGCCCCCCACTGGGCTTTTTTATGTCCCAGGGACTGCCACCTCCACATGGCCTAAATTAAATAGTATGCGGGGGCCCCTCCCCGCGCCTCGGGGACCACCACCTCCCCAGGGCAAAATGTGTTAATTATAATAGGGGGGTCCTGCAGACCCCTCCATAGCTCCAGGGACCACCACCTCCCCGGGCAAAATGTGTTAATAATAATAGGGGGAGTCCTGCGGACCCCCTCTGCCACACAGTCTTGGGAACCACCACCTCCCTGGGGCTGAATTGAAAGAATGAAGGGGGTCCTTTGTGGACCTCCAGGGACCACCACCTCCCCGGCTGTTTAAACGTTCAAGGGAAATGCGCCTCACCGCGTGGACCACCACCCCTCAAGGCTGCCTCCTGCTATATCCTGGTGGGCCACCCCGGGACATAGCTGTTTGCTCTGACTTGGCAGGAGCTTTGACAGCTCCCGGCAAGTCAGAGCAAACACTGCTTCCAGCTGGCAAGAGCTGTCAACGTGCTTACGTCCAATGGAAGCAGAGGTTTCATCTCTTTCCTTACCTGCGGAGATGCGACTCTCAAACCCACTCAGACGCTCATGCACCCACTCATAGACCTACTTACACACTCAAGCACCCACTAAGAAGACCCACTCAGAGACTCATGCATCCACTCACAGACTCGCTCAGAGACTCATGCAACCAGTCACAGACCCACTCAGGCACTCACGCAGCCACTCACACTCTCACACCCACTCTCATATCCACATAGACCCTTTCAACCCACTCTCACTCCCAGACAGATACTCTCACACCCACTCTTACACCCAGAGACACCCTCTCACACCTATTCTCACATCTGGAGAGACAGTCCCTGCAGCCAACTCCCAGCGCATATGACCAAAGGCCATGCGCAGTGCATAGTTGGGAGGTTTGGCGGGGTTGGCCACAGGTCCTGACCATGGGCCAGGCCCTGTGGCTAACTCCTGCCACGCAGGGCCAAAGGATATGCACGGCGGTGGTTGGATGAATGTATAGTAATGAAAATTACTTTATGTTAAAAAAAACATAGAAATATTGCTTAAAAAAACAAAGGTTAGAGGGACGTTATAGTTAGGTTCTAAATTTACTTGCACGAAACCAGAGAAATTCAGCAGTTATAGTTAGAGTTATTTCAAGTGACTACAACTCGTGGCCTAGGATAACTATAACTTGGCTATTTGGAGCAGCTCGAGCTTAGGCCCTCAGGACCTTTTGTTCACATAAGCTACCCACGCCAAATTTGCATCCTTCTTTCCAACATTCTAAGGATTCTAGAGGTACCCAGAGTGTGTGGGTTCCTTTGAACGAGACCAAGAAATTAGCCAAAATACAGCAAAACTTTAGTTTTAAAAAAAAATGGGAAAAAAGGGCTGCCGAAGACGGCTTGTGGTTTTTTCCCTGAAAATGGCAGCAGCAAAGGGTTTGCGGTGCTAAAATCACCATCTTCCCAGCTTTCAGGAACATGCAGACATGAATGAGAAAACCCAATTTTTCAACACATTTTGGCATTTTACTGGGACATATCCCATTTTTACTATTTTTTGTGCTTTCAGCCTCCTTCCAGCTAGTGACAGAAATGAGTGTGAAACCAATGGCGGATCCCAAAAAGCTAAACTTTTTCTGAAAAGTAAACAAAATTCTGGATTCAGCAAGGGGTAATTTGTGTAGATCCTACAAGGTTTTCCTACAGAAAATAACAGCTGAAATAAAAAATAAATTCAATTGAGGTGAAAAAACAGCCATTTTTCTCAACATTTTACTCTGTAACTTTTTCCTGCGATGTCAGATTTTTTAAAGCAATATACCGTTACATCTGCTGGACTCGTCTGGTTTCGGGAATATATAGAGCTTGTAGGTTCATCAAGAACCCTAGGTACCCAGAGCCTATAAATGAGTTGCAGCAATGGGTTTTCATTCTATACTAGGTATACAGCAATTCATTTGTTGAAATATAAAGAGTGATACATGAAAACCTTTGTATTTCCAAAATGGGCACAAGATAAGGTGTTGAGAAGCAAGTGGTTATTTGCACATCTCTGAATTCCGGGGTGCCCATACTAGCATGTGAATTACAAGGCATTTCTCAAGTAGACGTCTTTTTTTACACACTATCTTACATTTGGACGGAAAAAATGTAGAGAAAGACAAGGGGCAATAACACTTGTTTTGCTATTCTGTGTTCCTCAAGTCTCCCGATAAGAATGGTACCTCACTTGCGTGGGTAGGCCTAATGCTCGCGACAGGAAACGCAACGTGGATAAATCACATTTTCACATTGAAATCTGACGTGTTTTTTGCAATGTGCCTAGCTTTAGATTTTGGCCTCTAGCTCAGCCGGCACCTAGGGAAACCTACCAAACCAGCGCATTTTTTAAAACTAGACACCTAGGGGAATCCAAGATGGGGTGACTTGTGGGGCTCACACCAGGTTCTGTTACCCAGAATCCTTTGCAAACATCAAAATTTGGCAAAAAAACACATATTTCGGTGACAGAAAGTTCTGGAATCTGGGAGGAGCCGCAAATTTCCTTCCACCCAGCGTTCCCCTAAGTAAAAGATAAAAATGGTACCACACTTGTGTGGGTTGGCCTAGCGCCCGCAACAGGAAGTGCCCCAAAACACAACGTGGCCACATGACATTTTTTCAAAGAAAACAGAGCTGTTTTTTGCGAAGTGCCTAGTTGTGGATTTTGGCCTCTAGCTCAGCCGGCACATAGGGAAACCTACCAAACCTGTGGATTTTTGGAAACTATACACCTAGGGGAATCCAGGATGGTGTGTCTTGTGGGGCTTCAACAGGTTCTGTTCCCCAGAAACCTTTGGAAACCTCAAAGTGCCTAGCTGTGGATTTTGGCCTCTAGCTCAGCCGGCACCTAGGGAAACCTATCAAACCTGTGCATTTTTTAAAACTAGACACCTAGGGGAATCGAATCCAGGAAGGGGTGACTTGTGGGGCTCTCACCAGGTTCTGTTACCAGAATCCTTTACAAACCTCAAAATTCGGCCAAAAAAACACCTCTTTCCTCATATTTCAGTGACAGAAAGTTCTGGAATCTGAGAGGAGCCACAAATTTCCTTACACCCATCATTCCCCCAAGTCTCCCGATAACAATGGTACCTCACTTGCGTGGGTGGCCCAGGTGCCTGCAACAGAAAAAGGCGAAAAACCTGTAGAGATAGAGTGGAGAGCACAGCAAGTTGATAAGCACATATTTGTATTTTATACCTCTTTAGGCTGACGCTGCTTTGGGGACCAACAAAAGTGAGGTATCATTTTACTTGGGAGGCTGAGGGGGACTCTGGGTGGTAGGAAATTTGTGCCGGAGCGTTGATCCTACAAAGAAAAGTGAGGAAAATATGCTTTTTTAAGCAAATGTTGAGGTTTGCAGAGGAGTCTGGGTAAGAAAAGATTGGGGGATCGACGCAAGCCACACCTCCCTGGACTCCTTGGGGTGTCTAGTTTAAAAAAATGTCTGGGTTTGGTAGGTTTCCCTAGATGAAGGCTTCTCCCGGGACCAAAAACTTAGGTGCCCCCCCCGAAACACAGGTAGTTTTGTAATAGATCATTTTGATGTGTCCATGTACTTCTGTGATGTTCCAAACACTAAAAGTGTGAAAAGAAATGCACTTAGGTTATGTTAAAAAGACCCCTCACCCACCAACCAAGTTGGTGGCATGTTTCATTATCGTCGTGCCACCCGAGACACCTAGGGTGTCACAGATGTGCTGCGATGTCTGATTAGAGCGGAGCAGGTTTTGTCATTTTTACCACACATACTGGTTGGGTTTGGCACGAGGATGAGTGATGGTTCAGTTGATCAAATTTTATTTAACAAGAGATTTCACAAAATGAAATGCACTGTTAATTACTGAAAGGCCAAAAAACTGAACCAATGATTCACAGCTCATGATCTGTAAAGCTGCTACAAGGCACCAACCGCTTTACAGTCCATTCACACACCTTTCATACATGACATGCACAAGACCATTCAGGCTGCCATCCACGGGCCCAGCACATTACAACACTCGCATTGACTGACAGCGCCACTCAAAGGCCCATCACTTTCATACGCCCACATACCTGATACTGCAATCACATCAGCTGATGGGAGTGTGTGGACTGCTGTTTGGCTGGCACCACCAGCCAAGCGCCACTCCACGCACACCGCCAGCCAATCGCCACCCCACGCACACCGCCAGCCAAGTGCCACTCCACACACACCGCCAGTCAAGAGCCAGTCCGCGCACACCGCCAGCCAAGCACCACTCAACACACACCGTCAGCCATGCGCCACTCTACGCACACTGCCAGCCAAGCACCACTCCACGCACACTGCCAGCCAAGCGCCACTCCACACACACTTCCAGCCAAGCGGGGCTGCATGCACACCGCCATCACTTTTTTTTTTTAAACAAAGAAACCACTAACTAATTATAAATAAGTACAAAACTACAAGCTCTAACTGAATACATGACAGTAATGCCAACTGTGAAACTGAACTTATGAAAATATAAAACAGCAGTTTACGCTTACGGTTGTTCCCAGTAATTCTTCTATGTGTGGTAACTCCTGAAATAGCAAGCCACACACAGCCCAGGCTTTGAAGGACAGTCCGGGCAGTACATCCGTCTCTTCCTCCAGATACCTCTTCGGGCACAGACACTACATTTCTTCGTGGGCAAGTCTTTTTTGGGAGTGGGAGGAATGTGATCAGGAAAGTGGTGCCACATCCTCCACCACTGCTATTGTAGGAACTCTTGCATGTTCCACCACAATAAGGCTCTCTATCACTGACTCCTGAAATTTGACAAATTTCATGCCTGACTCAGGGGAACATTCTCTGAACACAATAAAAGCATTAAACGTTGCCAAATGAAACAAATGAATGGCCAACTTTTTATACCATACGAAGAACAGTGTAAGATTCCAACCTCTGATCTACTCTATCAACACCACCCAGGTGATTATTGTAGTCCAAAATACACGCAGGTTTGCGCACTTCCACAACCTGACCCCAAACAGTCACAGGGGAAGTACTCTCATAATGGATGGTAGTTAGCATGTACACATCTCTCCTGTCTGCAAATTTCAGAGCTAGCAGCACATCATTCCGCAAGGCACTGCACTGTCCCCTCTCAAGTTTTTTACAGACAAGCTCCCTTGGGTAGCCTTTCTGGTTAGAGCGGATTGTGCCACAAGCAACAGTGTACACTCTGAACAATTCCATGAACAACTGAACTCCAGTGTGGAAGTTATCTACATACAAATGATGACCTTTGTTAAACAGTCATCTACCAAGTTCCCACACAATTTCCTCACTAAATCCAAAAGTGGGTGGACAACTGGGGGGTCAATACTGAAATCCCTACCAGTGTAGACCGGGAAATTATAAACATATCCTGTAATACTTTCAGACAGCATATACAATTTAATTCCATACTGTGCTCTCTTGCTAGGAATGTACTACCTAAAAACCAAACGACCCTTGAACAGGACCAAAGACTCGTCCACATTTATTTCTTTGCCTGGAACATAAACATCTGAGAACCGATCTACAAAATGATCAAGGACAGGCCTAGTCTTAAAAAGAAGATCACAATCAGGGTGATCTCGTGGCAAGGCTGAAGCATTGTCAACAAAATGCAGCACCCGAAGAAAAAGCCTATACCAATTGCGGGTCATGGTTGCAGGAAATATAGCCGTTGCCATCAAGGAACTAGGAGACCAATAAGAAGTCAGTGACGGCTTCCTTATCAACCCCATCAAAAAAGCCAAACCCAAGAACTTTTTCATCTCTTCCACTGGGTACCTCTAGACTAAGGCCGAAGTCTGGCAGCATTGTCCCTCAAATACTGCTCTGAATACAAATTAGTTTGCTCAACAATCTCTTCCAAAAACACATCGTCCATAAACAACTCAAAGAAATTGACAGGCAAAAAGTTTTCCGTATTTACTCTACACCCTGGGAGACCAGTAAAGGCAGGCAACTGGGGCTGCTCCATGTTTGGGGCAACCCAGGTGTCAGGTCTTCTAATGGGAAACTTTCAGCCCCAAGCTGCTGCACTATTGGCACATCAGTGTCCTCCTCTAAAACAGGCCCTTCATCTGCACTCAAAGTGGCTTTCTCATCAGAAGATTCCTCCTGGACAGAAAACTCACTGCCAGAATCTCTCTCTTCCTCCTCTGCCTCAGATGCAGAGTCCATCTCATAATCATGGTCAGAAAAGGACTAAAAAAGCATGCCAACAACCTGCTGAGCGGTCACTCTGTGGCTAGCCATGATCCTTTCTAAGAAGTGTAACTTCACAAATGCGCCAACAACAACCAGCACTGTCTCAAATAAGTAGTAAACAAAGTGTGGCTTCATCAAAAGAGTTATGTACTCAAAAACTATACACAGCAATCACCAATGATATCCCACTAAAAAGAAAAAAGAAAAGCAAATTAGACATAAGACAACACAAATATCATTGTGCATAAATCTAAGGACAATTTCACACACAGTCCTGTCTTTAGTACACCACCTACAAACATGTCATTCATGCATGGCAACATTACTCCTTTGGAGTAAATAGTTTTTACTTACCTAAAACATGCAACTACGCAAACCGCAGGTCAGCCACTGCCAAAACTGCAAGGAGCCACAGCAAAGAAAGCAAAAGCTTTGAACTAGAACAAAAAGAAGAAATAAACTGTTATAATCACAAATGCAAAACCTTTGCCAGTTGACAAACACCGCGCCACCAAAATTTTGAAATTTTCCATGGTGCCTAAATGGATGGATTCTGCAACCCTTACTAAAGGGGCCGCCCCCCTATAAAAAACACAAAGACACACACACACAAGATCCCTGGTGCCTAAGTGGATTCTGCCCCTCTTGGGGTCAGATGGGCCTAAAAAATAGGCCAATCTCCTCCCAAGGGGGGGGGGCAGAAATGGCCAACAGTTCTGTGCCCCCTTTGGGGGGTGACCCCTGCTAAAGGGGGCGCCCCAACACAAAAAAAGAAAGGGGAAAAAAATCCCTGGCGTCTTGGGGGCAGCTAGGCCTTACAAAAATAGGCCGATCTGCCGACAAGGAGGGCAGAAATGGCCATCACTAATGTGCCCCTTTTGGGAGGCGACCCTTGCCTAAGGGGTGCCCCCAAGACACAAAAAACACACATACACACACAACAGAGTCCCTGGAGCCTAGTGGGTTTTGACCCCCCTGGGGGGGCGAGATCGGCTGAAAACATAGCCGATCTAGCCCTGGGGGGGGCAAAACATATAAAAAAATATTGCCCCCAGGGCAGCGACCCTTGCCTAAGGGGCTGCTGCCCTAAAACGTTACCTTATACATAATCCCTGGTGTCTAGTGGGTTTCGACAACCCCGAGGGCAGACCGGACAAAAAAATGGCCCATCTGCCCCCAGGGGGTGCCAAAACACAGATATAATTATGCCCCCAGGGGAGCGACCCTTGCCCAAGGGATTGCTCCCTAAAATAAACAAAAACTAACATCCCTGGTGCCTAGTGGTGGATACCTGCTCTACGATCGCGGGACTCGTCCGCGATCGTGGAGCAGGAATCCATTGAAAACAGGCACAGGGGAAAAGGAAATAATTTTTCCTTTCCCCCTGTGTTTGTCCCCCCCCCCAAAAAACCCACAAAGAGAAGGACTTACCTTTTGTGCATCCTCTCTCTTCATGCGCTGGAAGCAAATGGCTTCCAGCACGTCCCAGGCAGATTTTGATGATGTCAGCGCGCTGTGAGCTCCCTGACGTCATCAGATTGCCAGGGGTGGGTCAGGGTGAAAGGGAGTGACCCTTGCCCAAGGGAGGGATCGCTCCCTAAAATAAACTAAAACTAACATCCCTGGTGCCTAGTGGTCGATACCTGCTCCACGATCTTGCGACTCGCCCTCGATCGTGGAGCAGGAATCCATTGAAA
Organism: Pleurodeles waltl; assembly: GCF_031143425.1. Classification (NCBI taxonomy): domain Eukaryota; kingdom Metazoa; phylum Chordata; class Amphibia; order Caudata; family Salamandridae; genus Pleurodeles; species Pleurodeles waltl. The sequence goes on from NC_090440.1 coordinate 1,549,713,912, forward strand.
CAGGCACAGGGGAAAAGGAAATAATTTTTCCTTTCCCCCTGTGTTTGTTCCCCCCCCCCAAAAACCCCACAAAGAGAAGGACTTACCTTTTGTGCATCCTCTCTCTTCATGTGCTGGAAGCAAATGGCTTCCAGCACGTCCCTGGCAGATTTTGATGATGTCACCGCGCTGTGAGCTCGCTGACGTCATCAGATTGCCAGGGGTGGGTCGGGGTGAAAGGAGAAGCGATTCCCCTGCCATCCCTGATGGGGGCTGTGGGTGGGAGGCCCGGAGGGGGAGAGCTAGTGCTCCCCCTGTGGGCTGGGTGCAGGACGAGTTGGTCTCGTTCTCGGCACACGAGCGCCGTGTCCGAGGGTGAGACCAGCTCATCCAAGGCACCCAAGGGGTTAATGTTGCACCTATGTTATTTCTTCATTATTACCGAATTGTTATCATTTTAAGAACAAATGCTAACTTCCTTGCACAACTAAGGAGTAACTGATATTCGTTCAACTGTCAGGAATTTTAGACTTCATCCTTCCCTATCAAGGCACCAGAAACATATTACAACAGATAGTGTAATTCCTCTTTGTTGAAACCTAATTCAAAAGTGTTTAACTTGAAAATCCCAAAACTTTCTCTGTCTCATAATCTCTGAGTTCTATCACCACCCCTACTGTGTTGTTTTATGAATTCAGTGGTTACAAAGAGTATCACGTCCAATGTTTTACCATATTCAGAGTCTTTTTGTTGTGCAGACATAGAATACTTATAATTTGGCTTACTAAAGGCACATAGGTGTTCTTGTCATCCTTCTTTCACCAGTCAGATGGTTGACCCCATATAGATTTTCAAACATACACAAGTTATCATAGGTATACAAAACTTGATGGTACATATTAGAAATTCAGAGATTTGATTATGGCATTTCTTTTCAAATTGAGAAACTAATTTGTTTACCATTATTAAATGTGCAGCAATCACATAGATTACCATAATTAAATGCGCAGCAATTACACATCCCACATTTAAAAAATCCAACTACTTGTCCCTTCTCTATATTTCTTGTTGGAAAAATATTGTATCACTGGGACACAACATATCTTTCACTGATTTCCCTTTCCTGAAAGAAATCTCTGGACAATTTTCTTAATGTTTAACCAATTAAGGGGGTCATTCTGACCCTGGCGGCCGGTGATAAAGCGGCGGCCAACCCGCCAACAGGCAGGCGGTAAAAAAAAAGCTATTCTGACCTTCGCGTGAACCGCCAACACAGCCCGCCACTTTAACACTCCGACCGCCACGGCGGGACAGACAAACAGCTCGGCGGTCACCGCCAACAGCCAGGCGGCAGACAATGTACCGCCCACCCTATCACAACTCACCAATCCGCCACCTTTTCCGGGGCGGGAGCCCCGCCGATAAAAACACGGCGGAATCAGACTACGAACGGGAAAACGCTCACCTATACACACTCCACGAGGAAGGAGGACAGCATGGAGCCCGAATTACACATCCTACCGGCTATTGTCTACCTGCTCATCTACCACGAGTACGAACGCCGGCGCAGACGACAACGGTGAGTACTGCACCTACGACACAGGGGAGGGGGGAGGAGGAAAGCTTATGGGCACACACATATGCGACCCCCCCCCCCAAGTATCTACACACCAATGCAGAGCACCAAGTCACAGTGACACCACCCAAACCCCCCGGAATAATGCAAAGACATAATTAAAGTGAGAAACAACATTTATGTATATAAGAGGTTCTTTGAAGTCATGGTAAAATAGCAATATGAATAGTAAAAAAACAAGTAAGAAAATTACGAAACCGATAAACATAGGCAATAAGTCCTGCACAGTCACCTAAATTCCACTGTCCGTGGGCCAAAGTGTATCAACACATGGGCAAAGCCCACACAGGAGACCTGAGTCCGTTGGAGAGAACACTGCTGGGGCATCAGATGACAAAACTACAGGCACCTCAGGGGGAAGGGAAGGGGGGGCACCTCAGCCACATGAGTCCACGACTCCAGATCCACGAATGGTCCACCATGCCCACTGTGCCATCCTGGGGAGTGCAAAGCCACAGTCTCACAAGTCTCGACAGTGGGTGGGTTGCCCACCGTGCCATCCTGGGGAGTGCAAAGCCACAGTCTCACAAGTCTCGACAGTGGGTGGGTTGCCCACCGTGCCATCCTGGGGAGTGCAAAGCCACAGTCTCACAAGTCTCGACAGTGGGTGGATTGCCCACTGTCCCATCCTCGGGAGTGCAAAGCCACAGTCCATCAGGTGGATTACAGAGACCACTGGTCATGGAGGAGGCATGGTGGGCAGAGTGCGTCGTGAAGGCCTGCCCGACACAGAACCGGGACTGCCAATGGGCCAGCGGTGCTTGACAGGAAGGGCCCAGCGGAGCGGTGCTTGACAGGAAGGGCCCAGCGGAGCGGTGCTTGAGACGGCGGGGCCCAGCGGAGCGGTGCTTGACAGGAAGGGCCCAGCGGAGCGGTGCTTGAGACGGCGGGGCCCAGCGTAGCAGTGCTTGACAGGAAGGGCCCAGCGGAGCGGTGCTTGACAGGAAGGGCCCAGCGGAGCGGTGCTTGTGACGGCGGGGCCCAGCGGAGCGGTGCTTGACAGGAAGGGCCCAGCGGAGCGGTGCTTGACAGGAAGGGCCCAGCGGAGCGGTGCTTGAGACGGCGGGGCCCAGCGGAGCGGTGCTTGAGACGGCGGGGCCCAGCGGAGCGGTGCTTGACAGGAAGGGCCCAGCGGAGCGGTGCTTGACAGGAAGGGCCCAGCGGAGCGGTGCTTGACAGGAAGGGCCCAGCGGAGCGGTGCTTGACAGGAAGGGCCCAGCGGAGCGGTGCTTGAGACGGCGGGGCCCAGCGGAGCGGTGCTTGACAGGAAGGGCCCAGCGGAGCGGTGCTTGAGACGGCGGGGCCCAGCGGAGCAGTGCTTGACAGGAAGGGCCCAGCGGAGCGGTGCTTGAGACGGCGGGGCCCAGCGGAGCGGTGCTTGACAGGAAGGGCCCAGCGGAGCGGTGCTTGAGACGGCGGGGCCCAGCGGAGCGGTGCTTGAGAGGAAGGGCCCAGCGGAGCGGTGCTTGAGACGGCGGGGCCCAGCGGAGCGGTGCTTGACAGGAAGGGCCCAGCGGAGCAGTGCTTGACAGGAAGGGCCCAGCGGAGCGGTGCTTGACAGGAAGGGCCCAGCGGAGCGGTGCTTGAGACGGCGGGGCCCAGCGGAGCGGTGCTTGAGACGGCGGGGCCCAGCGGAGCGGTGCTTGACAGGAAGGGCCCAGCGGAGCGGTGCTTGAGACGGCGGGGCCCAGCAGAGCGGTGCTTGACAGGAAGGGCCCAGCGGAGCGGTGCTTAAGACGGCGGGGCCCTCTTCAGCGGTGCCTCTCTGCACGGCAGGGCTCTCTTCAGCGGTGCCTCTCTGCACGGCGGGGCCCTCTTCAGCGGTGCCTTTCTGCACGGCGGGGCCCTCTTCAGCGGTGCCTTTCTGCACGGCGGGGCCCTCTTCAGCGGTGCCTCTCTGCACGGCGGGGCCCTCTTCAGCGGTGCCTCTCTGCACGGCGGGGCCCTCTTCAGCGGTGCCTTTCTGCACGGCGGGGCCCTCTTCAGCGGTGCTTGTCCTGTCATCCAAGGGAGCCAGACCTGGCCAGGACTCCCTGCTTAGTCGCCCTCCGACCGTGCAGTTGCTGGACCCTTCTGTGACGGAGTCCTGGGCCCGTGGGTGTCCTCCCTCACACCCGGGATGGGGCTTGTGGGGCCCTCCTGGTCCGCGCCCCTGCTGGCTGACTTCTCCGCCCTGCTGCCCTTGCCCTCCTTCGATGAGGCTCTCTGGCCCTTGCCTCCCCTGGATGTTGTGGCAGGTGAGGGCCCAGGACTTTGCTCCTTGGGGGCAGCTGTGTCAGTCTTCTCGCGGCGGCCCCTGATTTTACGGGTCCTCTTCCCAGGGGGGGGGGCTGGCTGTTCCCTTGCTGCTGGCCAATGTATCTGTGCTGGGAAAGGGTGGACTCCAAAACCCCTGCACAATGTTGACACTTGAAGCAGGGCTGGTGGTGGCTGAGGTGCTCTTGGGACTCTTAGCACATGGAGGGGGTGGGTCAGGTGGGGCAAAGAGGTTAAGTTTGGAGAGGTAAAGTTTTTTAGGACCAATGTAAAGGGTAGGTGTAGTGGGTATGGGAGTGGAGGAAGAGGATGTGGTTGTAGGAGAGTCAGGTGTGCTGTCTTTGGGTGCAGGTGCTTGTGACGTAGGCTGTCGTGAGGTGGTTGGCTGTTGGGTGGGTGGCTGCCTGCGTTTGTGTGTCTTGGAAGAGGGGGTGACAGACACAGTGGGAGAGGACACAGGGGACGTGTAAATGGCAGTGGGGGTGGTGACTGCACGTGTGCGGACTGTACTGGAGGGTGGGCTGGTGATGGAAGTACTGGCTGATGGTGGTGTGCATGCAGGTGTGAGTGGAGACGTCACAGGGAGGGAGGAGGGAGACGAGGAGGAGGGGTACACAGGGGTGGTAGTGACTGTTGGCATGTCTGCATCTGGGTGTTGCTTGGGTGAATGCTTGTGTGATCTGTGGTGCTTATGTCTGGATGAGCTGCCCTTGGGTGTTGAGGTGTGTGCAGGCTGGTCTGATGGTGTGGATGGGATAGGCTGAGGAACAGGAGACAGAGACAGGGTGGAGGCAGTTAGAAGAGGGAGGCTGGAAACAGGGACAATGGCTGCCGTCAGTGCTGAGGCCAGAGCATTGAACGATCGTTGATGGGCAGCCTGACCCGAATGAATGCCCTCCAGGTATGCATTGCTCCGATGCACCTCCCTCTCTACCCCCTGGATGGCATTCAAAAGGGTAGACTGCCCAACAATGATGGCCTGTAGGAGGTCAATGACCTCCGCACTGAGGACAGCAGGGGTAACAGGGGCAGGGCCTGAGGTGCCTGGGGCGAAGGAGATGCCCGCCTTCTTGGGCGAGCGGGCACGGAGCGAAGGCTGAGGGGCTGCTGGGAGGGCGGCTGTACCTGTAGAGGCGGGGGCCCGGATGTTGCCGCCACCGCTAGGGAGCTCCCTTCCGAGGACGTGTCGGTGTCGCTGGTGTCACCACGGGTCCCCGTTGTGGTGCTCCCCTCGCCCTCCGTATCACTGGTGACCTCGGTGTCTGTACCATGGCCCACCGGGGCCTTGTGAGTTGCAGCTCCCTCGTGCTCCGATGCCAATTCTCCTCCGCCTGATGATGCTAATGCACACATGCACAAGAAGACAAAGAAAAAGGGTGGGGGGAGAAATAAAAACAGGTTGAGTGCATGCATTGTCAACACCGTTGGCGGAGAGGACAGACACAGGAGCCTCATGCACTACGCCGCGCAATCGGGGTACACTACTCAGTACTTGTGACTAGGCCAACAGGTCTATGGACGACATATGCGCACATGGGTGATGCTGGACCATGTCTTGCTGTACTTGGCACCCTTCAGAGGTGGGGGGCGGGGGCACAGGGCCATGCCTAAAGGAGGGGACTACACTACAGAAAGCGCCCTGGCCTAATGTCACCCACAGCCCTCCTCCCCCACCCAGGCACCTCCACTGCGCGTAAAGATAGCAGTATGTGCTGGTACTCACCCCCTTGTGTCTGCTGTGATGTCCTCACGCGCCCATCCAATTCGGGGTAGGCCACCGCCAGGATCCGGGACATCAGGGGGGTCAAGGTACGACTGGCACCCCTCCTACATTGGGAGGCCATCCCCAGCAGTGACTCGGCGGTCTTCCTGGTCCCGCGGCGGATGTCCTCCCACCTCTTTCGGCAGTGGGTGCCCCGTCTTGTGTGGACCCCCAGGGCCCGGACTTCCTTGGCGATGGCACGCCAAATGTCGACTTTCTGATGGGCGCTGACCTATTTGACATGTACAGGGTGGGAAAGGAAATTTCAACATTTTTCGGCATGTTAGATGTGATTTCCCCCCCCCTCCCCAACCCTGCCATGTGGCACATGCTCTCATCTGTCGTGCCTTGCACTCCTCATTCGCTCCCCACCCCACCATCTTACATCCACCATACACAACCCAGGCATAGCCCATTCAACGTGCACCCAGTGTACTTACCTGTTGGTCTGGAGGACCGTAGAGTAGCGCATACTGGGGTAGGACCCCATCCACAAGTTTCTCCAACTCTTCTGAAGTGAAGGCAGGGGCCCTTTCCCCAGTCGCAGCAGCCATTGTCTCTTCCAGACCGAGGTCACAGCAGCACTTGCAGTATAGGTCCTCTCCTGTGGATGATCAGGTCTCGAGTGATTAAGCAGATAGAAAATGGCGGTCACGCCCGCGGCGGTGCGTACCGCGGCGGTGCGTACCGCGACCGCCGGCGCACATCGTCATTGGCTCCTGAGACCCATAGGGTTCAATGTTAACCAATGCTGCTTTGCGCCGCGGTCTTCGACCGCCTACCGCCACGGTGAGCCACGCCAGCGCAGTGACCTCACATCCCACTGTCACACTTCACAGGTCAGGTAGCCGCCATTTCAAGGGCCTACATGGCCTGATTTCTACTGCGTCACACAGGCCTGGGCCTTGCATTGCCACTCATACAAGCCTTTCAATGCATAGCGATTCGTGTACTGTGCAAGCTGTGGGAACGAACCTGAGGGTTGCTTGACTCTGTGCTCCATGTTGTCCTTCCTAGGCACCGTCAGCTGGGACTTGCGAGGAGAAGGATGAATCCTCCCGTGTACCGACCGCTGGTGGACCTGTCGACAATGGAAGAACGACATATTATACTTCGATACCGACTTGACAGAGCCACTATACATGAACTGTGTGCCCAGCTGGAGGCAGACCTGATGTCCCCCATCCGCCAACCCACAGGGATTCCCCCTCTGGTGGAGGTGCTGTCAGTACTCCATTTTTTGGCAAGTGGGTCTTTTCAGACAACAGTGGCCATGTCATCAGGGATGTCTCAGCCTATGTTTTCTAAGGTTTTGTCCAGAGTGTTGTCTGCCCTGATGAAATACATGCGGAGATACATTGTTTTCCCTGAGGAGGGTGATTTGGCCACTGTGAAGGGTGATTTCTATGCCCTTGGACATATCCCCAACATCATTGGTGCCATTGATGGGACCCATGTGGCTTTAGTACCCCCAAAAGACAATGAGCAGGTGTACAGAAATAGAAAAAGTTACCATTCGATGAATGTCCAGGTGGTCTGTTTGGCTGACCAGTACATCTCCCATCTAAATGCCAAGTTCCCTGGGTCAGTGCATGACGCGTATGTCATGCGAAATAGCAGCATCCCTTATGTGATGGAACAGCTACAGAGACACCGTGTGTGGCTAATAGGTGACTCTGGTTACCCCAACCTGCCTTGGCTATTGACCCCAGTGAGGAATCCCCGGACCAGGGCAGAGGAACGGTACAATGAGGCACATGGGCGAACTAGGAGGATTATAGAACGGACCCTCGGGGTCCTGAAGGCCAGGTTTAGGTGCCTGCACATGACAGGGGGATCCCTCATGTACTCACCAAAGAAGGTGTGTCATATCATCGTGGCCTCCTGTATGCTTCACAACCTGGCTTTGCGACGCCAGGTGCCTTTCCTGCAGGAGGATGGTCCAGATGGTGGTGTTGTAGCAGCTGTGGAGCCTGTGGAGAGTGAAGAGGAGGAAGACGACGGGGACGACACGGACAACAGGGACACAGTTATACAACAGTATTTTCAGTAGCACCCAGGTAAGAATCACCCACGCCATTTTACATTTACTTCTGGCCTCCTGCATCTCTACTTTCTGTGTTTCCCCCCAGTTCCCTTTCACTGATTTTTGACTTTCCCTTCCCTTTTCAGAGCTGTATGACCCACAGTGTGACTTCTGCTTTGTTTGCCCATGGACTAATGCTTATTGACACTGGTATGTTGTCATCACAATGTAAATGAACATTATTGCACCGTTATGTGTAATACATTTGTAAAGAATACAAGCAGACTCCTGACATTTGAAGTGCAATTGGTGATTTATTTTAAGTGCTGCGTATAGGTCCGTGATAGTAAAACGGTGATGGGTGGGGGTGGAGTAATGTCCATGGCAGAGTCCAGTTCTCAGTGGCACAAGTGCAATGTCCATATGCCTGTGGAAGGATGGAGCAGGGGCAGTTCAAGGTTGGACAGGGTGACAATGTGGGACAGTGGGATGACATCAGGGGGTATCATAGGCTGGCGGGGGTCATGGCATCCTACTCTGTCTTCTTGTGTGATCTCAGGTTCCGCTTGCGGGGTGGTTGATCTTCAGCAGGAGGTGGGGTTCTGGTGGCCTGTCGTGGTGTGGGGGCCTCCTGTCCACTTGCGCCGGCGGAGGTGGTAGGCTGTTCGTCGTCCGGGCTGGTGACAGGGGCCCTTTGGGGTGCCACATGGTCCCGCAATGTGGTGACTATCTGGTTGAGGGCCAGGACGATGGTCCCCATTGCGGTACCGATGTGGCGGAGTTCGTCTCTGAACCCCATGTACCGTTCCTCCTGCTGTGCCTGGATCTCCTGGAACCTGGCCAGTACCGTCGCCATCGTCTCCTGGGAGCGGTGGTATGCTCCCATGATGGTGGTGAGGGCCTCTTGGAGAGTGGGTTCCCTGGGCCGGTCAACCCCCTCTCGCACAGCAGCCCTCCCAGTTGCCCTGTTTCCCCGGGCCTCTGTCCCCTGGACGGTGTGCCCACTACCACTGCCCCCAGGTCCCTGTTGTTGTTGGGGTGGTGGGTCAGCTTGGGTGCCCTGTAGTGGCGGACATACCGCTGATTGACCTGTCCTGGAGACAGAGGCATGGGCCCGCTGGGTGGGTGCTGTGCTGGTATTCCCAGAGGGGGTTGGGTCTGCTGTGGCCTGTGTCTGTGTGTGGGGAACCGACTGTCCAGAGGTCCCCGATGGTCCGGGCTGGTCATCAGGTTCCAGGTCGACAGAGCTGCTTTCATCACTGTGGGCCTGTTCTGGGGGCGGGATGGACAAATCTGGACCCTCCTGGCCGGTGTGTTGGCGTTCGGGCCCTGCAGGGGTAAAAGAGTATGGTTATTGCTTCTGTGTGTGCCATGGCGTGCGATTTGTGGGTGCCCTTGTCCCCCAGTGCTGGCATTCCCTTGTGGGAGGAGTTGTGAGGGTGGTTTGGGGGGGGGATGGGTCTGTGCAGTGGTCATGTTTGGGTGATGGGTGTCTATGGTTTGTGTTGGCATTCAGGGATTGGTGTTGTGTTGGGTGGGTTGTGCTGGTGAGACACTGGCAGGGAAGAAGTGTGCTGGGGGTTTGGGGGTGAGGGTGGGGGTGCGGGTTGGCATGCTGGTGGTTGGGGGGGGGGTGAAGTATTTGGGATTAGACTTACCAGAGTCCATTCCTCCGCCTACTCCAGCGAGGCCCGCAGGATGCAGGATGTTCAAGACCTCTTGCTCCCATGATGTGAATTCGGGTGGAGTGGGTGGGGGTCCGCCGCCAGTCTTCTGCACAGCGATGTTGTGTCTTGACACCATCGACCGCACCTTCCCCCGTAGGTCATTCCAGCGCTTTCGGATGTCTTCCCGGTTTCTGGGATGCTGTCCCACAGCGTTGACCCTGTTGACGATCCTTTGCCATAGCTCCGCCTTCCTGGCTATTGTGGTGTGCTGCACCTGTGTGCCGAATAGCTGGGGCTCTACCCTGATTATTTCCTCCACCATGACCCTGAGTTCTTGGTCCGAGAACCTGGGGTGTCTTTGGGGTGCCATGGGGTGGTGTGGGGTGGTGTTTGTGGTGATGAGTGTGGTGTGTGTGGTGGTGTGTGGTGTTTTGTGCGTGGATGTAGTGTGGGTGATGATGTTGTGTTCCTCTGTGTGTTGGGGTTTGCGATAGCTGTGCTCTCTCTCTCTCTCTCTCTCTCTCGCCTTCTCTCCGAATTTCTAGTAGTGGGGGTTTGTGGGTGATGTGGGTGTGTGTTTTATAGTTGATTGGATGTGTGGGTGTGGTGTGTGTATGTGTATCAGGTGTGTGTATTTTGAATTGTCCAATGTGGCTGTGTTTTGTAAAGGTGTGTGTATTTTGACCGCGGCGGTGTGTACCGCCAATAGAATACCGCGGTTGAAAGACCGCCGCGTGGATTCGTGGGTCGTAATGGCATGGGCGTGTTCGTGTTGGCGTGACGGTGGAGGTTTGGTCATCTCCAGTTTATCACTGACCGCTGATGAGGCGGCCTTCCGTGGATGTCGGGTTTTTGGCAGTTTGGAAGTTGTGGGTCAGAATGACCGTGGCGGTTTGCCGCGGCGGTAGAATGGCGGACTTCTGACCGGCGGTAAGAGCCTTTTACCGCCGAGGTCAGAATGACCCCCTAAGTGTCCAATAACAAAAGATGCCAGCGATTTTTCAAAATTCTATACATCTAAGTCCCTAGTATATGGTACCTAGGTACCCAGGGCATTGGGGTTCCAGGAGAACCATATGGGCTGCAGCATTTCTTTTGCCACCCATACGGGGCTCAGACAAACTCTTACACAGGACTGCCATTGCAGCCTGCATGAAATAATGCACATGTTATTTCACAGCCATTTTCACTGCATTTAAGTAACTTATAAGTCACCTATATGTCTAACCTTCATTTGCTGAAGGTTAGGTGCAAGGTTACCCTTGCACTAGCAAAAGTGCCCCCACATAGTTCATAGCCATTTCCCCAGACTTTGTGAGTGCGGGGACACCACTACACGCATGCACTACATATAGGTCATAACTTCACAATGGTAACTCCGAATATGGCCATGTAACATATCTAAGATCATGGAATTGTCCCCCATTCCAAATATGGTATTGGGGAGCCAGTTCCATGCATCCTGGGGGGTCCACCATGGACTCCCAGTACTGCCAAACCAGCTCTCTGAGGCTTGCACTGCAGCTACAGCTGCTGCCACCTCTCAGACAGGGTTCTGCCCTCCTCGGGTCTGGGCAGCCCAGTCCCAGGAAGGCAAAACAAAGCATTTCCTCTGAGAGCAGGGTGTTACACTCTCTCTCTTTGGAAATAGGTGTACAGGCTAGGGAGGGGTAGCCTTCTCCAGCCTCCGGGAATGCTTTAAAGGGCACATATGGTGCCCTCCTTCCATAAACCAGTCTACAACGGTTCAGGGACCCCTTCTCCCCTGCTCTGGCAGGAAACTGGACAAAAGAAAGGGGAGTGATCACTCCCTTGTCCATCACCACCCCAGGGGTGGTGCCCTGAGCTCCTCCAGTGTGTCCCAGACTTCAGCCATCTTGCTTTGCAAGGTGTGGGGGCACTCTGGAGGGCTCTGAGTGGCCAGTGTCAGCAGGTGACGTCAGAGACCCCTCCCGATAGGTCGATACCTGATAAGGTAGCCAATCCCCCTCTCAGGGCTATTTAGGGTCTCTCCTGTGGGTTCTCTTCAGATTCTGCTTGCAAGTTTCCATCAGGAGTCCTCTGCAACAACTTCAGACTCTTCTGGCCTTGGATCAACCGCAGCCTGCTCCAAGAAACGCTGTAAATGCAATAAAGTGTCTACAAGAGACACTTTTCTTCAGCAACCTCAGCTCCAAGTCAGCAACTGCAACAGTTTCCACAGTGTGCACGCTCTGGGGACTCCCTGTCTTCATCCTGCACCAGAAGAACCAAAGAAATCTCCTGTGGAGTGACGGAGTCACTCCCCTGCTCCAAGCAGGCACCTTCCAAGAGGACGACCGGTACCCTGGGACTCCTCTCACAATGACGAGCTTGCTTCTAGGGACACAGAGGGTGGACATCATCGACATAGACTGTCCTGAGGTCCTGCTGACACAATTTGGAGGAGGTAAGACCTTGCTTTCCCCGAGAATGGCGGTGCCCCTGTGTACTGTGTCTACTTCACCTCCTGCCGCCTCTGTGCACTCTTTGCAAAATTCCTTTGTGCACAGCCTGGCCCACGTCCCCAGCACTCCACCCTGCGACGCTCAACTTGCTGAGTTTTTCTCTGGCGGCCTGGGACCTTCTTTTGTTGTACTGCATCAACTGCATTTTGCACCTCCTTTGAACCCAGATCCTGTGGCTTTTGGGGTGCTGGCTGGCATCCTCTCTAGAGTGCTGAGAGCCCCCTCTACTTCCTCACACAGAGATGAGGCCCCCAGGTCCCTCCTGGGTCTATCCAGTGCCATTTTGATGAAAAACACACTTTTGCTGTAGCCAAGGCTTGTTGGCGCCTTCCAACGCGAAATCTCATCTGCAACAATCTTCACGCCGTGGGACATCTTTTGCATTATGGAGGAACCCACTGGCATCTTCCTAAGGTGCATTTTTGCAGTCCTCGACTAACCGGGGACTCTTCTTTTGAACCCTCCTCTGGGTTGGCAGGGGCTCCTGTCCTTCCTGGAACTTCTTCAATTTTTTGACTTCGTCCCCTTCCTTTGCAGGTCTTCAAGTCCAATAATCCAGCAGTTGTTCTTTGCAGACTTGGTTGGCTGCTGCAAAATCCCCAAAACGAGGTGTAGTGAGTCCTAAGGAAACTTGCAGTACTTTACTCCTGCTTTTCTGGGCTCTTGGTTGGGGTAATTTACTTAACTTTACTGTATTCATACTCTTCCAGCAATCCTGCACACACTACACTTGTCTAGGGGGGAATTTGTGATTTGCATTCCACTTTCTTAGTATATGGTTTGTGTTGCCCTAGACCTATTTTCTCCCATTGCATTCTATATTATTTCCTACTATTTGCATTGTTCTATGACTAGTTACTCATCTAATTTTGGTGTCTAGTGTATATATTGTGTATAATACTTACCCCCAGAAGGAGTATTGTCTCTAAGATATTTTTGGTACTGTGTTACCCAAATAAATACCTTTATTTTTGGTAACACTGAGTATTGTCTTTACTTGTGTATAAGTACTGTGTAACTATAAGTAGTATTGCATGAGCTTTGCATGTCTCCTAGTTCAGCCTAAGCTGCTCTGCTATAGCTACCTCTATCAGCCTAAGCTGCTAGAACACTACTACTTCACTAATAAGGGATAACTGGACCTGGTATAAGGTGTAAGTACCCAAGGTACCCACTACAAACCAGGCCAGCCTCCTACAGGCTGGGATTGAAAGAAGTGTGTTATTGACTGAGGTAGGTTTTCTATTAATCATACGCATGCTTTTATGGTCCTCAATGTATAGAACACAATCCAAAAAACACATCATTTGATCACTGACCTCCAAAGTTAAATCCATGTCATATGAATGTTGATTTGGAATAGAATTACAATTCCGTATAGAAACCTCAGCTCCCTTCCAGATAATGAAATACTGTTGGAAAATGGGTTATTGGTAAGGGCAGGTAGGTACCTACACTTAGCAATAGGCCACTAACCTCCACTAAGGTCCAGTTAGGTCTCAGTAAATTAACCCCAGCTCAACCCTTGGTCACTTGGCAATGAGCGTCAAGGCTTAACTTAAGAGACAGAGGCCCTAATTCTAACCTTGGCGGATGGCGGAGGCCGTCCGCCAAGGTACCGCCGTCAGAACACCGCACCGCGGTCGAAAGACCGCTGCGGTGATTCTGACATTTGCCCTGGGCTGGCGGGCGGCCGCCAAAAGGCCGCCCGCCAGCCCAGGGCAAATCAACCTTCCCACTAGGATGCCGGCTCAGAATTGAGCCGGCGGAGTGGGAAGGTGCGACGGGTGCAGTTGCACCCGTCGCGTATTTCAGTGTCTGCTAGGCAGACACTGAAATACTTTGTGGGGCCCTCTTACGGGGGCCCCTGCCGTGCCCATGCCATTGGCATGGGCACGGTAGGGGCCCCCAGGGGCCCCGCGGCACCCCCTACCGCCATCACAGGATGGCGGTAGGGGGTGTCAGAATCCCCCATGGCGGCACAGCAAGCTGCGCCGCCATGGGGGATTCTAAGGGCAGCGGTAAACCGGCGGGAGACCGCCGGTTTACCCTTTCTGGCCGCGGCTGAACCGCCGCGGTCAGAATGCCCTGCGGGGCACCGCCGGCCTGTCGGCGGTGCTCCCGCCGACCCTGGCCCCGGCGGTCTTAGACCGCCGGGGTCAGAATGACCCCCAGAGTGTAAAGCATTCAAATATCACAAAACAGTAATTAAATAAAACACAGGAAACAGTTTAAAAATCCAAAACCAATTTATAAAAATAGATGATATTTTTATCTTTAAAATGACACAAAAACGAATAAAATCGGAGAAGGGGAACCGGAGATATGAATTTTTAAAGAATTGTTTTTTTTTTTTAGCGCCTAGAAACAAAAAGCGCCAATCGGGTCATCTGGTTGCACCTTGACCGGGGAAAAGTCAGAGTTTCAGGCCGACCGCGATGGAGCTCTGCTCGGCTACAGGCCGCGGGAGGCCTCGGTTAAAAGTTTACCTTCACACTTAGGGGGTCATTACAACATTGGCGGTAAAAGGCGCTTACCGCCGTGCAGAAGACCGCCAATACACCGCCGCGGAATCCCACCACAGCTATTATGACCCACATCTCGGAATCTGCCGAAATTCAGACACCCACACAACACCGCCACACCAAAGGTCAGTGATAAACTGGCGAAAACAAAACCTCCACCTCCACGCCAATAGAAACACGCCCATGCTATTACGACCCACAAATCCACGAGGTGGTCTTTCAACCGCGGTATTCCCAGGGCACCATCAGAGTCATGAAAACACCAGCAAAAAGTGGAAAATGGGGGCAAAATGTTAGGGGGCCTCTGCAATCAGCCCTGTTTTCTCACACAAGCCCCCCCCCCCAGCCCACAAGCCCAGGAGACTCAGCCCGACCCTGGGAGAGTCTTCCTGGCTTGTTAGGCGAGGAAGACAGTGAAGAAAACTGGCTGTCCCTTTGCAGGGCCTACTCTGCCTTACATCCTCCTGTCATGGTCACTCCCTCTGGGTAGTGAACCCACCCCAACAGTGAAAGGACCCATCTCAAACTGAAACTTCCCTCTAGGGGGGTCTTCCTCCTCTCTCTCTGCCAACTTGGGTAGTGAGGTGCCCACCTCCCCTACTCCTAACTTTGCTAGGGCAACACCTAGGTTACCCAAAGAGGTCACCTAACACTTGAGCAACCCCACCATGACCAACAGGGTCAGGGGGCCTACTTTGCTTTTGGCCCTGGGGTCTGCCTCCCAGGCCAAGTGCAGTGCTGCCAGGAAGGCTAGCACCCAGCAGAGGCTACTGACAGCTGTCAGTAACCAGAACCACACCCTAAGCTCTCCACTGACAGGTGGCTGAGCTGCTTTAGGGGCAACTGTGGGGTCCTGGCACCCCTCTTGCTGTCTAGAGTGGGGGCCTACCACCTCATGTGGCAGATACCCTCCTTCCACTCTGCCTTCTGTCAGTGCAGGGGCAACACCCTGCATTTGGACAGCTGCCTGACTACTCAGGACTTCCTTGGGGTCAGGTGAGGCCTCCCAGTTCCAACTCTAGTTTTCCCCCCCTACTGGGGTAGAATGCCTTTGGCTCCCTGGAACTCCCTTTAAGAGTGGCCTACCCTTCCTTTTCTTCTTTCCTTTTCTTGGGGAACCCTGTCTCCTAACTGTAGGGACTGACTCCCCAGGACTTTGGGTTGGGGGGCGCCCTGGTCGACCGCCCCATCTGGGACCAGACTCACCTCTTGGAGGTCATTGCCCAGGATACAATCTAGGGGGAGGTCAGCACTGACTACCACCCTAAACCAGTCAAGGATACCCTCCCTCTCTAGGGGCACTATGGCTACAGGTTTGGAGGTGACCTCTCCTGTGGCTATCCTGACTTTCCTGGTCTCTCCTGGGACATACATGTCTGGGGTCACTAACCGGTCACTCACCATAGTGTGACTGGCACAGGTGTCTCTCAGGCCAGTGGTAGGGATCCCATTCACCTGAATGGGGTGGAAGTGCCTACTCCCACCCTCAGGGATCACCAGCTTACCATCTGGTCCTGTCTCCCAGCTCAATGCTAGGAGGACTTCATCATCTGAGGAGTCCTCCTCCATGGCTACACTGGACAGCCCAGTGCTAACCACCTTCTTTGGACAGGCTGCATCTCCTCTGAAGTGACCTGTCTGATGACAGTCAAAGCAAGCCTTACTATCTAAGAGCTTTTTTAACCCTGGGTCTCCCCGTCTCTGCTTGTCAGAGTGGGAGCAGGATTTACTCTCCTCCTTCTTAGGGTTCTGGGGTACAGAGGGAGTTTCTGTGGTGGGCTTACCACATCCCTCCTTAGGTTTTTGGGGACCTGCCCCCCCCTTCTTGGAGTCTCCCCCCTAGGACTTGACAACCACACTGGTTCTCAACCACTCATCAGCTGCCTCCCCTAGCTCTCTAGGGTTGGTCAGCTTAGAGTCCACTAGATGCTGGCGTAACCTTTCTTGGGTACAATTGGTCAAGATGTGCTCTCTCATGATCAGATTGTATAACCCCTCATAAGTATTTACTTTGTTACCAATAATACAGCCCTCTAGTGCCTTAAGTGAGGTGTCTACAAAGTCAACCCAAGACTGGGTACTGACCTTCTGGGTGTCCCTGAACTTCATTCTATACTGCTCTGGGGTCAGACCAAACTTCTTGGTTAAGCACCTCTTCATACTAGGGTATGAATCTGCCTCCTCCCCCCTTAAGGTCAGAAGCCTATCCCTCCCTGAATTGGGGACCAACTCCCACAAAAGGGAACCCCAGTATTGAGGCCTAACCCTTCTCATTTGGAGTGCCCTCTCAAAGGCCTCCAACCACTATATCATCCCCCTCTACATAAGCAGGAACCACCCCCTTGGGTAATCTGGGGCAAACCCCCTCACCCATAGACACCTCAACTTCTCTGTCGCTGCCACCATCTCTTTTCTCTTTCTTTGCCCACTTCTTCTTTTCTAGGGCCAGCTTCTGTGCTTCCAAAGCTATAAAAGCTAGATGGGCCTCCAGCTCTCTTTCTCTGAGGGACAGGTTCTCTCCTCCTGAAGGGACCCCCTTCCCCCAACTAGCTTTGGGTCTGCCCCTAGTGACTGTATGTAATGAGGACCGGTCTTCCTCATCCTCACTTAGGCCCAGATGCCCTCCCTCCCTTGAGTGGTTAGAGCTAGCATCCTCCCCTACTTCTCCCTCCTCTGGAGCTTCCTCTGGTCTACCTCTTGGGCATCAGCCCATGCTGTCAGGGATTTGATCAGGACATGCTTCCTGAGGTCAGTGGTTGCAGGCAACCCTCTTTCAGTACACAACCCCCTAAGCTGGACTACTGTCAGTGTGGGTAGGCTAGCCAGATCAAGCTCCATGGTTCCCTTGTTTTGTGTCAACAAAAACTTTTTGCAAAAATTGGAAACAAGAATTTTGAAAAATCACCAAAATTCAATAATTGAAATTAATCCACATTAAAAATGTAAAACAATTTTTGCACTAGGACAATTTAAAGGATTTTTAATTTGTTTTACTTAAAACTGTAACGTGATACTGAACGCAAGTACAGGATCCCACCACTGCTCACCAAAAATGTTGGAAAATGGGTTATTGGTAAGGGCAGGTAGGTACCTACACTTAGCAATAGGCCAATAACCTCCACTAAGGTCCAGTTAGGTCTCAGTAAATTAACCCCAGTTCAACCCTGGGTAGCTTGTCAACGAGCGTCAAGGCTTAACTTAGGAGACAGAGGCCCTCATTCTGACCTTGGCGGGCGGCGGAGGCCGCCCGCCAAAGTCCCGCCGTCAGGTTACCGTTCCGCGGTCGAAAGACCGCAGCGGTAATTCTGACATTCCCGCTGGGCTGGCGGGCGGCCGCCTTCAGGCCGCCCGCCAGCCCAGCGGGAAAGAGGCTTCCACAATGAAGCCGGCTCGGAATCGAGCCGGCGGAGTGGAAGCTGTGCGACGGGTGCAGTTGCACCCGTCGCGTATTTCACTGTCTGCCAAGCAGACAGTGAAATACTTGTAGGGGCCCTCTTACGGGGGCCCCTGCAATGCCCATGCCAGTGGCATGGGCACTGCAGGGGCCCCCAGGGGCCCCGCGACCCCCCCTACCGCCATCCGGTTCCCGGCGGTCGGACCGCCGGGATCTGGATGGCGGTAGGGGGGGTCGGAATCCCCTCGGCGGCGCAGCAAGCTGCGCCGCCTTGGAGGATTCAATGGGGCGGCGGTACACTGGCGGGAGACCGCCAGTGTTGCCGGTCCGACCGCGGCTTTACCGCCGCGGTCGGAATCCCCATTGGAGCACCGCCGGCCTGTCGGCGGTGCTCCCGCGGTCCTCCGCCCTGGCGGTCTTTGACCGCCAGGGTCAGAATGACCGCCAGAGTGTAAAGCATTCAAATATCACAAAACAGTAATTAACTAAAACACAGGAAACAGTTTAAAAATCCAAAACCAATTTATAGAAATAGATTATAATTTTATCTTTAAAATGACACCAAAACGAATAAAATAGGATAAGGGGAACCGGAGATATGAATTTGTAAAGATTTTTTTTTTTTTTTGCGCCTAGAAACAAAAAGTGCCAATCGGGTCATCTGGTTGCACCTCGACCGGGGCAAAGTCAAAGTTTCAGGCCGACTGCGATGGAGCCCTGCTCGGTTACAGGCCGCGGGAGGCCTTGGTTAAAAGTTTACCTTCACACTTAGGGGGTCATTCCAACCCTGGCGGTCGGTGTTAAAGCGGTGGCAAAACCGCCAACAGGCTGGCGGTAAAAAAAATGCAATTCCGACCCTGGCGGAAACCGCCAACAGAGACTGCCACTTTAACACACCGCCCCCCACGGCGGGACAAACAAACAGTGCGGCGGTCACCGCCAACAGACAGGCGGGGACAATGTACCGCCCACCCTATCACAACCCACCAATCTGCCACCTTTTCCGGGGCGGTAGCCCCGCCGATAAAAACACGGCGGAAACAGCCATTTCAAACAGAAAACGCTCACCTCCATACACCCCACGAGGAATCTGGACAGCATGGAACCCGAACTCCACATCCTACCAGCCATTGTCTTCCTGCTCCTCTACCAGGAGGAAGAACGCCGGCGCAGAAGACAACGGTGAGTACTGCACCTACGACACAGGGGAGGGGGGAGGAGAAAATATTACGGGGACACACATACGCGACACACCCACCCCCACCCTCACCCACTACAACACACACATCAATGCATAGCAACACATCACAGTTACCCCCCAACCCCCCCGGAAGAATGCAAAGACAAAAGGAAATGATTATAAATTTAGAATTATATTGTAAGACTGAGTATAAAATATATCACACATCAATAACTTTATATACATAAATTGTCCAGTCCGATATGTGTATCAGCCATTGTTCGTGGGCCACTGGGCCAAAACACATGGGCAAAGCCCACACAGGATACCTGCCTCCAACGGAGAGAACACTGCAGGGGCATCAGATAGGAAAACTACAGGCACCTCAGGGGGAAGGGAAGGGGGGGCACCTCAGCCAGATGAGTCCACGACGCCAGATCCACGAGGGGCCTCCATGGCCACTGTGCCATCCTGGGGAGTGCAAAGCCACAGTCTCTCAAGTCTCTACAGTGGGTGGGTTGCCCACTGTGCCATCCTGGGGAGTGCAAAGCCACAGTCTCTCAAGTCTCTACAGTGGGTGGGCTGCCCACTGCCATATCCTGGGGAGTGCAAAGCCACAGTCTCTCAAGTCTCTACAGTGGGTGGGTTGCCCACTGTGCCATCCTGGGGAGTGCAGAGCCACAGTCTCTCAAGTCTCTACAGTGGGTGGGTTGCCCACTGTACCATCCTGGGGAGTGCAAAGCCACAGTCTCTCAAGTCTCTACAGTGGGTGGGTTGCCCACCATGCCTTCCTGGGGAGTGCAAAGCCACAGTCTCTCAAGTCTCTACAGTGGGTGGGTTGCCCACTGTGCCATCCTGGGGAGTGCAAAGCCACAGTCTCTCAAGTGGAGCAGTGCTTGAGATGAAGGGCCCAGTTCAGCGGTCCTTGAGACGGCGGTGCCCAGCGGAGCAGTGCTTGAGATGAAGGGCCCAGCGCAGCGGTTCTTGAGACGGCGGTGCCAACTGAGCGGTGCTTGAGATGAAGGGCCCAGCGGAGCAGTGCTTGAGATGAAGGCCCCAGCGGAGCAGTGCTTGAGATGAAGGGCCCAGTTCAGCGGTCCTTGAGACGGCGGTGCCCAGCGGAGCAGTGGTTGAGATGAAGGGCCCAGCGGAGCAGTGCTTGAGATGAAGGGCCCAGTTCAGCGGTCCTTGAGACGGCGGTGCCCAGCGGAGCAGTGCTTGAGATGAAGGGCCCAGCGCAGCGGTTCTTGAGACGGCGGTGCCCAGCGGAGCACTGCTTGAGATGAAGGGCCCAGCGGAGCGGTGCTTGAGAAGAAGGGCCCAGCGGAGCAGTGCTTGAGATGAAGGGCCCAGTTCATCGGTTCTTGAGACGGTGGGGCCCTGTTCAGCGGTGCTTGAGACGCCGGTGCCCTGTTCAGCGGTGCATGAGATGAAGGGCCCAGTTCAGCGGTGCTTGAGACGGCGGTGCCCTGTTCAGCGGTGCATGAGATGAAGGGCCCAGTTCAGAGGTGCTTGAGACGGCGGTGCCCTGTTCAGCGGTTCTTGAGACGGCGGTGCCCAGCGGAGCGGTGCTTGAGATGAGTGTCCTGGTCAGCGGATCCGGCCATGGCATGGATGTCACTCGCCACCTGACATGTGGCTGGCGGGGCCATCCTGCCCATCTGTCTGGTGGCTTGCGGGGCCCTCCTGGGCTGCAGTACCGGGCCTGTGGGTGTCCTTCTGCCCACCTGGGACGTGGCTTGCGGGGCCCTCCTGGGCTGCAGTACTGGGCCTGTGGGTGTCCTTCTGCCCACCTGGGACGTGGCTTGCGGGGCCCTCCTGGGCTGCAGTACCGGGCCTGTGGGTGTCCTCCTGCACACCTGGGATGGGGCTGGTGGGGCCCTCCTGGCCAGCTGGCCTGCTGCCGGACTTGTCGGGCGTGCTGCCCTTCCCACCCTTCCCTGTTCGCCTGTGGCCCTTTCCCACCTTTGGCGGTGTGCCAGGTGGCACCCGACATCCTGCCGGAGCCAATGTAGGGATTTTTGTCCCTGGTGTCTTTGGTCTCTCGCGCCAGGCACTGGCAATCTTCGGATGCTTTTCCGGGGGTGGGCTGGCCGTGCCTTGGCTCCTAGCTGAACTGGCTGCCCTTGAGGGTGGGGGACTCCACAGTCCATGGCAAACAGTTTTTACAGGTCCCGGTTTTGTGGTGGCTGAGGTGCTGATTGGAGTCTTATGAGATGGACGGGGTGGGGGAGTTGTTGGAAAGAGGTCAAGTTTGGAAAAGAAAAGCAATTTGGAAAGAGAGGGACGGGTAGGTGTAGTGGGTATGGGAGTGGAGGAAGAGGATGTGGTTATAGGAGTGTGAAGTCTGGTGTCTTTGGGTGCAGGTGCTTGGGCTGGAGGCTGTCGTGAGGTGGATGGCTGTTGAGTGGGTGGCTGCCTGCGTTTGTGTAGTTTGGAAGAGGGGGTGACAGACACACTGGGAGAGGACACAGGGGACATGTAAATGGTAGTGGGGTGGTGACTGCACGTGTGCGGAGTGTTCTGGTGGGTGTGCTGGTGATGGACGTAGTGGCTGAAGATGTTGTGCATGCAAGTGTGAGTGGAGACGTCACAGGGAGGGAGGAGGGAGACGAGGAGGAGGGGGACACAGTGAAGGCAGTGGGTGTTGGTATGTCTGCATGTGGATGTTGCTTGTGTGAATGCTTGTGTGATGTGTGGTACTTATGTCTGGATGAGCTTCCCTTGGGTGTTGAGGTGTATGCAGGCTGGTCTGATGGTGTGTCTGGGATAGGCAGAGGTACAGGGGATTGGGTCTGGGTGGAGGAAGTTGGAGGGGGGAGGCTAGACACAGGGACAATGGCTGCCGTCAGTGCTGAGGCCAGAGCGTTGAACGATCGCTGATGGGCAGCCTGACCAGAATGAATGCCCTCCAGGTATGCATTACTCTGGTGCACCTCCCTTTCTACACCCTGGATGGCATTCAAAAGGGTAGACTGCCCAACAATGATGGTCCTCAGGAGGACAATGACCTCCTCACTGAGGGCAGCAGGGGTGACAGGGGCAGGGCCTGAGGTGCCTGGGGCGAAGGAGATGCCCACCTTCCTGGGTGAGCGGGCACGGGGCAAACGCTGAGGGGCTGCTGGGAGGGCGGTGCTGGTGCGCTTGGTGGCGGCTGTACCTGTTGTTGCAGGGGGCACGGATGTTGCCGCCACCACAAGGGAGCTCCCTTCAGAGGACGAGTCGAGGTCACTGACATCAGCACGAGTCCCCGCTGTGGAGCTCCCCTCGCCCTCCGTCCCACTGGTGCATTCGGACTCCGTTGCATGGCCCTCCAGGGCCATGTGGGATGCAGCTCCCTCCTGCTCCGATGCCACTTCTCCTCCACCTGATGATGCTAATGCACACATGAACAGGAAGACCACAAAAAAGGGGGGGGAGAAATAAAGACATGTTGAGTGCATGCATTGGCGACACCGTTGGCGGAGAGGACAGACACAGAAGCCCCCTGCACTACGCAATCCGTGGGACATGGCCTACAAACCTATGGACGACAACTGCACACATAGATGACACAGGGCCATGGATACCTGTACTTGGCACCCTACAGAGGTGAGGGGCGGGGGCACAGGGCCATGCCTTACGGAGGGGCCTAGCCTACAGAAATCGCCCTGGCCTAGGGATACCCACAGCCCTCCTCCCCCACCCAGACACCTCCACTGCACGCAAAGTCAACAGAATGTATTTGTACTCACCCCCTTGTGTCTGCTGTGATGTCCTCACGCGCCCATCCAAATCGGGGTAGGCCACCGCCAGGATCCGGGACATCAGGGGGGTCAAATGTCGACTGGCACCCCTCCTACATTGGGAGGCCATCCCCAGCTGAGCCTCCGCCGTCTTCCTGCTCCAGCGTCGGATGTCCTCCCACCTCTTCCGGCAGTGGGTGCCCCGTCTGATGCAGGGTCCGGACGTCCTTGGCGATGGCACGCCAAATAGCGACTTTCTGGTTGGGCGCTGACCTATGTGACATGTACAGGGAGAGAAAAATTGTCATCACCTTCTGCATGCTCGATGTGAGTGGCCCCCCATCCCCACCCTTGCCATGTGGCACATGCTCTCATCTGTCGTTTGATGCATGCCTCAATCGCTCCCCTCCCCACCATCTTTCATCCACCCCACTCAACCCAGACATTGCCCACTAAGCATGGTCCCTGTGTACTTACCTGTTGGTCTGGAGGACCGTAGAATAGCGCATACTGGGGGAGGACCCCATCCACAAGTTTCTCCAACTCCCCTGAAGTGAAGGCAGGGGCCCTTTCCCCAGACGCATGAGCCATTGTCTCTTCCAGACAGAGGTCACAGCAGCACTTGCAGTGTAGGTCCTCTCCTGTGGAAGATCAGGTATCGAGTGATTAAGCAGATAGAAAATGGCGGTCACGCCCGCGGCGGTGCGTACCGCCACCGCCTGCGCACATCGTCATTGGCTCCTGAAACCCATAGGGTTCAATGTTAACCAATGCGGCTTTGCGCCGCGGTCTTCGAACGCCTACCGCCACGGTGTGCCACGCCAGCGCATTGACCTCACATCCCACTGTCGCACTTCACAGGTCAGGCAGCCGCCATTTCAAGGGCCACATGGCTTCATTTCTACTGCGTCACACATACCTAGGCCTTGCATCAACACTCATACAAACCTTTCAATGCATTGGGAATCGTGTTATGTGCAAGCTGTGGTTACGTACCTGTGGGTTGATTGACTCTGTGCTCGCTGTTGTCCTTCATAGGCACCGTCCGCTGGGACATGCGAGGAGATGGAGGAATCTTCCTGTGTACAGACCGCTGGTGGACTTGTCGACAATGGAGGAACGACATGTCATACTGACATACAGGCTTGACCGAGCCACTATACAGGAACTGTGTGCCCAGCTGGAGCCAGACCTGATGTCACCCATCCGCCAACCCACAGGGATCCCCCCTCTAGTGCAGGTGCTGTCAGTACTCCATTTCTTAGCAAGTGGGTCTTTTCAAACAACAGTGGCCATATCATCAGGGATGTCCCAGCCCATGTTTTCCAAGGTGTTGTCCAGAGTGTTGTCTGCCCTGCTCAAACACATGAGGAGCTACATCATTTTCCCTGAGGTGGGGGATTTGGTTACAGTGAAAGGAGACTTCTATGCCCTTGGACATATTCCCAACATCATTGGTGCCATTGATGGGACACATGTTGCTTTGGTCCCCCCCAGCAGGAGGGAACAGGTGTACAGGAACAGGAAGAGTAATTGTTAGAAATGGGGTCTCTGGTTGACAGTCAGGTTACCCCCTGTTCAAGCAAGGACCCTCACTCTAGTTAGGATAAAAGAGAATCACCCTCAGCTAACCCCTGCTTACCCCCTTGGTAGCTTGGCAGAGCAGTAGGCTTAACCTCAGAGTGCTGGGCGTAAAGTATTTGTACCAACACACACAGTAACTTAATGAAAACACTACAAAATGACACAACACCAGTTTAGAAAAATAGGAAATATTTATCTAGACAAAACAAGACCAAAACGACAAAAATCCAACATACACAAGTCAAGTTATGATTTTTTAAAGGTTTAAAATAAAAAGAGTCTTTAGGTAGTTGTAACAACACACTAGCGCTGCTAGCGTGTAAATGTACCTGGTTTGCGTCAAAAATAACCCCGCACGGGCGGTATGCGTCGAAAACAACTCGGCACGGCGATGCGCGTCGAAAAAGCCAGCCACGCGACGGTCCGAAAGTCCCGCGGCGCGGGTTGCGATCTCTCAGCCTTCGTCAGCGATGCTGCGTGTCGTTTCTCCTGCTCCGGGCGTCGATTCTCCAGTCGCGTTTCCTGCGGCGTCGTTTCTCAGCTGCGGAGCCGGCGTCGCGTCGTTTTCTCAGCCGCGATCGGATTCGCGGCGATCTTTTCTCCGCACGCGCTCGGTGCGTGTATTTTTGTCCTTAGGCTGCCAGCCTCTCCTTTCAGGGTCCCGGGAACTGGAAGGGCACCACAGAGCAGAGTAGGGGTCTCTCCAGAGACTCCAGGTGCTGGCAGGAAGAAGTCTTTGCTATCCCTGAGACTTCAACAACAGGAGGCAAGCTCTACATCAAGCCCTTGGAGATTTCTTCTTCAAGATGGAAGGCACACAAAGTCCAGTCTTTGCCCTCTTACTCTGGCAGAAGCAGCACTGCAGGAAAGCTCCACAAAGCACAGTCACAGGCAGGGCAGCACGTTTTCCTCAGCTATCAGCTCTTCTCCAGGCAGAGGTTCCTCTTGGTTCCAGAAGTGTTTCTAAAGTTTGTAAGTTTGGGTGCCCTTCTTATACCCATTTTAGTCTTTGAAGTCACCTTCCTTCAAAGGGGACTCACACCTTCTTGTGAAATCCTGCCTTGCCCAGGCAAGGCCTCAGACACACACCAGGGGGTTGGAGACAGCATTGTCAGAGGCAGGCACAGTCCTTTCAGATGAGAGTGACCACTCCACCCCTCCCTCCTAGCAGAGATGGCTAATCAGGAAATGCAGATTACACCCCAGCTCCCTTTGTGTCACTGTCTGGTGTGAGGTGAAAAACAACCCAACTGTCAAACTGACCCAGACAGGGAATCCACAAACAAGGCAGAGTCACAGAATGGTTTAAGCAAGAAAATGCTCACTTTCTAAAAGTGGCATTTCCAAACGCACAATCTCAAAATCAACTTTACTAAAAGATGTATTTTTAAATTGTGAGTTCAGGGATCCCAAACTCCACATGTCCATCTACTCTCTAGGGGAATCTACACTTTAATCATATTTAAAGGTAGCCCCCATATTATCCTATGAGAGAGACAGACCTTGCAACAGTGAAAACGAAATTGGCAGTATTTCACTGTCAGGACATATAAACCACATTACTATATGTCCTACCTTATCCATACACTGCACCCTGCCCTTGGGGCTACCTAGGGCCTACCTAAGGGGTGCCTTACATGTAAGGAAAGGGAAGGTTTAGGCCTGGCAAGTGGGTACACTTGCCAAGTCGAATTTACAGTGTAAAAATACACATACAGACACTGCAGTGGCAGGTCTGAGACATGATTACAGAGCTACTTATGTGGGTGGCACAACCAGTGCTGCAGGCCCACTAGTAGCATTTGATTTACAGGCCCTGGCACCTCTAGTGCACCTTACTAGGGACTTACTAGTAACTCAAATATGCCAATCATGGATGAACCACTTACATACAATTTAAACAGGAGAGCATATGCACTTTAGCACTGGTTAGCAGTGGTAAAGTGCTCAGAGTTGAAAAGCCAACAGCAACATGTCAGAAAAAAATAGGAGGCAGGAGGCGAAAAAAAGACTGGGGATGACCCTGCATAAGCAAAAGTCCAACACGACCCCCTACCAGCCTAAAGCCAGGGGAGAACAATCAATACCTTAATGTACTTCCCTGATTGGGGCGATAGAACAGGGACCCAGGCCCACAACAGCAGGGGCATGTTCCAGTTCTACGCCTTCCTGACTCCAGTTGGATCCCTCTGTCCATACTCTCAGGGCCCACTAAGCTAACCCATGGGGAACCCTTCTCCACATCTACAGACACCATCTGTGCAACACCTAACTTTACTTTGCTCACAGATGTATTGCAATGGGCAGATAGTACCACCAGGGCCAACACAGTGGTGTTGCCCACTCCACCCCCGGGGTGTGACTCTCGTCCTCCCCCCCCCAGGGGCAACTCTGTCCACCAGGACAGCAAGCCACAGTGGCCCCAGACAACTGTCAGGGATGAAAGCCCGACCTCAGGCCTCTCTAACCACTGTGACTGTGGAGAGTGGGGGGTGGTAGCCCCAGGTGCCTGGCACCCTTTGACCACTCTCTCTTCCACCAGGTCAGGGATGTTAACCTGACCCTGGTCCTCTCCTCTGGGGCTCTGTACCCTTCCTGCAGAAGCGGCACCCCCAGAGTCAAAAACTGTCAGGGTGCTTGTAGAAGCAGTCCTGCACAATTCTTCCATCAGTGCAGGGATGTTAACCTGCAACTGATCCTCCAACCTGGGGTCTGTACCTTCAGGTTGGACCAGGGCCAGGGGTGAGGCTTCCCTCCCCCTGCCCTCTCTTCTGGGGTCCTGAACCACCCAACTAGGAGTGGCCCCCCCAGAAGACAACATGGTAGGGGCACTGTTAGCAGTAGCCCCTTCCTCCAGGTCAGGGGGGACACCCTTAACCTGGCCTCCCAATCCAGGGTCTGTACCCACAGACTGGATCACTGCCTGGCAAACCAGGACTTCCTGGGGGGCATACCTACCCCCTACCAGGTCAGAGTTTACCCTCTGAACCTGGTCATCCAACCTAGGGTCACCACCCTGCGGTTGAACCACTGCCTGGCACACCAGGACTTCCAGGGGGGCACACTTACCCCCCTCAAGGGACACACCGTCCCGAAGGGCCACACAAGAGTCTGGCTGGCGCAGGTCCCCTGACCTCTGCCCATCTGACAGAGTCTGGATTCCCCCCAACCCAGAAATGGTCTCACCAAGGTCATTCATGGGGGGCTCTGCTCTCAGAGCTGACCCCTGACCCTCCAGGTTCTCCACTGGGGTCCGCAACCCCCTCTCAACCCTCTGTCTGGACTTCTGCACCCCCTCACTAGGAGTGGTACTGCCAGACACCAGAACTGGTGGGACGCTGGCTACAGCCGCCCCCCCAAGTTCTCCTGACACTGTGGGGTCTCCCTCAACAGATGGCCCTATGGTACAGGCTAGGCTCCCCTCCTGGTGTTCCCGCAGGGAACCCTCCAGGACCTGGGACCGGATCTCGGGCACCTTGGGCCTCAACCCATCCCCATTCCCTCTCCTCTGAGACTGGACATGGGGTCCCTCACCCATCCCACTACACTGGGACCTACCTGGGACACTACAATCCTTCCCTACCTCACCTGGTTGGGAACTACCTAGACCACTCCTCTCAGGAGCACCCCCAAATGCCTCTTCAGACTCTCTGGTACTCACCCAGAAGTCTGCCTCCATTGTAAGCTCCCTGGGGTCAGAGAACTCACACTCCACCTGGTGTTGGCATAGCTCTGGAAAATAAGGACTAGACATATGCTCTCCAGCAATTACATCACTCAGCCCCTCACATGAATTAACCAAAGTACCCTTCACCCAACCATCCAGTGACTCTGCTTTGACAAAGCACCCCACATCACCCTCCTGAGACTGGTGAGACAGTACCTGACTGTCCCTGACACTCAACCCACACTCTTCTGGGATGTCTTCACACTCCATAACCAGGACTTCTACCTGGGGGGAACCCCTCTCCCTGTCACTCTCACCTAGAGTCAGTAGAGTGTCCCTCCCACCAGTAGGAATATGACTCCCCATGCCAGTTCCCCAATCCACCTCAGGGACCCTGTGCATCACTGGAGCTACCTCATACCCCTGAACCTCCTGGCGTGTGTTAACTCCCTCCTTCAAGTAGGGCACCACCTCTCTGGGCATGTGCACTTCTGCAGCATCACTGGATATACAATTGTTGCTGCCACCATTCCAGCTGGACTCAGCCCTCATGACTTCCAGCTCTTTCAATTTAAGCTCGTAAGCATAAATCATTTTTTTAATCTCTAAGTTCCTCCTCCTTTCTTCCAACTCCCAATCGAGCTTTTTCAGCTCCCATTGGTACTCCCTCTCTGCCTGTCTGTCCTGTAACTCTTCAGGAGTCAGACCCTTGGGTGACACCCTGCCATCCCTCCTGGGGACCCTCCCCCCAGGCGTAACAGGTTCCTCCACTACACCACTGTGTATCCTCTGCACTTCCCCACCCATATTCTCCTCCTCTGTGTGCCCTCCAGCCTTCTTGATTGTCACCCAAGCCCTCTGTGCCTGTTGCAGCTCCCCCTCCCTGGTGGAGCTCTCAGTGGGACAGTCAAGATTTTTAAGGAACTGTTTCAATTGAGCAACTGAGTACTCCTTCAGTTTCTCCATTTCAAACACAGCTCCAGCTGTTGCATCTCCAGATTGAGACATGATGGTCACAAGTGCAAAGTTCCAAAGGCAGAAAAAAATAATTTCCCAATGAAGTAAAAAGAATCAGTCAAGGGATCAGCAAAATCATGGAAGTAGAATAAAAAGAGTCCTTAAGAGAAAAATCAAAAGATCACCAAACAAGTAGTATGTGGTCACGTAGTGGTCTGAGATCAAAACAGTAGTGTACACTTAATTACTGTATGTCAAGTACAAATACAAGTCCAATCCCGCCCGCTGGTCACCAATGTTAGAAATGGGGTCTCTGGTTGACAGTCAGGTTACCCCCTGTTCAAGCAAGGACCCTCACTCTAGTTAGGATAAAAGAGAATCACCCTCAGCTAACCCCTGCTTACCCCCTTGGTAGCTTGGCAGAGCAGTAGGCTTAACCTCAGAGTGCTGGGCGTAAAGTATTTGTACCAACACACACAGTAACTTAATGAAAACACTACAAAATGACACAACACCAGTTTAGAAAAATAGGAAATATTTATCTAGACAAAACAAGACCAAAACGACAAAAATCCAACATACACAAGTCAAGTTATGATTTTTTAAAGGTTTAAAATAAAAAGAGTCTTTAGGTAGTTGTAACAACACACTAGCGCTGCTAGCGTGTAAATGTACCTGGTTTGCGTCAAAAATAACCCCGCACGGGCGGTGTGCGTCGAAAATAACCCTGCACGGTTATATGCGTCGAAAACAACTCGGCACGGCGATGCGCGTCGAAAAAGCCAGCCACGCGACGGTCCGAAAGTCCCGCGGCGCGGGTTGCGATCTCTCAGCCTTCGTCAGCGATGCTGCGCGTCGTTTCTCCTGCTCCGGGCGTCGATTCTCCGGTCGCGTTTCCTGCGGCGTCGTTTCTCAGCTGCGGAGCCGGCGTCGCGTCGTTTTCTCAGCCGCGATCGGATTCGCGTCGATCTTTTCTCCGCACGGCGCTCGGTGCGTGTATTTTTGTCCTTAGGCTGCCAGCCTCTCCTTTCAGGGTCCCGGGAACTGGAAGGGCACCACAGAGCAGAGTAGGGGTCTCTCCAGAGACTCCAGGTGCTGGCAGGAAGAAGTCTTTGCTATCCCTGAGACTTCAACAACAGGAGGCAAGCTCTACATCAAGCCCTTGGAGATTTCTTCTTCAAGATGGAAGGCACACAAAGTCCAGTCTTTGCCCTCTTACTCTGGCAGAAGCAGCACTGCAGGAAAGCTCCACAAAGCACAGTCACAGGCAGGGCAGCACGTTTTCCTCAGCTATCAGCTCTTCTCCAGGCAGAGGTTCCTCTTGGTTCCAGAAGTGTTTCTAAAGTTTGTAAGTTTGGGTGCCCTTCTTATACCCATTTTAGTCTTTGAAGTCACCTTCCTTCAAAGGGAACTCACACCTTCTTGTGAAATCCTGCCTTGCCCAGGCAAGGCCTCAGACACACACCAGGGGGTTGGAGACAGCATTGTCAGAGGCAGGCACAGTCCTTTCAGATGAGAGTGACCACTCCACCCCTCCCTCCTAGCAGAGATGGCTAATCAGGAAATGCAGATTACACCCCAGCTCCCTTTGTGTCACTGTCTGGTGTGAGGTGAAAAACAACCCAACTGTCAAACTGACCCAGACAGGGAATCCACAAACAAGGCAGAGTCACAGAATGGTTTAAGCAAGAAAATGCTCACTTTCTAAAAGTGGCATTTCCAAACGCACAATCTCAAAATCAACTTTACTAAAAGATGTATTTTTAAATTGTGAGTTCAGGGATCCCAAACTCCACATGTCCATCTACTCTCTAGGGGAATCTACACTTTAATCATATTTAAAGGTAGCCCCCATATTATCCTATGAGAGAGACAGACCTTGCAACAGTGAAAACGAAATTGGCAGTATTTCACTGTCAGGACATATAAACCACATTACTATATGTCCTACCTTATCCATACACTGCACCCTGCCCTTGGGGCTACCTAGGGCCTACCTAAGGGGTGCCTTACATGTAAGGAAAGGGAAGGTTTAGGCCTGGCAAGTGGGTACACTTGCCAAGTCGAATTTACAGTGTAAAAATACACATACAGACACTGCAGTGGCAGGTCTGAGACATGATTACAGAGCTACTTATGTGGGTGGCACAACCAGTGCTGCAGGCCCACTAGTAGCATTTGATTTACAGGCCCTGGCACCTCTAGTGCACCTTACTAGGGACTTACTAGTAACTCAAATATGCCAATCATGGATGAACCACTTACATACAATTTAAACAGGAGAGCATATGCACTTTAGCACTGGTTAGCAGTGGTAAAGTGCTCAGAGTTGAAAAGCCAACAGCAACATGTCAGAAAAAAATAGGAGGCAGGAGGCGAAAAAAAGACTGGGGATGACCCTGCATAAGCAAAAGTCCAACAGTAATCATTCCATGAATGTCCAGATGGTGTGTTTGGCTGACCAGTACATCTCCCATGTTAATGCCAAGTTCCCTGGGTCAGTGCATGACGTCTACATCCTGCGGAATAGCAGCATCCCGTATGTGATGGGTCAACTCCAGAGGCACCGGGTGTGGCTATTAGGGGACTCTGGTTACCCCAACCTGTCATGGCTATTGACCCCAGTGAGGAATCCCAGGACCAGGGCAGAGGAACGGTACAATGAGGCCCATGGGCGGATTAGGAGGGTGATCGAGCGAACCTTCGGCCTCCTGAAGGCCAGGTTCAGGTGCCTCCATATGACTGGTGGATCCCTAATGTACTCACCAAAGAAGGTGTGCCAGATCATCGTGGCCTGCTGTATGCTTCACAACCTGGCTTTGCGACGCCAGGTGCCTTTTCTGCAGGAGGATGGTCCAGATGGTGGTGTTGTAGCAGCTGTGGAGCCTGTGGAGAGTGAAGAGGAGGAAGCCGAAGAGGACGACATAGAGAACAGGAACACAGTAATACAGCAGTATTTTCAGTGACACACAGGTAAGAGTACACACCAGCATATTACATTTACTTAAAGACTCCTACCTCTCTACTGTCTGACTTTTTCCCCCAGTGTATGGTAACTGTGTTGTGACTTTCCCTTCCGTTTTCAGAGATGTGGGCCCCACTGCGTGACATCTGCTTTGTTTCGCCATGGACTACAGCTGTGTGACAGCGGTTTGTTGGCATCACAATGTGAATGAACATTTTGGCACGGTCATGTCTAATACATTTGTTCTAAATCACAGCCAGGCTCCAGATTGTTTTGTGCAATAAGTGTGTTTATTCAAGTGCTCTAAATTGGATGGGTGGTTGCAAATCGGTGAGGGGTGATGGTGGAGGATTGTCCATGGCAGAGTCCAGACTATCAGTATCACATGTGCATTGTCCAAATGCCTGTGGGAAGTGGAGGAGGGGCAGTTTAAGGTTGGACAGGGTGACAATGTGGGACAGTGGGATGACAATCAGGGCCGTATCCTTTGCTGGCGGGGGTCTTGACATCTTACTCTGTCTTCTTCCTGGATCTCAGGGCCCGCTTGCGGGGTGGTTCTCCTTCTGCAGGGGGTGGGGTTCTGGTGGCCTGTTGGTCTTGTGTCGGGGCCTCCTGTCCACTAGCGCCGGCGGAGGTGGTAGGCAGTTCTTGGTCCATGCTAGTGTCAGGGGCCCTTTGAGGTGCCACAGTGTCCCGCAATGTGGTGACTACCTCATTCAGGGCCACTACGATGGTACCCATGCCGGAACTGATGTTTCTTAGTTCCTCCCTGAACCCCATATACTGTTGCTCCTGCAGAAGCTGGATCTCCTGAAACCTGGCCAGGACCGTCGCCATCGTCTCCTGGGAGTGGTGGTATGCTCCCATGATGGAGGAGAGGGCCCTGTGGAGAGTGGGTTCCCTGGGCCTTTCCCCCCCCTGTCGCACAGCAGCCCTCCCAGTTCCCCTGTTTCCATGGGCCTCTGTCCCCTGGACCGTGTGCCCACTTCCACTGCCCCCAGGTCCCTGTTGTTGTTGGGGTGTTGGGTTAGCCTGGGTTCCCTGTAGTGGTGGACACACCGCTGATTGACGTGTCCTGGGGACAGAGGTATGGGCCCGCTGGGTGGGTGCTGTGCTGGTGTTTCCAGAGGGGGGAAGGTCTGCTGTGGCCTGTGGCTGTGTGAGGGGAACCGACTGTCCCCGAGGTCCCCGATGGACCGGGCTGGTCATCTAGATCCAGGGAGACAGAGCTGCTGTCCTCACTGTGGGCCTCTTCTGGGGGTGGAGTGGACATTTGTGGACCCTCCTGCGCGGTGACCTGGCGTTCGGGTCCTGCAGGGGTATAAAAGTATGGTTATTGCTTCTGTGTGTGCCATAGCATGCAATGGGTGGGTGCCCGTGTACCCCAGTGCTGGCATTCCTATGTGGGGGCTGTTGTGACAGTGGTTTGGGGGGGGTTGTATGTGTATGTGCAGTGGGCATGCTTAGGTGATGGGTGTCCATGCTTTGTGGACGCATGCAGGGCTAGGTGTTGGGATGGGTGGGTTGTGATGGTGAGACATTTGCAAGGAGTAGGTGTGATGGGGGTGGGGGTGAGGGTGGGGGTATGAGTTGGCATGCAGGTGGGGTGGGATGAAGTAGTGAAGATGAGACTTACCAGAGTCCATACCTCCGGCTACTCCTGCGAGGCCCTCAGGATGCAGGATGTTCAAGACCTGCTCCTCCCATGTTGTAAATTCTGGGGGAGGAGGTGGGGGTCCGCCGCCAGTCCGCAGCACCGCGATGTTGTGCCTGGATACCATGGAACGCACCTTCCCCCGTAGGTCGTTCCACCTCTTCCTGATGTCATCCCGATTTCTTGGGTGCTGTCCCACTGCGTTGACCCTGTCCACTATTCTGCTCCATAGCTCCATCTTCCTGGCAATGGTGGTGTGCTGCACCTGTGCCCCGAACAGCTGTGGCTCTACTCGTACAATTTCCTCCACCATGACCCTGAGTTCATCATCAGAGAACCTGGGGTGTCTTTGCGGTGCCATGGGGTGGTGTGGGTGATGTGTAGGGTGGATTGTGTGGTGCTAAGTGTGGTGATGTGTATTGTTGTGTTGTGTGAAGTGCGTGCAAATATTGCTGGGTGACAGTGAATTGGGCGTCTGGGTGCTCGGATGTATTTTCTCTGTGCGTGTTCACGAATCTCTAGGAGTGGAGGTTTGTGGGTGATGTGGGTGTGTATTTTATATTGTAATGGGTGTGTGGGAGTGGTGTGTGTATGTGTATCAGGTGTGTGTATTTTGAATTGTCCAATGTGGTAGTGTTTTGTACAAGTGTGTGTATTTTGAGCGTGGCGGTGTGTACCGCCAATGGAATACCGCGGTTGAAAGACCGCCGCGTGGATTCGTGTGTCGTGATAGTGTGGGCGTATTTCTGTTGGCGTGACGGTGGAGGTTTGGCCATTGCCAGTTTCTCGCTACCCTTTGGTGTGGCGGACTTTTGTGGATGTCTGTATTTTGGCGGTTTGCCTGTTGTGGGTCAGAATGACCGTGGCGGTTTACCGCGGCCGCGGCGGTGTTATGGCGGTCTTCTGAACGGTGGTAAGCGCCTTTTACCGCCGAGGTTGGAATGACCACCTTAGTCTCTTTTTCGAAGATATTCTTCAGCGGGACGAACCTGCCAGTCCAATCCGACCTCCTGGAGCCCTTCTCCGGATACTCGATGCGGGAATCCTCGGTGGAGATTTTTACCTACGGACGTAGTCATTTTTTTTAGGTGAAAATCCTTCGACCGGGGTAAACCTGGATCTTGATCCGACATCCCTGGAGCCCTCCTCGGATACGCTGGCTGGGAGGTCCCGGTCAACTTTTTACCTTCGGACTTAGGGGGTAATTCCGACCCTGGCGGTCCATGACCGCCAGGGCCGGGGACCGCGGAAGCACCGCCAACAGGCTGGCGGTGCTTCCTGGGCCATTCTGACCGCAGCGGTAAAGCCGCGGTCAGAAAAGGGCAACCGGCGGTTTCCCGCCGGTTTACCCCTGGCCCAGGGAATCCAAGCAGCGCCGCCATGGGGATTCCGACCCCCTTCCCGCCATCCTGTTCCTGGCGGTTTTTACCGCCAGGAACAGGATGGCGGGAACGGGTGTCGTGGGGCCCCTGGGGGCCCCATAAAGATTTTCAGTGTCTGCTTTGCAGACACTGAAAATCGCGACGGGTGCCACTGCACCCGTCGCACCCCTACAACTCCGCCGGCTCCATTCGGAGCCGGCTTCATTGTTGAGGGGGGTTTCCCGCTGGGCCGGCGGGCGGCCTTCTGGCGGTTGCCCGCCGGCCCAGCGGGAAAGCCAGAATGGACGCCGTGGTCTTTTGACCGCGGTGCGGTCATTCGGCGGTTCCCTCCAGGCGGGCGGGCGAATGACCCCCTTAGTCTCTTTTATGCAGATTTTCTTTACTGGGACGAACCAGCAAATCAGGCCGGGTCGCGGTTGAGGCAAGCCGGCTAGAGTTGCTGCGGCGGGTCGGTCCCTCTGTAGAGCTTTTTTTCAAAAGTTGTCCAAACTTCCCCAAACTTCTGGGGCTTCTCCCAGATGTCCTTTTAAGGTTCTTTTGGGGTCCACAGCTCACCCCAAGGGTCCAGAAGTTCTGAGATGGTCCTTGGGGGGTGCGGACTACAACTCCCAGAATGCACCTGGTGCAAACTCCTTTTTGGCCACTGGACAGTGGTCAGCTGGTCGCTTTCTTCAGGAGTTGGTGCAGGGGACTCTGGTTAGCAATTTTTCACCTGTAGCAAACAGGGAGTCCCTCCTTGAACCAGTTGAAGCCAGGCAAAGTCCTTCTTGTGGTGAAGCCCAAGTGTGCAGCTGGTGCAGTCCTTCTGAGTGCAGGTTCCAGGTGCAGGCCAGGGGTCCAGCAGGGCAGTCCTTCTTCTTCTGTAGTTCTTCCTTGTTGGATTTGGTAGGGAACTGAGGTGTTGGTGCAGGTCTGCCAGTTTTATCCTTGCTCCTGGGTGAAAAGCAGGGGGGTCCTGGTTCTCCAATCAGGTGCAGAGTCCTTCCCCCTGGGATGACCACTTCCTGGGAAGTGTGGCAAAAATCAATCCCAGGAGGCAACATCCTCCAAAAATCCATCATGGCTGAATCTGATTTTTGGAGGTTACATCTGGCTGAGCCCACCCACTGGTGTGGCTAAAAATCATCAACAAACCCCTCTCCTGCCCTCTCCTAATCTAATCAAGGGGTCACCTAGTTGTCTGGGGTTGCAGGATGTGGGGGTGTTGCTGGTTGCTCCAAATGTCCTTCTCTGCCTTTAAAGACCAGTTTGGCAGCCCTCCCCCTTCCTGCCTTACCATCTGCTGAGGGGAGATTCCCTCCCCCAGGCACATTCCTTTGTGTGAAGCCAGGCCACTTCACGCCTCATCAAAGTAGCCTGGCCAGGCTGCTAGAGGCTGGCCAATCAGAGCACAGCAGCAAAAACAATGCAGGGCTGAAACTGGCAACTTTTCAGGTAAAGTTTAAAACTCTTTACCTGAACAAGTTATATCAAATCCCACAACTGGAAGTTGTGGGATTTATTACAACAATTAATTTGATACCAAACTCTTGGTATGCATCATTTAAGGAGACTTTAAAAATTAAAATAAAGTCTCCCAATTCTAGCCTATGAAGGCCATTTACTACAATGAGGGAAAAACGAATTTGGCTGTTTTTACCTCACCAGGGCTTCTAAAACTATTTTTATAAAGTCCCTGCTTATAGTTACATGGCACCCAGCCCTAGGGGCACATAGGGCACACCTTAAGGGTGACTTATATGCAAAAATAAGGTAGTTTAAGACTTTGGAACTACTTTTAATCTCAAAGTCGAATTTGCATATAACTTTAATTTAAAAGCAGCCAGCAAGGCAGGCCTGCCTTTAAAATGACACTGGGCACCTCAGCAGTGCAACTATGGGTGCACTACCTATGCTGTGGTCCCTAAACCTACATGCCCTGCCATATACTAGGGACTTATAGGTAGGTTAACTTAGCCAATTATAATTAGCCTAATTTGCATATCCATTTTACACAGAGCACAGGCCCTGGGACTGGTTAGCAGTACCCAGGGCACCATCAGAGTCAGGAAAATACCAGCAAAAAGTGGAAAATGGGAGCAAAACATTAGAGGGCCTCTGCAATCAGCCCTGTTTTCTCACAAATACCATCAATGAACCTCACCCAGAGCATAACATTTGTTTCAGAATTACATGGGGTAGGTCCCCCCAAGTAGTCATTTTCAAATTTGCCCATAAACAATGAGGCATATGAAGGGCCAAAAACGTGAACCCATAACAGACTTTGATGATATTGTTCATCTTCATAGATAAAGAAACTGTTCTTTAGAACAAAATCAGCCATTTCAGCACCATTCCACTGTGTGAGAGCTCTTTCTGATACACAGGTATTTCTAGGTTGTTGTAAAATTTAGGATTTTGCTTGAAATTGATTCTGCAAGACAAGCCTGGAACTACTGTAACTAAAGCATTGTTTTTTTTAAATTTGTGTTTGTATTGTTTATTTCATCTTCTCTATCTTTTACTGCAACTGGTTCTGTCCATTTCCTGTTCACATTATGAATTATACTGCAGAAACCATTGTTTTGGCCCTGAAGAAGAGACTTTGAAATCATGAAACACGTGTCGGCTAGTGTTAGTTAAAAACACAAAAAGGTATGGGGTTCACTTATAATGAGGAGCTATACCCGAGGGAGATTTTCCTGGAGCTCCTTAACCTAACTAGGTGAGTGAATGGTGAGTGAGTGCTGTGAAGTGGTGATGCGGGGGTGTTTCCTTTACGGAC
Organism: Pleurodeles waltl; assembly: GCF_031143425.1. NCBI lineage: Eukaryota > Metazoa > Chordata > Amphibia > Caudata > Salamandridae > Pleurodeles > Pleurodeles waltl. Next base: position 1,549,751,521 of record NC_090440.1, read on the forward strand.
TAGGTGGTCTCACACACTATACAGTGTCATGCTTCATCATTTGACCACCTAGCCCCATCCAGGACAATGCCACCTGGGCGGACTCAACCTCACCGTACAGGAGGGAGTGCGTAAATTTTTACTTTCGGTAAATTGTGGGATCCAGCTAAGCTAGGGAAAAATATAAAAACACCTAGGCAGTTACCAGTGTGCAATGTACACTTTTAATAATGGTGTCTGCTGGTGTGTTAAAAACAAGGATGGGACACCTCTGTGAGAACTAGGATTCACTGGGTCACCTATGTAAAATAAATGGCCGACATGTTTCTGCCCTCTACAATGAGCCAAGGAAGGTCTGGGGGCATTCTTCAGGGCCTAGGATCCCTTAACGTCATGCATTGCAGAGACAAACATCCAACACTCAGTAAGAGAGTGGGTAAAATATAGTGAGAATTAATGCGGCCTACCTGAAGCGAGGAACTACCTAGCGTAGGTCCCAAGTCTAAAGGCTACTTGCCCCAAAACTCCAGGAGGGGGAGTGTCCCCTTATAGTCACACATGCATCAAAGGAGGCGCTCGCTGTGCACCTAATCCGTCCCCTCACTGAACCGCTTGTGGCTAGTGTTTGTTAACAATAAAGAATAAAGAATAGAGTTTTGAACTCATAGTAAGAAAATGTTGACTTTCTTTTTAACTTAAGAAAAGCTTTTATGTACTGTGATTCGCTCTAAACCCTGCTTATGTAATACCCAGTGCATTGTTCTCCTCCAGGTATTGTGAGAGCTGTAAATTTATGATTTTTTTAATACTTTTGCCAAGTAGTATAAGAAAGAAATAGAGGAGTAGTTTGACATCTCCATAGGGTTAGCACCCTCTGCACATCTGAATATAGAAGTTAAATAGATAGATACATAGATACATAGATAGATAGTCAAAACGACCCAGCCATTTGGAAATCAGTCTTCATCCTGCTCCAATAGGAACAGTCTAACCCAAACTGCCAGGTCAGATCCTTCCTCAACTGGAATTCGAGCAACCCAAGGTCGGTTTTGCCCTTATTAGGACTTATCAGCTTGGCATACTTTGGTTCCAGTGGCACAGTGTGCATGGAGCCCACGTCTGGGCATAGCAGCCCCACCTAGTGTGTCATATTCAAGTATGCAAAAAAGTGACGGATGGAATGCTTGAATTAATCTCAGCCACTGGTAAATACTCTTCTCTGTAACTCAGACAGTCACTATTTTGCACATCATTCCACCTCAGTTTCGACCCAGCCATATTCAAATCATTCTCTACACTGCTCCAGTGGGAACAGTCAGCCCAAAGTGCCAGGCCAGGTCTTCCCTGAACTGGAACAGGAAGCTACCCAAGATCGGTTTTGCCCTTATGAGGGCTCATCAGACTGGTATAGCTTGGTTCCAGTGGCACAGTGTGCACAGGACTCATATGTTGGCATACCGGTCTCACTTAGGCTGCCACACTCAAGTATACAAGAAAGTGATGAATGGAATGTTTCAATTAATCTCAGCCACTGGTACTTTTCGCAGCCGCATCCTAGTCCATCAATATTTTGCACACCATTAGACCTCAGTTTGGACACAGCCATATGCAAATCAGTTTTCACCTTGCTCCAGTGGAAACAGTCCAGCTCAAACAGCCAGGCCAGGTCCTTTCTGAGCCAGAACACTAGCAACCCAGGACTGGTTTTGCCCTTACTAGGACTTATTAGCTTGATAAAGCTTGCTTCAAGTGGCCATGTATGCACAGGACCCACGTCCGGGCATACCCCTCCACTTAGGGCATCACACTCAAGTATTCAAAAAAGCTATGGGTGGGATGCTTGAATTAATCTCAGACATTGGTGTTTACTCAGGCCACATCCCAGTTCATCATTAATTTACACACCATGCCACCTCAAATTGGACCCAGCCTATGCAAATCAGTCTAAACACTGCTCCTATGTGAACATTCCAGCCCAGACTGCCAGGCAAGGTCCTCTCTGAACTGGAACACAAGCAACCCAGGACTAGTTTTGCCCCTATTAGGCATTATCAACCAGGTAAAATTTGGTTCCAGTGGCCCACTATGCACAGGATCCACATCTGGGCATACCCCTCCACTTAGTGTGTCACACTCAAGAATTAAAAAAGTTATGGGTGGAATGCTTTAATTAATCCCAGACGTTGGTGTTTACTCGGGCCGCATCCCAGTCCATTATTAATTTACACATCATGCCACTTCAGTTTGGACCCAACCTATGCAAATCAGTCTCACCACTGCTCTTATGGGAACAGTCCAGCTCAAACTAACAAGCAAGGTTATCTCCAAACTGTAACACAAGCAACCTAGGAAGAGTTCTGCCATTATTAAGCCTCATCAGCCAGGTATTGCTTGGTTCAAGTGAGGACTGTATGCAAGTGTCCACGTCTGGGCATACCCGGCCCACCTAGGGTGTCACACTTAAGTATACAAATAAGAGCTGGATGGAATGCTTGAATTAATCTCAGCCACTGGCGATTATTTGGCTGCATGGGGCAATTTTCACTTCTTATAGAAACAATTTGGCGTTCCCTGCTAGATGGCCTTAGAAACAGATCATGGTTCAAAAATATGTTCCCTATGCAAGTTGTACATTTTCCTAATCCTGCCTTAAGATTCATCTGCATATCAGGTGGATACTGGAAAATAAAAATGCCCTTTTAAATTACTTTCAATAGAAACTCAAGGCAAATAATGGTCAGAAAACATAGCTATATTTTTTTAGCAAATGATGATTAATTGTACGAAAATGTGGCTATAGAAAAGCTTGTTAAAGAACAATTATGAAAGGACTACTGTAAAGGAGCTGTAAAATCTGGCTGCTGTCTCTACAGGCTCTTGTGCATATGTGACAATGTATGAGCCAATGCTTTGGGCACCTTAACTAGAAATCCCAACTGATACCATACTTAAGTGGATGGCCAGCTACAAACCCATGTATTGCACGTTGCTGCCATGTCTCGTTTGGAAGGGCAACCAACTTCTGACTCTTTGATATTAATATCTTGGAATATACGGGGCTTATTGGCAAAACTGGATGATGATGACTACTTGAACTTGTCAGGGGTGGGAACTTTTTTTCAAGGCTACATTAATTATAGGTTAGAGATTACGGAACCTGGAAAAGAGCCCAATCAGTGATTTTACCATTTAGCTAATGGTATTCTACATTGTGGGGTGAGTGTAATGGAATCCTGTTCACTGGATTTAAAGAAGCATATCCTATTCTTTCCTTCTGGAATCACACAGTGTAACATATAGTATATATGCAGTTCCGCAGAGTGTAATATTTCATTTATTACTATTTTTGAGTGTGGAGAGGGACAGTGGCTCATGAGAGGTGAACCTCGCGTGGGTCATGATGCCCTAAACACTGGTTATAAATTCCACATTTAAATTTGCATTTAATAGATAGATAGATAGATAGATAGATAGATAGATAGATAGATAGATAGATAGATAGATAGATAGATAGATAGTGAAATCAGGAGTTCATCTGTATGCACCACTGGGGCTCATTATCGAGTTGGCACATTCATGAAATGAAAAGACTAGCCAATCCAGAGCTTCATTTCACATTGGAGATTAACATGTTTCAGATGTCCTTTGGTCTGCTGAAGACACAAGGAGGGTTGAAAAGCTTAAATCTCTGCTATAAAATAACACTGGCATTTCTAAATCTGCGATGGAGTAACTCATCTTTTCGGTTTGGGAACGTGCCAACCTAATCTTCTCTAATATAGATAGATATATATTCACTGAAAAAACAAAGGTGGAAGGGACGTCATGGTGAGCTCTGGTTATGACACCTTAATGTAGATTTTTTTTTAAAAACTCAGAAATTCTTTGAGAATTAGTTTACTGAAAAAATACAGTTAAGGTGAAGTTCTAATTACAAAACCTTAAGATCATTTAAATTATTCAGCTATGGTTAGGTAATCTAAAGACATCACTGAAGACACCCACATTTACATCATTGATGATCACTGACATCATCCTTTGGTACCAATAGTTTTCTAATTTCCATTTAAGAAAATAATTTTAAAGTAGATTCATATTTTCTAAAAAAAAAAACTGTAATACTGTTATAACCCCTACATTAGCCCTCTGGTCAAAGGATGTTCTACATGTCCCCTTTTGTCTCTTCTCAATTTATTTACAGGACATAGGCACCATGCCTACACTTCTGTCCTGCAAGGTTTGCAATATGAACTATGCCTTTGGCATGGGCAGTGCAGGGGCCCCCTGGCACAGCCCCATGGAGCTTTTCACTGTCTGCATTGCAGACAGTGAAAAGTGCGACGGGTGCAACTGCACCCGTCGCAACACCACAGCTCCATTTGGAGCCGGATCACGTGTTGCGGCCAACATCCCCGCTGGGCCGGCGGGCGGAAACTCGGTTTCCACCAGCCGGCCCAGCGGGGATGTTGTAATGGCCACCGCAAAAGTGCGGCCGCATTGGCGGCCGTGCGGCAGTTACAACTTGGCGGGCGGCATTTGCTGCCCGCCAAAGTTGTAATGAGGGCCATAGTGTCTGTTTTAAGGTAGCTAAACACAAGTGTGTGTAACCATAGGTTATATTGCACCACAGACTGAGTCCCCATATGAAGTTTGTGCTCATTAGCAAACATTATAGCCTTGTAACCTTCTACCCCGCAAAAACACGTATCACTGCATTTTTGTTAACTTTTAAACCGTTTGAGCAAGAAACAATTTTTTTGTTCAAATCTGCGTATTTTTAGTCAGATGATGGATTATGTGGCAAATGCAGCCACACAATCGCATAATTCCAGTGGGCCTGATTATAACCCCAGATGCAGCCTGCCTCAGAAGAAGGCAGAGCTGCTGTAAGGAAATGGCTCCCTGCTGCATTTGCCCCCCACTTTTTGCCTGATACTGATGCTGACTTGACTGAGAAGTGTGCTGGGACCCTGCTAACCAGGCCCCAGCACCAGTGTTCTTTCACCTAAAATGTACCATTGTCTCCACAATTGGCACAACCCTGGCACCCAGGTAAGTCCCTTGTAACTGGTACCCCTGGTACCAAGGGCCCTGATGCCAGGGAAGGTCTCTAAGGGCTGCAGCATGTCTTATGCCACCCTAGGGACCCCTCACTCAGCACAGACACACTGCTTGCCAGCTTGTGTGTGCTGGTGGGGCAAAAATGACTAAGTCGATATGGCACTCCCCTCAGGGTGCCATGCCAACCTCACACTGCCTGTGGCATAGGTAAGTCACCCCTCTAGCAGGCCTTACAGGCCTAAGGCAGGGTGCACTATACCACAGGTGAGTATATGGTCTGGGAGCCTGTCAAAAACGAACTCCACAGCTCCATAATGGCTACACTGGATACTGGGAAGTTTGGTATCAAACTTCTCAGAATAATAAACCCACACTCAGGCCAGTGTTGGATTTATTAAAAAATGCACACAGAGGGCATCTTAGAGATGCCCCCTGTATTTTACCCAATTGTTCATGTTGCAATTTATCATAAGTAATGTTTTGTATAAAATGTACATTCTCTATTTTCCCCTTACTTTCATTGTGTACCCACCTGCCCATAGGGATCCAAGTGTAACATTCCATTCCTCCCCATTTTCCCCTTGTCTTCCCAGTTGGTTCCTACCAGCATTCTATAACTGTTCCTGTGACAGTTGACAGCTGTGAGGAGAAATGCTCGCTACCGGTTGTGGCTGGAGGCTGTTGTTAATTCATCTTGCCAATAAATTATTTCTTAAAGAACATCATCGGAGTTAAGGAACATTTATAATACTGGCGTCGAATTGCTGGTGGGGGACAGCAGTCTCAGCCTCCTCCCCTACAACTTATAGCCACCTGTGTCACAGACAGAAAATAAACAACAGGAGATTGAGAATAATTCCCTGAGGTGAGCAGAACTTTCAGTCTGGAAATAATTTGAGAAAGTACTGTCTGTTTCTACATTTAACCTGCCATGCTGCTAACACAGGTTATCATTATAAAATATACTCTCAGCATAAACACATAACAGCAAGTTTATGTTTAACTTCAGCATTTCCTCTGTATTTTTTTCAAATTCAACCTGTCAGATCAGCATTTAAGAAAAATGTATAGCCCTTTGCTGGCAACAACCAGGAAACCTTATTAACCTTGCACTAACTTCAGATCTGACAGGCTCAGCTGATAAATGTGTCTTTCAAGGCTGAAATAAACTATTGACACACACTGCATTTCTCAACCGATTTTCAAGATTATAAACAGAATTCTATTCAGCTCAACTCTGGGAGCACAGACAAACAGAAACTACCGATTTGAATTGTTGCCTCTCAACATTTAATTAAAGGAGAAAGGCTCTTGTAAAACTTGTAAACCGATCCAAGAATCTTTCCATCTGCATGCTGACAGGCACAGCTTTAAAATAGCCTGTCAATGTTATCACCAATTGCATTTCTAGAAAGAAATCCTTCTTTTACCTCACCTTCTGACTGGAATCCCTTCAGCAACTGAAGTCTTTTTCTTCTTAAGTCTGATTGGAGGGATTGGACAAGGAAAGCCGGCCCCTCCTGCAGGAAACTAGAGAGTGAAGACTAGAGCGCACACCTTAAGGAAACACTAACAAAATATAGCGCCATCTTTGATTTACTACTATCGAGAGCCAGCACATAATCTTCATGCTGATGGGCACAGCTGTTAAACCTTCCTGAGCAAATCTGAATCTCATGTACATTCACTGGCAGACACAGTTTTTATTATTTTTTTTTGCATATTTGCTCTATTGCGCAGTGAGGCTAATGACACAGCCTCAATATCTTATATCTGAGCTGGCTTGATATTCTGTGTCTACACGCTGATTGGAAAAGCTCCTTCATTAGCATCTTCTACCAACTTTACAAGAAGCCTGTCACACTGATAGGCACAGCTTATTTTAACAAGTTATAGTAGTTATTAATTGCATTTGTGTATGCATAAGTTTATTCTGTTTATTCCCTCCCATCTAAAAAGAGTACATGTCAGCTGAGGGCACAGATCAACAATTAACTCCTCCATTGTTATAGTAACATATTATAGATGATTTTATATGTCTTTCTAGTGCTGAGGTAAACAGTGAACTTTAAACATTTACGAATATATGCCAGTGATACCAATTCTTTTCTGTGAGTATATTGAGTATATTGTTATCTGTTTACTTTATACATGGCGGCGACAAATATGTCTCAACCCCCACCCTTTTTGGATGAAGCAGGAGAACCAACCAAACCCTGGAAGGAATGGGAGAAAATATTCATCTCATATCTGATTGCAATAGGAGGAGAAAAATTCTCTCCCTTAAGGAAACAACACATATTACTTCACAACTTAGGTATTCAAGGGAGAAAAGTTTATGAGAATCTGCCAGATCCTGAAAGTGAGGATGAAGATGCAGATAGCGAAGCAGATGTTTACTATAAAACTTTCAACAAATTAGAGAAACATTTTGGTCAAAGAATAAACATTGTATTAGAAAGGCACAAGTTATTTTGTAGAATACAAGGAAAAACAGAGAAAAATTCTAGTTAAATTGCTGTGTTAAGAGGTTTGGCTAGTATGTGTGACTTTGGCCCATTGTGTGATTCCTTAATTAGAGACCAGCTAGTTCGTTGCATGAACAACCATAAGATTCAAGAAAAACTATTAGCAAGAAATCCAGACTTAAAAGAAGCAATAGAAATAGCTAAAAGTATAGAACACACAGAAGAGTGCATTAGAGAAATGAAACAAAACAACAATTCAGACACTATCCACTTAGTGAAAGATCACCCAGAAGTACAAGACACAGGAGAAAGGAAGAAAATTCCAGACTCTCTCAATAAAAAGACATTCGAAGAAGAGAGAAAAGACAAATTAAAATGTTTTCGATGTGGAAATTTTAACCATTTAGCCAACAATATCAATTGTCCTGCATGTTCCGTAGTCTGTAGTAAATGCAATAAGAGAGGGCATTATGCTAGACTATGTAAAAATCTAAAAGATGAAAGAAAAAGTGTACATGTTCTGGGACATGTGGGGGAATGTACTAACAAATATGTTTTCCAAGTGGTAAGTGAAGTATCTACTACTGGGAGTAGTTATCCCACTTGTGACGTTGTGTTGGATGGAGTATCGTTCAAAATGTATGCTGACTCATGCTCTCCCTACACGTTGATCAATTACAACAATTTTCAAGAAAAATTTAAGGACAAAACCTATGTTATCTTACAACCTGATGTAGAACCTGGGGGGTACAACAAGGATCCCATACCATTAGTAGGAATGGTGAATATGAATATAACCTTTAAGGACCGTTCCACTGCAGGAAAGATCTATCTAACAAAAAAAGGATCTAATTTATTAGGTTGGGCTCACCAAAAAGCTTTAGGAATCAAACTTGATCCTAACAGCCAAGAACCTGTGTTATCAATTTTGGAAGGAAGAGAGAACTTAAGACGGTATGAGAAACTACGTGAAGAATTCTCTGAAGTATTTAATGATGATTTAGGCCATCTTAAAAATTTCCAACATAAAATCAAACTAAAAAACAATGCAGTACCAGTAATACATAAGGTAAGACCAATTCCCCATTTAATGCGTGACCCTTTACAAGAGGAATTGGATAAACTGGTCAAGCAGAAAATAATAGAACCTATAGAAAGTTCTTTATGGCTCGCTCCAATTGTAGTCACCCAAAAGTCTGGAGGGAGGGGTCTTCGTCTCTGTGTCGACTTAAGAGATCTCAATGCAAATATTTGGGTGGATAGATTTCCTCTGCCCAGAATAAATGAAATGATCAGCGTAATTGGAGAGGCAAACCATTTTAGCGTAATTGATCTCTCCTAAGCATACCACCAAATAGAATTACACAAAGATTCCAAATCCTTAACCTCATTTATAACTCCATTCGGAGCATACAGGTACTGCAGAATGCCATTCGGTCTTGCTTCAGCAGCTGCAGTGTTCCAGAGAGTCATGCAAAAATGTTTGGAGGGGATAAAGAATGTTTTATGCTTCCAAGATGACATACTCATATATGGTAATTCTACAACTAATCATGACAACTCATTAAGGGAAGTTCTGTCAGCACTCAAAAAAGCAGGTCTAACCATAAGAAAAGACAAATGCCAGTTGGGAGTCCAATCAGTTGATTACCTAGGACATACGATTTCCAAACATAGAATTAAACCTAAAATTGATTTAGTCAACGCTGTAAAAGATGCTCCTCCTCCAACAAATAAGGAGGAATTAAAATCCTTTTTAGGGTTAGTTGAATACATGACTAAATTCATCAAGAATTTTGCAGATATTGCTGCACCATTAAGAGCCCTTTTAAAAAAAAGGTACTCATTTCAAATGGGACGGGGAATGCCATGAAGCCTTTGAGTCTATAAAAAAAGCCCTTGTTAGTGCCCCTTCCTTGGGAAATTTTGACACCAGACGTAAAATCATCCTAACTACTGACGCCAGTGGGAAAGGAATTGGAGCATCCCTAACTCAAATGGTGGAAGGCGAGGAAAAAATCATAGCGTTTGCTTCCAGAGCATTAAAAGATACAGAATGTAATTACTCCACAGTAGAGCGTGAAGCACTTGCATGTACTTGGGCTATTTCACACTTTAAATACTTCCTTTGGGGATTACCATTTACTGTACACACTGACCATAAGCCTCTGATTTATATATTTTCAACAAAGTCGAGGGAGACCACCACTCCTCGAATAGCTAAATGGCTCATAGGTATGGAAGGTTACAATTTCAAAATCGAATATGTTCCTGGTATAAAAAACTCTGTAGCGGATTGTCTATCCAGGCTACCATGTGTACAGGAGGAGGAAAATGCAAATAAATCTGAAGAGCCTGTATTAATGATTGATATCCCTAGTATTACAAGGGAGGAATGGAACACTTGCATGGAAAATGACCATACTCTATTAAATGTGAAGGTAAGGATAGTCCAAGGATGGCCCCCAAAATCTAATGGCTTAGATCAGGATCTAAAACATTTTGGGGCTGTGAGACAAGAATTAAGTATTGTTGACGACAAAGTCATGAGAGGGGAAAGGATAGTACCACCGAAGGGCTTGTGGGATAGGATTACGGATTTGGCCCATGAAGGTCACTTAGGTGAAAGCTTAACCAAGGCTAAAGTCAGGGCCACGTACTGGTTCCCGAGCATGGACCGCATTGTGGAAAATAAAGTCAGGGATTGTTTGACTTGTGCCATGAGCGACAAAAGCAAGAATACTAGGTGCGCACCACTGTCCCCCGTGAATGTGCCATCCAAACCTTGGGATAAACTGGGTCTCGACATTATTGGTCCATTAAAACTTTCCAGGTGGGCTGGTAAATTTATGTTAGTACTGGTGGACTATCACTCTCATTGGATCACCATCAGAGTAGTTAGCAGCATCACAACCCAATCTATAGTGAATTTCTTAACCGATACATTCATGACAGAAGGTGTGCCTAGCACTATAGTAACAGACAACGGGGTCCAATTCACTTCTGAGGAAATGCGTGAGTTTTTACAAAGGTTGTCTATCATACATCACAAAACAGCACTGTATTGCCCTAGAGCAAACGGTTTGGTGGAATGCGTTAATGGTATGATCAAAGAGTGTATGTAAACCGCACACATATCAAGGAGTCCTCCTGATAAAGCACTTCAAAAAATGATTTTGGTCCTATCACACAACCCCTAATTCAGTTACCAAGGTATCACCCTTCTTAGCGCTCGAAGGGAGGTTACCAGGCACCAAATTGACCCCCAACTGGCTGGGTGGAGGAGAGCCTAAATGGGTTCATAGAGATAAAATGAAGAATCAAGTCAAAACACATCAGGAAGGGTACAAGAAAAGATATGACCAAAAGCATGGTTCCAAGTTAGGAAGATGGAATGTAGGCGATCGGGTAATGGTTAAACTACCAGACAATCGCCAAGGGTGTGAATCTAAATTCTCCAAACCTATAAAAATAACAGAGGTGAAGAAAAATGTAGTAACATTAGAGGATGGCAGAACGTGGAGCATGGATAGATTAACACCCCATTGTCCATCTCAGAAGTATTCAGGTATGGATGGAAAGCCAAAGGATGTATTGAAATATGATGGGAACAATCGCAGAGCTAGGGCTCGTGCAGTTCCTGTCTGGCACAAAGATTACATGCTCACTTGATTTCCCCACAGGATATTACTTTCAAACATTCTATGAAAGTCTTTTATGGGAAGGAGAAGTGTTGTAATTTATCATAAGTAATGTTTTGTATAAAATGTACATTCTCTATTTTCCCCTTACTTTCATTGTGTACCCACCTGCCCATAGGGATCCAAGTGTAACATTCCATTCCTCCCCATTTTCCCCTTGTCTTCCCAGTTGGTTCCTACCAGCATTCTATAACTGTTCCTGTGACAGTTGACAGCTGTGAGGAGAAATGCTCGCTACCGGTTGTGGCTGGAGGCTGTTGTTAATTCATCTTGCCAATAAATTATTTCTTAAAGAACATCATCGGAGTTAAGGAACATTTATAATAGTTCAGTACAGGACTGACTGGTCTGTGCCAGCCTGCTGCTGAGAGACGAGTTTCTGACCCCATGTGGTGAGGGCCTTTGTGCTCTCTGAGGACAGAAACAAAAGCCTGCTCAGGGTGGAGGTGCTTCACACCTCCCCCCTGCAGGAACTGTAACACCTAGCAGTGAGCCTCAAAGGCTCAGGCTTCGTGTTACAATGCCCCAGGGCACTCCAGCTAGTGGAGATGCCCGCCCCCTGGACACAGCCCCCACTTTTGGCTGCAAGTCCAGAGGAGATAATGAGAAAAACAAGGAGGAGTCACCCACCAGTCAGGACAGCCCCTAAGGTGCCCTGAGCTGAGGTGACCCCTGCTTTTAGAAATATTCCATCTTGGTTTTGGAGTATTCCCCCAATAGGAATAGGGATGTGCCCCCCCCACCCTATTTGAGGAGGCACAAATAGGGTGTAGCCACCCTCAAGGACAGTAGCCATTGGCTACTGCCCTCCCAGACCTAAACACACCCCTAAATTGAGTTTTTAGGAGCCCCCAGAACCTAGGAAACTAGATTCCTGCAACCTAATACGAAGAAGGACTGCTGAGCTGAAAAACCTGCAGAGAAGACAGAGGCACCAACTGCTTTGGCCCCAGCCCTACCGGCCTGTCTCCCCACTTCTAAAGACACTGCTCCAGCGACGCGTTCCACAGGGTCCAGCGACCTCTGAAGCCTCAGAGGACTACCCTGCATCTAGAAGGACCAAGAACTCCCGAGGACAGCGGCTCTGTTCCACAAAGACTGCAACTTTGCAACAAAGAAGCAACTTTGAAACAACACACGTTTCCCGCCGGAAGCATGAGACTTTGCACTCTGCACCCGACGCCCCCGGCTCGACTTGTGGAGAACAAACACCACAGGGAGGACTCCCCGGCAACTACGAGACCGTGAGTAGCCAGAGTTGACCCCCCTGAGCCCCCACAGCGACGCCTGCAGAGGGAATCCCGAGGCTCCCCTTGACCGTGACTGCCTGCTTCAAAGACCTGACACCTGGTAAAGACACTGCACCCGCAGTCTCCAGGACCTGAAGGATCCGACCTCCAGTGCAGGAGCGACCCCCAGGTGGCCCTCTCCCTTGCCCAGGTGGTGGCTACCCCGAGGAGCCCCCCCCCTTGCCTGCCTGCATCGCTGAAGAGACCTCTTGGTCTCCCATTGGATTACATTGCGAACCCGACGCCTGTTTGCACACTGCACCCGGCTGCCCCTGTGACGCTGAGGGTGTACTTTTTGTGCTGACTTGTGTCCCCCCCGGTGCCCTACAAAACACCCCTGGTCTGCCCTCCGAAGACACGGGTACTTACCTGCTGGCAGACTGAAACCGGGGCACCCCCTTCTCCATTGAAGCCTATGCGTTTTGGGCACCACTTTGACCTCTGCACCTGACCGGCCCTGAGCTGCTGGTGTGGTAACTTTGGGGTTGCCCTGAACCCCCAACGGTGGGCTACCTTGGACCCAACTTTGAACCCTGTAGGTGGTTTACTTACCTGCAAATCTAACAAACACTTACCTCCCCCAGGAACTGTTGAAAATTGCACTGTGTCTAGTTTTAAAATAGCTATATGTCATTTGTGTGAAAACTGTATATGCTATTTTGCTAATTCAAAGTTCCTAAGTGAAGTACCTTTCATTTAAAGTATTACTTGTAAATCTTGAACCTGTGGTTCTTAAAATAAACTAAGAAAATATATTTTTCTATACAAAAACCTATTGGCCTGGAATTGTCTCTGAGTGTGTGTTCCTTATTTATTGCCTGTGTGTGTACAACAAATGCTTAACACTACCCTCTGATAAGCCTACTGCTCGACCACACTACCACAAAATAGAGCATTAGAATCATCTCTTTTTGCCACTATCTTACCTCTAAGGGGAACCCTTGGACTCTGTGCATGCTATTTCTTACTTTGAAATAGTACATACAGAGCCAACTTCCTACAGCTGCTACCTCCGGATTATGCAAACACCTGTAACTTGACATTTTTAGGCCAGCGACAAGCCACCGCCTAGGAAGTAAGCTCATGCCTGTGAGCTCGCGACACAATGCTGCTGAAACCCAGGCATCCCAACCACTTGGCCAAACTCTTGAATCTATTAATTACTTTGTTTCTGGAACCTTTTGGTAACACATGCAGAGGGATAAAAATGTGCATATTAATAGAAGAGGTGAGAAAGCAATCTTGTCTGTGACAATTCACAGATCAGTAAATGCTCATAACAACACTTTGTGATTTAGGAGATAAAACACACGTTGCACACGTCATGCCTTACTTCATACCAGACAGCAGCAGTGTAAAATGCACATTTTGTAGGCCCCATGCTCGCCACGGTACTCTTAAGGTGCAGTAGTTTGAGAAGAGTGACTGGCAGTTTGTCAGACCTCAATCAGGAGAGTCACACACATTCTCTATAACATGAAAACTAATCTTGAAACAAAAGGCATGCTGCTAAATAAAACATTGACTTACAGACCAACTTTCACATAGAGCAATCACAGCTGTTGTGGTGTGGGCCCTAGTCCCACATACTAGATCAGTAACTCACATGGCCATATGATTAGAGTAGTGGTAACTGGCTACGAGCAGGTGAACTCGGGCTCTTTTATTTTCAGGGTCACCTGACTGGTGACGCCTGTGTTGGAGGAGTGTTGGTGTTAAATCCAGCCGTCGGGGAGTGGCTGGCAAAATACTATGTGCAGAGGTGCGTGTGTGTGTGTGTCCAGCAGGACACTACAGCAGCCCAAAATACAATTCTGACAGAGTAGCGCCAAGAAGGCATCTCTGAAAAAATTCCACTGTCTTCACTGCAATCTGTGGCTAAGCAATAGGCAATACGAGTGCAGTATATTGACTTAACACAGAGCAGTTGATTTCACACTGTATGGATTTAAGAAAACGCAACACAAACAACGTCGTCTTCAAAAATCATAATCGATTTTACCTGCCTGTGGCCCTGCATTAAAATGCATCCTACACATAATCCAATTTTCTTTTCCGGATCTAAGCAAATCAGATATTGTAAAATAAACAGCATGGACCTCGTTCTGTGGTAAACTGCAGCAATAAATGCACCATGCTCAGCTGCTTTTCAAAAATTAAACATAAAAGAAATACACCATCAAACTGACACTGGGGCACCCTACCTTTTCAGCCGTGGCCGTGAATGCACAGCTGCCTTTATGTCCTCTGCACGGTGTATAGCGACAGCAACAAGTTATGCCTGGGAGGGGCTTGCAGCACTGCGGGCACCCTCGAAAAACATTGTCCATCATTTGACTGGTTGGCCCTATGCTGCTTATAGCACTGAGCCACCAGTTCTTTGCTGCTGTTAAGCACGGCTCAGTCTCTGAGAAGCCCAAGTGCCCCCCCCCTTCTGCACCAGGCCGGCTGCACTAGGCCCCTGCCGAGTCGGCTGAAATTCAAGAGAACCCACTAAGTCACTGATGACCTTTTTGTCCACCTCGGAGAAGAGCATCACCTCCAGGTGATCAGAGGGACTTGCCATCTTACTTGTCTGCACCCTTTAAAGCCTTTGGAGCTTTGTCTCAGTGCACCTACGATACTGCGTTATGGGAATCTGGTGACAACATAGGATCCTCATCCCAGCTAATTTGTTTCTGGCACAGGCATATATTTCTAGTCACGGGTGTCGCAAGTGTACGTAGTGTGGGTGGAGCTTAGTAACTGCTCTACCCCAACAGAAAAAAGCAAATGCAGCAGTAGCTTTATCAACTATTAGATTCAACAGTGTGAGAAAAATTCTCTCTTTTACACGCCAGTCACTGGGGCGCAACCAGACCCAATCTTCGGGTCTAACACAATTGACTAGTAGCGGCGGACGCGGAGAGAGACCAGGGCTCGGGGAGAGCTGAAACAGCACTCCCTGTTTTTTTTGGTTTTCTTTTCTTTGCAGTGAAACAAAAAACAGCGAAACCACGTTTCCGCCGTCACCTGTTGCCCCCTGCCCTTCCCCATGGCAGTCAATAATGCATGGAGCAAATAAAATGAGGTACGGGATAATAAAAAAATAAAACAGCACTCGGGTTTAGAAGCACCATTTTGGCACAACTGCGACATAAACAAAAGAAAACAAACAGAACCTGAAAACAAACACAAGCAAAGTCACACAAATGATCGTGTGCATTTACAAATACCTTTACGCACAGCCGTAACATAAATAAAAACAAACACAAACTGAAAAAACACAAGCAAAGACATACGAACGACCATACTAATCCCTTTCACGAAAAAAGAAGTTCCACAAACTCATGCTATATTACTAACCAGTGGAAGGATATTGTACATGGTTGCTGCAGTCAGGGAGAGGTACACACTAAAGGAGGCATGTCAAATGCATGCCATAAACAAATAGAAATCAAGGTAGCAAGAGGTACAATCGAACCCACTAATCACAAGTCTGTGGGTGAGGTTTATCCCCATGTGCTGAATACAGCATGTCTCGCAGAGACAACGCATGCAATGCCTAGCCTCGACCTAAAAAAAGACAACTCCTTGTTGTTAAACAACTGTTAAACCAAAAAAGTAATTTGTGACTACGTTCTTGATAAGCAAGGATTGGTAAAATTGAACTGAGAAGATAAGAGACAATCTTGGAAAGCAAAGAATGCTCTTATTCTGCTTAATTCAGAGGTAATTATTTAAAGAATCTGATAAAGGTACCGACTGTTAATAAGTGAGCCAATTCCAAAAATTCTGAAGTTATTATGCAGTAGTAGTGGTTGTCATTTTTAGATGTTTTGTTTAACTTCTGTATTCTGTGTTCCTAAATAGATATCAAGTTGAATACAACTGAAGGTGACGAAGCACCAAACTGAGCCCTGGGGTATCTAAATAACCAGATTTGCATGAAAGTCAAATAAGTGGGCTAAAGTTGGTAAATTTTGGCAAGTGTTCTGCAGATCCGTGAAACTGCACCTATAGTATTAGCACATGAATGATTTGACTCCTTTTAACTTTGTTCCCCACCTGTCAAATCTGCAGGAAAGCTGAGATTCGTGCACTGGGCTTATCTTGCTAACCATTCGTCTAGTTTCATGCACACAGCACGAAAGTTATTTGCACATAAATACACCCACCTTTTTAGTTTTGTGCTTCACTGATAGATCTGCATAGAACTTGCCCATAGAAAACTAAACGGTCTAAATGTCTGCTAAATGTCATGTGCATCCATCCAATGACGTCACAGTTATTAGCAACTAAAAACTCTTTTGACCACTCCATTTTAAAGGTTATATCGCCTCCTCCCCACACTCCACAGCCCGCACAAATGTAAAAAAGTGGTGCCGGCTGTCTATGAGATAATTCTATCTTTTTTTTCAATTAAAAAGGAGTCAACTGGATGGACCTTGCTTTCTTTTTTTTGGATTCTGAGATGAGGGCACTGCTGGTATCCCTCTTGAAAAAATGTTTGCCTTTAATTAGCTAGGTATTAGGATGGAAGGTGGCATGAGCTGCACAAAGCAGGCTGAAAGAAGATCGTTATCCACTGAGTGACAGGGCGGGAACAATTTCAGAGCTACCTGTAGGTGTAAGGCAATTTCAACAGTCGTAGTGGTGTTAAAAGGTATGGCATAAATGTGGCTGAGTCATGGGGCTTTTTAAATTGTGACACATTGAGGGCTGTCAAGAAGTCTTTCCTCAAAAGGCTGGTGCACAAAGTTACATAGTATCCCTTTCCAGCTTGAGTAAAGTTTAGAAAATATCATGTCTGTACAATAGCCACAGAGGAGCTTTTGACTTATTTGTCTGGATGGAGCTCCCCTTGTTTGGAAACATTTCATATGTGCTGACTAACTTGAGTTTCAGACACTTATGGTCTGAACCAAGGGAAGCAAAGTTGAAGTAGATCCCCTCTACCAAGAAAGCCTATGAATCGCAGCTGGGGGATGAGAATTGGTTAATATCTAGCACTGGTCCATTGGCTGTTACGTATTTATTTAATAAATACATATCTGAATTCAAAGGTTACTTGGATGAACTGTAACCTCCTTTAACAAAGCCTGTATATTTTAAATGTAGATTTGAGAGTCTCCCATTGGCTTCCTTTAGGTACTTGTAGGGAAGAAACTGATGTACTTCTCTAGATATTGCCCCTGGTGCAAAACATTGCCAAAAACAAATCAATTTTATTTTTGCACTTTGACAGCCATCATAGAAAATGTTGGTAAAAGCAGTAGGAACTTTATTCAAGCTATTTGAATCAGGAGGTATGGCCATTTTATTACTTTAAAAAAAGTGATCAACATGTCAGTTGCATTTGTAACATAACATTTTTTAATTCATGCATAGTCAGCAAGACACAAGTACTTGAAATTATATTAATGAATATTCACTAATATTGTTATGATGGAACAAAATGTGTGTGCTGTATTTGATAGCTGTTTCTTCAGCACCTTCTATATTTAGAGGATCCTTTCCTCTAAAAGGAAATTTCTCAGGTGATTTATCACCATTTTTGCAATCACATGTTACCTATCTCTTTTGGATTTGTTCATTTATGTGTTTTATCTTGGGATTGTGGTATGTGTATTATGGGTCTCTTGAACCGCAGCAAACAAACAACTATGATATATGCTACATGAATTTAGCAACATTGTAGGTGCTAGCTGGCACCTTAATTATTAGCAGTTACCAGGTATATGATCATATCCAGGGACTTCAGACCTTTTAGGTGGCAAATCCCTTTTTATGAAACTCTCTCCCTCAACAAGTTAGCATTTTACCCACTTTTGTCAGCTTCAAGGCAGCTTTGAAAACCTGTTTTCTAAACTCTCCAGGAAAAAACAACTCCACAAAACCTTTACCAAGGTGGCGTGTGGAGGGTCACGAGTTCCGATATCTTGGGTTGCTAATAACATTATTGTGTTTAGGAAAAAGGGTAAACACCCAATTGAGCCAGGATCTTACTGGCCCATTTCATTAATAAATGGGGATGCTAAGCTATATGCAAAGATCTTGGCATCCCGGTTAAGCCAAGTGATCAGTAAACTGGTATCCCCATAGCAACATGGGTTCATCCTTGGAAGAGGGACCACTAAGCACACTAGGCGGGTAATTATTCTATTTGACAAGACTGGAGTCACAAGGGATCCCATGTCCCTGAAATTACTAGATGCTTAAAAGGCTTTTGGTCAGGTGACATGTGATTACCTTTGGGCCGTAGTTAGGTGGAATCAATTTTGCCCCGAGTATATTAGAGCAATACAAGCTTTATGTAGTAAACCGGTAGCTGGGTTGCAAATAACAGGGTTAGAATCGGAGGCCTTTTCCTTCATGATGGGAACGAGACGGGGTGTCCTGTTAGCCCCTGCTTTCTGCTTTATTTTTTGACCCATTAATTAGGAGGCTTATTGATAATGATCTAATATTAGAATTGGTTATGCATGTATGCAGACGACATTGTGATAGCTACACCAGAGCCTGAGCTAGCGTTAAGGGAAGTGGAAGGGGAAACGGTTAGTTTTGGCATGGTATCCGAGTATCGCTTAAACAGAAATAAAAGTCAGATCATGGCTAATGAATGGGTAAAGCTAGTGGATAATCATAGAACCGAGCAGGCGGTTTCCCTGGGATTAATATCATGGGCAAAGTGGAGCAGGTAGTTGAATCATATCTGGCCCCAGTGTTGCTAAATAATGAGAGGGATCTCCGTCAAATGGACAACCTACATCTTTCAATAGTGGGGCGTTGTAATGTATTTAAGATGCTTTTTCTGCACAAGGTACTTTATTTTTATGAGGGCGATCCCAATGTAGTTCGGAAGCTGTTGGTTCAAGCGGATGCAAGATAAGGCCAGTAGTTTCATGTGGTCATATGCTAGAGCTCGAAAGGCCCTTACATTCTTACTGCTAGCTAGGACAAAAGGGGGGGTTCGGCTGTGCCTAACTTTAGCTTTGACTATGGGACTGCTGTTCTGCAATATATGCAGACTTTAGTTGTAGGGAAACACCTGGGGATCAATTGGGGAAAAATCACTCATCAATTTATCATCCTTTGATGGGAAAAGAGGCTAATGCATGATTTTTTAAGAGTTGTGGAACCTCACTATTTAAAAAAAAAAAAAAGCCAAATTCAAAACCGTACAATCTGGATTTAAGATATGGTCTCAGGTCAATCGGAAATTGGGGATTGGACAATACAGCTTCCATACCCCCTTTGGAGAGCACAGGTCCGCCCAGCCATCTTTCATGATAACTACTGTAGCAAATGGGAATTCTGTGGAGTATGGAAAATTGGGGATGTTTTTCTTCTGATCAATTGAAGTCATTTGATGAGTTGCAAGAGGAGTTTGGCCTTGATAGGTGGGATTTTTTTACATTTCTTCAACTTAGAGATTTTTAGTTAAAATGTTCTAGGGTCACTGTGTGGGGGCGGTCCAGTGATAGAGCAGCTTTGTGAGTTAGCAGATTTTAGGGTTAGCTCGATTTATCAACTCTTAGTGGAACTTATGCAGGGTGATCTGGTGAAGCACTCAGATAATTGGGTCGGCAGTTGGGCATTAATGAGAACCAATTTTATGAGTCTTTGGAAATAGGCCAGCTGATACTATTATCGGCAGGGCTGCAAGCGCAACATTTTAAGAACCTTTTTAACATCTACTACATTCCTACAAAATCAGCGAGCTATAACTCATGCCCTAAGGTAACTATTATGGCCCTCATTACAACCCTGGCGGTAGATCCAGCTTACCGCCGTGCTGAAGGCTGCCAACATACCGTGGCTGCAGCAGAAATCCGCTACAGGTATTACGACCCACATCTCGTAATCCACCACAATACAGACACCCACACAAGTCCACCACACCAAAGGTCAGTGATAAACTGGCGATACCAAAACCCACACCGTCACGCCAACAAGAATACACCCACACTATCACGACCCACGAATCAACGCGCCGGTCTTTCAACCGCGGTAATCCATTGACGGTACACACCGCCGCGCTCAAAATACACACACACGTACAAAACACAACCACATTGGACAATTCGAAATACACACACCTGATACACATACACACACAACACTCACACACTCACAACACTATAAAACACCCACCCGCATTACCCACAACCCCTTACAACAACATTTTTGTGAAGAAGCAGAGAGAGAGAATAGCAAACACTACAACAGCATCCACAACACACAACACCATCACTCATACAACATCCACGCACCTCAAACAACACACCCCAACATCACACAGCACAACAAACATCACCTCACACATTACCCACACCACATCATGGCACCTCAAAGACACCCCAGGTTTTCTGAGGAGGAGCTCAGGTTCATGGTAGAGGAAATCATCCAGGTAGAGCCACAGCTTTTCGGATCACAGGTGCAGCACACCTCCATTGCTAGGAAGATGGAGCTATGGCGGAGAATCGTCGACAGGGTCAACGCAGTGGGACAGCACCCAAGAACACGGAATGACATCAGGAAGAGGTGGAACGACCTACGGGGGAAGGTGCGTTCCGTGGGATCCAGATACCAGGTAGCAGTACAGAGGACTGGCCGTGGACCCCCACCTCCTCCCCCACAACTAACAACATGGGAGTAGACCGTCTAGGCAATACTGCATCCTGAGGGCCTCGCAGGAGTAGCAGGAGGACTGGACTCTGGTAAGTCATATCTTAACTACCATATCCCCACACCTCACCTGCCATCACATACCCTCACCATCACCCCCATCACTCCAACACCTCACATATGCCCCACTATCACAACTCAGCCATCCCAATATCAAGCCCTGCATTCAACACCGAAGCATGAACACCCATTACCAAAGCATGTCCAGTACAGATACCCACACAGACCCCAAAACACTAATCACACAATGGCAAACACAACAATGCAAGCACAGGAGTGGAGGGTAACTCTCCCAATGCACAAGATGGCACACACAGATACAATAACTATGCATTTACACCCCAACAGGACCCCTACCCAACGTCACTGGACAGGAGGTGGCAGGCATATCCAGTCCCCCCACAGAAGAGGCCCACAGTGACAACAGCAGCTCTGCATGTCTGGATCAAGATGACCAGCCCGGCCCATCAGGGACCTCTGGACAGTTGGTTCCCCTGCCACTGTCACAAACCACCACAGAGCCTCCCCCCTCAGGAAACACCAGCACAGCACCCACCCAGTGGGCCCATCCCTGTGTCCCCAGGACACGTCAATCAGCAGTGTGTCCACCACTACAGGGACCCCAGGCAAACCCACCAACCCAAGACAATCAGGGACCTGGGGTCAGTGGCAGTGGGCACACGGTTCAAAGGACAGAGGCACAGGATAACTGGGAAACTGGGAGGACTGCTGTGTGACAGGGGGAACACAGGCCCAGGGAATCCACTCTCCACGAGGCACTCTCCAACATCATGGGAGCATACAGTCATTCCCAGGAGACCATGGGCACGGTGCTGGCCAAGTTTCAGGAGACCCAGCGGCTGCAGGAGGAACACTACCTGGGGATCAGGGAGGACTTGAAGTCCATCAACACCACCCTGGTCACCATTGCAGGGGTGCTGGCAGACCTGACAAACACCATGAGGGACACAGTGGCACACAAATGGGCCCCTGGCACTAGCCTGATCGATGAACAGACCTCCACCTCCACCGGCGCTAGTGGATAGGAGGTCCTGCCACAGGAACAACAGGCCACCAGCACCCCACCCCCTGCAGAAGGAGACCCACTCCACAAATGGTCCCTGAGATCCAGGCACAAGACCGAGAACATTGCCAAGACCCCCGCCAGGAAATAAGACCCTCCTGATTGTCACCCTTTTGTCCCACTTTGTAACCCTGCCAACTTTGAACTGCCATTACTCCACTTTCTATGCCCCCTTGGACAATGCACCTGTGAGACCAAGAGACTGAACTCTACCATGGACATTCCTCCACCATCACCCCAGCCCATTGCACACCCCCTCCACTTATTAGCACAGAAATAAACACCCTTGAATCACAAATCAATCTGGAGTCAGTCTGTTCTTTCACAAATGTGTAATTGCAACCTTTCAGAAATTTAGCAATGTCAATGTTCCTGTTCACATTCCAATGTTACACAGTTGTTGGGCAGCAGTAAACATAGCAGAGGGCACAAAGTGGGACCCAGATCTGTGAAATGGAAAGGCAAAGTGACATGTCAGGGTCCATACACAGAAGTAAAAAGGCAGATTTATGCAATGTCCTACAGTAGTATGATATGTAAGAAGCAGTGCCATCCTCTTACCTGTGTCTCACTGGAAGTATTGCATGATGATGTTGTTTCGGTTGTCTATATCTTCTTCTTCTGCCTCCTTTTCTTCATTGTCCACAGGCTCCACAACTGCCACAAGACCAGTATCAGGCCCATCCTCCTGCAGAAAAGGCACCTGGCGTTGCAAAGCCAGGTTGTGCAACATACAGCATGCCACGATTATCTGGCAAAACCTTCTTCGGTGAGTAGTACAGGGAGCCCCCTGTCAGATGGAGACACCCGAATCTGGCCTTCAGGAGGCTGAAGGTGTGCTCTATTATCCTCCTAGTTCGCCCATGTGCCTCATTGTAGCGTTCCTCTGCCCTTGTCCTGGGATTCCACACTGGAGTCAGTAGCCATGACAGGTTGGGGTAACCAGAGTCACCTGAAAATATTGAGGGACAACTGTTAGACATCCTCCAACCCTTAGGGACTCTCCCATACCCAGACACCTATGCCAACTGTATTGGGACCTTGGGCTCACCTATTAGCCACACCCGGTGCCTCTGGAGTTGCCTCATCACATAAGGGATGCTGCTATTCCTCAAAATGGAAGCGTCATGCACAGAGCCAGGATACTTGGCATTCACATAGGAGATGTATTGGTCTGCCAAACACACCATCTGCACATTCATAGAATGGTAGCTTTTGCGGTTTCTGTACACCTGTTCATTCGTGCGGGGGGTACAAATGCCACATGTGTACCATGAATGGCACCAATGATGTTGGGGATATTTCCCAGGGCAGAGAAGTTACCTTTCACTGTGGACAAATCCTCCACCTGAGGGAACAGGATGTAACTGCGCATGTGTTTCAGCAGGGCAGATAACACTCTGGCCAACACGTTAGAGAACATTGGCTGTGACATCCCTGATGCCATGGCCACTGTTGTTTGAAAGGAACCACTGGCCAGGAAATGGAGTACTGACAGGACCTGCACAAGAGGGGGGATTCCTGTGGGATGGTGGATAGCTGACATCAGGTCTGGCTCCAACTGGGTACACAGTTCCTGGATTGTGGCACGGTCAAACCTGTAGGTGATGATTAAATGGCGCTCCTCCATTGTCAACAGGTACACCAGCAGTCGGTACACCGGAGGATTCCGCCATCTCCTCACATGTCCCAGCGGACGGTGCCTAGGAAGAACAACAGCGACCACGGAGTCAAACAACTCAGAGGTATGTACCCACAGTCTACACAGAACACGAAACATAATCCAAAAAGTTGCCTGCATGTGTGTTGAGTCTAGGCCTAGGTATGTGTGACGCAGTTGAAAATGAAGCCATGTGGGCCCCTGAAATGGCGGCTGCCTGACCTCTAAACTGGGACAATGGGATGTGAGGTAACTGCGCTGGCGTTGTACACCGTCGCGGTGGGCGGACGAAGACCGCGGCGCAATGCTGCATTGGTTAACATTGGACCCTATGGGACCCAGGAGCCAATGACGAAGTGCGCCGGCGGTGATGATACGCACCGCCGCGGACGTCACCGCCGCGGACGTGACCGCCATTTTCTATCTGTTGAATCACTCTATACCTGATCTTCGACAGGAGAGGACCTACACTGCAAGTGCTGCAGTGACCTCGGTCTGGAAGAGACAATGGCTCGTGCATCTGGGGAAAGGGCCCCTGCCTTCACTGCACAGGAGTTGGAGAAGCTCATGGACGGGGTCCTCCCCCAGTACACGCTACTCTACGGTCCTCCAGACTAACAGGTAAGTACACAGGGAGCACATTGTATGGGCTATGCCTGAGTGTAGAGGGCTTGTTGTAAGAAGGAAGGGGCCACAGTTCTGCATGCATGAAGGACTGTGAATGCATGTGCCACATGGCAAGGCTAGGGATGTGGGCCACTCACTTCGACGGTGCAGTTGCTAATGACTTCTCTTCTTCCCCAATACATTTCATGTAGGCCAGCGCCCACCAGAAGAAGGATATTTGGCGTGCCATCGCCAAGGACATCCGGACCCTGGGGCTCCACCACAGAAGGAGCACCCACTGCCGGAAAAGATGGAAAGACATTCGCCGCTGGAGCAAGAAGACGGCGGAGGCTCAGCTGGGGATGGCCTCCCAACGTGGGAGGGGTGCCCGTCGCACCATGATCCCCCTGATATTCCGGATCCTGGGGGTGGCCTACCCTGAGTTGGATGGGCGCTTGAGGGCATCATAGCAGACACAAGGGGGTGAGTACAAAATCAGTCTGCGGACTTTTGCGCGCAGTGAAGGTGTCTGGGCGGGGGAGGAGGGCTGTGGGTTCCCCTAGGCCAGGGCGAGTTCCGTAGGCTAGGCCCCTCCGTAATGCTGGCCATGTGGCACTCCACCCCACCTCTGTACAGTGCCAAGTACAGGTATACATGCCCCTGTGTCATCTATGTGTGCAGATGTCCACCATAGCCATGTAGGCCATATCCCAGGTACTGCATCTGTAGAGCCCAACAACGCAGCGTAGTGCAGGGGACTGCTGTGTCTGTATTGTCCGCCAATGGTAGCGGTAAGCCATCTACTCAACCTGTCTCTCTTCTGTCTCCCCCCCCATTTTTGTGGTCTCCCTGTTCTTGTCTGCATCAGCATCATCAGGCGGAGGTACAGTGGCACCGGAGCACGAGGGAGCTGCATCCCACATGGCCATGGAGGGCCACACCACGGACTCTGAATACACCAGTGGGATGGAGGGCGAGGGGAGCTTCACGGCGGTCACAGGATCTGCAACCAGCGACACGGACTTGTCCTCCGATGGGAGCTCCCTTGTGGTGGCGGCAACATCTGTGCCCCCCACTTCTACAGGTACAGTCGCCACCCCCCTACCAGCACCGCCCTCCCAGCAGCCCCTCAGCCTTTGCCCCGTGCCTGCTCACCCAGTAGGGTGGGCATCACCTTCGCCCCAGGCACCTCAGCCCCTGCCCCTGTCACCTCTGCTGCCCTCAGTGAGGAGGACATTGACCTTCTCAGGTCACTCACTGTTGGGCAGTCTACCATTTTGAATGCCATCCAGGGTGTAGAAAGGGAATTGCAACACACAAATGCATTCCTGGAGGGCATTCATTCTGGTCAGGCTGCCCTTCATCGAACCCTGCAAACTCTGGCCTCAGCACTGATGGCAGCCATTGTCCCTGTCTCTAGCCTCCCCCCTCCAACTTCCTCCACCCAGACCCAATCCCCTGTACCCCAGCCTATCCCAAGCACACCATCAGACCAGCATTCACACATGTCAACACACAAGGGAAGCTCAGGCAAACATAAGCACCACACATCCCACAGGCACTCACGCAAGCATCACACACATACAGACACAGCAACATCCACTGCCTCCAATGTGTCCCCCTCCTCGTCGTCTCCCTCCTCCCTCCCAGTCTCATCTACACTCTCACCTGCATGCGCTACCACTACAGCCACTAGGTCCTGCACCAGCACAACCACCACCACACCCCGCTCACCTGCACTCACCACCCCCACTACCATTTACACATCCCCTGTGTCCTCTCCCAGTGTCTCTGTGACGCCCCCTCCCAAAGTACACAAACGCAGGCACACACCCACCCAACATACATCCACCTCATGACAGCCTCTAGCGCATGCACCTGCACCCAAAGCCACAAAAGTTACACCTCCTACAACCACCTCCTCTTCCTCCACTCCCAGACCCCCTCCAGCTACCCGTCCCAGTGTTCCTAAGAAACTTTTCCTGACCAAGCTTGACCTCTTTCCCACCGCCCCTCCAATTCATAGGTCCCGTACTAGCACCTCAGCCAAAAACTCCGGGACCAGTGGTGCCTGTTGTTAGAGGTATGTGGAGTGCACCGGGCACCAGGGCAGCCAGTGTGACACGGAGCCACAGCACAGCCAGTCCCCCCCTGTGAAGCACCAGAAGTTGGACAGTGCCCGGCGGGAGTGGGGGAAGACTCCAGCCAGCAAAGCCGCTCACAAGGGTCCCAGGGGGAGTGTCCACTCAGCTGTGACTCCTCCCAAGGTGGGGAAGGGGCAGAAGAAATTTCCAAAGTCTAGGAGGAGCAGCACGGCGGAGAAGACCGCCTTCATCCCCGCTGCCCAGGAGGCCACCGCCAGCACCATCATCACTGGCCAGGAGGCCACCGCCAGATTCAGTGCCCAGGGGGGCAGCCCCATTGTCAGTGGCCAGGAGGCCGCCGCCAGAGTCAGTGCCCAGGAGGGCAGCCCCATCGTCAGTGGCCAGGAGACCGTCGCCAGAGTCAGTGCCCAGGAGGGCAGCCCCATCGTCAGTGGCCAAGAGGCCACCGCCAGAGTCAGTGCCCAGGAGGGCAGCCCCATCGTCAGTGGCCAGGAGGCCACCGCCAGCCACAGCCCAGCTGCCCAGGAGGGCACCAGCAGCCACAGCCCTGCTGCCCAATGAAGGACCGCCAGCCCCAGCCCAGTTCGGCAATGAAGGACCGCCATGGCAAGCACCGCTGAACAGGTGAGAAACTGCAAACTCAAGCACCGCTGAACAGGGCAAGCACCGCTGAACAGGGCAAGCACCGCTGACCAAGGCAAGGACCGCCAACTCAAGCACCACTAGCCCATGAGCAGCAGGGGCAGTGACGCAACTGGGACCGTCACGGGGAGAGTGATGCACTCTGGGCACCAGTCCCCCTCCAGAACCAGTGGAGACATGCATCCACTCCGTCTGTCCTTAACAGGATGAAGCACTCTGGGCACCAGTCCCCCTCCAGAACCAGTGGAGACATGCATCCACTCCGTCTGTCCTTAACAGGATGAAGCACTCTGGGCACCAGTCCCCCTCCAGAACCAGTGGAGACATGCATCCACTCCGTCTGTCCTTAACAGGATGAAGCACTCTGGGCACCATGCCCCCTCCAGAACCAGTAGAGACTGTTATCCACTTGAGAGACTGTGGCTTTGCACTCCCCAGGATACAGCAGTGGGCAACCCATCCACTGTAGAGACTTGAGAGACTGTGGCTTTGCACTCCCCGGGGATGGTACAGTGGGCAAACCACCCACTTGTGAGACTTGAGAGACTGTGGCTTTGCACTCCCCAGGATGGTACAGTGGGCAACCCACCCACTGTAGAGACTTGAGAGACTGTGGCTTTGCACTCCCCAGGATACATCAATGGGCATGGAGCCCCCTTGTGGATCTGGCGTGGTGCACTCATCCGGCTGAAGTGCCCCCCCTTCCCTTCCCCCTGAGGTGCCTGTTGTATTTCTATCTGATGCCCCAGCAGTGTTCTCTCCGTTTTGATCAGGTATCTGATGTGGGCCTCGCCCATGCATTTTGGGCCCAGTGGTCCACGGACAATGAATGGTGCATTACCTGCACTACTAATCGTGATGTATATTTTGTTGAATGTGTAATTATATCTGTATATATTTGGTTACTGTATTTTGATATATTACAATGGTTGAACTCATTTCCTTTTGTCTTTGCATTCTTCCGGGGGGTTGTTACTGTAATGTTTGGATATGCATTGGTGTGTGTGTTGTAGTGGGTGAGGGTCGGGGTGGGGGTGGGGGTGTTGCGTGTGTGTGTCCCTGACTTTTGCCTCCCCCTCCCCTATGTCGTAGGTGCAGTACTCACCGTTGTCTTCGCTGCCGGCGTTGATGATGGTCGTATAGGAGCAGGAAGACTATCACAGGGAGAACTTGGAGTTCCGGTTCCATGGTGTCGTCTTTCCTCGTGGGGTGTGTAGAGGTGAGCGTTTTCCCTTTGAAATGGCTGTTTCCGCGGTGAATCCGCCCCGGAAAAGGTGGCGGATTGGTAGGTTGTGATACTGTGGGCGGTACATTGTCTCCCGCCTGTCTGTTGGCGGTGACCGCCAAGCTGTTTGTCTGTACCGCCGTGGCGGTCGGAGTGTTAAAGTGGCTGTCTTTGTTGGCGGTTTCCGCCACGGTCATAATTTCAATTTTTTTACAGCCGGCCTGTTGGCGGTCTTACCGCCGCTTTAACACCGTCCGCCAGGGTTGTAATGACCCCCATAGTGTTCCGCCTGTCTGTTGGCGGTTACCGCTGCAGTGTTTGTTTCTACCGCCGTGGCGGTCGGAGTGTTAAAGTGGCTGTCTGTGTTGGCGGTTTCCGCCATGGTCGTGATTCAATTTTTTTAACCGCCGGCCTGTTCATGGTATTACCGCCGCTATAACACCGACCGCCAGGGTTGTAATGAGGGCCTATAACTTGCTCCCCCGCCGTGCACAGCTTTCTCATTAATAATTTCACTGTTAAGGTTGCAATGATATTATCAGTGAAGTGATAGAAGCTGTCATGAATGATGTAATATGTCAGGTCAGTGCAAGGTGTGGGTGCAAGTTATAGTTACCTTCGGGCACAAGTTTTATCTTTCTTTAAAAATTAATACAAATGCTATTTTTATGTTGTAGATTCTTTTTTTTAAACTATTTTTATATTTTGTATAAAAAGGTATTGATAATTTGTAATTTAATATCAATATTATTTTTAATGATTTATATATTTTTTTTAAGTTGTATGTGTTTCTACAGAACAGTTTTAAATTTGATAAATTAATTTTTATATTTTTATGTATATGTTTAAAACTTTAAATTTATAAATTATATTAACATTTTAATCTCAATTATGATAAAATTAATTATAATTAAATATTCTTGCTGTTAGAAAGTGGCTATTTTTATGTATGATATCTTGGACTACAATGTTTTGTACTTGATATTATAAATATGTAAATTCAACATTTTTATAGTCGATGAATCAACCACAATATTTTTTATCACAATATTTTTGTGGCTGATATTTGTTCATAAACACATTGGGAACCTATTGGAAATATTCAGAATGATATATGCAATGCAAGTGGGGAATCTCCAATGTAATAACTGAATCGCATCAAATGAAACCTGTCTTCTGTGGTACTATATTGCTATCAAAATGTGCTTCTTTGTCCAGTGGATGTTATTTCCTATCAAATCAAATAGAGTTTTTATTAGGGAACTTACTCGAATATCAGACAAGTAGAATGTAGATAACACAAATTAGAACAAGCCACTTGTCTTGATTAACCATTTAAAATATGTATTCAATATACAACAAATGTTAATTGATTCAACAATATACATTCCCAGAATAATTGCTTTGCTGCATTTTACCAAAATACTGACTCCAAAATATAGACCTGCAATATTAACTGTAAGTATCAACTTGCACAATGGTGTCAATGTAAGTAGCTGAGAACCTTGATTAGTAAATCTACACTCCACTACGTATGCTTACCTTAACATTATTCTACATATCAATAGTGTATAGTCAATAATGTTTCAGGACAATATTTTTGTGGTTGCTATATCAACATACAAGCATAAATAGGATGCATGTATCTTGTACCATAAAATTTCAAAAGAAACAAACTTTTTTTTTAATTAGAATGGAGATCTATGCTCACTGAACTGCTCAAATTGGTAGAAGTTTAAATCACACAGTATGCATTGCTAGTTAATCAGATTTGTTAATTAAAATTGACTTTGTTAATACTTAGCCATATTTCCTATCTACGGTCATTTTTTTCTAGTTTTCTCATTTAGATCATTCCTTTAAATTCAAAGTAACTGGCTTAACTGGAAAAGTATAGTGTCTTACCTGTAACTCTAGTTCTCTCGTAGGGGTATTTCCATGATAGTCATAAGCGTTGAATAGTTCAGCCAATATGCCTTCTTAAGTTTTGATGTTTGCCTTTCTTCTGGAAGGCCTGCATAGTCACTTAAGAATGTTACTATGCAGCCTAAAGCATATGTTACAGTAGCCAAAATTCTTCATCTCTGTTTGATACAAAAGGGAAATAGACAAAAGAGACATGCAGTCAAAAGCATGATTAATTTGAAAAACAACAGTGTAATCTAAGATAAAGATGAAGGAGTGCAGGACAGTGTAGCCCATAGCCTGACATTATAAAGGAAGCAAAAGGAGACAATGTCTTTAAGAACACTAGGACCTCCAATATCCCATTATGCCCAGTGAGAGGCAGTTACCTCAGTTCTTTTTTCTGGCTTCTGCTGACAGGACCCTGGAGCATTGAGCTCGACCTTTTTAGTTTTTTTCTTCCAAAATTGGCTATAAATATCAGTGACAACAGCTTCACTTGACTTCTTTTTTTTCTCCTGATGGTTTTTGTCTTTTTCTGACAGGAGTTAGGGCATTTTTGTTTGAAAAAAATGCCTCCTGTTTTTGGCAAATATCCATGCTGTGGCATAAAAACTGCCAAACAGTCTCCCATGAGATCTGTATGATCTGACTGCCTTCCTCACACCTTCCTGCCTACTGTAACATCTGCAAGACATTTTCCAGGCGCACCCTGCATGACATGGAGAATATTCGCCTTCAAGGGAGAGCAGAAAGACGATGTCAGCAAGAAGCCAGTGGGATCTCTGAGCGAGGAGAAGGTCATTCATCCACTAGAGCTCTTCCCACAGCCTCCAGTTGATGTGGAAAGTCTGAGAGTCATTTTTCAGGAAGAAAACACTTTCAGTCCTGGCGATCTCCTTGACGTCGAGAGGAGTTACTGCACCGACATGTTCGCCGTCAAAGACTGGCTCGAGTCATATAAGCATCGTCGCTCGATGCCAAGACACCACACAACGTAATGAACAGTTCTGCTCATTGGCACACGCCGTTGAGTGTCCCTGTTAATCAGTCCAGTGCCAGTCACTAGCAACAATGGATGTGTTCATTCATACACTTTCATGTACTCACACACATGCACACACACAAACTCTTGGCTCAGGTCACTTCTTTACCTATGTGTCTAACCTGATGATCTTCTCTGAAGCGCAAAGTCCGCTAATGTATTCTGAAAGATACAAATAGTTTACCTTCATACCATAGCCCTACCTGTGTATATGATTTGTATTTATTTTAGGCTTGTAACACATAAAGCAAACAACTTCGGCATTAATACAACAGACCTCCACAGAAGTATCTGTTTCATGCATCACAAGCCCTCAGCCAACCTGTGAGGGTCAATAAATCACCTTTACCCCTTCCGTTCCCCGCCTTAACAACAAACTTAGGGATCATCATATTTGGCAAATTTAAGGGTCTCTCTCCTTCTCCTCATTTATAACATTCCTCAGTATGCCCAGGGTAATGCATGGTGATAACAACCCTTCTAAGATCAACTTATAGTGCGCTCCCAATACTCCTCAGATTTTGTCGAAGTTCCCTGAGTAACCCTCTTCCCGCATACATCACTGTTTCTGCTTCCATGTATAAGTTCATACCTATGAGCCATATCTGTTTGTTTGTGCCCTGGTGCTTTCCCCACAGCTTTGAAATATCCCTTTTGGCTCCCATGAAACCTTGATTACAAAATAGCAGTTGAGTCCACTTAGGATGTACATTACTTAGTATAGCTAGTATATTGTAGAGTGGTGTGAAAGTAATATTTGCTTCTACTATTACTTGAAGCTCCCCATTAATGGTGATCCAGCACCGTCTAATAACGGCAAAACCAGATGTGTGGAGGAAAATACCTACAGCTATGGCACATTTAACACAGACTGAGTCTGAGGCGCTGCCCTTCCTAAAGAGCCTTCTCCTGTAATAATAAATACTATACGGGTCTCCAGGGTGCATCAGTGCAGCCCCCAATCTAAATCTTCTAAGGGGCTGGTGTCTTTTTCCGAAGTTTGTCAAAGTTTTTTAAGTGTAGCTGGCTTTTTAATAATTATAGTGCGGTATATTTGTGATACAGTCTTCCCTTTTATTTCTTCTGCTAGAATTCTACCCTCAAGAGGGTTACACTCCGCGACATGCCCCAAGTCTACCGCCTGTGCCCTCATTGCATATTGAAATTGTGTGTATTTATATCTTTGAGTGGGTCCTAGTTCATATTTGTTTTGAAGTATTTAAAATTATGTAAGCCTCCCCACCCCCAGGATTCACCACTTCTTTTACAATGGAAATGCCTACTTTATACCATTATTAGAACTCTGGCAGTTTCTTCACTGGTTTCATCATCCGTCCCTTCAATAGTATGGTGAGTGTAGTTACTGTTCCATGCCATCCCATGTATTTTGTGGCATTACCCCAGGAGTCTAAGGTGGCCCACATGGGCTCCAGAAACTGGCTTCTATTGATCCTGCCATACAAATAATGAATGTGTGTATGTGTTTCTAATTTCATTCTCTCTAATATCATTATCTGGTAATCCCTTGGGGCAAACCCCCAATCGTTGACAATCTGGAGTTGAAAAAACACACCAGTATGCCCTCACATCTGGGAGGGCAATTCCTCCATTGTCTACTGTTCTTTGCAAGGTTTATAGTGCAATCCTACGTGTACCCCTGTTCCACAGTAGAGAAAGAGTGGTCCTGTCAATCCTATCAAAGTAGGAATCAGGGTTTGTTAAGTGGGATATTTTCTCAACACATATTACAACTTTTTTTTTTAATTCATTCGTACTTTTACAGACATACCAAAACAGTACTAAATCTTAATAAAAATATGGAAAAAAACAGGAAAAGGCTTGAAACCTCTTCCACATATTGACTCTTGCAGTCTTTTATAATTAGTCATTCTGGTCACCGTTTTAGAGTGTGCAGTGTCATGGTGAGCATTATCAGCTTAAAGAGACAGTGTGCAGTGTCACAGTGGGCAATGACTGCCATTGTTCACTGTTATTGTGCAGTATCAGGGTGTGCAATACTGAGGTATGCATCATCACAGTACTCAACCTCATGGTTCGTACTGTCAATGTGAAGTGTGGATGTCTACAGTTTTGTTGTGAGTCTCAAAGCATGTAGTTTCTTTGTCAGTAGACAGTGTTGAAATGTGCAGAGTTAGCCTGTGTAGTGTTGACATGCAGTTACAGGGGACACAGTTTTATGCTGAACATGCCAGTTTGGACAGTGTCAGGGCAGACAGTGTGAGAGTGTGCGTTGTCAGCATCTGCGGTATCACTCTTCAAGAAAAGAACAAAATGTTTCATTGTTGGTTAATTACAGAATTTATTTTGTCTGGATAGTTGGAATGTGAAAAACTAGGGGCCCAATTTAGAGTTTCGATGGCAGGTTAATCCATCACAAACAAGGCGGATAGCCTGTCTGTCATATTATAAGTGCCATAGCATATAATACCCTTTGCATTCTGAACAGGATTCCTAGTAGGGCAGTATTTGCCCACATATTAATTGCAAAGATGGTATTTGCCCATGTGCAGAGTTTGATCAATCGTACATGCTGGACCTACTGTAGAATGTTAACAAGGAGGCTGAGAATTATAAACTTCTTTAACTACGAATGTTTATATTGTTGCTTTCTTTTTAGTGTTTCATCTTAATATTGACTATAAATATTTTTTTAATTTTTATTTTGGTGTATATTGTAAATCCTTTCTCGTTGTTATATAAATAAATATGCTGATTCTGATTCTACTCCTCCTCATTAACAACTTTCTTTCACTCTTGATAGAGGAACATCAATATAAGGGGTGTTTCTTTACCTAGACTTCTGAAATCAAATTGGATACCAGTGTGAAAAACAATGCCACTTTTACTATCTTTGTGAAATAATATAAAAAATATCTATAAAAAATGCATAGTTTGTATGATGAAGGGCCAGAGTCTAATACCATTTGTTTTTAAACATAGTTATTATATGTACATTATTTTAAATACTCCAACCAAACAATACAAAAATTGAATTGAGCATACTTAAACAATTCTTCGAGGGGTCTAATATGTCCAAATCTCTTCTGGATTTGGGACTCATTGCTATTAATGGTAATTCTGTCAAGATCTCATGAAGAGTTTGAGTGTTGGATTTCCCATCTACCAATGTGGCAAAATTTGTACTGGTAGAACATCTGTCATCTCCACAATATTGACCAGGACAGCGATCTCTCTATCAGCTCTGGTACGAACCATTTTTTGGAGAAAATCTCTGATGGAATACTCATCAATGTCAATCACTGATGGCAAAATGTCCCCACAAGATGTAGGCTAAAGAGATGTCCCTCCAAAGTGAGGGTACATGGTCAGTGTCCCCTTGTGTGGTCTTTAACATGCTGGGGCAGAGTGGACCTAGTCAAGGCTGCAGGCAGGACACCCTTGAATGGGTGGATGATCTGCTAGCACTTCTAGTGTGGTTGACACTGTACGACGGTGGGGAAGGAGGAGTGGAAGAAGGAGGCAGCTCAGCCATACCTGCCACTTAGATCGGACATGGCTGGCCTACCTCCTCCTCCTCTGCTTAAACTGCTGTAGGAATAGATTGGTAGTCTGCAGTTTTTGGTAAATTTTCCTTAACTGGGTTTCTCTAAATAATACACATAGGGGGTCATTTCGACCTCGGCGGTCTTTTCAGAAGACTGCCGAGGCCGCGGGAGACCGAATACCGCCATTGCCGGCGGTATTTCTGTCTCCCTATAATGACATTTCCGCTGGCCCAGCGGAAATGTCACATCAACATTGCAGCCGGCTCGTAATAGAGCCGGCGGCAATGCTGATGTGCAGCAGGTGCAGTGGCACCCGTCGCACATTTCACTGCCCGAAATTCGGGCACTGAAATGTGCGACGGGCTATGCCTGGGGGCCCCTGCACTGCCCATGCCAAGTGCATGGGCAGTGCAGGGGCCCCCAGGGGCATCCCAAGTCCCCTTACCGCCGGCCTTTCCATGGCGGTGTGTACCGCCATGGACAGGCCGGCGGTCGGGGACTCATAATCCCCAGGGCAGCGGTGCATGCACCGCTGCCCTGGGGATTATGACCGCCAGGCGGAATCCTGGCGGCAAAGTGGAGGGGCCGGCAGTATGACCGTGGGTTTTCCGCCACGGTCATAATTGCTGCTGGAACACCGCCAGCCTGTTGGCGGTGTTACCGCCAACATACCGCCGGCCGCCAGGGTCGTAATGACCCCCATAATTTGAAATGTCTAAAACTGCTTGGAAATAATGTGGCAAATAAAGTGTACAGATAAAATTGTCCACAGAATCATTGCCCTGCTATATAACGCACAACTCAAATACAACTGATCTTTGTACTTTAATTAATAGGGGTGTTTTGCTCAGAAGTAGGGTAGACTCAATTCTGTCTGGGGTATAAAAAAGTAGGTTACACTGAGATTTCTGCGACTGTCGTTCTTCGGCTAGTCTGTCATTTGATTAAACCATTTAAGTGAAGTTTGCTGGAAAGATTATAAAACGAGGGAGACAATGGTTTCACTAGCTATCGCCAAATAGAGGCAACCTTCAAACCAAATTTTTAGCAGTCTCACCAGGTTCATGACGCTGTCCGAAAACAAAGTGGGGAGGCAACACCTCACTTGAAGCACAATATTCGCTCAGTATCTACTGAGCAGAGACAGCTATTTTTCATTCAGTGCTCAATAATTTGTTGGCACGAACAAGGCGGTGGCGAACTATGTACTATTGTAAGAGGGCTCCGCATATTTTCCTAGAACGTGCTAATTGCATGGCCATAAGAATTTGAATGATACTATACGGTTGAACTTGAGTTAACAGTGAACCGACAGGCGTTTCTTTATTCTTTGAAGTGCTCAGCGTGTTTAGCTGGATTCGCACACGAAATTAGAGCACAGCCCACTGGACATCACGCGCCACCGGCTACGAGTGAGTCTCTTCCGTCCACTTGCCTCTCCAAAGATGCTTTCGACAGAGGGGCCCTTCCCCATCATCATTATTCAGCCTGACAGGTCAAATTACTGGAAGAAAAATCTGTTCAGAACTATAAAACGTATTGTATAACAGCTGCCCATGGCCAAGGCGTCGACTGCATTTGCATTATCAGCAAAACGCGCTTTCCTGATATACTTCAGAGGAAGACAGCACTGAAATGCCTTTGTGACATTAGATTTTTTTTTTTTTTTAAAGTATATATTAGTCTCCAAATTTATATAACTTCACGCTAGGGAAAATCTTCCAATAAGAAATCTTAATTTGCATTTTAGCTGCAGAACCCTCCCCCGAGCCCTTTTTTGGCTGTCTTGGGTAGTTCGCGCTAAGGGGCTCACAACTTTTTTCCACTTAAGGTATTTATGCCAAATTTGCGTCCTTTTTGTTCAACATCCTGAGGATTCTAAAGGTCCCCAGGGTTTGTGGATTCCCCTGGAAGGGATTGAGAAAATATGCAAAATACAGCAAAATATTGAGTTTTTTTAGCAAAAAAATAGCGCAAAGGTGGTCCAGATAAGTGTCTTTTTTCCCTAAATTAGCACCCACTAACGTTTTCCTGTACTAACATCGCCATCTTCCCAGCTTTTTAGTAACATGTAGAGGTGAATCAAGAAACCTAATTTACCACAGTTTGGCATTTTTCTAAGAGGTGGCCTATTTTTCCTATTTGTGAGCTCTCAAGCTAATTCCAGTTTGTGGTGGAAACCAGTGTGAAGCCCATAGGTGATTCAGAAAAGCTTTAGGTTTCTAAAAGGTAGACAAAAGTCCAAATCCAGCAAGGGGTTATATGCAGTGCTTAATTAGTAAATAAAAATGTGTCGTGCTCAAAGCCCTCCTCTTAAATAGGCGGCTGCTCTAATTAAATGTGCAAACACGGAATACTGAGGCAGCGTAATCCTGAAGCCATCTCGGGCCTCTTCAATCTATTTACTGCCACTCCCTGACCCTTCAGCTCACTCCTGCAGCTTTCTGCTCCCTCCCTTTGTGACGCTTTTTCATTTTTCTCTTCCTCCGTCTTTCCCAAATGTGTCTTTTGCTCGCAATAAATGCCTGAGGCAGAAAATTAAGCGCCGGCCCTAAAAAATAAGTGCTGGTGCTCTGCACCGGAAACAAGCACAAATTAAGCACTGGTTAGAAGTGTAGATCCCTCAAGGTTTTCCCAAGGAAAATAACTATTTAAATAAGGAAGTACTGAAAATGAGTAGGTAATAACAGGCATGTGTGACAGCTTATTAATTTGTAACTTTTTGTCACAATCGCAGATTTACAAAAGCAATATAACATTACGCCCGCTAGACCCTTCTGGTTGCAGGGCTACATAGGGTTTGTAGGCTGTCCAAGAAACCAGGGTATCCAGAGCCAACAACTGAGCTGCACCAAACAATGGTCTGATATAGCGAAATAGGCTGAGTGAAAAATGGGTATCTAGGAAACATATGTATTTCTGAAATTGGCACAAGATATGGAGTTTAAAAGCAGTGGTTATTTGTACATCTCTGAATTTGTGGGTACCAGTACTAGCATATGATTTAGAGGGTATTTTTCTAGATGTCATATTTTTTATACACTGGCTTACATTTGAAAGCCACAAATGTGGTGAAATCCAATTGGTAATAACACATTTTCTACTATTTTGTGTAGGCAGGCCTAGTGGGCGCAACAGGAAATGTCCAGAAACACAACATGGATGCATCACTTTTTTCCATTGAATACTTATACTTTTTACCAATCTGGGTAGCTCTATATTTTGGACCCTAGTTCAGCCAGGACCTGAGGAAACCTAGCCAACCTGTACATTTAAAAAACTAGACACCTAGAAGTATTCAGGTTGGGCTTACTTGCTTGGCTCTCACCATGTTTTTCACTCAGAACCTCAAACTTTGACTAAAAATAAATGTTCCTCACATTTATATGATGAAAGGTTCTAGAGTCTGCAGGAAGCCACAATCTTCCTTCCACTTGGCATTCCCCCAAGTCACATTAATAATGGTACCTAACTTGTGTGGGCAGACCTAGTGCCAGCGACAGGAAACAACCTAAAACGCAACATGGACACATCACATTT
Organism: Pleurodeles waltl; assembly: GCF_031143425.1. Classification (NCBI taxonomy): domain Eukaryota; kingdom Metazoa; phylum Chordata; class Amphibia; order Caudata; family Salamandridae; genus Pleurodeles; species Pleurodeles waltl. The sequence continues at coordinate 1,549,790,028 of NC_090440.1, forward strand.
TTCCACAGAAAACATACCTTTTTTTCCAATATGGGTCGCTCTAGACTTTTGACGGTAGCTCAGCCAGAACCTATGGAAACCTAACCAACCTGTACATTTGTAAAAACTAGACACCTAGGGGTTATCCAGGGTGGGCTGACTTTTGTTGGTCTCACCACGTTTTTTGACCCAGAATTCTTTGCAAACCTCATACGTTGACTGAAAATACATTTTCCTCAAGTTCTCTCCTAGAAGGTTCTGGAATCTGCAGGGAGCCACAAACGTCCTTCCACCCAGTATTCCTCCAAGTCTCCTGATAAAAATGGTACCTCACTTGTGTGGGTACACCTAGTGACTGCAACATGAAAGGGTCCAAAACACAACATGGACGCAGCACATTTTACCACCGAAAACTGACCCTTTTTTCTAATGTGGGTAGCTCTAAATTTTGGACCCCAGCTCAGCTAGCACCTAGAGAAACCTGACAAATCATCAGATTGTTTAAAGCTAGACACCCAGAGGAGTACAGGAGTGCATGACTTCATTGGCTCTTACCAGGGTATATTACCCAGAGTCCCCTGCAAAGCTCAAACTTTGCCTAAAAACACATTTTCCTTGCATTTCTGTGAGGAAACGTCCTGGAATCTTCAGGCAGACACAGATTTTCTACCACCCAACATACCCTCAAGTCTTCCAAGAAAAACAGTGCCTCACTTGTGTGGGTGGGCAAAGTGCCTGCGGCAGGGAACCGACCGAAACGTATTCTGGAGACATCATAATTATGTATCACAAAACAACCTGGTTTTGCAAGGTGAGCACCTGTGTTTTTGGTCTCAGGCATGGACAGCTACCAAAAAACAGACATTTCTGAAAATGAGACACTCGGGGGAGTCTAGGGAGGTATGGCATGCATGGATCCCCCAACATTTTCTTATCTAGAATCCCCTGCAAACCTCACATTTTGCTAAAAAGACACATTTTCCACACATCTCTGTGTAGGAAAGTTGTGGGAACCGCTCAGTGTTCTCCCAGATCTTCCAATAAAAATGCTACCTCACTTGTGTGGGTGGGTAAAGTGCCCATGACAGGGAAGGACCCAAAACATATTGTGACAATAATGATAACTATGGCAGGTGTACTAATTAGTCCTGTGGTCGGCAACCATGTAGGGCAACCTATCAATCCCAGACATTTCTGAAAAGTAGACATCAAGGGAAGTCCAAGGAGGTGTCGCTTGTGTGGATCCCACAAGGTTTTCTTACCCAGAATACCCTGCAAATGTGAAAGGTTGAATAAAACACGATTTTTCCTTGCATTTCTGTGAAGTAAACTAACGGAATGTGCAGAGATCTACCAACTTCCTACCAACCAGCGTTCCCTCACTTGTCCCAATAAAATCGCTACCCCACTTGTGTGCCTGGGCCTAGTGCCCACGACAAGAATGGATCACACAAAGGTCAGCGGTAGTCCTTGCATGACGACTATTGTTGACCATGGCGTGAGACATTCCTGACATGGGCACTAGCCCCAGGCACACAAGTGAGATAGCACTTTTATCACGACAAGTGGGGAACACTGGGTGGTAGGAAGTTGGTGGATCCCTACATATTCCTGTAGTTTACATCAAAGACTTTACAACAACAACATGGTCAAGCTTTTTCGGTGTTTGAGGAATGTGATCAGCAGAGTGTTGCTCCTGCAGCCTTACCACATCTTCCAGAACATATGAAGAGGAGGCTGCTGTTTTGGTAGTAATAAGAGTCAAGGAAAGACATGAGTCTTCCTCTGGTTGTCTGATGATAAACAACATACGCCTTGTATGTTGCCATCTGGATCAGGTGGGAAACAGTTTCTTGTACCAGGTTTGAGTTTTACAACTCACAGTGTATGGTTGATGAACCTGGTCGTTCTTATCCACTCCTTCCTTGTACTTGCTGTAATCAAGTACACAGATAGGCTTGTGAACTTCGGCCATCTGACTCAAAACCGTGATGGGGGAAGTGCTCTCATCATGAACTGATGTGAGCACTTACATGTCATGCCTAGAGACCCTATGGGTGATGAGCCACGCTCTAAAAATCCTTGATTGATTGATGCCTATGCGGGAACTTGACTGCGAATAGTTCGTTGGAACGCAATGCAGCTCTCTGGGATTTCTGAAGCTTCTTACAAACAGGCTCCTGAGGGAATCCTTTGTGGTGACAACGAACTGTCCCACAGGCCACAGTTTCAGCTTTGTACAGCTCACTGAAATTGTGGAAATTGTCCACATAAAGGCAATAACCTTTGTGAAGGAGCGGCTGGGCAAGTTCCTATATAATCTTTCCTGTGACTCCTAGCGTGAGAGGGCAACCTACATGCTTTAGAGGGGAGTATTTCCCTGTATTCACTCTCAAGCTGTACACGTAGCCAGTAGACCTCTCACACAGCATGTACAGCTTGATGCCATAGTGAGCTCTTTTACTCACAATGCACTGCCTGAACCACATCCGCCCTTTGTACAGGATGAAGGACTTGTCAATGGCTACATTCTGTCCAAGAATATAATTCTCTGGAAACCTGGCAGACAATGTTCCACACCAGGCTGAATTTTGAACAACCTGTCATGGTCTGGATGGTCCTGGGTCATTGCAGCAGAACTGTCATTGAAATGCGGCATGCGCAAAAACAATCCCTGCTCATGTACGGTGCGAGGATGGGAGGGTTACCCAAACCGTTCAAATAGACCAGGAAGACTGCAAGGTTGGTTTATGCATTAACCCAATTTGAGCATAAGGCCCAAAATATCTTCACTCCACAAGCAAAGTGGGAATTCACTGGTGTGCCTTATAACGAGGCCCTAAAGTGCCTCCATGCTCCCTCAGAAACTGTTTGCCACACATATTTGTTTGCTGCACAGTTTGCTCAAGGAAATCAACATCCTAAAAGTGATGGACATAGTCAGTTGACAAAAAGTTATCTGAATCGATCTTACATCCAATGTCACTAGGGAAAGGCAGAATTAGGGGCTGAACTAAATTGCAGGGCTGCCAAGAGAGCACTCCGCCTGTGCTTGCCGCCGCACATGCCTACTCTCTGGGTTGGTCTAACCTGCCACTGTTGTCCCGCAGCACAGACTATGCTTGCAAAGGCACAGCACAACTGTCATTATTGTGTCCCTCAGATTCGATGGACGATGAGTCATTGGATGGAACTTCACCGACTAAAAAATGAATTCCAGATCCTGCTTCATTGTCCTCTCCCTCAGAGGCTGCCTCAGTATCTGGTGTTTAAGTCTCTGATCCTGCCTCAGAGCTGTCCTCCATAATCCGAGTTTGAGTTTGAGCAGCAGTCATCCACCAAGACACCATCTCTGCTACTGGCTAAAACCATCCTTCTAAAACACTATCCTACGTACAAGACTTATATGTTGTTCTGAAACAGTTGGTGGGTGTGTACGAGAGTGATGTGTGCAGCAGTAAATAACAATGAAGTCACCTTACCTTGTCTTCTTTCCTAAACTAGCAGGTTTTCCAAACACACTAAAAAAGACACAGTATTACTTCACCTTGCTACATACCCATCATCACAGCCGTTAGCGCTGATGGCACCCAGGAGGAAAATCATTTTTGCCCCCCCAGTGACTTCCTCTTTGCATTCCCTCTCTACCACCCAGCAAAAGTGCCCCTTGTTTTTCTATAGCCCCTATCTCACATACATTTAATTTGTGTTAAAGCACAGGTAATGACTGGCATTACTAATCCACTTAGCTATCCACATAAAATATAGATCTGTTCTATGCAGCAGGCACAATAACCCTCTGTGCTACCTTATGGCATGTCAAAACTGCCACTAGACAAAACTCAGATCTCTCTCTGGCAGGAACATAATTACAAGAGTTATCTTTTTACTGTGCCTTAAAGCTATATATATATATGGATACCATGCTGTTTCGCTTGAAAAGAGGAGAGTGTAGAGAAGGAACAAAAAAAAAAAAAAAAAAACTGCTAAAGAGCTATCGCATCCTTTAAAAAAGTTTAGTTATTTGGAAACTGGTCACAGATTTCATGCTTATCATGTGGCCCCGCCATGCACACTTTTTAATAAAAATTGTTACAGCAAATATTACATTAATATTATCAATGATGTTATCAAATATGTCATGAGTGCAGTAAATTGTGGGGTAATTAGTAGTGCATGGCGAGGGTGTAAGTTATAGTTACCTTAGGGCACGAGTTATAGTTACTTGAGATAACTCCAAGTAACTAGAACAGGTACATTTGTATGGTTTGTACTTTTAAAATGTGAGTCTAACTATAAAGTCTCTGTAACCTTTGGTTTCTAAGTGAATTTCAGTTTTTTAAATTCTATTTCCTAACTATAATGTCCCTGTAATCTATGTTTTTTTTCAGTGAATTTCTATGGTTTTTCCAACTAAAGGGATTTTCATTACTATATGTTAATCCAACCACCGCCGCTAACAGCCTTTGGCTGTGCCCAGCAGCAGTTGGCCACAGGGCCTGCGGCCAACCCCCCTAACAACCCAACCCAGAGAAAGAGAGAGAAAGTGAGAGATTGAGAGAGAGAGCGATTTAGGCTTTGATGAATGATATACGTAGAATTAAATATTTCCAGACAAATTGAAAAGAAAAATATTTTGTCAATTAAAAAGCGTGAGATCACCTTGCGTGCAGGAAAACAGATGAGAACTCTGCTGTCTGCAAGTGAGAGCTGTTTGACAGCTTTCACTTGCAGAAAGTGGAGTGTTTGTTCTGACTTCTGTTAAAGCTCCCGCCAAGTCACAGCAAGGAGCTATGTCATGGGGTTGGCACCCCGTGACATAGCAGGATCTGGCCCTGGGGGGTGGCAGTCCACAGTCCACAGGGCCATCTGTGGCTCCTCGGGTGGAGCTACATGGCCGCTTCAAACATAAAATAGCACCAGGGAGGTGGTGTTTCTCAGGTCCAGGGGTCCACAATGGACCCCCTTCATTATTTTGGTTCAGCCCCGGGGAGGTGGTCCATAGGGCTGCAGGGGAGGCCATACGTCCCCAGCATTATATTTTATTAAACCCCATGGAGGTGGTGTTCCCTGGGGCTGGGGGCATGGCCATGTGCCCCCCACATTAAAAAGTTGACTTGCCCCGGGACCTGGCCCTTCATTTAAACAAGTGCACTTTTGTTTTCCTAATTTTCAGCGGCTCTGATGATCTGCCGCAACTCCCGCCGAACATTTTTAAAAAATGCATTTTTGCTCTGAGGGTGTCCCTGTGGAACCGCAGCACGAGAGCTAAGGGGTCAGCGTGTCCCTACCCTGGCCCCTTTTTCTTTTTTTTCAATCTTTTTTTCAGGGACTCGGCTGAAACCGAGTACCAAGATGGCTGCCAGTACTTCCTTGTCCTGTGTAGCTGCAGGCCAAGAAAAAGGGGGGGACAAAGAAGTTGCGTTTCCCATGTTAATTCCCATAGGACCTTTAGACGCGACTACGGCCAGAACCACTGGACCGAAACACACCAAATTTGGCATAAGCTAGCTTTCGGTATGCAGATTGCTCCTTGTTTATTTGGTGTAAATCCGTTCAGTAGTTGTAAAGAAATTTAGGGAAATCCACATTTGTATGTCTCTGGCCGTGAAGTATTTATGAAAAAAGACAAGCTCATGCAGGGAAATGCACAGCTCTGACTGGGTGCCAACACTTCAAACCATGAAGTGTCAGCAGCCATCTGGGGGCTCGGCTTGAGCCAGGACCCAGTAAAAAAGTTTTTTTCAAAAAGAAAAGCGGCCAGGGTAGGGACACCCTGACCCCTTAGCACTGGTTGTGAGGTACCAGAGAGACCCCCCTAGAGTAAAAACAAATGTTTTGCCACGAAATTGCGATATTGCCGTATTCACTGCAAAAAATAAATAAAGAAACACGCGTGAGCTCCCCTGGGTGGGCCAGGTCCCGGGGACACTCATAAGTTCAAATGTGGGGGGTCCTCACAGGCCTTCCTAGAGCCCCGGGGACCACCACCTCCCCAGGGCCATTTTTGTTATTTATGTGGGGTTGGGCCCCTGTGCTCTGGTGACCACCGCCTCTCCAAAGCAAAATAAGTAATTATGTGGGGGTGGCTGTTGGCCTCCCCCACAGCCCCAGGGAGCACCACCTCTGTGGAGCATATATTTATATTCTGGGCAGGAGGTGGCAGCACCAGGGGCTACCCCAGGGACCACCAGCTCCCTGGGGCTTTTATGTAATATGGTTTGGGGGGCTCCCCCCCAAGCCCCAGGGACCATCACTTCCACTGGGCATTGAAGTAATAAGATGTGCTCCCCTTCCATTACCCCACAGCCCCAGGGACCACCATCTCCCTGGGGAAAATAATAAAGAAAGTGAAGGGGGGGCATTTTTGACCCCCAAGCCCTGGGGACCACCACCTCCCCGGGGCAATGTCCACATTGGAGGGGGGGCGCATGGCCCCCTTGAGGAGCCACTGATGGCCCTGGGGACCACCACCCACCAGGGCCAGCTCCTCCTATGTCCCGGGGTGCCCACTCCGGTACATAGCTGTTTGCTGTGGCTTGGCTGCTTCTTTGAAGCTGCAGCCAATTCACAGCAAACACTCTGCTTTTTGACAGCAAAACCTGTCAAGCAGGTCCCCCTGTCAAAAAGCAGAGTTTTCATCTCTGTTCCCTGCACGCAGGTATGTGTGCAGGGAACATAGATGAAAGGTTCGCTTCAGCAATCACGAGCTTCTGTTAAAAGTAGCTCCTTGGTTGCTGAAGCAATGGGACCATGGGGGAGGCCTTGAGGCTTCCCCCGCTGTCCCAGACAGGCCGTCAAAGGGCATGTTGTTAAATAAATATAATTCTTTTTTTTAAAACATATAGCCGCAAGGGAACCCTTGTGGGTTCCCCTGCGGTCCCAGATAGCCCATAAAGGGCTAAAAAAAAAGAATATCTCAGTACAAATGTTTGAAGGTCAAATAAAAAGTGATTTTACTTTTTTCAAATAACAAATACATTTTTCTTTTTAAATTGTACAAAAGTATCTCATTCCAAGTATATCATACATCAAAGCCTAAAAAAGTCACTCTCTCTCTTTCAATATTTTTCTCCCATTCACATACCCATTCATGCACTCACTCACAAACCCACTCAAACACTCATGCACCCACTCACAGATCCACTGAGACCATTGTGCACCCAATCACAGCCCCATTCAGACTCTCACACACCCACTCATAGACCCACTCAGACAGTTACGCAGCCACTCACAGACCCACTCAGACTCACACACCCACTCACAGACCCACTGACACCTTCCTGCACTCACTCCCAGACCCCTTTACACACTGATGCACCCACTAAAACACTGACGTATGCACTCTCACACCAAGACACACACTCTCACAACTACTCTCACCCCCAGATACAACCTCTCACACCTATTCTGACACCCAGAGAGACTGCAGCTGCGGCCACTTTCTGCCGTACACGGCTAAAGGGCCCTGTACAGCCTGGGGGTAGGTGGTTAGGAGGGTTGGCAGCAGGGACTGGCTGCAGTCAAGCCCTTTTGGGCAACTCCTACTGCGCACGGGAGAAGGTGTGCACAGTGCAAGGGTGGGTGCTTATTGGGGGTTGACCTGTGGCCAACCTCGACAACTTACAGCCAAAGGCCGTGCACAGAAGTGGTTGGATTAACGTATAGTAATGAAAATTACTGTATGTTAAACAAACCATAGAAATTCACAGAAAAAAACCAAAGGTTACAGGGACATTGTAGTTAGGAAATAGATTTAAAAAAGACATAGAAATTCACTTAAAACAACAAGGGTAATGGAAGGTTATATTTACAGAGCTAAACCCTCCCAGTAATGGATAACTTCTTCCTCCCATTCCTGACCTTTGGGAGAATACTCTCAGGTCATTGATGCATCTACTGGGATGAAACTCTTTTAAAAGCATTGACCTCACACCTCAAGAGACATGGAGTATCATACAGAGGTGTTTTCCTCCTGTAGAAGTGTGGTAGACTACAAGCACCCTGGAATGCCACCATTGAATTAGACATACAACTACAACATAACAATTTCCCTATGGTCATGGGAGGCAGGTCTCATCAGCTTCACCATATGCTGTAACATTTCCATTTCTTACCCATTCGCTTTTGGAAGAAACTGATGGGTTTAGTCTCCCGTCTGGAGAAACAAGAAATAGATTTTGATGGAAAGTGGCAGCACAATTTCTTGATCCAGATTTCTAGCTGAGAGGGCCTTAATAAGGTGATTGGAACAATAGACAGGCCTCAATTAATCACTGAGGCATCCAGAAACACACTGAGGTAGGAAGACACATGCATCATGTAAAGCAAAACCCCTAAACATCTGGCTTATATTATTGCTACAAGAAAAAAACATTTTTACTGCAACTTGCTCAGAGGGCCCTTGCAGTGTTTACAAATTCGGAGGTAAGTGTCAGGGAGTCCGGATCCTCGGGGTTTGCGCCTGTTCCCAATATATCAACCTCTTGGCAACTCCAAACTCTACTAGCCGTTATAGCACAGAGTTAAAGAATGGGCAAGTGGGGGAAGGGTTTTTAGGTTTGGAACAGCGGGGAAGGAGGCCTGTGGAAGTAAAAGTTAAGAACACAATAATCAGATTATGCACATTGACTTTCATAAACTATGTTCATAGTAGCTATGTACTGATAACATGAATGACCAAGAGCCTTCCTATATCATAACCTTATTAGCCCTGAGTACCTGGAAAACAAATAAGGATTATGCAAGCTTTCATGTGATCGTTTATTTAGAATACAGTCTGATGCTCTGAACCTGGAACTGACTCAAGTTATTTCTTTGAATAGAAACTGCTTAATAACAGTGATCAATAAACACATTAGTTTTCAGGAATAAACTGTGTTAGGCTCAAGAATAATACTGTAAAGGCACACTATAACAGTAATCAATGAACACATTGGTTTTTAGGAATAAACTGTGATAAGATCATGAATGATACTGTAAGAACACACCCTATCTAGACTTTCAAGATTCAATTGCTTAGGAATTATTATACACTTTAAATGTCAAAACTGTGCATCAAGATTTCAATGTTAAGAAATGATCACGCTTTCTGCCGATCTGAAACACAAGGGTGAAATGCCAAGAATGACTCACGCACTCTGTCATTGATTCAAACATCAGGATTTAAATGTCAAAATACGATTGCGCACTCTGCCAATCCGAGTTGCAAGTTTTAACTGCCAAGAATGAATCGCGCACACTGCTGTCGATTCGATCATCAAAGTTCAAATGTCAAAACATGATCGCACACACTGCCGATCTGAACTACAAGCGTTAAATGCCAAGAATGAATGACGCACACTGCTGCCGATTCAACCATCAAGGTTTAAATGCCAGGATACGATTGCACACAACCGATCCGAATTGTGAGAGTTAAATGCTAAGAATGAATCGTGCACACTGCTGCCGATTCAACCATTAAGGTTTAAATGCCAGGATATGATCGCCCACAATGCCGATCTGAACTGTGAGAGTTAAATGCCAAGAATGAATCATGCACACTGCTGCCGATTGAACCATCAAGGTTTAAATGCCAGGATATGATTGCACACACTGCCGGTCGGAACTACAAGCGTTAAATGCCAAGAATGAATCGCGCACACTGTTGCTGATTCAACCATGAAGGTTTAAATGCCAAGATACGATCGCGCACACTGCTGATCCAAAACTGCAAGAGTTAAATGCCAAGAATGAATTGTGCACTTTGTTCCTGATTCAACCATCAATGTTTAAATGCCAAGATACGATCGCACACACTGCCGATCTGAACTGCAAGAGTTAAATGCCAAGAATGAATCGTGCACTCTGTTGCCGATTGAACCATCAAGGTTTAAATGCCAAGATATGATCGTGCACACTGCCGATCCGAACTGCAAGAGTTAAATGCCAAGAAAACCATCCCACACGCGATGTAACCAAAAGGCCCAATACTCAAGTATTTTTGAAAACGGAGTCAGGGGCCTAACCTGACCTCCACCTTATCGCCCTGCTTGAAGATCACCAAGGAAATTAAGACAGGGCCTGGAAATCCTAGGTAGGCCTTCGGAACAGGAGCTCAGGAAAATGTTGCTGCTCTGCACCGGGACCTGTGAATAGTGAACACGTGGAGCTGGGCTGGGTCCCTTAAATAGACCCAGGCCCCGCCCACGTGCCACACCCAGCCAGGCTGCAGGAAGGGATTTTAGAAAGGCTTAGAATAGGGACCACACCCTAACCACACCCTGTAATACTGCAGCAAAGCCTTGAAAATTAGCAATGCATTGCAAACAGTATTAATGATGTTTCAACATGAATCTCTGCAATGCAAATGGTTAACATACTGCATTAATACATAATGCATGAATTATTACATTTCATAAGAGTTAGTTTATTGCATTACGTCGCCCGTAGAGCGCACACTGTCCTGATGTTGATAGTAAGTGACAAGTTGGACAGGAGGGCCTGTAATTGGGTCAGGTCAAGTCAAATTCCTACAACAACCTGAAAGCATGTGGTTCAATCTCTTCCAGACATCACAGACCTTGGAAGATTCAGATCTATGACCACCACACCAGAATGACATAGACAAATCACCACTTGGTAAAACCGCCATGTAGCAATGACTGAATTACTGAATGAGTGCACTCTCACAGTCATAGGACCTCACCTCTCTGTCACAGTACCATTGCTAAAAGGATACCCAAGAAAAGTCACAGGATTTCAGGAACTATGGGCCAGATGTAGCAAAGTGTTTGCGCCTCGCAAACGGCGAAAATCTCCGTTTGCGAGGCGCAAAAGCCACTTTGCCATTCAGAAATGCATTTTGCGAGTCGTTACCGACTCGCAAAATGCATTTCAGACTCGCAAATAGGAAGGGGTGTTCCCTTCCTATTTGCGAGTCGCATTGGGATGCAATACCATTTGCGACCGCATATGCGGTCGCAAATGGCATCGCAGTTACCATCCACTTCAAGTGGATGGTAACCCAATCGCAAATTGGAAGGGGTCCCCATGGGACCCCTTCCAGTTTGTGACTGGACCCCAAATTATTTTTTCAGGGCAGGGAGTGGTCCAAAGGACCACTCCCTGCCCTGAAAAAACCCCGAAACTAACGGTTTCGTTTTTTTTTAAGTGCAGCTCGTTTTCCTGTTAGGAAAACGGGCTACACTTAAAAAAAAAAAAACTGCTTTATTGAAAAGCAGGTCGCAAACATGGAGGTCTGCTGACGACAGCAGGCCTCCATGTTTGCGAGTGCCTATACTCGCAATGGGGCCGCAATTTGCGACCCACCTCATGAATATTCATGAGGTGGGTCATTGCGACCCCATTGCGAGTCGCAGTCGGTGTCTGAGACACCGTACTGCATAGCAATTTGCGACTTGCAAATTGCGAGTCGCAGGGACTCGCAATTTGCAAGTCGCAAATTGCCGACTTGCTACATCTGGCCCTATAAGTCTCTTGTACCACCTCAGCTATCTTACTTGCCAATGTCAACATTTGGCAGCCCATCGACTCAAAAGCCAAGCAAAGAATTTGAGATAACGGAGTACCAGCCACACCAGAGGTGGATACCTTAGGGGAGAGGAAGATGGTGGGGCTACTCTTGACTCTTCTACTTCCGATGAAGGAGAGGGAATTAGACAAATTTGAACATTAATCAGAATCCTTGCTCCCTTCCTACCGATGCTCCTCAACAAATAAGGGATTGTCAAAAAGGGCATTTAGAAATCAGAGTGTCTACTTCTGTTTCCGTTGTTCCTACAACTGACCGCAGAATCTAGGGAGAAGAGTATTCTCTCTGAAGAAACAGAACCTGCTGCAAAGTTTGATACCGATCCCTTGTGGCAAGCAAGAGTGCTGAGATGAGGAAAAAACTGTGATAATTGTCAACTCCTAAAATATGCATAGGCCAAAGAGACAACACTAAGGGCCTGATTTAGAGTTTGGAGGACAGGGTAAGGTGTCCACCAAACTCTCAGTAAGCCCACCAGATTTAGAGACAGGTATAACATAAGGTTTTAATTGACAAAGCCACTACTGGCTCTGTCGGCAGAAAATGTCCTCCAACGGTCCGAAGGAGAAGGGAACACTGGGGGAAGGACATTACACCACCCACTCTATTTAGGATGGAAGGGGGAATGTCGTTATTTTTCTGTCAGTCAACACTGGCAGTAGGGGACGAAAAATAAAATAATGACACCAAACATTCTGGGAGAGAGGGGTGATTAGTTTTTTTCTTTTGTTTTTCAAACACAAACTCCCACTTTGGGAGTTTAATCCTGAAAAAAAAAGAAAAAAAAAAAAAGTTCAATAGTCATCAAAACTGATAAAGGCCGTCCACCAAACCTTTTATACAATGAAAAGGAATCACAATGACGGTGGTTCCTTTGATTGTACAAAGATGACCGCTAGGCCTTTGGTAATCTCTAAATTTAGTAGTATAAATCTTTATTTGGTTAAAATATAACTATAAAAGATACATATAAACCATAAAAACATATTATAAACAGATATCCAGTAAAACGTCAGTGAGCACATAATATAGGGTCCAATCCCCATTAAGACCATTGTAACATTAATTACAATACTATTTGCAACATAAGAAGAGTCTTCAGGCATTTCAAATAGTACAAAAGCCTCCACTGGGCCCACCAGCCTCTAACTGAAGAACAATAAAATAGCACCTTTATTTCCCACCTATCAGACCAATCCCACAGTAAAATTAAAGCCATGCCACCCAAAGCTTGATCACACAGCTCAAATATTCGGCGGGAAACATCACTAGTAACGCGGTCAATGCAACACTATGCATTACCCACGCTGCCATTACCACGCATATGCGTTTACTACGCATGTGTTTAGCATGCATGCCTTTACCACACAGATCTGTGGTAATGGCAGATAGAGCAGTCTGGGCGAAACAGGAAGGAGTAGCAACCAGAGGAGAGAGGTAAGTGTGGCCAGGGTTTGGGGGGAGTGAGGAGGGTAGTTTTTAGGAGAGGGTCAGGTAGTTTTTAGGACAGGGTGGGGAAGGTTTTAGGGTTCGGGTAGTTTTTGGGACAGGGTGGCTTTTAGGGTTTAGGGACCACCACCTCCCCGGTGCCATTTTTGTTATTTATGTGGGGTTGGGCCCCTGTGCTCTGGGGACCACCGCCTCTCCAAGGCAAAATAAGTAATTATGTGGGGGTGGCTGTTGGCCTCCCCCATAGCCCCAGGGAGCACCACCTCTGTGTAGCATATATTTATATTCTGGGCAGGAGGTGGCAGCACCATGCGCTACCCCAGGGACCACCAGCTCCCTGGGGCTTTTATGTAATATGGTTTGGGGGGCTCCCCCCCAAGCCCCAGGGACCATCACTTCCACTGGGCATTGAAGTAATAAGATGTGCTCCCCTTCCATTACCCCACAGCCCCAGGGACCACCATCTCCCTGGGGAAAATAATAAAGAAAGTGAAGGGGGGCTATTTTTGACCCCCAACCCCTGGGGACCACCACCTCCCCGGGGCAATGTCCACATTGGAGGGGGGGCGCATGGCCCCCTTGAGGAGCCACTGATGGCCCCTGGGGACCACCACCCACCAGGGCCAGCTCCTCCTATGTCCCGGGGTGCCCACTCCGGTACATAGCTGTTTGCTGTGGCTTGGCTGCATCTTTGAAGCTGCAGCCAATTCACAGCAAACCCTCTGCTTTTTGACAGCAGAACCTGTCAAGCAGGTCCCGCTGTCAAAAAGCAGAGTTTTCATCTCTGTTCCCTGCACGCAGGTATGTGTGCAGGGAACATAGATGAAAGGTTCGCTTCAGCAACCACGAGCTACTGTTAAAAGTAGCTCCTTGGTTGCTGAAGCAATGGGACCATGGGGGAGGCCTTGAGGCTTTCCCCGCTGTCCCAGACAGGCCGTCAAAGGGCATGTTGTTAAATAAATATAATTATTTTAAAAAAAAACATGTAGGGACCGCAAGGGAGCCCTTGTGGGTTCCCCTGCGGTCCCAGATAGCCCATAAAGGGCTAAAAAAAAAAGAAGAGCTCAGTACAAATGTTTGAAGGTCAAATAGAAAGTGATTTTACTTTTTTCAAATAACAAATAAATTTTTCTTTTAAATTGTACAAAACTGTCTCATTCCAAGTATATCATACATCAAAGCCTAAAAAAGTCTGGGGGTTATTACAACCCTGGCGGACGGTGTTAAAGCTGCGGTAATACCGCAAATAGGCCGGCGAAAAAAAAAAGGGAATTATGACTGTGGCGGAAACCGCCAACATAGACAGCCACTTTAACACTCCGACCGCCACAGCGGTACAGACAAGCAGCGCGGCGGTCACCGCCAACAGACAGGCGGAAGACAAAGTACCGCCCACAGTATTACAACACACCAATCCGCCACCTTTTCCGGGGCGGATTCACCGTGGATAAAAACATGGCGGAAACAGTTTTTGCAATGGGAAAACGCTCACCTTAACACACTCCACGAGGAAGGAGGCCACCATGGAGCCCGAACTCCAATTACTCCCTGCGCTTGTCTTCCTGCTCCTCTACGAACACCAGTAACGGCGCCGCCGAAGACAATGGTGAATACTGCACCTACGACATAGGGGAGGGGGGAGGCAAAAGTCAGGGACGCACACATGCAACACCCCCACCCTCAACCCGACCCTCGCACACTACAACACACACATCAATGCATTTCCAAACATCACAGGAACAACCCACAACCCCCCCGGAAGAATGCAAAGACAAAAAGGATGTCAGTACAACCATTGTAATGTATCAAAATACAATAAGCTCATATATCTAGAAATATATACACATAAAAAATATATACATCACAATTAGTAGTGCAGGTATGCACATTTCAATGTCCGTGGACCACTGGGCCCACAATGCATGGGCGAAGCCCACACTAGATACCTGTCCACAAACGGAGAGAACACTGCAGGGGCATCAGATAGAAATACAACAGGCACCTCAGGGGGAAGGGAAGGAGGGCACCTCAGCCGGATGAGTGCACCACGCCAGATTCACGACGGGGCTCCATGACCATTAATGTATCCTGGGGAGTGCAAAGCCACAGTCTCTCAAGTCTCTACAGTGGGTGGTTTGCCCACTGTACCATCCTGGGGAGTGCAAAGCCACAGTCTCTCAAGTCTAACAAGTGGTTGGTTTGCCCACTGTTCCATCCTGGGGAGTGCAAAGCCGCAGTCTCTCAAGTCTAACAAGTGGTTGGTTTGCCCACTGTTCCATCCTGCGGAGTGCAAAGCCACAGTCTCTCAAGTCTAACAAGTGGTTGGTTTGCCCACTGTTCCATCCTGGGAAGTCCAAAGCCAGAGTCTCTCAAGTCTCTACAGTAGTTGCTTTGCCCACTGTTCCATCCTGCGGAGTGCAAAGCCACAGTCTCTCAAGTCTCTACAGTGGGTGGGTTGCCCACTGTACCATCCTGGGGAGTGCAAAGCCACAGTCTCTCAAGTCTCTACAGTGGGTGGGTTGCCCACTGTACCATCCTGGGGAGTGCAATGCCACAGTCTCTCAAGTCTCTACAGTGGTTGGTTTGCCCACTGTTCCATCCTGGGGAGTGCAAAGCCACAGTCTATCAAGTCTCTACAGTGGGTGGGTTGCCCACTGTACCATCCTGGGGAGTGCAAAGCCACAGTCTCTCAAGTCTCTACAGTGGTTGGGTTGCCCACTGTTCCATCCTGGGGAGTGCAAAGCCACAGTCTCTCAAGTCTCTACAGTGGGTGGGTTGCCCACTGTACCATCCTGGGGAGTGCAAAGCCACAGTCTCTCAAGTCTCTACAGTGGTTGGTTTGCCCACTGTTCCATCCTGGGGAGTGCAAAGCCACAGTCTCTCAAGTCTCTACAGTGGGTGGGTTGCCCACTGTACCATCCTGGGGAGTGCAAAGCCACAGTCTCTCAAGTCTCTACAGTGGTTGGTTTGCCCACTGTTCCACCCTGGGGAGTACAAAGCCACTGTCTCTCAAGTCGATGCAGTTCTCCACTGGTTCTGGAGGGGGACTAGTGCCCAGAGTGCTTCATCCTGTGAAGGATTCAGGTAGTGGATGCAGTTCTCCACTGGTTCTGGAGGGGGCCTGGTGCCCAGAGTGCTTCATCCTGTGAAGGATTCAGGTAGTGGATGCAGTTCTCCACTGGTTCTGGAGGGGGACTGGTGCCCAGAGTGCATCACGCTCCCCGTGACGGTCCTAGTTCCGTCACTGTCCCAGCTGCACATGGGCTAACGATGCTTGAGTTGGCAGTCTGTGCCCTGTTTAGCGGTGCTTGACTTTGCTGTCTCTGACCTGTTCAGCGGTGCTTGCCATGGCGGTCTGTGCCCTGTTCAGCGGTGCTTTGCCATGGCGGTCTTTGCCCTGTTCAGCGGTGCTTGACTTTGCTGTCTCTGACCTGTTCAGCAGTGCCTTGCCAGGGCGGTCTGTGCCCTGTTCAGCGGTGCTTGACTTTGCTGTCTCTGACCTGTTCAGCGGTGCTTGCCATGGTGGTCTGTGCCCTGTTCAGCGGTGCTTTTGCCATGGCGGTCTTTGCCCTGTTCAGCGGCGCTTGACTTTGCTGTCTCTGACCTGTTCAGCGGTGCTTGCCATGGCGGTCTTTGCCCTGTTCAGCAGTGCTTGACTTTGCTGTCTCTGACCTGTGCAGCGGTGTGTGGCATGACGGTCCCTCAGTGCCCAGCGGGGATGTGGCTGCCGGTGCCCTCCTGGGCACTGACTCTGGCGGTGGTCTCTGGACCAGTGACGATTTTGCTAGCGGTGGCGTCCTGGCCAGCGTGGAGGATGGCGGCCTTCTCCGCCGTGCTGCTCTGCCCAGACTTTGGAGACTTCTTCTGCCCCTTCACCACCCTGTGAGGTGTCACAGCTGACTCGGCACTCCCCCCGGGACCCTTGTGAGCGGCTTTGTCGGGCACTGTCCAACTTCTGGTGTTTTACAGGGGGTGGACTGGCAGTTCTTTGGCTCAGTGTCACCCTGGCTGCCCTGGTGCCCGGTGCACTCCATATACCTCTAACACGCACCACTGGAACCAGACTTTTTTTGGCTGAGGTGCTAGTACGGGACCTATGAATTGGAGGGGTGGGGGTGGTGGGAAAGAGGTCAACGTTGCTCAAGAAAAGTTTCTGACGAACACTGGGATGGGTAACTGGAGGGGGTCTGGGAGTGGAGGAAGAGGAGGTGGTTGTAGATGATTTGGGTGCAGGTGCAGGCTCTGGAGGCTGTTGTGAGGTGGATGGATGTTGGGTGTGTGGGTGTCCGCGTTTGTGTACTTTGGGAGGGGTCGTCACAGACACACTGGGAGAGGACACAGGGGACGTGTAAATGGTAGTGGGGGTGGTGAGTGCAGGTGAGCGGGGTGTGGTGCTGGGTGTTCTGGTGCGAGTCCTAGTGGCTGTAGATGTTGTGCATGCAGGTGAGAGTGTAGACGACATTGAGAGGGAGGAGGGAGACGACGAGGAGGGGGACACAGTGGAGGCAGTGGATGTTGCTGTGTCTGTATGTTGGTGATGCTTGTGTGAGTGCCTGTGGGATGTGTGGTGCCTATGTTTGCCTGAGCCACTTTTGTGTGTTGAGGTGTGTGCATGCTGGTCTGATGGTGTGCTTGGGATAGGCTGGGGTACAGGGGATTGGGTCTGGGTGGAGGAAGTTGGAGGGGGGAGGCTAGAGACAGGGACAATGGCTGCCATCAGTGCTGAGGCCAGAGATTGCAGGGTTCGATGAAGGGCAGCCTAACCAGAATGAATGCCCTCCAGGAATGCATTACTGTGTTGCAACTCCCTTTCTACACCCTGGATGGCATTCACAATGGTAGACTGCCCAACAGTGAGTGACCTGAGGAGGTCAATGGCCTCCTCACTGAGGGCAGCAGGGGTGACAGGGGCAGGGGCTGAGGTGCCTGGGGCGAAGGTGATGCCTACCCTCCTGGGTGAGCGAAGGCTGAGGGGCTGCTGGGAGGGCGGTGCTGGTAGGGGGGGTGGCGGCTGTACCTGTAAAAGTGGGGGGCACAGATGGTGCCGCCACTACAAGGGAGCTCCCATCGGAGGACGAGTCTGTGTCGCTGTCTGCTGATCCGGTGACCAACGCCCTCCGTCCCACTGGTGTATTCGGAGTCTGTGGTGTGGCCCTCCATGGCCATGTGAGATGCAGCTCCCTCGTACTCCGGTGCCACTGTACCTCCGCCTGATGATGCTGATGCACAAAAGAACAGGGGGAGCAAAAAAAGGGGGGGGAACTGAAGAAAGACAGGTTGAGTGCATGGCTTACCGCTACCGTTGGCGGACCATACAGACACAGCAGCCCCCTGCACTACGCCGTGCTCTTGGCCTCTACAGAAGCAGTTCCTGGGATATGGCCTACATGGCTATGAGTGTCATCTGTCCACATAGATGACACAGGGGCATGTATACCTGTACTTGGCTCTCTACAGAGGTGGGGTGGATTGGCACATGGCCTGCATTACGGAGGGGCCTAGCCTACTTAACTCGCCCTGGCCTAGGGAAACCCCCAGCCCTCCTCCCCCACCCAGACCCCTCCACTGCGCGCAAATGCATCAGAATGTGAGTGTACTCATCCCCTTGTGTCTGCTGTGATGCCCTCAAGCGCCCATCCAACTCAGGGTAGGCCACCGCCAGGATCCGGAACATCAGGGGGGTCATGGTACGACAGGCACCCCTCCCACGTTGGGAGGCCATCCCCAGCTGAGCCTCCTCTGCTTGCTCCAGTGGCGAATGTCCTCCCATCTTTTACGGCAGTGGATGCTCTGTCTCTGGTGGACCCCCAGGGTCCGGACTTCCTTGGCGATGGCACGCCAAATATCCTTCTTCTGGTGGGCGCTGACCTACATGACATGTACATGGGAAGAAGAGAAGTCTTTAGCAACAGCACCGTCGAAGTGAGTGGCCCACATCCCTGCCCTTGCCATGTGGCGCATGCATTCACACTCCTTCATGCTCGCATAACTCTGCCCCCTTCCTACTTACATCCAGCCCTCTCCACCCAGGCATAGCCCATACAACTTGCACCCTATGTACTCACCTGTTGGTCTGGAGGACCGTAGAGTAGCGTGTACTGGGGGAGGACCCCGTCCACAAGCTTCTCCAACTCCTGTGCAGTGAAGGCAGGGACCCTTTCCCCACACGCATGTGCCATTGTCTCTTCCAGACCGAGGTCACAGCAGCACTTGCAGTGTAGGTCCTCTCCTGTCGAAGATCAGGTATGGAGTGAGTGAACAGATAGAAAATGGCGGTCACGTCCGCTGCAGTGACGTCTGCGGCGGTGCGTATCATCACCGCCGGCGCACTTCGTCATTGTCTCCTGGGACCCTTAGGGTCCAATGTTAACCAATGCAGCATTGCGCCGCGGTCTTCGACCGCCTACCGCGACGGTGTACAACGCCAGCACAGTTACTTCACATCCAATGGTCCCAGTTTAGAGGTCAGGCAGCCGCCATTTCAGGGGCCCACATGGCTTCATTTACAACTGCGTCACACATACCTAGGCCTGGACTCAACACACTTACAGACAACTTTTTGGATTATGTTTCGTGTACTGTGTAGCTGTGGTTACATACCTCTGAGTTGCTTGACTCTGTGGTCGCTGTTGTCCTTCCTAGGCACTGTCAGCAGGGACATGTGAGGAGATGGCGGAATCCTCCGGTGTACCGACCGCTGGTGGACCTGTTGACAATGGAGGAGCGACATTTAATCATCACCTACAGGTTTGACCGTGCCACAATCCAGGAACTTTGTACCCAGTTGGAGCCTGATCTGATATCACCAATCCGCCATCCCACAGGAATCCCCCCTGAAGTGCAGGTGCTGTCAGTACTCCATTTCCTTGCAAGTGGGTCATTTCAAACAACAGTGGCCATGGCATCAGGGATGTCCCAGCCCATGTTTTCCAACGTATTGTCCAGAGTGTTGTCTGCCCTGCTGAAACACATGAGGAGCTACATCGTTTTCCCTCAGGTGGAGGATTTGGCTACAGTTAAAGGTGACTTCTATGCCCTTGGACATATCCCTAACATCATAGGTGCCATTGATGGTACCCCTGTGGCTTTGCCCCCCCCCCCCACAGGAGTGAACAGGTGTACAGGAACCGGAAGAGTTATCATTCGATGAATGTACAGATGGTATGTTTGGCAGACCAGTACATCTCGCAGGTAAATGCTATGTTCCCTGGATCAGTGTATGACGCCTACATCCTGCGGAATAGCAGCATCCCGTATGTGATGGGTCAACTCCAGAGGCACCGTGTGTGGCTATTAGGGGACTCTGGTTACCCCAACCTGTCATGGCTATTGACCCCAGTGAGGAATCCCAGGACCAGGGCAGAGGAACGCTACAATGAGGCCCATGGGCGGACTAGAGGGTGATCGAACGCACCTTCGGCCTCCTGAAGGCCAGGTTCAGGTGCCTGCATATGACAGGTGGTTCCCTATTCTACTCACCAAGGAAGGAGTGCCAGATCATCATCGCCTGCTCGATGCTTCACAATCTTGCTTTGCGACGCCAGGTGCCTTTTCTGCAGGAGGATGGTCCAGATGACAGTGTTGTGGCAGCTGTGGAGCCTGTGGACAGTGATGAGTAGGAAGCAGAGGAAGAAGACATTAATAACAGGGACTCTGTCATACAGCAATATTTCCAGTGACACACAGGTGAGAACACATTTTTTTACTATTACATTTACTTTCAAACTTCTACCTCTATCCTGTCTGTCAATTTGAAGCAGTATATGCTAACTGAGTGGTACATTTCCATTACGGTTTCACAGGTGTGGTTAGCAACGTGTGTCATCTGCTTGCATCCTTCATGGCCTTGTGATGTGTGACATAGGTATGTTGACATTACATTTTTGAACGGATTTTGTAATTGTCATAGCTAATACACATTTTCTAAATCACAGACAGACTCCAGATTGTTTTGTGGTTCAAGGGTGTTTATTGAAGTGCAAATTATTGGAGGGGGTGGCAAAATGGTGATGGGTGATGGTGGAGGAATGTCCATGGCAGAGTCCAGTCTATTAGTCTCACAGGTGCACAGCCCATATGGGCATAGGAAGTGGAGCTGGAACAGTTCCAATCTGGACAGGGTCACAAAGTGGGACAGTGGGATGACAATCAGGGTGGTCTCATTTCAAGGTGGGGGTCTTGCCATCTTGCTCTGTCCTGTTCCTGGATCTCAGGGACCGCTTGCGGGGTGGTTCTCCGTCTGCAGGGGGTGGGGTGCTGGTGTGGTGGTCCTGTGGCGGGGCGTCCTGTCCACTAGCGCCGGCGGAGGTGGTGGGTAGTTCATCGTCCAGGCTAGTGTCAGGGGCCCCTTGGAGTGCCACGGTGTCCCTCATGGTCTTCTGTATATCCTTCAGCACCCCTACTATGGTGCCCAGGGCGGAGCTGATGGTTCTGAGCTCTTCCCTGAACCCCAAATACAGTTCGTCCTGCATGCGCTGGGTCTCCTGAAACTTTGCCAGGACCGTCGCCATCATCTCCTGGGGGTGGTGGTATGCTCCCATGATGGAGGAGAGGGCCTCGTGGAGAGTGGGTTCCCTTGGCCTGTCCGCCCCCTGACGCACAGCAGCCCTCCCATTTCCCCTGTGTTCCTGTGCCTCCGTCCCCTGGACCGTGTGCCCACTACCACTGCCCCCAGGTCCCTGTTGTTGTTGGGGCGGTGGGTTATCCTGGGTTCCCTGTAGTGGTGGACACACAGCTGATTGACGTGTCCTGGGGACGGAGGTATGGGCCCGCTGGGTGGGTGCTGTGCTGGTGTTACCAGAGGGTGGGAGGTCAGTGTTGGACTGTGCCTGTGCGAGGGGAGCCGACTGTCCAGAGGCCCACGATGGTCCGGGCTGGTCATCTTGATCCAGTTGGCCAGAGCTGCTGTCATCACTGTCGGCCTCTTCTGGGGGTGGGGTAGAGATATCTGGACCCTCCTGTCTGGTGACGTTTGGTAGTGGTCCTGCAGGGGTATAAAAGCATGATTATTGCATGTGTGTGTGTCATGGTGTGCAATGTGTGGGTGAGCGTGTACACCAGTGCTAGCTTTCCTGTGTGGGGGCTTGTGTGATGATGGTTAGGGGTTGTTATGGGTATGTGCAATGGACATGCTTTAGTGAAGGGTGTCCATGCTTTGTTGTGTCATGCAGGGCTTGGTGTTGGGATGGGTGGTTTGTGTTATTAGTACATTAGTGAGGAGTTGGAGTGATAGGGGAGGGGGTGTGTGATAGCATGCAGGTAGGGTGGGGATATGATAGTTAAGATTTGACTTACCAGTGTCCATTCCTCCATCGACTCCTCCGAGGCCCTCTGGATGCATAATGGTCAAGACCTGCTCCTCCCATGTTGTTAGTTGTGGGGGAGGAGGTGGGGGTCCGCTGCCAGTCCTCTGAATCGCGATGTTGTGCCTGGAGACCACGGAACGCACCTTCCCCCATAGGTCGTTCCACCTCTTCCTGATGTCCTCCCGATTTCTTGGGTGCTGTCCCACTGCGTTGACCCTGTCGACGATTCTTCGCCATAGCTCCATCTTCCTAGCTATAGAGGTGTGCTGCACCTGTGATCCAAATAGCTGTGGCTCTACCCGGACAATTTCCTCCACCATAACCCTGAGCTCCTCCTCCGAAAACCTGGGGTGTCTTTGGTGTGCCATGGGGTGGTGTAGGTGATGTGTGGGGTGGTGTATGTGGTGATGAGTGTGGTGATGTGTAGCGGTGTGTGGTGTTTTGTGCGTGGATGTTGTGTGGGTGATGGTGTTGTGTGCCTCTATTTTTTGGTCGTAGGGTTTTTTGGGTGATGTGGGTGTGTGTTTTATATTGTGTTGAGTGTGTGGGAGTGGTGTTTGTATGTGTATCAGGTGTGTGTATTTTGAATTGTCCAATGTGGCGGTGTTTTGGAGATGTGTGTGTATGTTGAGCGCGGCGGTGTGTACCGCCAATGGAATACCGCTGTTGAAAGACCTCCGCGTGGATTTGTGTGTCGTAATAGCATGGGCGTGTTTCTGTTGGCGTGACGGTGGAGATTTTGTTTTCGCCAGTTTATCACTGACCTTTGGTGTGGCTGACTTGTGTGGGTGTCGGAATTTCGGCAGATTCCGAGATGTGGGTCATAATAGCTGTGGCGGAATTCCACAGCTGCGGCGGTGTATTGGCGGTCTTCTGCACGGCGGTAAGCAGCTTTTACCGCCGATGTTGTAATGACCCCCTCTATCTCTCTCACTCTCTCTCTTTCAATATTTTTCTCCCATTCACATACCCATTCATGCACTCACCCACAAACCCACTCAAACACTCATGCACCCACTCACAGACCCACTGAGACCCTTGTGCACCCACTCACAGCCCCATTCAGACTCTCTCACACCCACTCATAGACCCACTCAGACAGTTACACAGCCACTCACAGACCCACGCAGACTCACACACCCACTCACAGACCTACTGACACCTTCCTGCACTCACTCCCAGACCCCTTTACACACTGATGCACCCACTAAAACACTGACTTATGCACTCTCACACCCAGACACACACTCTCACCCCCAGATACAACCTCTCACACCTATTCTGACACCCAGAGAGACTGCAGCTGCGGCCACTTTCTGCCATACATGGCTAAAGGGCCCTGTACAGCCTGAGGGTAGGTGGTTAGGGGGGTTGGCAGCAGGGACTGGCTGCAGTCAAGCCCTTTTGGCAACCCCTACTGCGCACGGGAGAAGGTGTGCACAGTGCAAGGGTGGGTGCTTATAGGGGGTTGACCTGTGGTCAACCTCGACAACTTACAGCCGAAGGCCGTGCACAGAAGTGGTTGGATTAACGTATAGTAATGAAAATTACTATATGTTAAACAAACCATAGAAATTCACTGAAAAAAACCCAAAGGTTACAGGGACATTGTAGTTAGGAAATAGATTTAAAAAAGACATAGAAATTCACTTAAAACAACAAGGGTACTGGGAGGTTATATTTACAGAACTAAACCCTCCCAGTAATGGATAACTTCTTCCCATTCCTGACCTTTGGGAGAATACTCTCAGATCACTGATGCATCTACTGGGATGAAACTCTTTTGAAAGCATTGACCTCACACCTCAAGAGACATGGAGTATCATACAGGGGTGTTTTCCTCCTGTAGAAGTGTGGTAGACTACAAGCACCCTGGAATGCCACCATTGAATTAGACATACAACTACAACATAACAATTTACCTATGATCATGGGAGGCAGGTCTCATCAGCTCCACCATATGCTGTAACATTTCCATTTCTTACCCATTCGCTTTTGGAAGAAACTGATGGGTTTAGTCTCCCGTCTGTAGAAACAAGAAATAGATTTTGATGGAAAGTGGCAGCACAATTTCTTGATCCAGATTTCTAGCTGAGAGGGCCTTAACCGGTTCTGTGCCTTGGACGAGATGATCTCGTCCAAGGCTACAGTTCCCCTGTGCCTTGGACGATATCATCTCGTCCATGGCACAGGGGAACTTGGGGGCGCGCTAGCGTGCCCCCCGTGCACCCCCCCGCCCCCTCCACATCCCCAAGGCGGGGATGGAAGGAGAAGACTTTCCCCTTCCACCCCTCCCCCCCCCACCCTCCCCCCTGTGACGTCAGCGTGCGAGCGCGCGCTGATTTGTCACAGGGGCCTCCCCAATCGCGCTGGAAGCAAAAGCATTTCTCTTTCAATCACTGGGGGAGGCCCGGAGGGGCTTCAAAGGGAAGGAAAAGTATTTCCTTCCCTTTGAAGTCTCTCCGAGGGTTTCAAAAGCCGGATTGCTTGCAATCCGGCTTTTGAAACCCCACTAGACACCAGGGATTTTTTTTTTTTCTTCTGAAATTGTCATAAGGGAGCGACCCCTTGGGCAAGGGTCGCTCCCATGGGGGGCATTTTTTCGGGAAGGCCTTTTCTGCCTTCCCTGGGGGCAGAAACCTCTAGGCACCAGGGACCATATTATTATTATTATTATTTTTTATGTTTCATTTTATTTTTTTAGGTGGGGAGTGACCCCTTAGGCAAGGGTCGCTCCCCTTGGGGGAAAATTATATTTAGGCCATTTCTGACCCCCTTGGGGGCAGATTGGCCTATTTTGATGAGGCCAATCTGCCCCCAAGGGGGGCAGAAACCACTAGACACCAGGGAGTTTTTTCTTTGTGTGAATTTCACGCAAGGGGAGTGACCCCTTAGGCAAGGGTCGCTCCCTGGGGAGGCAAATTTATTTTAGGCCATTTCTGCACCCCCTGGGGGCCGAAACCTCTAGGCGCCAGGGCGAATTTTTTTTTTTTTTTTTTTTTTTTTGTTTGTTTGTTTTTTTAGAGATGGGGAGCGACCCATCAGGCAAGGGTCGCTCCCCAGGGGGGCAAATTGTATTTAGACCATTTCTGCCCCCCTGGGGGCAGATTGGCCGAGTTTAGGTCAATCTGCCCCCAAGGGGGCAGAAACCACTAGGCACCGGGGATTTGTTTTTTGGCGCCAATGTCACGCAGGGGGAGCGACCCCGTAGGCAAGGGTCGCTCCGGGGGGGGGTGGGGGCTGGGGGGGCAAATTTATTTTAGGCCATTTCTGCCCTTCCTCGGCCTATTATTAGGCCGATCTGCCCCCGGGGGGGGGGCAGAACCCTCTAGGCGCCAGGGCAAATTTTTTTTGTGTGTTTTTTTTGTTGTTTGTTTTTTTTTTTTTAGAGATGGGTAGCGACCCATCAGGCAAGGGTCGCTGCCATGGGGGGCAAATTGTATTTAGACCATTTCTGCCCCCCTGGGGGCAGATTGGCAGAGTTTAGGTCAAAACTCTGTTTTCTTCAAAAACTATGTTGTGTCCACGTTGTGTTTTGGGCCATTTCCTTTCGTGGGCGCTAGGCCTACCCACAGAAGTGAGGTACCATTTTTATCGAGAGACTTAGGGGAACGCTGGGTGGAAGGAAATTTGTGGCTCCTCTCAGATTCCAGAACTTTCTGTCACCGAAATGAGAGGAAAAAGTGTTTTTTGGGCCAAATTTTGATGTTTGCAAAGGATTCTGGGTAACATAACCTGGTCAGAGCCCCGCAAGTCACCCCATCTTGGATTCCCCTGGGTTTCTAGTTTTCAAAAATGCGCTGGTTTGCTAGGTTTCCCCAGGTGCCGGCTGAGCTACAGGCCAAAATCCACAAGTAGGCACTGCTTTTTATAAAAAAATGTGATGTGTCCACGTTGTGTTTTGGGCCCTTTCCTTTCGTGGGCGCTAGTCCTACCCACACAAGTGAGGTATCATTTTTATCGGGAGACTTGGGGGAACGCTGGGTGGAAGGAAATTTGTGGCTCCTCTCAGATTCCAGAACTTTCTGCCACAGAAATGTGAGGAACATGTGTTTTTTAGCCAAATTTTGAGGTTTGCAAAGGATTCTGGGTAACAGAACCTGGTCCGAGCCCCGCAAGTCACCCCATCTTGGATTCCCCTAGGTCTCTAGTTTTCAGAAATGCACAGGTTTGGTAGGTTTCCCTAGGTGCCGGCTGAGCTAGAGGCCAAAATCTACAGGTAGGCCCTTCGCAAAAAACACCTCTGTTTTCTTCCAAAAATTTGGATGTGTCCACGTTGCGCTTTGGGGCGCTTCCTGTCGCGGGCGCTAGGCCTACCCACACAAGTGAGGTATCATTTTTATCGGGAGACTTGGGGGAATGCTGGGTGGAAGGAAATTTGTGGCTCCTCTCAGATTCCAGAACTTTCTGCCACAGAAATGTGAGGAACATGTGTTTTTTTAGCCAAATTTTGAGGTTTGCAAAGGATTCTGGGTAACAGAACCTGGTCCGAGCCCCGCAAGTCACCCCATCTTGGATTCCCCTAGGTCTCTAGTTTTCAGAAATGCACAGGTTTGGTAGGTTTCCCTAGGTGCCGGCTGAGCTAGAGGCCAAAATCTACAGGTAGGCACTTCGCAAAAAACACCTCTGTTTTCTTCCAAAAATTTGGATGTGTCCACGTTGCGCTTTGGGGCGTTTCCTGTCGCGGACGCTAGGCCTACCCACACAAGTGAGGTATCATTTTTATCGGGAGACTTGGGGGAACGCTGGGTGGAATGAAATTTGTGTCTCCTCTCAGATTCCAGAACTTTCTGCCACAGAAATGTGAGGAAAATGTGTTTTTTAGCCAAATTTTGAGGTTTGCAAAGGATTCTGGGTAACAGAACCTGGTCAGAGCCCCACAAGGCACCCCATCTTGGATTCCCCTAAGTCTCTAGTTTTCAAAAATGCACAGGTTTGGTATGTTTCCCTAGGTGCCGGCTGAGCTAGAGGCCAAAATCTACAGGTAGGCACTTTGCAAAAAACACCTCTGTTTTCGGTCAAAAAATGTGACGTGTCCACGTTGTGTTTTGGGGCATTTCCTGTCACGGGCGCTAGGCCTACCCACACAAGTGAGGAATCATTTTTATCGTGAGACTTGGGGGAACGCTTTGTGGAAGGAAATTTGTGGCTCCTCTCAGATTCCAGAACTTTCTGTCACCGAAATGTGAGGAAAACGTGTTTTTTAGCCAAATTTTGAGGTTTCCAAAGGATTCTGGGTAACAGAACCTGGTCCGAGCCCCGCAAGTCACCCCATCTTGGATTCCCCTAGGTCTCTAGTTTTCAAAAATGCACAGGTTTGGTATGTTTCCCTAGGTGCCGGCTGAGCTAGAGGCCAAAATCTACAGGTAGGCACTTTGCAAAAAACACCTCTGTTTTCGGTCCAAAAATGTGACGTGTCCACGTTGCGCTTTGGGGCGCTTCCTGTCGCAGGCGCTAGGCCTACCCACACAAGTGAGGTATCATTTTTATCGGGAGACTTGGGGGAACGCTGGGTGGAAGGAAATTTGTGGCTCCTCTCAGAATCCAGAACTTTCTGCCACAGAAATGTGAGGAACATGTGTTTTTTTAGCCAAATTATGAGGTTTGCAAAGGATTCTGGGTAACAGAACCTGGTCCGAGCCCCGCATGTCACCCCATCTTGGATTCCCCTAGGTCTCTAGTTTTCAGAAATGCACAGGTTTGGTAGGTTTCCATAGGTGCCGGCTGAGCTAGAGGCCAAAATCTACAGGTAGGCACTTTGCAAAAAACACCTCTGTTTTCTTCCAAAAATTTGGATGTGTCCACGTTGCGCTTTGGGGCGTTTCCTGTCGCGGGCGCTAGGCCTACCCACACAAGTGAGGTATCATTTTTATCGGGAGACTTGGGGGAACGCTGGGTGGAAGGAAATTTGTGGCTCCTCTCAGATTCCAGAACTTTCTGCCACAGAAATGTGAGGAACATGTGTTTTTTTAGCCAAATTTTGAGGCTTGCAAAGGATTCTGGGTAACAGAACCTGGTCAGAGCCCCACAAGTCACCCCATCTTGGATTCCCCTAGGTCTCTAGTTTTCAAAAATGCACAGGTTTGGTATGTTTCCCTAGGTGCCGGCTGAGCTAGAGGCCAAAATCTACAGGTAGGCACTTTGCAAAAAACACCTCTGTTTTCGGTCAAAAAATGTGACGTGTCCACGTTGTGTTTTGGGGCATTTCCTGTCACGGGCGCTAGGCCTACCCACACAAGTGAGGTATCATTTTTATCGGGAGACTTGGGGGAACGCTTTGTGGAAGGAAATTTGTGGCTCCTCTCAGATTCCAGAGCTTTCTGTCACCGAAATGTGAGGAAAACGTGTTTATTAGCCAAATTTTGAGGTTTCCAAAGGATTCTGGGTAACAGAACCTGGTCCGAGCCCCGCAAGTCACCCCATCTTGGATTCCCCTAGGTCTCTAGTTTTCAGAAATGCACAGGTTTGGTAGGTTTCCCTAGCTGCCGGCTGAGCTAGAGGCCAAAATCTACAGGTAGGCACTTTGCAAAAAACACCTCTGTTTTCTTCCAAAAATTTGGATGTGTCCACGTTGCGCTTTGGGGCGTTTCCTGTCGCGGGCGCTAGGCCTACCCACACAAGTGAGGTATAATTTTTATCAGGAGACTTGGGGGATCGCTGGGTGGAAGGAAATTTGAGGCTCCTCTCAGATTCCAGAACTTTCTGCCACAGAAATGTGAGTAACATGTGTTTTTTTAGCCAAATTTTTAGGTTTGCAAAGGATTCTGGGTAACAGAACCTGGTCCGAGCCCCGCAAGTCACCCCATCTTGGATTCCCCTAGGTCTCTAGTTTTCAGAAATGCACAGGTTTGGTAGGTTTCCCTAGGTGTCGGCTGAGCTAGAGGCCAAAATCTACAGGTAGGCACTTTGCAAAAAACACCTCTGTTTTCTTCCAAAAATTTGGATGTGTCCACGTTGCGCTTTGGGGCGTTTCCTGTCGCGGGCGCTAGGCCTACCCACACAAGTGAGGTATAATTTTTATCGGGAGACTTGGGGGATCGCTGGGTGGAAGGAAATTTGAGGCTCCTCTCAGATTCCAGAACTTTCTGCCACAGAAATGTGAGTAACATGTGTTTTTTTAGCCAAATTTTTAGGTTTGCAAAGGATTCTGGGTAACAGAACCTGGTCCGAGCCCCGCAAGTCACCCCATCTTGGATTCCCCTAGGTCTCTAGTTTTCAGAAATGCACAGGTTTGGTAGGTTTCCCTAGGTGTCGGCTGAGCTAGAGGCCAAAATCTACAGGTAGGCACTTTGCAAAAAACACCTCTGTTTTCTTCCAAAAATTTGGATGTGTCCACGTTGCGCTTTGGGGCGTTTCCTGTCGCGGGCGCTAGGCCTACCCACACAAGTGAGGTATCATTTTTATCGGGAGACTTGGGGGAACGCTGGGTGGAAGGAAATTTGTGGCTCCTCTCAGATATCAGAGCTTTCTGCCACAGAAATGTGAGTAACATGTGTTTTTTAGCCAAATTTTGAGGTTTGCAAAGGATTCTGGGTAACAGAACCTGGTCCGAGCCCCGCAAGTCACCCCATCTTGGATTCCCCTAGGTCTCTAGTTTTCAGAAATGCACAGGTTTGGTAGGTTTCCCTAGGTGCCGGCTGAGCTAGAGGCCAAAATCTACAGGTAGGCACTTCGCAAAAAACACCTCTGTTTTCTTCCAAAAATGTGGATGTGTCCACGTTGCGCTTTGGGGCGTTTCCTGTCGTGGGCGCTAGGCCTACCCACACAAGTGAGGTATCATTTTTATCGGGAGACTTGGGGGAACGCTTTGTGGAAGGAAATTTGTGGCTCCTCTCAGATTCCAGAACTTTCTGTCACCGAAATGTGAGGAAAACGTGTTTTTTAGCCAAATTTTGAGGTTTCCAAAGGATTCTGGGTAACAGAACCTGGTCCGAGCCCCGCATGTCACCCGATCTTGGATTCCCCTAGGTCTCTAGTTTTCAGAAATGCACAGGTTTGGTAGGTTTCCCTAGGTGCCGGCTGAGCTAGAGGCCAAAATCTACAGGTAGGCACTTTGCAAAAAACACCTCTGTTTTCTTCCAAAAATTTGGATGTGTCCACGTTGCGCTTTGGGGCGTTTCCTGTCGCGGGCGCTAGGCCTACCCACTCAAGTGAGGTATCATTTTTATCGGGAGACTTGGGGGATCGCTGGGTGGAAGGAAATTTGAGGCTCCTCTCAGATTCCAGAACTTTCTGCCACAGAAATGTGAGTAACATGTGTTTTTTTAGCCAAATTTTTAGGTTTGCAAAGGATTCTGGGTAACAGAACCTGGTCCGAGCCCCGCAAGTCACCCCATCTTGGATTCCCCTAGGTCTCTAGTTTTCAGAAATGCACAGGTTTGGTAGGTTTCCCTAGGTGCCGGCTGAGCTAGAGGCCAAAATCTACAGGTAGGCACTTCGCAAAAAACACCTCTGTTTTCTTCCAAAAATTTGGATGTGTCCACGTTGCACTTTGGGCGGTTTCCTGTCGCGGGCGCTAGGCCTACCCACACAAGTGAGGTATCATTTTTATCGGGAGACTTGGGGGAACGCTGGGTGGAAGGAAATTTGAGGCTCCTCTCAGATTCCAGAACTTTCTGCCACAGAAATGTGAGTAACATGTGGGTTTTTAGCCAAATTTTTAGGTTTGCAAAGGATTCTGGGTAACAGAACCTGGTCCGAGCCCCGCAAGTCACCCCATCTTGGATTCCCCTAGGTCTCTAGTTTTCAGAAATGCACAGGTTTGGTAGGTTTCCCTAGGTGCCGGCTGAGCTAGAGGCCAAAATCTACAGGTAGGCACTTCGCAAAAAACACCTCTGTTTTCTTCCAAAAATTTGGATGTGTCCACGTTGCACTTTGGGCGGTTTCCTGTCGCGGGCGCTAGGCCTACCCACACAAGTGAGGTATCATTTTTATCGGGAGACTTGGGGGAACGCTGGGAGGAAGGAAATTTGTGGCTCCTCTCAGATTCCAGAGCTTTCTGCCACAGAAATGTGAGTAACATGTGTTTTTTTAGCCAAATTTTGAGGTTTGCAAAGGATTCTGGGTAACAGAACCTGGTCCGAGCCCCGCAAGTCACCCCATCTTGGATTCCCCTAGGTCTCTAGTTTTCAGAAATGCACAGGTTTGGTAGGTTTCCCTAGGTGCCGGCTGAGCCAGAGGCCAAAATCTACAGGTAGGCACTTCGCAAAAAACACCTCTGTTTTCTTCCAAAAATTTGGATGTGTCCACGTTGCGCTTTGGGGCGTTTCCTGTCGCGGGCGCTAGGCCTACCCACACAAGTGAGGTATCATTTTTATCTGGAGATTCGGGGGAACGCTGGGTGGAAGGAAATTTGTGGCTCCTCTCAGATTCCAGAACTTTCTGCCACAGAAATGTGAGGAACATGTGTTTTTTTAGCCAAATTTTGAGGTTTGCAAAGGATTCTGGGTAACAGAACCTGGTCAGAGCCCCACAAGTCACCCCATCTTGGATTCCCCTAGGTCTCTAGTTTTAAAAAATGCACAGGTTTGGTATGTTTCCCTAGGTGCCGGCTGAGCTAGAGGCCAAAATCTACAGGTAGGCATTTTGCAAAAAACACCTCTGTTTTCGGTCAAAAAATGTGACGTGTCCACGTTGTGTTTTGGGGCATTTCCTGTCACGGGCGCTAGGCCTACCCACACAAGTGAGGTATCATTTGTATCGGGATACTTGGGGGAACGCTTTGTGGAAGGAAATTTGTGGCTCCTCTCAGATTCCAGAACTTTCTGTCACCGAAATGTGAGGAAAACGTGTTTTTTAGCCAAATTTTGAGGTTTCCAAAGGATTCTGGGTAACAGAACCTGGTCCGAGCCCCGCAAGTCACCCCATCTTGGATTCCCCTAGGTCTCTAGTTTTCAGAAATGCACAGGTTTGGTAGGTTTCCCTAGGTGCCGGCTGAGCTAGAGGCCAAAATCTACAGGTAGGCACTTCGCAAAAAACACCTCTGTTTTCTTCCAAAAATGTGGATGTGTCCACGTTGCGCTTTGGGGCGTTTCCTGTCGCGGGCGCTAGGCCTACCCACACAAGTGAGGTAGCATTTTTATCGGGAGACTTGGGGGAACGCTGGGTGGAAGGCAATTTGTGGCTCCTCTCAGATTCCAGAACTTTCTGCCACAGAAATGTGAGGAACATGTGTTTTTTTAGCCAAATTTTGAGGTTTGCAAAGGATTCTGGGTAACAGAACCTGGTCAGAGCCCCACAAGTCACCCCATCTTGGATTCCCCTAGGTCTCTAGTTTTCAAAAATGCACAGGTTTGGTATGTTTCCCTAGGTGCCGGCTGAGCTAGAGGCCAAAATCTACAGGTAGGCACTTTGCAAAAAACACCTCTGTTTTCGGTCAAAAAATGTGACGTGTCCACGTTGTGTTTTGGGGCATTTTCTGTCACGGGCGCTAGGCCTACCCACACAAGTGAGGTATCATTTTTATCGGGAGACTTGTGGGAACGCTTTGTGGAAGGAAATTTGTGGCTCCTCTCAGATTCCAGAACTTTCTGTCACCGAAATGTGAGGAAAACGTGTTTTTTAGCCAAATTTTGAGGTTTCCAAAGGATTCTGGGTAACAGAACCTGGTCCGAGCCCCGCAAGTCACCCCATCTTGGATTCCCCTAGGTCTCTAGTTTTCAGAAATGCACAGGTTTGGTAGGTTTCCCTAGGTGCCGGCTGAGCTAGAGGCCAAAATCTACAGGTAGGCACTTTGCAAAAAACACCTCTGTTTTCTTCCAAAAATGTGGATGTGTCCACGTTGCGCTTTGGGGCGTTTCCTGTCGTGGGCGCTAGGCCTACCCACACAAGTGAGGTATCATTTTTATCGGGAGACTTGGGGGATCGCTGGGTGGAAGGAAATTTGAGGCTCCTCTCAGATTCCAGAACTTTCTGCCACAGAAATGTGAGTAACATGTGTTTTTTTAGCCAAATTTTTAGGTTTGCAAAGGATTCTGGGTAACAGAACCTGGTCCGAGCCCCGCAAGTCACCCCATCTTGGATTCCCCTAGGTCTCTAGTTTTCAGAAATGCACAGGTTTGGTAGGTTTCCCTAGGTGCCGGCTGACCTAGAGGCCAAAATCTACACGTAGGCACTTCGCAAAAAACACCTCTGTTTTCTTCCAAAAATTTGGATGTGTCCACGTTGCGCTTTGGGCCGTTTCCTGTCACGGGCGCTAGGCCTACCCACACAAGTGAGGTATAATTTTTATCGGGAGACTTGGGGGAACGCTGGGTGGAAGGAAATTTGTGGCTTCTCTCAGATTCCAGAGCTTTCTGCCACAGAAATGTGAGTAACATGTGTTTTTTTAGCCAAATTTTGAGGTTTGCAAAGGATTCTGGGTAACAGAACCTGGTCCGAGCCCCGCAAGTCACCCCATCTTGGATTCCCCTAGGTCTCTAGTTTTCAGAAATGCACAGGTTTGGTAGGTTTCCCTAGGTGCCGGCTGAGCTAGAGGCCAAAATCTACAGGTAGGCACTTCGCAAAAAACACCTCTGTTTTCTTCCAAAAATTTGGATGTGTCCACGTTGCGCTTTGGGGCGTTTCCTGTCGCGGGCGCTAGGCCTACCCACACAAGTGAGGTAGCATTTTTATCGGGAGACTTGGGGGAACGCTGGGTGGAAGGCAATTTGTGGCTCCTCTCAGATTCCAGAACTTTCTGCCACAGAAATGTGAGGAACATGTGTTTTTTTAGCCAAATTTTGAGGTTTGCAAAGGATTCTGGGTAACAGAACCTGGTCAGAGCCCCACAAGTCACCCCATCTTGGATTCCCCTAGGTCTCTAGTTTTCAAAAATGCACAGGTTTGGTATGTTTCCCTAGGTGCCGGCTGAGCTAGAGGCCAAAATCTACAGGTAGGCACTTTGCAAAAAACACCTCTGTTTTCGGTCAAAAAATGTGACGTGTCCACGTTGTGTTTTGGGGCATTTTCTGTCACGGGCGCTAGGCCTACCCACACAAGTGAGGTATCATTTTTATCGGGAGACTTGTGGGAACGCTTTGTGGAAGGAAATTTGTGGCTCCTCCCAGATTCCAGAACTTTCTGTCACCGAAATGTGAGGAAAACGTGTTTTTTAGCCAAATTTTGAGGTTTCCAAAGGATTCTGGGTAACAGAACCTGGTCCGAGCCCCGCAAGTCACCCCATCTTGGATTCCCCTAGGTCTCTAGTTTTCAGAAATGCACAGGTTTGGTAGGTTTCCCTAGGTGCCGGCTGAGCTAGAGGCCAAAATCTACAGGTAGGCACTTTGCAAAAAACACCTCTGTTTTCTTCCAAAAATGTGGATGTGTCCACGTTGCGCTTTGGGGCGTTTCCTGTCGTGGGCGCTAGGCCTACCCACACAAGTGAGGTATCATTTTTATCGGGAGACTTGGGGGATCGCTGGGTGGAAGGAAATTTGAGGCTCCTCTCAGATTCCAGAACTTTCTGCCACAGAAATGTGAGTAACATGTGTTTTTTTAGCCAAATTTTTAGGTTTGCAAAGGATTCTGGGTAACAGAACCTGGTCCGAGCCCCGCAAGTCACCCCATCTTGGATTCCCCTAGGTCTCTAGTTTTCAGAAATGCACAGGTTTGGTAGGTTTCCCTAGGTGCCGGCTGACCTAGAGGCCAAAATCTACACGTAGGCACTTCGCAAAAAACACCTCTGTTTTCTTCCAAAAATTTGGATGTGTCCACGTTGCGCTTTGGGCCGTTTCCTGTCACGGGCGCTAGGCCTACCCACACAAGTGAGGTATAATTTTTATCGGGAGACTTGGGGGAACGCTGGGTGGAAGGAAATTTGTGGCTTCTCTCAGATTCCAGAGCTTTCTGCCACAGAAATGTGAGTAACATGTGTTTTTTTAGCCAAATTTTGAGGTTTGCAAAGGATTCTGGGTAACAGAACCTGGTCCGAGCCCCGCAAGTCACCCCATCTTGGATTCCCCTAGGTCTCTAGTTTTCAGAAATGCACAGGTTTGGTAGGTTTCCCTAGGTGCCGGCTGAGCTAGAGGCCAAAATCTACAGGTAGGCACTTTGCAAAAAACACCTCTGTTTTCTTCCAAAAATTTGGATGTGTCCACGTTGCGCTTTGGGGCGTTTCCTGTCGCGGGCGCTAGGCCTACCCACACAAGTGAGGTATCATTTTTATCGGGAGACTTGGGGGAACGCTGGGTGGAAGGAAATTTGTGGCTCCTCTCAGATTCCAGAACTTTCTGCCACAGAAATGTGAGGAACATGTGTTTTTTTAGCCAAATTTTGAGGTTTGCAAAGGATTCTGGGTAACAGAACCTGGTCAGAGCCCCACAAGTCACCCCATCTTGGATTCCCCTAGGTCTCTAGTTTTCAAAAATGCACAGGTTTGGTATGTTTCCCTAGGTGCCGGCTGAGCTAGAGGCCAAAATCTACAGGTAGGCACTTTGCAAAAAACACCTCTGTTTTCGGTCAAAAAATGTGACGTGTCCACGTTGTGTTTTGGGGCATTTCCTGTCACGGGCGCTAGGCCTACCCACACAAGTGAGGTATCATTTTTATCGGGAGACTTGGGGGAACGCTTTGTGGAAGGAAATTTGTGGCTCCTCTCAGATTCCAGAGCTTTCTGTCACCGAAATGTGAGGAAAACGTGTTTTTTAGCCAAATTTTGAGGTTTCCAAAGGATTCTGGGTAACAGAACCTGGTCCGAGCCCCGCAAGTCACCCCATCTTGGATTCCCCTAGGTCTCTAGTTTTCCGAAATGCACAGGTTTGGTAGGTTTCCCTAGCTGCCGGCTGAGCTAGAGGCCAAAATCTACAGGTAGGCACTTTGCAAAAAACACCTCTGTTTTCTTCCAAAAATTTGGATGTGTCCACGTTGCGCTTTGGGGCGTTTCCTGTCGCGGGCGCTAGGCCTACCCACACAAGTGAGGTATAATTTTTATCGGGAGACTTGGGGGATCGCTGGGTGGAAGGAAATTTGAGGCTCCTCTCAGATTCCAGAACTTTCTGCCACAGAAATGTGAGTAACATGTGTTTTTTTAGCCAAATTTTTAGGTTTGCAAAGGATTCTGGGTAACAGAACCTGGTCCGAGCCCCGCAAGTCACCCCATCTTGGATTCCCCTAGGTCTCTAGTTTTCAGAAATGCACAGGTTTGGTAGGTTTCCCTAGGTGCCGGCTGAGCTAGAGGCCAAAATCTACAGGTAGGCACTTCGCAAAAAACACCTCTGTTTTCTTCCAAAAATTTGGATGTGTCCACGTTGCGCTTTGGGCCGTTTCCTGTCGCGGGCGCTAGGCCTACCCACACAAGTGAGGTATCATTTTTATCGGGAGACTTGGGGGAACGCTGGGTGGAAGGAAATTTGTGGCTCCTCTCAGATTCCAGAGCTTTCTGCCACAGAAATGTGAGTAACATGTGTTTTTTTAGCCAAATTTTGAGGTTTGCAAAGGATTCTGGGTAACAGAACCTGGTCCGAGCCCCGCAAGTCACCCCATCTTGGATTCCCCTAGGTCTCTAGTTTTCAGAAATGCACAGGTTTGGTAGGTTTCCCTAGGTGCCGGCTGAGCTAGAGGCCAAAATCTACAGGTAGGCACTTTGCAAAAAACACCTCTGTTTTCTTCCAAAAATTTGGATGTGTCCACGTTGCGCTTTGGGGCGTTTCCTGTCGCGGGCGCTAGGCCTACCCACACAAGTGAGGTATCATTTTTATCGGGAGACTTGGGGGAACGCTGGGTGGAAGGAAATTTGTGGCTCCTCTCAGATTCCAGAGCTTTCTGCCACAGAAATGTGAGTAACATGTGTTTTTTTAGCCAAATTTTGAGGTTTGCAAAGGATTCTGGGTAACAGAACCTGGTCCGAGCCCCGCAAGTCACCCCATCTTGGATTCCCCTAGGTCTCTAGTTTTCAGAAATGCACAGGTTTGGTAGGTTTCCCTAGGTGCCGGCTGAGCTAGAGGCCAAAATCTACAAGTAGGCACTTCGCAAAAAACACCTCTGTTTTCTTCCAAAAATGTGGATGTGTCCACGTTGCGCTTTGGGGCGTTTCCTGTCGTGGGCGCTAGGCCTACCCACACAAGTGAGGTATCATTTTTATCGGGAGACTTGAGGGAACGCTTTGTGGAAGGAAATTTGTGGCTCCTCTCAGATTCCAGAACTTTCTGTCACCGAAATGTGAGGAAAACGTGTTTTTTAGCCAAATTTTGAGGTTTCCAAAGGATTCTGGGTAACAGAACCTGGTCCGAGCCCCGCAAGTCACCCGATCTTGGATTCCCCTAGGTCTCTAGTTTTCAGAAATGCACAGGTTTGGTAGGTTTCCCTAGGTGCCGGCTGAGCTAGAGGCCAAAATCTACAGGTAGGCACTTTGCAAAAAACACCTCTGTTTTCTTCCAAAAATTTGGATGTGTCCACGTTGCGCTTTGGGGCGTTTCCTGTCGCGGGCGCTAGGCCTACCCACACAAGTGAGGTATAATTTTTATCGGGAGACTTGGGGGATCGCTGGGTGGAAGGAAATTTGAGGCTCCTCTCAGATTCCAGAACTTTCTGCCACAGAAATGTGAGTAACATGTGTTTTTTTAGCCAAATTTTTAGGTTTGCAAAGGATTCTGGGTAACAGAACCTGGTCCGAGCCCCGCAAGTCACCCCATCTTGGATTCCCCTAGGTCTCTAGTTTTCAGAAATGCACAGGTTTGGTAGGTTTCCCTAGGTGCCGGCTGAGCTAGAGGCCAAAATCTACAGGTAGGCACTTCGCAAAAAACACCTCTGTTTTCTTCCAAAAATTTGGATGTGTCCACGTTGCGCTTTGGGCCGTTTCCTGTCGCGGGCGCTAGGCCTACCCACACAAGTGAGGTATCATTTTTATCGGGAGACTTGGGGGAACGCTGGGTGGAAGGAAATTTGTGGCTACTCTCAGATTCCAGAGCTTTCTGCCACAGAAATGTGAGTAACATGTGTTTTTTTAGCCAAATTTTGAGGTTTGCAAAGGATTCTGGGTAACAGAACCTGGTCCGAGCCCCGCAAGTCACCCCATCTTGGATTCCCCTAGGTCTCTAGTTTTCAGAAATGCACAGGTTTGGTAGGTTTCCCTAGGTGCCGGCTGAGCTAGAGGCCAAAATCTACAGGTAGGCACTTTGCAAAAAACACCTCTGTTTTCTTCCAAAAATTTGGATGTGTCCACGTTGCGCTTTGGGGCGTTTCCTGTCGCGGGCGCTAGGCCTACCCACACAAGTGAGGTATCATTTTTATCGGGAGACTTGGGGGAACGCTGGGTGGAAGGAAATTTGTGGCTCCTCTCAGATTCCAGAGCTTTCTGCCACAGAAATGTGAGTAACATGTGTTTTTTTAGCCAAATTTTGAGGTTTGCAAAGGATTCTGGGTAACAGAACCTGGTCCGAGCCCCGCAAGTCACCCCATCTTGGATTCCCCTAGGTCTCTAGTTTTCAGAAATGCACAGGTTTGGTAGGTTTCCCTAGGTGCCGGCTGAGCTAGAGGCCAAAATCTACAAGTAGGCACTTCGCAAAAAACACCTCTGTTTTCTTCCAAAAATGTGGATGTGTCCACGTTGCGCTTTGGGGCGTTTCCTGTCGTGGGCGCTAGGCCTACCCACACAAGTGAGGTATCATTTTTATCGGGAGACTTGAGGGAACGCTTTGTGGAAGGAAATTTGTGGCTCCTCTCAGATTCCAGAACTTTCTGTCACCGAAATGTGAGGAAAACGTGTTTTTTAGCCAAATTTTGAGGTTTCCAAAGGATTCTGGGTAACAGAACCTGGTCCGAGCCCCGCAAGTCACCCCATCTTGGATTCCCCTAGGTCTCTAGTTTTCAGAAATGCACAGGTTTGGTAGGTTTCCCTAGGTGCCGGCTGAGCTAGAGGCCAAAATCTACAGGTAGGCACTTTGCAAAAAACACCTCTGTTTTCTTCCAAAAATGTGGATGTGTCCACGTTGCGCTTTGGGGCGTTTCCTGTCGTGGGCGCTAGGCCTACCCACACAAGTGAGGTATCATTTTTATCGGGAGACTTGGGGGATCGCTGGGTGGAAGGAAATTTGAGGCTCCTCTCAGATTCCAGAACTTTCTGCCACAGAAATGTGAGTAACATGTGTTTTTTTAGCCAAATTTTTAGGTTTGCAAAGGATTCTGGGTAACAGAACCTGGTCCGAGCCCCGCAAGTCACCCCATCTTGGATTCCCCTAGGTCTCTAGTTTTCAGAAATGCACAGGTTTGGTAGGTTTCCCTAGGTGCCGGCTGACCTAGAGGCCAAAATCTACACGTAGGCACTTCGCAAAAAACACCTCTGTTTTCTTCCAAAAATTTGGATGTGTCCACGTTGCGCTTTGGGCCGTTTCCTGTCACGGGCGCTAGGCCTACCCACACAAGTGAGGTATAATTTTTATCGGGAGACTTGGGGGAACGCTGGGTGGAAGGAAATTTGTGGCTTCTCTCAGATTCCAGAGCTTTCTGCCACAGAAATGTGAGTAACATGTGTTTTTTTAGCCAAATTTTGAGGTTTGCAAAGGATTCTGGGTAACAGAACCTGGTCCGAGCCCCGCAAGTCACCCCATCTTGGATTCCCCTAGGTCTCTAGTTTTCAGAAATGCACAGGTTTGGTAGGTTTCCCTAGGTGCCGGCTGAGCTAGAGGCCAAAATCTACAGGTAGGCACTTCGCAAAAAACACCTCTGTTTTCTTCCAAAAATTTGGATGTGTCCACGTTGCGCTTTGGGGCGTTTCCTGTCGCGGGTGCTAGGCCTACCCACACAAGTGAGGTAGCATTTTTATCGGGAGACTTGGGGGAACGCTGGGTGGAAGGCAATTTGTGGCTCCTCTCAGATTCCAGAACTTTCTGCCACAGAAATGTGAGGAACATGTGTTTTTTTAGCCAAATTTTGAGGTTTGCAAAGGATTCTGGGTAACAGAACCTGGTCAGAGCCCCACAAGTCACCCCATCTTGGATTCCCCTAGGTCTCTAGTTTTCAAAAATGCACAGGTTTGGTATGTTTCCCTAGGTGCCGGCTGAGCTAGAGGCCAAAATCTACAGGTAGGCACTTTGCAAAAAACACCTCTGTTTTCGGTCAAAAAATGTGACGTGTCCACGTTGTGTTTTGGGGCATTTTCTGTCACGGGCGCTAGGCCTACCCACACAAGTGAGGTATCATTTTTATCGGGAGACTTGTGGGAACGCTTTGTGGAAGGAAATTTGTGGCTCCTCCCAGATTCCAGAACTTTCTGTCACCGAAATGTGAGGAAAACGTGTTTTTTAGCCAAATTTTGAGGTTTCCAAAGGATTCTGGGTAACAGAACCTGGTCCGAGCCCCGCAAGTCACCCGATCTTGGATTCCCCTAGGTCTCTAGTTTTCAGAAATGCACAGGTTTGGTAGGTTTCCCTAGGTGCCGGCTGAGCTAGAGGCCAAAATCTACAGGTAGGCACTTTGCAAAAAACACCTCTGTTTTCTTCCAAAAATTTGGATGTGTCCACGTTGCGCTTTGGGGCGTTTCCTGTCGCGGGCGCTAGGCCTACCCACACAAGTGAGGTATAATTTTTATCGGGAGACTTGGGGGATCGCTGGGTGGAAGGAAATTTGAGGCTCCTCTCAGATTCCAGAACTTTCTGCCACAGAAATGTGAGTAACATGTGTTTTTTTAGCCAAATTTTTAGGTTTGCAAAGGATTCTGGGTAACAGAACCTGGTCCGAGCCCCGCAAGTCACCCCATCTTGGATTCCCCTAGGTCTCTAGTTTTCAGAAATGCACAGGTTTGGTAGGTTTCCCTAGGTGCCGGCTGAGCTAGAGGCCAAAATCTACAGGTAGGCACTTCGCAAAAAACACCTCTGTTTTCTTCCAAAAATTTGGATGTGTCCACGTTGCGCTTTGGGCCGTTTCCTGTCGCGGGCGCTAGGCCTACCCACACAAGTGAGGTATCATTTTTATCGGGAGACTTGGGGGAACGCTGGGTGGAAGGAAATTTGTGGCTCCTCTCAGATTCCAGAGCTTTCTGCCACAGAAATGTGAGTAACATGTGTTTTTTTAGCCAAATTTTGAGGTTTGCAAAGGATTCTGGGTAACAGAACCTGGTCCGAGCCCCGCAAGTCACCCCATCTTGGATTCCCCTAGGTCTCTAGTTTTCAGAAATGCACAGGTTTGGTAGGTTTCCCTAGGTGCCGGCTGAGCTAGAGGCCAAAATCTACAGGTAGGCACTTTGCAAAAAACACCTCTGTTTTCTTCCAAAAATTTGGATGTGTCCACGTTGCGCTTTGGGGCGTTTCCTGTCGCGGGCGCTAGGCCTACCCACACAAGTGAGGTATCATTTTTATCGGGAGACTTGGGGGAACGCTGGGTGGAAGGAAATTTGTGGCTCCTCTCAGATTCCAGAGCTTTCTGCCACAGAAATGTGAGTAACATGTGTTTTTTTAGCCAAATTTTGAGGTTTGCAAAGGATTCTGGGTAACAGAACCTGGTCCGAGCCCCGCAAGTCACCCCATCTTGGATTCCCCTAGGTCTCTAGTTTTCAGAAATGCACAGGTTTGGTAGGTTTCCCTAGGTGCCGGCTGAGCTAGAGGCCAAAATCTACAAGTAGGCACTTCGCAAAAAACACCTCTGTTTTCTTCCAAAAATGTGGATGTGTCCACGTTGCGCTTTGGGGCGTTTCCTGTCGTGGGCGCTAGGCCTACCCACACAAGTGAGGTATCATTTTTATCGGGAGACTTGAGGGAACGCTTTGTGGAAGGAAATTTGTGGCTCCTCTCAGATTCCAGAACTTTCTGTCACCGAAATGTGAGGAAAACGTGTTTTTTAGCCAAATTTTGAGGTTTCCAAAGGATTCTGGGTAACAGAACCTGGTCCGAGCCCCGCAAGTCACCCGATCTTGGATTCCCCTAGGTCTCTAGTTTTCAGAAATGCACAGGTTTGGTAGGTTTCCCTAGGTGCCGGCTGAGCTAGAGGCCAAAATCTACAGGTAGGCACTTTGCAAAAAACACCTCTGTTTTCTTCCAAAAATGTGGATGTGTCCACGTTGCGCTTTGGGGCGTTTCCTGTCGTGGGCGCTAGGCCTACCCACACAAGTGAGGTATCATTTTTATCGGGAGACTTGGGGGATCGCTGGGTGGAAGGAAATTTGAGGCTCCTCTCAGATTCCAGAACTTTCTGCCACAGAAATGTG
This sequence comes from Pleurodeles waltl, assembly GCF_031143425.1. Lineage (NCBI taxonomy): Eukaryota > Metazoa > Chordata > Amphibia > Caudata > Salamandridae > Pleurodeles > Pleurodeles waltl. The sequence goes on from NC_090440.1 coordinate 1,549,832,407, forward strand.
AGTAACATGTGTTTTTTTAGCCAAATTTTAGGTTTGCAAAGGATTCTGGGTAACAGAACCTGGTCCGAGCCCCGCAAGTCACCCCATCTTGGATTCCCCTAGGTCTCTAGTTTTCAGAAATGCACAGGTTTGGTAGGTTTCCCTAGGTGCCGGCTGACCTAGAGGCCAAAATCTACACGTAGGCACTTCGCAAAAAACACCTCTGTTTTCTTCCAAAAATTTGGATGTGTCCACGTTGCGCTTTGGGCCGTTTCCTGTCACGGGCGCTAGGCCTACCCACACAAGTGAGGTATAATTTTTATCGGGAGACTTGGGGGAACGCTGGGTGGAAGGAAATTTGTGGCTTCTCTCAGATTCCAGAGCTTTCTGCCACAGAAATGTGAGTAACATGTGTTTTTTTAGCCAAATTTTGAGGTTTGCAAAGGATTCTGGGTAACAGAACCTGGTCCGAGCCCCGCAAGTCACCCCATCTTGGATTCCCCTAGGTCTCTAGTTTTCAGAAATGCACAGGTTTGGTAGGTTTCCCTAGGTGCCGGCTGAGCTAGAGGCCAAAATCTACAGGTAGGCACTTCGCAAAAAACACCTCTGTTTTCTTCCAAAAATTTGGATGTGTCCACGTTGCGCTTTGGGGCGTTTCCTGTCGCGGGCGCTAGGCCTACCCACACAAGTGAGGTAGCATTTTTATCGGGAGACTTGGGGGAACGCTGGGTGGAAGGCAATTTGTGGCTCCTCTCAGATTCCAGAACTTTCTGCCACAGAAATGTGAGGAACATGTGTTTTTTTAGCCAAATTTTGAGGTTTGCAAAGGATTCTGGGTAACAGAACCTGGTCAGAGCCCCACAAGTCACCCCATCTTGGATTCCCCTAGGTCTCTAGTTTTCAATAATGCACAGGTTTGGTATGTTTCCCTAGGTGCCGGCTGAGCTAGAGGCCAAAATCTACAGGTAGGCACTTTGCAAAAAACACCTCTGTTTTCGGTCAAAAAATGTGACGTGTCCACGTTGTGTTTTGGGGCATTTTCTGTCACGGGCGCTAGGCCTACCCACACAAGTGAGGTATCATTTTTATCGGGAGACTTGTGGGAACGCTTTGTGGAAGGAAATTTGTGGCTCCTCCCAGATTCCAGAACTTTCTGTCACCGAAATGTGAGGAAAACGTGTTTTTTAGCCAAATTTTGAGGTTTCCAAAGGATTCTGGGTAACAGAACCTGGTCCGAGCCCCGCAAGTCACCCCATCTTGGATTCCCCTAGGTCTCTAGTTTTCAGAAATGCACAGGTTTGGTAGGTTTCCCTAGGTGCCGGCTGAGCTAGAGGCCAAAATCTACAGGTAGGCACTTTGCAAAAAACACCTCTGTTTCTTCCAAAAATGTGGATGTGTCCACGTTGCGCTTTGGGGCGTTTCCTGTCGTGGGCGCTAGGCCTACCCACACAAGTGAGGTATCATTTTTATCGGGAGACTTGGGGATCGCTGGGTGGAAGGAAATTTGAGGCTCCTCTCAGATTCCAGAACTTTCTGCCACAGAAATGTGAGTAACATGTGTTTTTTTAGCCAAATTTTTAGGTTTGCAAAGGATTCTGGGTAACAGAACCTGGTCCGAGCCCCGCAAGTCACCCCATCTTGGATTCCCCTAGGTCTCTAGTTTTCAGAAATGCACAGGTTTGGTAGGTTTCCCTAGGTGCCGGCTGACCTAGAGGCCAAAATCTACACGTAGGCACTTCGCAAAAAACACCTCTGTTTTCTTCCAAAAATTTGGATGTGTCCACGTTGCGCTTTGGGCCGTTTCCTGTCACGGGCGCTAGGCCTACCCACACAAGTGAGGTATAATTTTTATCGGGAGACTTGGGGGAACGCTGGGTGGAAGGAAATTTGTGGCTTCTCTCAGATTCCAGAGCTTTCTGCCACAGAAATGTGAGTAACATGTGTTTTTTTAGCCAAATTTTGAGGTTTGCAAAGGATTCTGGGTAACAGAACCTGGTCCGAGCCCCGCAAGTCACCCCATCTTGGATTCCCCTAGGTCTCTAGTTTTCAGAAATGCACAGGTTTGGTAGGTTTCCCTAGGTGCCGGCTGAGCTAGAGGCCAAAATCTACAGGTAGGCACTTTGCAAAAAACACCTCTGTTTTCTTCCAAAAATTTGGATGTGTCCACGTTGCGCTTTGGGGCGTTTTTGCTGTTGCGGGCGCTAGGCCTACCCACACAAGTGAGGTATCATTTTTATCGGGAGACTTGGGGGAACGCTGGGTGGAAGGAAATTTGTGGCTCCTCTCAGATTCCAGAACTTTCTGCCACAGAAATGTGAGGAACATGTGTTTTTTTAGCCAAATTTTGAGGTTTACAAAGGATTCTGGGTAACAGAACCTGGACAGAGCCCCACAAGTCACCCCATCTTGGATTCCCCTAGGTCTCTAGTTTTCAAAAATGCACAGGTTTGGTATGTTTCCCTAGGTGCCGGCTGAGCTAGAGGCCAAAATCTACAGGTAGGCACTTTGCAAAAAACACCTCTGTTTTCGGTCAAAAAATGTGACGTGTCCACGTTGTGTTTTGGGGCATTTCCTGTCACGGGCGCTAGGCCTACCCACACAAGTGAGGTATCATTTTTATCGGGAGACTTGGGGGAACGCTTTGTGGAAGGAAATTTGTGGCTCCTCTCAGATTCCAGAGCTTTCTGTCACCGAAATGTGAGGAAAACGTGTTTTTTAGCCAAATT